>NC_081369.1:7237206-7837206 GCF_030684315.1 Stegostoma tigrinum | reverse complement strand
TCCTATTCTCAATGCACTGATCAATAAAAGCAAGCACTTCAAATGCCTTCTTCACTATCCTGTCTACGTGTGACTCCACTTTCAAGGACCAATGAACCTGCACTCCAAGTTCTCTTTGTTCAGCATCACACCCTAGGACCTCACCATTAAGTGTGTAAGCTTTGCCCTGATTTGCCTTTGCAAAATGCAGCATCTCCAAGTTATCTAAATTAAACTGAATTTGCTTGATTAGCAATTGGTAGAGATATTGCTGTGGAGTCCAGATAGGTGATGACTGATAGTTAACTGCCAAGTGGTAGAGATATTGCTGTGGAGTCCAGATAGGTGATGACTGATAGTTAACTGCCAAGTGGTAGAGATATTGCTGTGGAGTCCAGATAGGTGATGACTGATAGTTAACTGCCAAGTGGTAGAGATATTGCTGTGGATTCCAGATAGGTGATGACTGATAGTTAACTGCCAAGTGGTAGAGATATTGCTGTGGAGTCCAGATGGGTGATGACTGATAGTTAACTGCCAAGTGGTAGAGATATTGCTGTGGATTCCAGATAGGTGATGACTGATAGTTAACTGCCAAGTGGTAGAGATATTGCTGTGGATTCCAGATAGGTGATGACTGATAGTTAACTGCCAAGTGGTAGAGATATTGCTGTGGAGTCCAGACAGGTGATGACTGATAGTTAACTGCCAAGTGGTAGAGATATTGCTGTGGAGTCCAGATAGGTGATGACTGATAGTTAACTGCCAAGTGGTAGAGATATTGCTGTGGATTCCAGATAGGTGGTGACAGATAGTTAACTGCCAAGTGGTAGAGATATTGCTGTGGAGTCCAGATAGGTGATGACTGATAGTTAACTGCCAAGTGGTAGAGATATTGCTGTGGAGTCCATTTAATTGATGACTGACAGTTAATTGCTAAGCATTAGAATTTAGACCAGGCTGGTTGACTCTGATTGCTCACAGCAAAGCATTGACCCATGATCCAGAGAATGGCCATTACCTACTTTGTTAAACTGAAACAGTCGAGATGCACGTACATGGTGTCTCTGTGAGCAGATGGAAAATTCTAACTGGTGCATTAATTGCCCATGGGAATGCCTCTGTCTTGTCTACAAAGGATGGGAGCATTTGCTGATGCTTTATCTAACACCCCTGCCATTACAGTACACAGATCAGACTGGCAGAAAGGCATGGGCCAGGCACAAGTCAGACTTTACCTACCCCACTTTCTACAAAGACATAGCCTGAATGAGGCCATGAAATTGCTTCAGGAGGCAGTGGTAATATCACTGGGTGAGTAAGCTAGAGCACCAAGTTAATGTTCTGAGGGCCTGGGCATCAATCCACCTGGATTGACGGTATTTCATAGAATCCCTACTGTGTGGAAGCAGGCCATTCACCCACCAAGTTCATACTGCCCCTATGAAGAGCATCCCACCCAGACTCATTTCCCTACCCCTGCGTTTCCCATGTCTAACCTACCTAACCTAAACATCCCTGGGCACTATGGGCAATTTATCATGGCCAATCCACCCTAACCTGCACATCTTTGGACTGTGGGAGGAGACCGGAGCTGCCGGAGGGAACGCGCACAGACCCAGGGAGAATGAGCAAACTCCACAGTCGCCTGAGGGTGGTATTGAACTCGGGTTCCTTGCGCTGTGAGGCAGCTGTGCTAACCACTGAGCTGCCCTAGAGGTGTGGCAGTCAAATTCATATTCAATAAAAGGCTGGCATTCATATATCAATTGTCATAAAACCCATCCGGCTCACTATTGTCCTTCAGGGAAAGAAATTTACTATCGTTGCCTGGTCTGACCTACATGTGACTCCAGACCCACGGCAAGGTGGTCGACTCTTAACTATCCCCTGGGCAATAAACGTTGGCCTTGACAATGATGTTCTGTGAATGTGTCCATCGGTAAATCATCTGGATATGGACCTCAGCACTTGGGGAAATAGATTATTTCTGTCCACCCCATACAGCAAGGCCTGTCAAATCCTATATCTCTCAATTAAATCAACCCACGCCAAGTCTTGTCTATTCCAAAGTCTATCGAATCCTTCTTCGAGATCTAAAACTCCCAAATCCTTGTCAATCCCCTCGGCACTGTCTCAAGTGCAATCCTTTCTTGCTGAAAGATGACCGCTCGAAATCTATATGGTATTCTAGCTGTGCGAGCCTCCTGTTTTGACTTTGTTGGTGCTGGAAGGTCTGACTCAAGAACCTTGTTTATTGAAGTACAGTTCAGTCAAAGCTTGAAATTCATTCGGAAATTGTACATCATGGTGTAGAGCTCCATTGCTCAATTAGCACAGGGACATGCGAAGTCAGATTACTGCTACAGCAGTATTGATGTTAAGGAACACACTTAACTGAGCGTTCATTATAACTGGCAGAGCTACACAAGCAGGTAAACTTTATTGGACTCATATTTGCAATGGAAATTCAAACAAATGACTCATGCAGCCAGCACATTGAAGATTGACAAGAAGGGCATTCTGCTCTTCTCAACAACAACATACTCTGCTCTCAAGACCATTAGGAAAAGAAAGCTCTCATGTTGTTGATTACACAACAGCAACAGCAAATCTCAATGTGAGACAAATGCTGACAAGCTGCTTAAGCTTTCTGTTTGCACATTATCACCTTGCTAGAAATGTGCTGCTGTTCTAGCACACCGTGTGATCTATGTTATCCTCGCTATCTTTCACACTTTGCATATTACAACCTGACAGGAGAGGCTCACAATCACCAGCAAACCCACTGCTACCTGTGGGTCATTGAGAGATTGATACGAACAGAAAAAGCCTGATACAATGATAGAAAGAAAATACAAAATAGAGAAGGAGAGGATGAGGCAGAGAGAGACAAAGAGGAGAGACACAGACAGACAAACACATACAGATACAGAGATGGAGACACATACAGATATAGACAGAGAGACATACACACACGAAGACATAAACGTAGACAGATAGAGACAGACACAGACAAACACCCCCACACACATTCATAGACAAGAGACACACACAGAGTGAGAGAAAAAGAGAGGGAGAGAGAGACAGACACACACACACACACACACACACACACACACACACACACACACATACACACACACACACACACACACACACACACACACACACACACACACACACTCACACACACACACCGATCACGGAGACAGAAAGACAGAGTAAACACAGAGACAGAGAGACTGAGCAACAGAGACTAATGTTCTTACAATCCTAGCAGGGAGACTGCATTGAAGGCTTGGGAACAGCTACAACATCTGAATGGTAAGTGACTGACCCATGCTCATGTCAGCAGCTCAAAACTAATTCCCATTCATTCGGCCAATCAGACCTGTACGTAAAAACAATATGAGCACAAATTTAATGGGCATGTAGACTGAGAAAAATGAAGTGGGGGAAGAGAGAGAGCATGTGAATTCATTCATTAGAACCATTCACAACTTTAGAACTTCTCAAACAGAAACAAAAATAGAAGTTGCTGGAAGAGTTCAGCAGGTCTGGCAGCAGCTGTGGAAAGAATTCAGAGTTAATGTTTTGGATTGAGTGACCCTTCCTCAGAACAGGGGAAGGGTCACTCTTAACTCTGACTTTTTTCTTCACAGATGCTGCCAGACCTGCTGAGCTTTTCCAGCAACTTCTGTTTTTGTTCCTGATTTACAGCATCCGCAGTTCCTTTGGTTTTTATCCAGAACTTCTCAAAGTGTTTTACAGCCAATAAGGTTGTTATTGATGTGTGGTCACTGTTATAGTTACACACAGCAATGTGATACTGACCAGAGACATTTTTTTTGAAGTGATGTTAGTTCAAGTTAGAAAACTCGAATATCAGCAGAACTCCCTAGTTTATCACAAGGAGTGCAGTCATTTTTTTTTGCCCATGGCAGGAAGTAGATAGAATCTTAATTCCCCGCCATTGAGTGACAGGCATATCCAACAATGCAGCATTCCTGCAGTATCACATTGAAATGGTCTCTAGTCATATTGCCAAAGTGGGGCTTGAGCCCATTGCATTTTGAATTGGAGTGAAGAATGGGTCCACTGAAGAATGGGATCAAGGGTGGCACAAACATACAATACAGCCCAGTCCATCATGCACACCAACCTCCATCCATTGCCTCCATCTACACCTCCTGTTTTCTCAGGAAAGCAGCCAACATTGTCAAAGACACATCCCGTCCCGGCTATACTCTCTTCCACCTTCTTCCGCTGGACAGAAGACACAAAAAAAGGTTTGAAAACACACACAAACAGATTCAAGACTGCCTCTTCCCTGCTGTTATCAGGCTTTTGAGTGGGCCTTTCAAAACGTTGATATTGATCCGTCTCTCTATGTGCACCTTTGCTGCAGCAGTAGCACTGTGTTCTGCACTCTATTCTGCTCCCCTGATGTACTTTGTAAAGCACCATCTGCCTGTACAGCACACAAAACAACACTTTTCACTGTATCTTGCTACTTGCGACAACGATAAATTGAATCAACTAAGAAGCATGAGTGGACCATTGGCCTGTTTCACACCCCTGGCTGTTTGCCTTTCATTAAAATCATGGCTGACCTCATCTTGGCCTTAAGTCCACCTTGGCGCCTACCTCTGATAATCTTTGACCCAAGACCCATCTACGTTTTCCTGAAGAATATTCCAATGACCCTGCCTATGCCAGTCTCCAGGGAACAGAGTTCCAAAGATGCAAGATCCTTGGAGGAAATCATCTCTGTTTTGAATTCCAACAATTGAACATGCTACAGTGTTTCCCCTTGGACTAGTTCGAACTAGAGAAAAAAATCCCAGTACTTGCTTTGTGCTTCCCCCCATCAAAAACTCTCACTAGCAGCATTGAACAATTGGCTACAGATTGATAACAGTTGGTCATTAGAGACTGAGGTCAACCCAGTATCTGCAGCACTGTGCCCTGTCTGGCATGTGTTCCATCATCCCTCATAGCTAATGTGTCAGAGTCATAGAGACCATACCGTAGAAAGGAATGTTATTCTATCTTTAAAGGACATAAGCATGTCATGACCATATCTTGGCAATGTGTGCTAATGGCATAAAACTCTGTCTCCACCTTACCGAGCTCTGTCTCCCTACAGTATGTTACTGAGGGAAAGGTGCTGCATAACACTCAAATTACTTCATTCAAGCTTGGACCCACAAGTGCCCTCTGATTGCATTTGGATGGATACATGGATAAGAAAGGTTTAGAGGAATATGGGCCAATGGCAGGCAAATGGGACTAGTTCAGTTTAGGGAAACTGGTTGGCATGGACGAGTTGGGCCGAAGAGCCTGTTTCCATGTTGTATGACTCTATAAAGAAGCCAGAAGGGGACAAACCAGGGTCTAGCATGTTTCTCCACCCATAATGCAATCAACAAGCATATAGAACTGGGTCCCATATACAAACCCACACAGATCAAAACTGGAAATGACACTACTCCCCATAACGGACCGGACAGTATAAATTCCAAGTGGAGTAGAACAACATTGCTTCATCGGAGGCTCCACTGATGATGTCACTGAGCATGGTGACAAAATGTCTGAACAAAAACAAGCCAGCTCGGCGAGCAAGTCAATAACCTCAGGGGTTAGCACGCTTTTTAACCCTCTCTGCAGTAACAGAGATCATATTCATTTAATCTGTAAAACTGCAGTTAAGTAATACATTTGATGTTTCAACTCAGCAAGACTCTTCTAGTTGGACTAGAAAACACATAATTTTCATCCACACCACACCAAGTAGGGTCAGAGGCTCACACTCACAGCAAGCATTGTGTGAATATAATATTGAGCTGCCTCACTGCAATGGCCTGGCAGCAATTATATCAGATCCCTGTGTCCTCAAGCAGGGGCACACACACTATGACCCTGGCTTGCAGCACACCCCCGTTTCAGTGTGTTCCAACATGGCACCTTTCTCGAACATTACGTTCATTAGCTCACTAAGCTAATGAGTTTTCCTATTGTTGGAGAGGTGTGGAGTGGTACCCCTCCTTGTTGGTCCTGTCCCACACCACACATGACCCTTCCTATATATAGTGGGCCTTTTTACAGCATTGAAGCTGCTGGTCTGAGATCAGGTCTGTTCAGGGCAGGGTGGGGATTTTAAGATGGGAACTTTTTAAGAATACCGCATACAATTCTGGTCACCCCTCTCTAGGAAGGATGTTGTTAAACTTGAAATGGTGCAAAAAGGATCAAGAAGGATGTTGTCAGGGTCAGAGAGTTTGAGCTCCAGGGAGAAGGTGAATAGCCTGGGGCTATCTTTCCCCTGGGGGTGACTTTATGGGGGTTTATAAAATGATCAGGGGCAAGGGTAGGGTGAATAGCCAATGTCTGTTTCCTAGGGTAAGGGAATCCAAAACTAGAGGGCATGGGTTTAAGATGAGAGGGGCAAGATATAAAAGGGAACTGAGGGGGAACTTTATCACACAGAGGGTGGTGCCTGTGTACAACTTCCTGCAGACGAGGTGGTGGAGGCTCGTACAATTATAACATTTAAAAGACATTGGGATGAATATATAAACAAGAAGGGTTTAGAGGGATATGGGCCAAATGCTGGCAAATGGGACTAGGTCAGTTTAGGATGTATGGTGGACATGGGCAATTTGGACCAAAAGGTATGTTTCCATGCTGTGCATCTCTGTGACTCCATGACAGCCTGATCCACCATCAATACTGAAGCACTCGGCTTTGAGGAAATCAACGACACATTTCAATTTGGATTTTACATTTCTCCACACAGATCTGCTTCATTGTCTCATATTTACTATATCCCAAAAGTACATACTTATTAAATTGAGACTTAATTTAGTTCTGCTTTGAAGTAACACATATGCTTCGATAAATCCTTATAAAATACTCATTTGTGCGTTGTGAATAATTAATTTCATGACGAACGCTGACGGTTTTGAAATGCGAAGCAGAGTTTAGTGCTTTGCAGAAGGGAGACACAAGGATTCTCTGATCTTGTTTTTAATCATCAGACATAACCACAGCTCTTTGCAGGGCACATGTCAAGAGAATGACTGCAGGCTGACAGAAGACCGACTCAGGAGATCCACTCATGTCACCGAGTGTCATGGGTGGGGGCATAAAATCCTCTCAGAACAATGACTTTTCCAGGAAATTTCTCTTCCGGCATCTGTACTTGCAACATTTCCCATTTGCAAACACCCCTGTCTGTGTCACGTGTGGTGCAAAATCCCAGCCTTTTACTTTCTGTCCCTGTCCTGTGATTTATATCCATTTCTCATCCATGTTACTCAGGAGAAGAGACCACTGGCATGGACCAGAAGCTTTGAAATCAGATACCAATGGTACTCCCCACCCATTCTGATGAATAATGGAATGCAAGATTAGATAGAAACATCTTGGTATTTCACTTGATTATATTTCTACATTTAGCTGCAGTCTTAGAATCATAGAGCATGGAAATGGACCCATGGGTCCAACAGGTCCGTCCAAATTTAATCCCTACCTAAACTGGTCCCACCTGCCTGCTCCTGGTCCATATCCTTCCAAACCTTTCCTATTCATGTGCTTATTCAAATGTCCTCGTTATATCTCCATCCATCAGTTCCCCTGGATGTTCATTCCACACATGAATGACTTGCTGTGAAAAACATCTAAATCTCTTTCCTCTCACCTTAATAAAAAATGTGCCCCTGGCTTTTGAAATTGCCTATCTTCGGGAAAGGGCAACTACATTAGCTCGAACTATACCTCTCATCTTTTCATAAACTTCTACAAAGGTCACCTCTCAACCTCCTGTGCTCCAATGAAGTAGTCCCAGCCTATCCAGCCTTTCTTTATAACTCAAACCTTCCATATCTGGCAACGTCCTGGTACATCGCTTCTGAACCCTATCTCGCTTAATAATCTCCTTCCTATAACTGGGTGACCAGAACTGGGCACAATGTTGTAGAGGAGTCCTCACCAATGTCCTGTACTACCTCAACATGATTTCCCAATTCCTACTCTCAAAGGACTGAGAAATGCAGGCAAGCATGCCAAAAACTTGTTCAACCACCCTGTCTATATGTGGCGCAAACTTCAAAGAATTATGTACCTGAAGCTGTTCTACAACACTACGTAAGGACTACCTTGAATTGTATAAGTCCTACCCTTGTTTCTCACATGGCTCTTCCTCAGCTAGTTTTGTGGCACTGACTGTCATTTGGCTAAACAACATGTAGCTCCCTAACAACATTTTGTGAGAGAGAACAACAGTATTGTGGAATTTCATGTCAGTCTGTTTCAGGCTGAGACTAGAGGCAATGCTGCCAGCATATCTAACACTGAATGCCACCAACATCTCTCTCTACTCTTTTCACCCTCCTGCTTCCCTTGAATACATTGATGTTTCTTGGCTCACCAACTTCTTGGAAAAAAAAAACAGAAAAATCCAACAACAGTTGAGGTCCCACCTTGCTGCCTGATCTGTTGGAGGAATTTCAGCATTTTCCAGCTCATTTCAGATTTCTGCATCTGCAATATTTTATTTTTGTACTCCCTGTGGCTGAGAGTTCCACTTCCAACCTCTCTCTGGATAAGTAAGTTTACCCTGAATCCTCATGGAATTAATTAGTGCCTACATTAAATTTACGGCCTCTGTTTCTGCTGTTGTTTGTAAGTGGAAATATCTCTGCATCTACCCTATACCTACGCATAATCTTAAAAGCCTCTGTATTATCACTCCTCAATACTCCTTGTTCAGTGAAGAGTTTGCTTGCTTAATCATTCCTGTTGGGTGCCAATTCTCAGTTTCTTGCAACAATCCAGTGTCCCTCAATTGATTTGAGTTGATTTATTATTGTCACATACACTGAGGTACAGTGAAAAGTATTGTTTTGCGTGTTACCCAAACAAATCATACTTTACGTAAGTATATCACAGTAAAAGAACAGAATACAGAATATGGTGTTACAGTGACAGACAAGTTGCAGAGAAAGATCAACTCTAACATTTGAGGGGTCCATTCATAAGCCTGATCACAGTGGGGAAGAAGCTGTTCTTGAATCTGTTGGTAAGACAGATTTATTGGGGTCAAGATTTGTTCTTTAGTTAGGGGAGAGGGGTTTGGAAGACAAAGAGGACTTGTCACAAATTTGCCTGTTGCAATCTGCCTGTGCCCAAGATCAGTGCTTCCTAAACTTTACCCTTGCTAGGGCACCATTGGAAACGATCACAGCTTCTTGGTGAGAACTCAGAGTGAAGGGGGAAGCAGAAATAGCCTTTGAGGGCAGGTGGTGAAGAAAGCATTCCTTCTTGTGAGCCTTCCTGGGCTCCAGAGTTCTACTTGGGGAAGTCCTGCCCAAGACATCGACAGCAAGAGGTGGTGCCTCGTGCTCAATTCACAATACCATTGCAACAGGTCACCTGAGCTGGCCAGTGTGTGAGATGCCTTTGTAAAACGTAATCCCTTCACACAATATTCCTCTGACAACTGGAGTAGATGACAGACTGTGGCAACTCACAATCAGACCACGCACCTCATGTTTGGAATTGGAACCTGCTGTTTGACCCGCTTTGTGGAAAACCAAGGCAGTGTCAGGTGAAAATGGAAGGGGAAAGGGGAGAAAGAAGAAAGGGAATAAAAACTGGGGGCGGGGGGGGGGGATTGGTGGTGAGGAACGAGGGAAGAGAAAGGGGGGGCAAAAAGGGAGGAGTAGGGAAAAAGGGTAGGGAGATTTACAGATGGATTTCCAGAGCCCAGCCACTAATGGTGACCAGATCTAAGATATTATGAAGCTGGATATGGTTCATAAAAGATTTACCCAGGGAGTTGCCGGGAATGGAGGGTTTGAGGGGAGGGGCTGGATAGGATGGGACATTTTTCATTGGAGCGCAGGAGATTGAGGGGTGACCTTACAGAGGTTTATCGAGGTCATGAGGGGTGTAGATAAGGTGAATGGCAGGTTTTTTTTCCCTAGGGTGGGAGATTTAAAAGACATTTAGAAAAGTATATGAATAAGAAACATTTGGAGGGATATGGGTCAAGTGGAGGCGGGTGGGACTAGTTTAGTTTGGAAACTTGGTCAGCGTGGACTGGTTGGATCAAAAAAGCCATTTCCATGCTGTATGACTCTAGGATGAGCAGTTTAGAGGTTTATAAGATCATGAGAGCTACAGGTAAGGTGAATGACAGATGTTCTTTGCCATTAGCGTGGGGGATTACAAGGCTAGGGGGCATATTTTAAAGATGAGAGGAAAAAGATTCAAAAAAGACATGAGGAACAATTTGTGTTATTTACAAAGCAGGTGGTTGATGTGTGGAATGAACTTCTGGAGGAAGTGGTAGATGTGGGTACAGTTACAATGTGAGATAAGCACATGAATAAGTAATGTTTAGAGGGCTATGGGCCAAGCGCAAGCAGGTGGGACCAGTTTGGGAGCATGATCAGCATGGACTGTTGGACTGAAGGGCCTGTTTCCGTGCTGAATGGCTCTAGGTTAGGATATGGCAGTTTAAGCAAACACCGTTGGGATCCACCCACGGAAAGTCACTATTAAATCCCACATAAACTCAAAAAGAAAAATAGGCTCTGTACAGACCCATCAAAAACAAAATAAATTGCATAATGATACATAATTGTAGCCAAGAGAGTGGCTACAATCCAGGACTTCCAACATCGCTGTTCAGTTGAATCACATTCCAGGGAGAGTCACCGCAGGAAAATCTGACTTCTATGACAAAGGATAACCGAGAAACATTACCATCTTTTCCTCACTTGCAGTTAACACTGTTCCTAAATATTCTTCTGAAGCAATCTGTGATCATTGTGGCAAAGCTAGATAATGTTTTTTTTATTGAGTACCCCTGGAACTTGTAGCTGTGCCATTCGCTGAAGTGGATGATTTATGTATCGGCTGGCTAAAACAAAATGCACCTTACAAATATGTTTATTTACACGCTTCAGTAATTGCTTTCCTTTCACTCTACCCTCAGGCAGAAGGTTTGTCGAGAGAAAGTGATTAAGCAGATTTATTAAGGCACTGCTGTGCTGATTTTTCTGATTGGCCATCTGTAAGGTCCACGGTGATAATCGATCACAGCAAGTCTGCTGCTTTGTTTGAGAGGACTTGGCACTGTTACAAACAGTGATGTAGTGGCACTGGACGGGGGAGCGTGGTTATCAATAATAGAACCACAAAGGAAAATAATTGTGTGGAATTACGTCGAGATCACGAGCATCACATTTCAAAGTGTAGTTCTCCATCAGAAAGTGCACTGAAAATTGTTTCTGCTCAGCTTGCTTCACAACTCTTAGCAGCACTGAAGTGTGTTGCCCTAATCTACTTCAAAAGGCCCCTACTGCCTTTCATCCCTCACCAGTTAGCCCAGGCTTTGGTTGGACCCCATTTCTCACATCTTCATTAACATCCATTTGGCATCTTTAGTGCTCCTTTAATCATTGTCATGCCCTTTGTCTTTTGCTCTGGGCACCCTCATCATCTGTTGTGCTCAATCCTTCAGCCCCCTTTGCCAACAGCATCAAATAAAACATTTTCCAGCTCCTTACAAAGTCTTTCAAGAAGGGTTCACTAGACTGGAAACGTTAATTCTGTTTCTCTCTCCACAGATGCTACCAGACCCACTGAGTTTCTTCTAACACTTGTTTCAGATTTCCAGCACCTGCAGTGTTTTGTTCTTTTTAAAGAGGGCAATAATGGACTATTTCACTCTGGCACAAGTTATTCTGAAACCTATTATCCAAAAACCGTTCCATAGAAGTCACAGAGATAATGGGAACTGCAGATGCTGGAGAATCCAAGATAATACAGTGTGGAGCTGGATGAACACAGCAGGACAAGCAGCATCTCAGGAGCATAAAAGCTGACGTTTCAGGCCTAGACCCTTCATCAGAGAGTTGCTGCTGAAGGGTCTAGGCCCGAAATGTCAGCTTTTGTGCTCCTGAGATGCTGCTTGGCCTACTGTGTTCATCTAGCTTCACATTTTGTTATCAATAGAAGTTACATTTGTGTAGTGTGCACAATGTTAGAAGAATCTTCAGAGCTGTGGAGTAATTGTACCTTGACTGTGGATATAAACAGCATAGTAGATGTGATAGAAGCTGTACCATCGTGATATCAGATCAAGTTGAACTGGAGTCTGGCCCTGCAGAATTCCAAGTAGGATCACCTTGATTAACATTAGCATATAGTTGCACTCAATGAATCCAATCATTATTTTCGTTCACTCACAAGAGAGAATGCAGGCTTCTCATAGAATCCCTATAGTGTCAAAGAAGACCATTCAGCCCATAGTGGCCTGCTGAAGATCATCCCACGCAGACACAGCCCCCTGACCCTATCTCTGTAACCCTACATTCCCCATGGGTAATCCACCTGACATGCACGTCCCTGGGCACTCTGGGCAATGCAGTGTGACCATTCCACCTAACTTGCACATCTTTGGACTGTGGGAGGAAACCAGAGCATCCGGAGGAAACCCACGCAGACACAAGGAGAACGTGGAAACTCCTCACAGTTACCCAAGGCTGGAATTGAACCCAGGTCCCTAGTGTTGTGAGGCTGCATTGCTAACCACTGAGCTACCATGCCACGCTAATGACTACAAGAGCATTATTAAGCAAAGTTTGACCAAACCCAGTAAGGAGCAGTCACTCCCTGTGACCAAAAGTTTGGACAAAATGAGCCAGTTTTAAAGAGGTGTGCCTTAAAAGTAGGAAAGAAGGAAGGAAGGAGGGATCCAGGAACTGAGTTTTAGAGCTTTGGAACACAGTAGCTGAAGGCACAGACTGTGGGTCATTTTTCGCAGGATGCTATTTCCTACATAAGATAATAAAGTGTGAAGCTGGATGAACACAGCAGGCCAAGCATCATCTCAGGAGCACAAGAGCTGACGTTTCGGGTCTAGACCCTTCATCAGAGAGGGGGATGGGGAGAGGGTTCTGGAATAAATAGGGAGAGAGGGGGAGGCGGACCGAAGATGGAGAGAAAAGGAGATAGGTGGAGAGGAGAGTATAGGTGGGGAGGTAGGGAGGGGATAGATCAGTCCAGGGAAGACGGACAGGTCAAGGAGGTGGGATGAGGTTAGTACGTAGGAAATGGAGGTGCGGCTGGAGGTGGGAGGAAGGAATGGGTGAGAGGAAGAACAGGTTAGGGAGGCAGAGACAGACTGGGCTGGTTTTGGCTATTTCCTACATTTCTGTGGAATGTTGAACAGTGATCTGGAATAGAAATCCTGGCATTTTTCTCCCTCTAATGCAGGAATACTGGTAAATTACAGAAAGACTGAAGTTTGAAAAAAGAATTACATTCAATTAATTTTTGCACCCTTAACTCCCGATCTGCACTACAGTCGGCAATTACAACCATACGCCACATGGCTCGACAAAAAAATTGGGCCGGCACGGTGGCTCAGTGGTTAGCACTGCAGTCTCATAGCGCCAGGGACCCAGGTTCGATTCCAGCCTCGGGTAACTGTCTGTGTGGAGTTTGCACATTCTCCCCGTGTCTGCATGGGTTTCCTCCCACAGTCCAAAGATGTGCAGGCTAGGTGGATTGGCCATGCTAAATTGCCCATAGTGTTCAGGGGTATGTGGGTTATAGGGGAATGGGTCTGGGTGGGATGCTTCAAGGGGTGGTGTGGACTTGTTGGGCCGAAGGGCCTGTTTCCACACTGTAGGGAATCTAATCTAATCTAAAAAAAAAGCATTTGCAATTTGTCAGCACCATCAAAACTAAACTGTTGAGTGATTTAAAAAAGTCAGTACACAATGACCACATACACCTCCTGGATGACTTTGTCCCTGATGTATGGCAGAGGTTCGACTTACAAACATAGAAAATAGGTGCGGGAGTAGGCCATTCAGCCCTTTGAGCCTGCACGACCATTCAATAGGATCAGGGCTGATCAAGCAATCTCACTATCTCATGTTTGCTTTCTCCCCATAACCCTTGATCCCTTTAGCTGCAAGGGCCATGTCCAGCTCCCTCTGGAATATATCGAACAAACTGGCTTCCTGTGGGAGAGAATTCCACAGGTTCACAACTCTGTGGGTGAAGAAATTCTTCCTCATTTCTGTCCAGAATGGCTTATGCCTCATTCGTAGACTGTGACCACTTGTTCTGGACTTGCCCAACATCAGGAACATTCTTCCTGCCTCTATCCTGCCCTCTATCCTGTTTCTATGAGACCACCCCTCATTCTTCTAAATTCCAGCGAGTACAAGCCCAGTGGATCCTGCCTTTCCTCATATATCAGTCCTACCATCCTGGGAATCAGTCTGATGAACCTTCACTGGACTCCGTCAATAGCAAGAATGTCCTTCCTCAGACCGGGAGACCTGAACTGGTCACAATACTCAAGGTGTGGCCTCACCAAGACCCTGTATAACTGCAGCAAGACACCCTTACCCCGATACTCAAATCCTCTCTCTATGGAGGCCAACATGCCATCAGCTTTCCTCACTACCTGCTGCATCTACATCCCAACCTTCAGCGAATGTTCCACCAGAACACCCAGGCCTTGTTGCACCGCACTTTTTCCTAAACCGCCACCCTTCAGATAATAATCTGCCTTCCTGTTTTTGTGACCATTGTGGATAAGCTCACATTTATCTGCATTATATTGCATTTGTCAAGTATTTTCCAACTCAGCCAGTCCGTCTAAGGCACCCTGCAGCCCTTTAGCATCCTCCTCACCACACACACTGCCACACAGCTTAGTGTCATCTGCAGATCTGGAGATATTGCATTCAATTCCTTCATCCATATTGTCAATGTATACTGTGAACAGCTGGGGTCCCAGCACTGAGCCCTGTGGCACCCCACTCATCACTGTGTGCCACTCTGAAAAAGATTCATTTATTCCAACATTTTGCTTCCTGTATCCAACCAGCTTTCTATCCATGTAATACATTACCCATAATGCCATGAGCTTTAATGTTCCTTACTAATCTCTTGCATGGAACCTTGTTAAAAGACTTTTGAAAGCCCAGATACACAACATCTACCCTTGTCCACTCTACTGGTCACATTTTCAAACAATTCCAGAAAATTTGTCAAGCACGATTTCCCTGTAGTGAATCTATGCTGACAAAGACTGATTCTGTCACCACTTTCCAAATATTCAGTTATTATATCCTTAGTGGTTGACTCCAGCACTTCCCCACCATCAATGTTAGGTTAATTGGTCTATACTTCCCCATTTTCTCTCTCCCTCCTTTTTTAAAGAGTGGGGTTACATTAACTACTTTCCAGACCATTGGAATTCTTCCAGAGTCTACAGAATGCTGGAAAATGATCATCAATGCATCTGCAATTTCTAGGACCACTTCCTTAAGTGCTCTGGGACACAGAGCATCAGGCCCTGGGGACTTATCGGGTTTTAATCCCATCAATTTCCCCAATACCATTTCCTGACCACAGGGATTTCCTTCAGTTCCTCCTTCATGCTTGACCCACTGACTCCTAGCATTTCTGAAACGTTATTTCTGTCCTCCTTAGTGAAGACAGATCCAAAGTATTTCGTTGTTCGACTGGTCTGCCACCTCTTTGTTGTCCATTTAGAATTCAAATGACCCTAACTGCAACACACCTCCATTTGTCTTCACCAGGGTTTTTATCTTCATACATTTATAGAAGATTTTGCAGTCAGTTTTTATGTATTCCACAAGCTTGCTGTCATACTCCATATTCTCTCTTCGAACTAAAACATTGGTCCACCTCAGCTGAATTTTAAATTTCACCCAGTCCTCAGGTTTTTCTGGCCAATTTATGTGCCTCCTCTTTGACTTTAACACTATCCCTGATTTCCCTTGCGAGCCATGGTTAAGCCAACTTCCTTGTTTTACTCCTACACCAGACAGGGATGTACAGTTGTTAAAGTTCATCCATGTGGTCTTTAAATGTCTGCCATTGCCTGTCAACCCCATAAGTAACGTTTAAAAAAAAACAGCCTGGACATGAAAACATCTTGGGGTACTTGGCTGAAATTCACAGTAAACCATGTGTTCACCAGGGCGGCACGATGGCTCAGTGGTTAGCACCGCCGCTTCACCGTTTCACAGACCTGGATTCGATTCTAACCTTGGGTGACTATCTGTGTGGAGCTTGCATGTTCTCCCTGTGTCTGTGTGGGTTTCCTGCCACAGTCCAAAAATGTGCAGGGTCAGTGGATTGGCCATGCTACATTGTGTGTGGGTGTGCAGGGTAGGCGAATTGGCCATGTTATAGTGTGTGTGGATGTGCAGGGTAGGTGGATTGGCCATGCTACGGTGTGTGTGGATGTGCAGGGTCAGTGGATTGGCCATGCTACAGTGTGTGTGGGTGTGCAGAGTAGGCGGATTGGCCATGTTATAGTGTGTGTGGATGTGCAGGGTAGGTGGATTGGCCATGATACGGTGTGTGTGGATGTGTAGGGTAGGCAAGATTAAAGGGAGCGAGTCTAGGTGGGATGCTCTTCAGAAGGTTGGTATGGGCCGAATAGCCTGTTGCCATACTGTAGCGATCCTACGAATTGGTGGAGCGCCTGTTTCAATGGTATCCACAACATTCTCCTGACAATGTATCCTTGAATTTCTGCATTATGTTAAAGACTCTCCATTCACTTGCATGACTCGAGGTTTTTCCGGCTCCCTGTCAGTAGAGTATCTATTTATTTTAGAGTTTACACTGCTCTGTCCCTTTCGCAGTTCCTCCCCCACCTTTAGGTGCCTCGTATGCACGAAGGCAGCCCTAAGCATTGCTCCCCACCTCCACAACCACTTCGCTGAGCCCAGGTCATTCAGTCCAATGTCGTGCTGCTCCAATCATGGTCTCTCTTTTGCCCCTGCATTCGTTGCTACAGTCTAATTGGGAGTCCGTCAGCAGTAAAATAGGAAAGGTAGAGCCTGTGGTTGGAGAGGCAGTTAGTTGCAGATTCTGCCCTTTCGACACACGTGACATGCTGCCTCCTTGGATGCTCCTGGGCCTTTTGGGTTCTTTCCAATAACTCCCAAGCAATCACGGTGGGGTGACTCCAGACACACAGTAAAAGATTGATCTTAGCCAATGCTTTCAAAGGGAACTAAAGATGGACAATGAATGCTGATCTCGACAGCATTGCTTACTTCCTGTGAAAACATGGAAGGTAAATTCTAAACCATTACATCCATTTCTTTTTACTATCAAAAAGACAAACAGAATTAAGATTAAATCCATGTTCAATCTATCTCTTACAGTTACTAAGATATGAACATTATAAAAGCCATGGGTAAAGTGCCATATTAATCAGGCCCACTCAGACAAGGAGTCACAAGGGTAGCTTGATTATGATTCACCACTTGTTCCATTACAGGCTCTGCCCAGCCCTCTGAGCACCATTTAAAAGGCTCTCCAGTACCGCTTTAATTTAACCCAATTATTGTGACAATAATGGAATGACAGAAGCTGTTGCATGTCACGACCGTGGCAAAAATTAATGTCGCGCTCTGAACAAAAGCAACAAAATCCACAAACAAAAATTGTAACAAACCCATGGAGACCACACGTCACTCGATTTGCTGGATGCTGTTGGTCAATCTCGAGAATCCTAAAACCTTCTGAATCAGAGGCACATGACACATGAGGGTTTCAGTCGATAGAAGCAAACACTTCAGAGCAGCAGTGAGGCAGTACTGGGGTTGCTGTCTTCCAGCAAAGCTGTTAGACTGTGGTCTCATCGGCTTTGGGTGAATTTTCAAAAAGGCTCCAATGCACTAATTTGAGGGGGAGCGAGGGGCATAGCCCCGTATTTGTCCCTCAATCAACGTGAGAAATAGATTATCTTGTCATTGTTATTTAACCAGAGAGAAACAACCGAATGCTGCAGTACGGAGGGATCTGTTGGCCTTCTACATGATTCCCAAAATGTCACTATGCAAGTTGTGCAAGGAGTTAGGTAAATAAATAGTGTATCCTATTGCAAACAAGAGGGGACTGAGTATGAAGCAGGGAAGTCTTGCTATTAGGTAACAAGATGTAGAGCTGGATGAACGCAGCAGGCCAAGCAGCATCAGAGGAGCAGGAAGGCTGACATTTCAGGCCTAGACCCTCCTTCAGAAATGGGGGAGGGGAAGGAGATTCTGAAATAAATAGGGAGAGAGGGGGAGGCGGATAGAAGATGGATAGAGGAGAAGATAGGTGGAGAAGAGACAGACAAGTTAAAGAGGCGGCGTTGGAGCCAGTAAAGGTGAGTGTAGATGGGGAAGTAGAGAGGAGATAGGTCAGTCCAGGGAGGACAGACAGGTCAAGGGGGCAGGATGAGGTTAATAGGTAGGAGATGGGGTTATGGCTTGAGTTGGGAGGTGGAGATAGGTGGGAGGAAGGATAGGTTAGGAAGGCCGGGACAAGCTAGGCTGGTTTTGGGATGCAGTGGGGGGACATTGGTGGGAGTGAAAAGAGCTCTGTGTGCAGTTTTGACCTTACTTTGGGAAAGATGTACTTGCATTGATGACAGTTCAGAGAAGTTCCTTAAGCTGACTCTGTTACAAAGGGGCTGTTTTGAGGAAAGTTTAGGTCTACACAGTTTAGCATTAAGAAGAATGAAATCGGCTCTTTTTCAGTCATTCAATATCACAAAGGGACTGATAGGGAGAATGCTGAGAGACTGTTACCCACTTTGTCGGGAAAAGAACCAAGGACCAGAGTTTCAAAATGAGGGGTCTCCCATTTAATACAGATTTCTCCTCAGCTGTCTCTTTGGAATGGAAAGTCTTGGAGATGAAGGCAGGCTGGGTCATTGAATGTATTCAAAGCAAAAATTAAACAGGTTTTGATCAGTAAGTGGGTTATATGAGATGGGGAGGGAGTCAGGAGTACAGAGCTGAGGCCACAATCAGACTAGCCAAGATCTTACTGAAAGACAGCACAGCTGAAGGGGCTGAATGGTCTCTTTATGCTTCCTTTTCTCATGTTCTGGCAACTTGCCATTGGTGGGAGAAGGCAGTGTGCTGATTGGCAGTCACTTGGCCTACTTCACAGCAGTGGTTATAATTCAAATGTTCTTCATTGTCTGTCAGGTCAATATCTATTAAAGAGTACGTATAAATGCTGTATCTTACAGGGAAAGGAGACTGGACATCTATTTTATACGTAAATGTTACAGCAGGGCGCAAAAGACTTCAGCCACATCCACTAGCTTCACACATAGGCTGCCTCTTTCGTCCCACTCTTTCCCTAGTAATCCACTTACCCTGAATATACGTATAAAATTAGCGCCTGCCCTGAAGCACCAGAGGTGACAAAGGTCCTCCAGTGATTGGAGCAACATTGTGGCTTCCCCTGGTGATCGATGTGAGACTCAGAGGCTGACCGAGACTCCAGGCCTCGGCTAGGCCCAGTGCCTGCATCGGTGGTTCCAAACACCTTGGTGGAGGTGAGGCTTCGAATTTCAGTGGGATTCGAAACCACGCTTCCAGTGCATTAGCCTAGACCTCTCATTTCTAGTCCCATGACAACGCCTCTTGGCATTCAACAATGTTACTGTCGGAGTCTCCTGCTACCAACATCCTGGGGATTGCCATTGTCCAGACTAACTATTCACATACTGTAAATCCAAGAGCAAGTTAAAGGTTACGAACTCAGCAACAGAGTAACTCATCTCCTGCCTCCCCAAAGGTGAAACGGAACACTCCCCACTTGCCTGGATGGGTGCAGCCCCAAGAACACTCAAGAAGCATGACACCATCCAGGACAAAGCAGCCGCTTCATGGGCTCCATGTCCATAAGCATCCCCCACCAACGCTCCGTAACAGCAGGGTGAACTATCTACAAGATGCACTGCAGAAATTCACCAACGCTCCTTAGACAGAACCCTCCAAACCCACAACCACTTCCGTCTAGAAGGACAAGGGCAGCAGACACATGGGCACACCACCCGGGCACGTTCCCCTCCAAGCCATTCCTCCACTGTCACTGGGTCGGAATCCTCAAATTCCCTCCCCAACAGCATTGCGGGGCAAATGGACAGCGCCATTTTCTCAAGGGCACCTCGTGGTAGCAACAACATTCTGGCCCAGCCAGCAAAGTATACATCTCAGGAGTTAATAACAAAACACCGCAACACAACCATCTTGCCACTCCACTTGAATTCAAGTGAACGTTTCCTGAGTGATCCATCAGCACCTAAAAAAAATGGATTATAATCAGGGACATCTAACTCCATTTGCAATGCTGTTTGCAGATCTTGCTACAAACAGGATGGACTTTCCAAAAAGGTAAAAAAAAGTTATTTGCACCATCCGAAGGATGTGAAGTGTGCTAAATTTTCGAGGGTGGCACAGTGGCTCAGTGGTTAGCACTGCAGCTTCACAGTGCCAGGGACCTGGGTTTGACTCCTGCCTCGGGCGACTGTCTGTGTGGAGTTTGCACATTCTCCCCGTGTCTGTGTGGGTTTCCTCTGGGGGTTCCGGTTTCCTCCCACTGTCCAAAGATGTGCAGGCTAGGTGGATTGGCCATGCTAAATTGCCCGTAGTGTTCAGGGTTGTGTAGATTAGGTGGATGGGTCTGGGTGGAATGCTCTGATATTCAATGTGGACTTGATGGGCTGAAAGGCCTGCTTTCACACTGTAGGAATTCTACGTTTCAGATTTCTCACATATGATGGCAACCGAGGAACCACGGCTGAACGCAACACCTTGGAGCCAGTTCACACAACTGGAGTGTCATTCTGTGATCAGTACCATGGGGCTTACCCAATCTGGCTTGACTCGGTTATCAAATACCCTACAATTTAAAAGCAAACAGCATACTTATAACCGCTGCTGCAATTCAAATACACATTGCTTTTTCAGTGTGGTATAACCTGTGGGAATTTGAGTGCGCCCAGAAGATATTAGACCAAATCCCTGGGCAAAACGATGCAGATGTGAAGCAGCAAAGTCATTGAACTTACAGTCTTAGGTTGTATAATTCCCAGTTGGCCCACTCATCAGCTGATTTGCTGGACGTAGCATAATCAGCACATTACCCTTGCCGCGAATCACGCAGACAGGAGCAAGATTTTCTGTTCAATAGTGTAATCTCCAGGTAATTGACCGAACATTTTTCACTTGCAGTGTTCATTAACAGAACGCCCATAAATTTCCAGGGCTTCCAACCACGCTGTACAAATCATGCACTTCAGCCTATGCAATTTCCATTGTGAAATTGCAAGCGTGGAGAGTAGTTAATGGTAACAGAATTAAGTCTTACATTCCCAATGACTGACTTAAATTCAGCTCATAATAAAGTGAATGTCATGCCTGTGCTGTTTCTGCCTCTAAATCTAAGCGATGTCGTCTATTTTATAATTTTGACTTGGCTCAGAACAATACAGAGATGACACTCCAAAGGGTGCAAGAACTTTGTTGACATGCATTTAAAGTATCTCCGCAGTGACAAAATTTCTTCATTCATGCATGCCCCTAAGCTTTCAATATCATTTTCGGTGTCTCTTCACTCTGATGCCATTGCCAGGCCCCACAGCACAGTTAGCACAGATCCATTACCAGACTCTCAAATCAAACACGCAAAACATTTGAACGTGACAGCAAAGCAGATGGAACTGAAGTATATTTACGGTCAGAAAATTGGACAGATTCAGTCAACTGGAGGGTCCTGCTTCAGACTGCTTCCTTGTTTATAACTCCATCTCTTTCTTGAGACTTCAATGCACGCAGGCATCTTGGAATGACTGAATGCTCACAACGATCTGTGGTCTAGCAGCTGTCATTTCTTTTTTGCTTTGAAACCTGTAAAGCTACTTGGAGTTGCAGAATGAGAAATAGAAGACAGAGGGCCAGAAGCAGCTGAGAGAGTTTGGGGAGTGAGGAACTCTAAGAACAGACTGTCTCATTTTATGCAGGTAGGGTGTGCCTTTCCTTTTGCAGTGATTTCATTTCCCTACAGGCATCCAGGGCTGGATTTTCATGCCTTGGTTTGTGTCAGAATGGAGTTGAAAGGTCTTTACAAAAGGCAGACGGGGCCTGAGTCAGTTCCCAGCTATTGTTGCTGGTGTCGGGTGAATGCTTGGGTCACAAGTGCACACTGAGCACATCGCTTGTTCTCATGAGGAATAGAGACCCTCCTTTTGTGGGAGTCACGGTAAGGGGAGTTACAAACTATGTGGGGAAGCCAAAGTTTGGAGCCAGAAAAAGAGGATCAAAAGAGAAAAGGAATGTTGAATAGCTTTCCCCTTTCATAAAACTGTTAAAACAAACTTAACCAATAACAGAGCCATTGAAGAAACCTTTAATCCTATCCAAATAAAAGCACGGGCATTAAACATCTACTTCTAAGAAAGATCAAGCTCTATAAGGGAATAAAACCATGACCTAAATTAAGCTGTTAGTCCCTTTTGCAACTCAACTTTTGCCCCAAGAAATCCGTTCTAGTAGCTTCATTCTGTCATCCATTGAATAGACTGTAAATCTCAGCCAGAAACTATTACTGCTTCCCCAACTATACGTGTAAAACATTTTGACAGAGCAGCTATATGTACACAAGATGCACTGCACCAACCAGTGAGGCGTCATTTGGCAGGACCTTCTAAGCCCTCAAAGAACCACCAACTCGCAACGATTTCCACTCCGTATCATTGATCATTCTGGGGAAGATTACATTCCGGCACTTTCACAGGGTCAAAAATATGGATGTCCCTCATATCAAGGTAAGATTGATTGCACCATAGAAGTAGCAGATGCCCGAGATGGGGACTCTCGTCATTTAGTCAAAAGGCAACTAGAGGAGAAGACTAAATGCTAGCCTAGTCAGTCCCATGGTCAAATTTTTAAAAAATGAGTCTGAACAAACAGCTTGCCAGAATGAAACCGATGTGGTAACAGAGGACATTCAGGGACATACTGGTGAACTCACTGAACTACTCATCCAAACCGTTCTGGCTTTTCTGAAGAAGGGTCCAGACCCGAAACGTCAAGCTTTCCTGCTCCTTTGAGTCGCTTGGCCTGCTGTGTCCATCCAGCTTCACAACGTGTTATCTCAGTTCTGGCTAATATTCTGGGAACATGAGCTCAGAACCCACCATATCAACCCATGGAGTTCAAATTTAATGAATAAAATAAAAGCCTATTTATAGTGACTATGATACTATCAATTGTTGTCAAAAATCAGGAACAAAAACAGAAGTTGCTGGAAAAGCTCAGCAGGTCTGGCAGCACCTGCAGAGACAAAATCAGAGTTAATGTTTAGGGTCCGCTGACCCTTCCTCAGAACTGATGGCAGCTAGGAAAACATCGGTATTAATCTAGAAGATTAGGTGGGGGGAATGGGTAAGGAATAAACAATAGGTGGAGATAGAGCCCAAAGAGAGCAAAGATCAGTTGGACAGATAAAGGAGTTGATAACGATCTGGCTCGGAATGTGAATAGCTGTTATTGGGGGCTGTTATCAAGTAACAACAGGTAGTGTGTAATGGCAGGCTGTGTGATAACAAGGCCCGGTATGTGGGGTAGGGGGCTTGGACGTGGGAAGTGCTCAGGCCCGAAAATTATGAGTCCAGTGGGCTGCAGGGACCCCAAGTGGAAAATGAGGTGCTGTCCTTCCAGCTTGTGCTGATCTTTGCTGGAACCCTGCAGCAAGCCTGACACCGAGCTGTCAGCCTGGAAACAGAAAGCTCAGGGTCATTTCTGCGACCAGAACGTAGGTGTTCAGCAAAGCGATCACCCAGTCTACGCTTCATTTCCCCAACATAGAGCAGACCACATTATGAGCAGCGAATACAGTAACCTAGATTGTGTGAAGTGCGGGTAGAGTGCTGCTTCATCTAGGAGGTGTGTCAGGGTTGTAAAATTCATCTGGTTTATTCATGTCCTCTAGGGAAGGAAATCTGTCATCCTTCCCTGGTCTAGCCTCTATGTGACTCCAGGCCAACAGCAATCCTTTTCAAACGGCCAAGTGAGGCACTCAGTTTGGTGAGGCGGTGGGGGGTCATCAGGGATGGGCAACAAATGCTGGCCTTTCCAGTGAGGCCCACATCCCCTGACAGAAATCTGGAGCTGGTTGACAGATTTGCCTTGTAACACAAGGAGGCCTCACGACAGTGTCTGGATGCAAGTCCCACATGCTGAAGGCAAGGGCCTGCAGGTGGGTGTGCATTGCATTGAGCTGTGTGAGACAGCCTTGCAGCCTTGTTGTTAGAATGGGTCTTTTGTAGGTCCATTCACTTACCTTGACCAGCCGTATGAGGCCATCGAGCTTCTCATGTCCCAGCTACCAGATCGTCAATGCCAAGATGCAAGCATGGAGTCCGTGATATCCAGGAGATCTGCTAAATGGTGCACTGAAGGCATTTTTTTGAAACAAAAAGCATTCAGCAGATATCGGGACCTGATGAGGTGATATGCCAAGAGTCACCATAGTGCTGGTAGACTTCTCCAGTCACAAACCGTTGCGTGCGGCCCTCGGTGTCATGCTGCATGAGGCTCTGGTAAAGATAGAGACTGGGATCGGCATGCAATCGAGTCAGGCGTCACAGCAATGCCGTCATGAGCATCCTTCTTAAAGGCAAATTGCGTATTAGCTGCGAGGCGATCGATCTGTCCTGCTGAAGGCCTTCCTCACGTTCTCACCGCGAGTGTCTCCAGTGTAGAATCGCTGAAAGTTGGACTCTCTCCCCAACCTCCCTCGGGGCAGTTTCTGCATGTCAACACCAGTTCCCTCACGCTGAGTGCAGCTCTCCTCTGTGAGGAGCCCTTCAGAGGACTGGGGCAGCTACATCAACTGAAATCAGGATGACCCCTAGCTCAGCACTGAACCAGCCAGCAGCTCCACTCCTCCAAGCGACATTGTAATCAGGTGGTCTCACCAAGCACACATGAGTTGACCCTGTGGGAATGAGTGCAGACAGGTCACCCTAGTGCAGGTTGATTATTAGCCTTCAAACTGTCATGAAACCTACAGCCAAAAGGGCAGCGCGGTCGAAACCAGGCAACCCACAACTGTCTAAAATTCTCAGTGCCCTCTCGGAGCCCAGTTTGAGATGCATTGTGTTGAGACTGGTGGTTACATATCCCAGGGGGATTGATCAAACCTTGCTTGTGTTGATTTAGCGGCTATCCGTCAGGACGTTGACCATGTCATTGTGCTTTTATTTTAGGTGAGCACATCGGCTAACTTTGCTAGCTTTCCTGGTCTGATGTTATGGCATAGTGGTAGCATCCCTACCCCTGAGCCAGGGGTTCATGGTCCACGCCAGGCTTAAATGTCGCAAATTGTGTAAGAATATGGATGAGCCATATAAGTCACATGTCATATTACCTATGTGGCTGCTGGCTTTTTTTTACTTACCCCTTGTTCTGGGCTCATATGACATCAGTGACGGCGACAAACCGCGAGCCCTGATGTTTGCAAGAAGTGAGCTCCCACTTACTCTCCCAGGGCGACCACGGGGCTTGGCATCGGAATGGGCAGCTATGTAGGTAAAGTAGGCCCAGCAGCGAAAGACAGCGCCAGAGGAATGGTGACTCCCTACTGAATCCAGCGCTGGCGGTGGTGAAACAGTCGTGGAAGGGCATCACAGCAACACGGAGGCAGGCCCAATGGCGAGAGACGCACCACCGACATTAGTGGGTCTGGTGCAGGGCGCGGGGACGGAGAATTGGCCTGACGGTGAGAGATGTCGCCCAAGGATCGGGCAGGTCAACGTTGGTTGGGCTTGGTGTAGGTGGCAGCGAGGTGTTGCGTTGATGATGAGCTGGCTCAAGACTGATGGACTCTAAACTATATCTTTCTATTCTTTTTCTTATCTTCTTTCTGAAAACTGTCAAAAATGGTGCCAGACTGTGGAAAGACTTTCTATTATATTTTCCTATTTCTCCCATCGTAAAATACACAATAACAAAATCATTCACTCGTACAGACATGTCATAATATAGCCAAACAGGTAGATTTGATTCAGGGAATGTGGGTATTGCGAGCATTTATTGCCCATCTCCAATTACCCAGAATTAACTATATCCCAGAATCCCGACAGTGGGGAAGCAGACCACTCGGAACAACAAGTCCAAACCAACCCTCTGAAAAGCGTCCCACCCAGGCCCATCCCCAATCCCTGTAACCCACCCAGCCTGCACATCCCCGAACACTATGGGGCAATTTAGCATGGCCAATCCACCCTAACCTGCATGCCTTTGGACTGTGAGAGGAAGCCCACGCAGACACGGGGAGAATGCGCAAACTCCACATGGACAGTCACCCAAGGGTGGAATCGAACCCTGGTCCCTGGCACTGTGAGGCAGCAGTGCTAAGCACTGAGCCACCGTGCCACCCTTACTGTGGTTTTCAGGAGTTACAGGTAAGGATAGCAGTTTCCTTCCCTAAGCGGGTCATTAGCGAACCAGATTATTATTGCGTTCAAATTCCTCCATCAACCATAGCGGAATTCAAATTGGGGTCACCATAAAATTACCTGGGGCCATGGGTTTAAAGTCTAGCAATAATACCACTGTCACCTCCCAATCAATCATCAATCTGTAAAGCCTCTAATACCTCATTCCCAGTCAATAAGAGCCTGAGAGGTCCCTGGTCAGATATAAGCATCAGCTACGTTTCAAGCAACTACCAGACACTCGCACATGACTCTATAGCCTGGCGGAGGTGTTGGGCATGGGATTATAGAAGATAAGCTTGGATTTATTTTTGATCATTATTCCATGAATGCTGCCAGATCTAGTATATCAGACAAACACAGAGTCTGTCACATTGGCACATGTAAAGGGATGGGTCACCATGGGGATTCCAGGCCATCATTGAACTGCGATCCAACAAGAAAAGCTGACATTGGAAAAACGGAAAGAAAATTGGGAAAGTAAAATTCAATAGAGACCGCAGTGTCTTGAAATGGGTAATAGAACATAGAACATAGAACATAGAACATTACAGCACAGTACAGGCCCTTTGGCCATCGATGTTGTGCTGACCTGTCATACCGATCTCAAGCCCATCTAAACTACACTATTCCATGTGCGTCCATATGCTTGTCCAATGACGATTTAAATGTACCTAAAATTGGCGAATCTACTGCCGTTGCAGGCAAAGGGTTCCATTCCCTTACTACTCTCTGAGTAAACGACCTCTGACATCTGTCCTATATCTTGCACCCCTCAATTTAAAGCTATGCCCCCTCGTGCTCGCCGTCACCATCCTAGGAAAAAGGCTCTCCCTATCCACCCTATCTAACCCTCTGATTATTTTATATGTTTCAATTAAGTCACCTCTCAACCTTCTTCTCTCTAATGAAAACAGCCTCAAGTTCCTCAGCCTTTCCTTGTAAGACCTTCCCTCCATACCAGGCAACATCCTAGTAAATCTCCTCTGCACCCTTTCCAAAGCTTCCACATCCTTCTTATAATGCGGTGACCAGAACTGTACGCTATACTCCAAGTGCGGCCGCACCAGAGTTTTGCACAGCTTCACCATAACCTCTTGGTTCCGGAACTCGATCCCTCTATTAATAAAAGCTAAAACACTGTATGCCTTCTTAACAGCCCTGTCAACCTGGGTGGCAACTTTCAAGGATCTGTGTACATGGACACCGAGATCTCTCTGCTCATCTACACTGCTAAGAATCTTACCATTAGCCCAGTACTTTGCCTTCCGGTTACTCCTACCAAAGTGCATCACCTCACACTTGTCTGCATTAAACTCCATTTGCCACCTCTCAGTAATGATGTAGCTGCAGCAAAATCGGGCACACTAGGTGTGCAGCTAATGAGTGAAATAACCTTGTGAGCTCAAGCAATTGTATTTCACCGATCTGAAGGATTTGAAGAATTTTTGGAAACAAGAAAATTATCCAAAATATCCCGAATGCTCTTTAAGAATTTTGGAAATTGTCTGCTTTCCTGCCGTATCTCCCATGGAAGTGCATCTAATGGTCTTGAAGCCCCTAGGCTGCCTGCTTCAGGGGACCTTCCCCACCATATTCCCCAGTTAGCTTGTATATCCCATTGAAGAGTTCCACCTGACTTCTGCTATTACGTGAACCCCTCAGCACAGTGAACAGCGAAATGTGTTATCATGAATATTTATGCAATGTAATTAAGCCAGAGATGTGTATTAAAATAAAAATCATTAATCTACAAATTGACTATTGCTGATGATTGATGACAAGCATATGCAACATTTGCATACATAATATTTAAAAATTAATAATGTGTTTTCTGCATCTTTGCATGTGCAACATGCATTCTACATACTGATAGAAAGAAATAAAATAATTTGTGCTCATTTGGAATCTTAAAGGAACAAAGGAAGCATTTGGTGGCTTTGACGGATTAATGCTCTAACTCTTCAAGCTTGCCATTATTCCATATTTCTTAGTAGTTGCAAATAACAAAACCCCACCAAATTAGAAATTGACCATCAATTTGAGTTTTGAGAAGAAAATTTCAAATAATTCCTTATGTATCTCCTATTTGCAATCCTAAATTTTCCGAGTCTAATGTTTTGAACACACACGAATCCAAGACACTTTAGTTGGCAGAAACAATTTCTCAATACCTACCCTGACTGGTCCCCTTAACATGAAGTCTCACAGCTTTATACATTTCAGAGGCCTTTCCAGATCAGTGGCAGTTTCCCATCTTCAGCCGTGCAACTTGGGTTCAAGCCCCCACCTTCTCCAGAGGCGTGCCTGCACAAGTTAATTTAGAAAATCAGAAATTTCAGTAAATGCAACTCCTAACTTCCCATTTCTGAAGAAGGGTCTCGACCCGAAACGTCAAACTTTCCTGCTCCTCTGATGCTGCTTGGCCTGCTGCGTTCATCCAGCTTCACACTGTGTTATCTCTTAACTTCTAATGGCCACTTAGCCTTGACATCTGGGAGTCAGCCTAGCAAACCTCTGTTGCACTCCTCTTAAAATTAGTGCCCCTTCCAAACATATAGTGCCAAGAACTTACTTACAGTCATACTAGGTGTGGTCCAGCTATAGCTGTAACATAATTGCTTCTCTGTTGTACTTCATTTCTTAGGATGCAAATACAAATATTCCATTTATCACTGATTGTTCGCCGTCCATGTTCATGGCATTATAATCACCTTTACAGGTTGCCTCCACTCCTCTTGCCCTCCTAGCATTTTCATCATTGAGAAAATAACCTTTTTTTCAGGAACTAACCATATATTGAAATTAATTCGGCTCAGTTTTGCCCATTCATTCTGAGTAGAATCTTGCTTAGAGTGGCAAGTGTCCTATCTGCAGGACCTGAAGAGACCATTCTGTTCAGATGTGGGTCACACCTCATGTCCGAAGAAACTCATCAGCTTCCTCTCCCTGGCCGGCCCAGCACCATTCTCCCTGGATAATTGCTAAACTTAGATCAATGGAACAACTCAGCAGCCTGCCCTCCTGCTCCCGACGCATCCCTTAGAGAAGTACCGCTCCCACTTACTCCAAACCCAAGAGGATTCTGCCGCAAAACCCAACTTTAAACAAGCCATGGGTTGGAAAGCGCACATTTCTTCTTATCTGCCAACAAATTAATCACAAAGGTAAATCTGGCCTGGTGAGGATGTTTGGTCATGAGTGTACAAGCCCTGCTAATGCAATGAATTAATTGCCTGCTGTTTGCCACTGGGTCATGGGACCTGCCCTTAACCCAGCTCTACTTCCCTAAATTAATCTCACAGAGGGAAAAGCTGGTAATTCATCTACCTCAAAACTAAATACCCCTATCCATCTCACTCCCCACTGTTAGGAGCTAAATATCCCTCTCAAACTCACTCTCCATTGTTAGGAACTAAATACCCCTCTCAACCTCACTTTCCATTGTTAGGAACTAAATACCCCTGTCCACTCACTCTTCATTGTTAGCAACTAAATACTCCTCTCCACCACCCCATTGTAAGGAACTAAATACCCCTATCCATCTCACTCCACAGTGTGAGGCATTAAATACCCCTCTCCACCTCAGGCTTCATTGTTAGCAACTAAATACTCCTCTCCACCTCCCCATTGTTAGGAACTAAATACCCCTCTTCACCTCACTCTCCACTGTTAGGAACTAAATACTCCCTCTCCACCCCACTCCCCACTGTTTGGAACTAAATACCCCTCTCCACCTCCCTCTCCATTGTTAGGAACTAAATGCCCCTCTACACCTCACTTTCCATTGTTAGGAACTAAATACCCCTGCTCACCACACTCCCCATTGTTAGGATCTAAATACTCTTCTCCACCTCACTCCCAATTGTTTGGAACTAAATACCCCTCTCCACATCACTCCCCATTGTTTGGAACTATATAGCCCCCTCCACCTCACTCCCCATTGTTAGGATCTAAATAACCCCCTCCACCTCACTCCCCGTTGTTTGGAACTAAATACCCCTCTTCACCTCAATCCCCAGTGTTTGGAACTAAACACCCACCTCCACATCACTCCCCATTGTTTGGAACTATATACCTCCCACCACCTCACTCACCATTATTAGGATCTAAATAACCCCCTCCACCTCACTCCCCATTGATTGGAACTAAATAACCTCCTCCACCTCACTCCCCATTGTTTGGAACTAAATATACTCACTCGCCATTGTTAGGATCTAAATATCCCCCTCCACCTAACTCACCATTGTAAGGAATTAAATGCCCCTGTTCGCCTCACGCTCCATTGTTAGGATCTAAATAACCCCCTCCAAGTCACTCCTTATTGTTTGGAACTAAATACCCCTCCTCACCTCCACATCACTCCCCACTGTTAGGATCTAAATAAACCACTCCACCTCACTCCCCATTGTTTGGAACTAAATATCCCCCTCCACCTCACTCCCTATTGTTAGGATCTAAATAAGCCCCTCCACCTCACTCTTCATTGTTAGGATCTAAATATCTCCCTCCACCTCACTCCCCATTGATAGGATCTAAATATCCCCCTTCACCTCACACGCCATTGTTAGGATCTAAATAACCCCCTCCACCTCACTCCCCATTGGTTGGAACTAAATACTCCTCTCCACCTCACTCCCCATTGTGAGGATCTAAATATTTACCCCCTCCACCTCACTCCCCATTGTTTGGAACTAAATAACCCCCTCCACCTCACTCCCCATTGTTAGGATCTAAATGCCCCTCTACACCTCACTTTCCATTGTTAGGAACTAAATACCCCTGTTCACCTCACTCCCCATTGTTAGGATCTAAATACTCTTATCCACCTCACTGCCTATGGTTTGGAACTAAATACGCCCCTCCAACTCACTCCCAATTGTTTGGAACTAAATACCCCTCTTCACGTCACTCCCCATTGTTTGGAACAAAACACCCACCTCCACATCAATCCCCATTGTTTGGAACTATATACCCCCTCCACCTCACTCCCCATTGTTAGGATCTAAATAAGCCCCTCCACCTCCTCCCCATTGTTAGGATCTAAATAACCCCCTCCACCTCACTCCCCATTGTTAGGCTCTAAATATCCGCATCCACCTCACTCCCCATTGTTAGGATCTAAATATTTACGCCCTCCACGTCATTCCCCATTGTTTGGAACTAAATAACCCCCTCCACCTCACTCTCTATTGTTAGGATCGAAATAACCCCCTCCACCACACTCCCCATTGTTAGGATCTAAATATCCCCCTCCACCTCACTCCCCATTGTTAGGCTCTAAATATCCGCATCCACCTCACTCCCCATTGTTAGGAATTAAATGCCCCTCTTCACCGCACTCCCCATTGTTAGGATCTAAATAACACCCTCCACCTCACTCCCAATTGTTTGGAACGAAATACCCCTCTCCACCTCGCTCCCCATTGTTTGGATCTAAATATTTACCCCCTCCACCTCACTCCCCATTGTTAGGATCTAATTAACCCCCTCCACCTCACTCCCCGTTGTCAGGATGTAAAATCCCCCACCACCTCACTACCCATTTTTAGGATCTAAATTACCCCCTCCACCTCACTCCCCATTGTTTGCAACTAAATACCCCTCTCCACCTCACTCCCCATTGTTAGGATCTAAATAACCCCCACCACCTCACTCCCCATTGTTTGGAACTAAATACCCCTCTCCACCACACTCCACATTGTTAAGATCTAAATATTTACCAACTCCACCTCACTCCCCATTGTTTGGAAGGAAATAACCCCCTCCAACTCACTCCCCGTTGCTAGGATCTAAATTACCCCCTCCATCTCACTCGCCATTGTTATAACCTAAATACCCCTCTCCACCTCACTCGCCATTGTTCGGATCTAAATATTTAGCTCCTCCACCTCACTCCCTATTGTTTGGAACTGAATAAGCCCCTCCACGTCACTCCCCATTGATTGGCACTAAATACCCGTCTCCACCTCACTCCCCATTGTTAGGATAGAAATACTCCTCTTCACCTCACTCCCTATTGTTTGGAACTAAATACCCACCTCCACCTCACTCCCTATTGTTTGGAACTAAATACGCCTCTGCACCTCACTCCCCAATGTTAGGATCTAAATAACACCCACCACCTCACTCCCCATTGTTAGGATCTAAATAACCCCCTACAACTAACGCCACATTGTTTGCAACTAAATACCCCTCTCCACCTCACTCCCCATTGTTAGGATCTAAATGTTTACGCCCTTCACCTCACTCCCCATTGTTAGGATCTAAATAACCTCCTCCACCTCACTCCCCATTGTTAGGATGTATATGAGCCCCTCCACCTCACTCCCCATTGTTAGGATCTAAATATTTACCCACTCCACCTCACTCCCCATTGTTAGGATGTATATGAGCCCCTCCACCACACTCCCCGTTGTCAGGATGTAAATATCCCCCTCCACCTCACTATCCATTTTTAGGATCTAAATTACCCCCTCCACCTCACTCCCGATTTTTAGGATCTAAATACCTCTCTCCACCTCACTCCCCATTGTTAGGATCTAAATAAACCGCTCCATCTCACTCCCCATTGTTTGGAACGAAACACCCCCCTCCACTTCACTCCCCAGTGTTTGGAACTATATACCCCCCTCCACCTCACTCCCCATTGTTAGGATCTAAATAACCCCCTCCACCTCACCCTTCCATTGTTTGGAACTAAATACCCCTCTCCACGTCACTCCCCATTGATAGGATCTAAATATCCCCCTGCGCCTCACTCCCCGTTGTTAGGATCTAAATACCCCTCTTCACCTCACTCCCCATTGTTAGGATCTAAATATCCCCCTCCACCTAACTCCCCATTGTTAGGAACTAAATGCCCCTGTTCACATCACTCCCCATTGTAAGGATCTAAATACTCCTCTTCACCTCACTCCCAATTGTTTGGAACTAAATACCCCCCTCCACCTCACTCCCCATTCTTAGGATCTAAATAACACCCTCCTCCTCACTCTCCATTGATAGGATCTAAATAACCTCCTCCACATCACTCCCCATTGTTAGGATCTAAATATTTACCCCCTCGACCTCACTCCCTATTGTTTGGAACTAAATAACCCCCTCCACCTCACTCCCCACTGTTTGGATCTAAATATCCCCCTCCACCGCACTCCCCATTGTTTGGAACTAAATATTTACCCCCTCCACCTCACTCCCTATTGTTAGGATCTAAATATCCCCCTCCACCTAACTCCCCATTGTTAGGAACAAAATGCCCCTGTTCACCTCACTCCCCATTGTAAGGATCTAAATACTCCTCCTCATCTCACTCCCTATTGTTTGGAACTAAACACCCCACTTCAACTCACTCTCCATTGATAGGATCTAAATAACCTCCTCCACATCACTCCCCATTGTTAGGATCTAAATATTTACCCCCTCGACCTCACTCCCTATTGTTTGGAACTAAATAACCCCCTCCACCTCACTCCCCACTGTTTGGATCTAAATATCCACCTCCACCTCACTCCCTGTTCTTTGGAACTAAATACCCCACTTCACCTCACTCCCCATTGTTAGGAACTAAATAACCCCCTCCACCACACTCCCCATTGTTAGGATCTAAATAGCCCCATCCACCTCACTCCCCATTGTTAGGATCTAAATAACCCCATCCACCTCACTCCCCATTGTGAGGATCAAAATATACACCTCCACCTCACTCCTCATTGTTAATATCTAAATAATTACCCCCTCCACCTCACTCCCCATTGTTAGGTTCTAAATATCCCAATCCACGTCACTTCCCTTTGGTTGGAAGTAAATACCCCTCTCCACCTCACTCCCCATTGTTAGGATCTAAATAACCCCCTCCACCTCACTCCCCATTGTTTGGAACTAAATAACCCCCTCCACCTCACTCCCCGTTGTTTGGAAGTAAATAACCCCCTCCATCTCACTCCCCATTGTTAGGATCTAAATTACCCCCTCTACCTCACTCCCCATTGTTAGAACCTAAATACCCCTCTCCACCTCACTCGCCATTGTTCGGATCTACATATTTACCTCTCCCACCCCACTCCCCGTTGTTGGAACTGAATAACCCCCTCCACATCACTCCCCATTGATTGGCACTAAATGCCCCTCTCCACCTCACTCCCCATTGTTAGGATCTAAATATTTACCTCCTCCACCTCACTCCCCATTGTTCGGAACTAAATAACCACCCCCACCTCACTCCCCATTGTTCGGAGCTAAAAAACCCCCTCCACCTCACTCCCCATTGTTAGGATCTAAATATCCCCCTCCACCTCACTCCCCATTGATTGGAACTAAATACCCCTCTCCACCTCACTCCCCATTGTTTGGAAGTAAACAACCCCCTCCACCTCACTCACCATTGTTTGGAACTAAATATCCCTCTCCACCTCACTCCCCATTGCTAGGATCTAACTATTTATCCCCTCCACCTCACTCCCCATTGTTAGGATCTAAATAGACCCCTCCACCTCACTCCCTATTGTTAGGATCTAAACAACCCCCTTTACCTCACTCGCCATTGTTAGGATCTAAATATTTACCTCCTCCACCTCACTCCCCATTGTTCGGATCTAAATAAACCCTTCACCTCACTCCCCATTGTTTGGAACTAAATACCCTTCTCCACGTCACTCCCCATTGTTAGGATCTAAATAACCCCCTCCACCTCACTCCCCATTGTTAGGATCTAAATATCCCCCTTCAGCTCACTCCCCGTTGTTAGGGTCTAAATATCCCCCTCCACCTAACTCCCCATTGTTAGGAACTAAATGCCCCTGTTCACCTCACTCCCCATTGTAAGGATCAAAATACTCCTCCTCACCTCACTCCCTGTTGTTTGGAACCAAATACCCCTCTCCACCTCGCTCCCAATTGTTTGGAACTAAATACCCCACATCAACTCACTCTCCATTGTTTGGATCTAAATATCCACCTCCACCTCACTCCCTATTCTTTAGAACTAAATACCCCTCTTCACCTCACTCCCCATTGTTAGGATCTAAATAGCCCCCTCGACTTCACTCGCCATTGTTAGGATCTAAATACCCCTCTCCACCCGACTCCCCATTGTTAGGATCAAAATATTTAACCCCTCCACATCACTCCCCATTGTTAATATCTAAATATTTAACCCCTCCACCTCACTCCCCATTGTTAGGATCTAAATATAACCCTCCACCTCACTCCCCATTGTTAGGATCTAAATAACCCCCTCCACCTCACTCCCCATTGATAGGATCCAAATATCCCCCTCCACCTCACTTCCCATTGGTTGGAACTAAATACCTCTCTCCACCTCACTCCCCATTGTTAGGATCTAAATAACCCCCTCCACGTCACTCCCCATTGTTTGGAAGTAATTAACCCCCTCCACCTCACTCCCCGTTGTTAGGATCAAAATTACCCCCTCCACGTCACTCCCCATTGATTGGCACTAAATATCCCTCTCCACCTCACTCCCCATTGTTACGATCTAAATATTTAACCCCTCCACCTCACTCCCCATTGTTTGGAACTAAATAACCCCCACCATCTCCCTCCCTATTGTTTGGAACTAAGTAGCCCCCTACACCTCATTCCCCATTGTTCGGAACTAAATGCCCCCTCCACCTCACTCTCCATTGTTAGGGTCTAAATACTCCTCTTCACCTCACTCTCCATTGTTAGGATCTAAATATCCACCTCCACCTCACTCCCCGTTGTTAGGATCTAAATATCCCCCTCCACCTAACTCCCCATTGTTAGGAACTAAATGCCCCTGTTCACCTCCCTCCCCATTGTTAGGATCTAAATACTCATCTTCACCTCACTCCCCATTGTTTGGAAATAAACACCCACCACCACTTCACTCCCCATTCTTTGGAACTATATACCCCACTCCAGGTCACCCACCATTGTTAGCATCTAAATAACCGCCTCCACCTCACTCCCCATCATTAGGATCTAAATATTTAACCCTCCACCTCACTCCCCATTGTTTGGAACTAAATACCCTTCTCCACGTCACTCCCCATTGTTAGGATCTAAATATGTACCCCCTCCACCTCACTCCCCATTGTTTGGAACTAAATAACGCCCTACACCTCACTCCCCATTGTTTGGAACTAAGTAACCCCCTACACCTCACTCCCCATTGTTTGGAAGTAAATAACCCCCTCCACCTCACTCCCCGCTTTTAGGATCTAAATACCCCTCTCCACCTCACTCCCCATTGTTAGGATCTAAAATTAAGCCCCTCTACCTCACTCCCAATTGTTTGGAACTAAATAGCCCCCACCATCTCCCTCCCCATTGTTTGGAAGTAAACAACCCCCTTCACCTCACTCCCCGTTTTTAGGATCTAAATACCCCTCTACACCTCACTCCCCATTCTTAGGATCTAAATATTTAGCCCCTCCACCTCACTCCCCATTGTTAGGATCTAAATAACCCCCTCCACCCCTCTCCCCATTGTTTGGAACTAAATAACCCCCTCCACCTCACTCCCCGTTGTTAGGATCTAAATATCGCCCTCCTCCTCACTCTCCGTTGTTAGGATCTAAATACCCCTCTCCACCTCACTCCCCATTGTTACGATCCAAAAATTTACCCCATCCACCTCACTCCCCATTGTTACGATTCAAAAATTCACCCCATCCACCTCACTCCCCATTGTTTGGAACTAAATACCCCTCTTCACCTCACTCCCCATTGCTTGGAACTAAACACACACCACCACTTCACTCCCCATTCTTTGGAACTAGATACCCCACTCCACGTCACTCACCATTGTTAGGATCTAAATAACCCCCTCCACCTCACTCTCCATTGTGAGGATCTAAATATTTAGCCCCTCCACCTAGCTCCCCATTGATAGGAACTAAATGCCCCTGTTCACCTCACTCCCCATTGTAAGGATCTAAATACTCCTCCTCACCTCACTCCCTATTGTTTGGAACCAAATACCCCCCTCCACCTCACTCCCAATTGTTTGGAACTAAATAACCCCCTCCACCTCACTCCCCATTGTGGGATCTAAATATCCCCCTGAACCTCACTCCCCATTGTTAGGATCTAAATATCCCCCTCCACCTCACTCCCCATTGTTAGGAACTAAATGCCCCTGTTCACCTCCCTCCCCATTGTAAGGATCTAAATACTCCTCTTCACCTCACTCCCCATTGTTTGGAACTAAATAACCACCAACATCTCACTCCCCACTGTTTGGAACTAAATAACCCCCTCCACCTCACTCCACATTGTTAGGATCTAAATAACCCCCTCAACCTCACTCCCTATTGTTTGGAACTAAATACCCATCTTCACCTCACTCCCCATTGTTAGGATCTAAATAACACCCTACACCTCACTCCCCATTGTTCGGATCTAAATATTTACCCCCTCCACCTCACTCCCCATTGCTTGGAACTAAATACCCCCGTCCACCTCACTCCCCGTTGTTAGGATCTAAATAACCCCCTACACCTCACTCCCCATTTGTTCGGATCTAAATATTTACCCCCTCCACCTCACTCCACATTGCTTGGAACTAAATAACCCACTCCACCTCACTCCCCATTGTTTTGAACTAAATAACCCCCTCAACCTCACTCCCCATTGTTTGGAACTAAATATCCCCCTCCACTTAACTCCCCATTGTTAGGATCTAAATAACCCCCTCCACCTCACTCCCCATTGTTAGGATGTAAATATTTACCCCCTCCACCTCACTCCCCATTGTTAGGATCTAAATATCGACCTCCTCCACCTCACTCCCCATTGTCTGGAACTAAATAACCCCCTCCACCTCTCTCCCCATTGTTTGGAACTAAATAACCCCCTCCACCTCACTCCCCATTGTTAGGATCTAAATATTTACCCGCTCCTCCTCACTCCCCGTTGTTCGGATCTAAATAACCCCTCCACCTCACTCCCCATTGTTTGGAACTAAATACCCTTCTCCACGTCACTCCCCATTGTTAGGATCTAAATATTTAACCCTCCACCTCACTCCCCATTGTTTGGAACTAAATAACGCCCTACACCTCACTCCCCATTGTTTGGAACTAAGTAACCCCCTACACCTCACTCCCCATTGTTTGGAAGTAAATAACCCCCTACACCTTACTCCCCGTTTTTAGGATCTAAATACACCTCTACACCTCACTCCCCATTCTTAGGATCTAAATATTTAGCCCCTCTACCTCACTCCCCATTGTTAGGATCTAAATAACCCCCTCCACCTCTCTCCCCATTGTTTGGAACTAAATACCCTTCTCCACGTCACTCTCCATTGATAGGATCTAAATATGTATCCCCTCCACCTCACTCCCCATTGTTTGGAACTAAATAACGCCCTACACCTCACTCCCCATTGTTTGGAAGTAAATAACCCCCTCCACCTCACTCCCCGCTTTTAGGATCTAAATACCCCTCTCCACCTCACTCCCCATTGTTAGGATCTAAAATTAAGCCCCTCTACCTCACTCCCAATTGTTTGGAACTAAATAACCCCCACCATCTCCCTCCCCATTGTTTGGAAGTAAACAACCCCCTGCACCTCACTCCCCGTTTTTAGGATCTAAATACCCCTCTACACCTCACTCCCCATTCTTAGGATCTAAATATTTAGCCCCTCCACCTCACTCCCCATTGTTAGGATCTAAATAACCCCCTCCACCCCTCTCCCCATTGTTTGGAACTAAATAACCCCCTCCACCTCACTCCCCGTTGTTAGGATCTAAATATCGCCCTCCTCCTCACTCTCCGTTGTTAGGATCTAAATACCCCTCTCCACCTCACTCCCCATTGTTACGATCCAAAAATTTACCCAATCCACCTCACTCCCCATTGTTACGATTCAAAAATTCACCCCATCCACCTCACTCCCCATTGTTTGGAACTAAATACCCCTCTTCACCTCACTCCCCATTGTTTGGAACTAAACACCCACCACCACTTCACTCCCCATTCTTTGGAACTATATACCCGACTCCACGTCACTCACCATTGTTAGGATCTAAATAACCCCCTCCACCTCACTCTCCATTGTTAGGATCTAAATATTTAGCCCCTCCACCTAGCTCCCCATTGTTAGGAACTAAATGCCCCTGTTCACCTCACTCCCCATTGGAAGGATCTAAATACTCCTCCTCACCTCACTCCCTATTGTTTGGAACCAAATACCCCCCTCCACCTCACTCCCAATTGTTTGGAACTAAATAACCCCCTCCACCTCACTCCCCATTGTTGGGATCAAAATATCCCCCTGACCCTCACTCCCCATTGTTAGGATCTAAATAACCCCCTCCACCTCACTCCCCATTGTTCGGATTTAAATATTTACGCCCTCCACCTCACTCCCATTGTCTGGAACTAAATATCCCCCTCCACCTAACTCCCCATTGTTAGGAACTAAATGCCCCTGTTCACCTCCATCCCCATTGTTAGGATCTAAATACTCCTCTTCACCTCACTCCCCATTGTTTGGAACTAAATAGCCACCGACATCTCCCTCCCCACTGTTTGGAACTAAATAACCCCCTCCACCTCACTCCACATTGTTAGGATCTAAATAACCCCCTCAACCTCGCTCCCTATTGTTTGGAACTAAATACCCATCTTCACCTCACTCCCCATTGTTAGGATCTAAATAACACCCTACACCTCACTGCCCATTGTTCGGATCTAAATATTTACCCCCTCCACCTCACTCCCCATTGCTTGGAACTAAATACCCACGTCCACCTCACTCCCCGTTGTTAGGATCTAAATAACCCCCTACACCTCACTCCCCATTGTTCGGATCTAAATATTTACCCCCTCCACCTCACTCCCCATTGCTTGGAACTAAATAACCCACTCCACCTCACTCCCCATTGTTTTGAACTAAATAACCCCCTCAACCTCACTCCCCATTGTTTGGAACTAAATATCCCCCTCCACCTCACTCCCCATTGTTTGGAACTAAATAACACCCTCCACTTCACTCTCCATTGTTAGGATCTAAATACCCCCCTCCACCTCACTCCCCATTGTTTGGAACTAAATACCCTTCTCCACGTCACTCCCCATTGTTAGGATCTACATAACCCCCTCCACCTCACTCCCCATTGTTCGGAACTAAATAACCCCCTTCAGCTCAATCCCCATTGTTCGGATCTAAATATCCCCCTTCAGCTCACTCCCCGTTGTTCGGATCTAAATATCCCCCTCCACCTAACTCCCCATTGTTAGGAACTAAATGCCCCTGTTCACCTCACTCCCCATTGTAAGGATCAAAATACTCCTCCTCACCTCACTCCCTATTGTTTGGAACCAAATACCCCTCTCCACCTCGCTCCCAGTTGTTTGGAACTAAATACCCCACATCAACTCACTCTCCATTGATTGGATCTAAATATCCACCTCCACCTCACTCCCTATTCTTTAGAACAAAATACCCCTCTTCACCTCGCTCCCCATTGTTAGGATCTAAATAGCCCCCTCGACTTCACTCCCCATTGTTAGGATCTAAATACCCCTCTCCACCCGACTCCCCATTGTTAGGATCAAAATATTTACCCCCTCCACCTCACTCCCCATTGTTAATATCTAAATATTTACCCCCTCCACCTCACTCCCCATTGTTAGGATCTAAATAACCCCCTCCACCTCACTCCCCATTGATAGGATCTAGATAACCCCCTCCACCTCACTCGCCATTGGTTGGAACTAAATAACCCCCTCCACCTCACTCCCCATTGGTTGGAAGTAATTAACCCACTCCACCTCACTCCCCGTTGATAGGATCAAAATTACCCCCTCCACGTCACTCCCGATTGATTGGCACTAAATAACCCTCTCCACCTCACTCCCCATTGATACGATCAAAATATTTACCCCCTCCACCTCACTCCCCATTGTTTTGAACTAAATAACCCCTTGCACCTCACTCCCCATCATTAGGATCTAAATATTTAACCCTCCACCTCACTCCCCATTGTTAGGATCTAAATATTTACCCGCTCCACCTCACTCCCCATTGTTCGGACCTAAAGAACCCCTCCACCTCACTCCCCATTGTTTGGAACTAAATAACCCCCACCATCTCCCTCCCCATTGTTTGGAGGTAATTAACCCCCTACACCTCACTCCCCGTTTTTAGGATCTAAATACCCCTCTACACCTCACTCCCCATTCTTAGGATCTAAATATTTAGCCCCTCCACCTCACTCCCCATGGTTAGGATCTAAACAACCCCCTCCACCCCACTCCTCATTGTTTGGAACGAAATAATCCCATCCACCTCACTCCCCGTTGTTAGGATCTAAATATCGCCCTCCTCCTCACTCTCCGTTGTTACGGTCTAAATACCCCTCTCCACCTCACTCCCCATTGTTACGATCCAAAAATTTACCCCATCCACCTCACTCCCCATTGTTACGATCCAAAAATTCACCCCATCCACCTCACTCCCCATTGTTTGGAACTAAATACCCCTCTTCACCTCACTCCCCATTGTTTGGAACTAAACACACACCACCACTTCACTCCCCATTCTTTGGAACTATATACCCCACTCCACGTCACTCACCAATGTTAGGATCTAAATAACCCCCTCTTCACCTCACTCTCCATTGTTAGGATCTAAATATTTACCCACTCCACCTCACTCCCCATTGCCTGGAACTAAATAACCCCCTCCACCACACTCCCTATTGTAAGGAACTAAGTATCCCCCTCCACTTAACTCCCCATTGTTAGGATCTAAATAACCCCCTCCACCTCACTTCCCATTGTTAGGATATAAATATTTACCCCCTCCACCTCACTCCCCATTGTTAGGATCTAAATATCGACCTCCTCCACCTCACTCCCCATTGTAAGGAACTAAATATCCCCCTCCACCTCTCTCCCCATTGTTAGGAACGAAATAACCCCCTCCACCTCACTCCCCATTGTTTGGAACTAAATACCCCTCTCCACCTCACTCCCCATTGCTGGGATCTAAATAACCCCCTCCACCTCATTCCCCATTGTTAGGAACTAAATAACCCCCTCCACCTCACTCCCCATTGTTTGGAACTAAATACCCCTCTCCACCTCACTCCCCATTGCTGGGATCTAAATAACCCCCTCCACCTCATTCCCCATTGTTAGGATCTAAATATCCCCCTCCACCTACCTCCACATTGTTAGGATCTAAATATCCCCCTCAACCTCACTCCCCATTGTTAGGATCTAAATAACCTCCTCCACCTCACTCCACATTGTTAGGATCTAAAGAAGCCCCTCCATCTCACTCCCCATTGATTGGAACTAAATAACCCCCTCCACCTCACTCCCCATTGTTTGGAACTAAATATCCCCCTCCACCTCACTCCCTATTGGAAGGAACTAAATATCCCCCTCCACTTAACTCCCCATTGTTAGGATCTAAATAACCCCCTCCACCTCACTCCCTATTGTTTGGAACTAAATACCCCTCTCCACCTCACTCCCCATTGTTTGGAACTAAATAACCCCCTCCACCTCACTCCCTATTGTAAGGAACTAAATATCCCCCTCCACTTAACTCCCCATTGTTAGGAACTATATAGCCCGCTCCACCTCATTCCCTATTGTTAGGATCTAACTATTTACCCCCTCCACCTCACTCCCCATTGCTTGGAACTAAATAACCCCTGCCACCTCACTCCCCATTGTTAGAATCTAAATACCCCCCTCCACCTCACTCCCCACTGTTTGGAACTAAATAACCCCCTCCACCTCACTCTCCGTTGTTTGGAACTAAATAACACCCTCCACCTCACTCCCCTTTGTTAGGATCTAAATATTTACCCACTCCACCTCACTCCCCATTGCTTGGAACTAAATAACCCCCTCCACCACACTCCCTATTGTAAGGAACTAAATATCCCCCTCCACTTAACTCCCCATTGTTAGGATCTAAATAACCCCCTCCACCTCACTCCCCATTGTTAGGATATAAATATTTACCCCCTCCACCTCACTCCCCATCATTAGGATCTAAATATCGACCTCCTCCACCTCACTCCCCATAGTCTGGAACTAAATAACCCCCTCCACCTCTCTCCCCATTGTTAGGAACTAAATACCCCCCTCCACCTCACTCCCCATTGTTCGGACCTAAATAACCCCTCCACCTCACTCCCCATTGTTTGGAACTAAATACCCTTCTCCATGTCACTCCCCATTGTTAGGATCTAAATATGTACCCCCTACACCTCACTCCCCATTGTTTGGACCTAAGTAACCCCCTACACCTCACTCCCCGCTTTTAGGATCTAAATACCCCTCTCCACCTCACTCCCCATTGTTTGGAACTAAATAACCCCCACCATCTCCCTCCCCATTGTTTGGAGGTAATTAACCCCCTACACCTCACTCCCCGTTTTTAGGATCTAAATACCCCTCTACACCTCACTCCCCATTCTTAGGATCTAAATATTTAGCCCCTCCACCTCACTCCCCATTGTTAGGATCTAAATAACCCCCTCCACCCCACTCCTCATTGTTTGGAACGAAATAATCCCATCCACCTCACTCCCCGTTGTTAGGATCTAAATATCGCCCTCCTCCTCACTCTCCGTTGTTAGGGTCTAAATACCCCTCTCCACCTCACTCCCCATTGTTACGATCCAAAAATTTACCCCATCCACCTCACTCCCCATTGTTACGATCCAAAAATTCACCCCATCCACCTCACTCCCCATTGTTTGGAACTAAATACCCCTCTTCACCTCACTCCCCATTGTTTGGAACTAAACACACACCACCACTTCACTCCCCATTCTTTGGAACTATATACCCCACTCCACGTCACTCACCAATGTTAGGATCTAAATAACCCCCTCTTCACCTCACTCTCCATTGTTAGGATCTAAATATTTACCCACTCCACCTCACTCCCCATTGCTTGGAACTAAATAACCCCCTCCACCACACTCCCTATTGTAAGGAACTAAATATCCCCCTCCACTTAACTCCCCATTGTTAGGATCTAAATAACCCCCTCCACCTCACTCCCCATTGTTAGGATATAAATATTTACCGCCTCCACCTCACTCCCCATTGTTAGGATCTAAATATCGACCTCCTCCACCTCACTCCCCATTGTCTGGAACTAAATAACTCCCTCCACCTCTCTCCCCATTGTTAGGAACTAAATAACCCCCTCCACCTCACTCCCCATTGTTTGGAACTAAATACCCCTCTCCACCTCACTCCCCATTGCTGGGATCTAAATAACCCCCTCCACCTCATTCCCCATTGTTAGGATCTAAATACCCCCCTCCACCTCACTCCCCACTGTTTGGAACTAAATAACCCTCTCCACCTCACTCCCCATTGTTAGGATCTAAATAACCTCCTCCACCTCACTCCACATTGTTAGGATCTAAAGAAGCCCCTCCATCTAACTCCCCATTGATTGGAACTAAATAACCCCCTCCACCTCACTCCCCATTGTTTGGAACTAAATATCCCCCTCCACCTCACTCCCTATTGTAAGGAACTAAATATCCCCCTCCACTTAACTCCCCATTGTTAGGATCTAAATAACCCCCTCCACCTCACTCCCCATTGTTTGGAACTAAATACCCCTCTCCACCTCACTCCCCATTGCTGGGATCTAAATAACCCCCTCCACCTCATTCCCCATTGTTAGGATCTAAATATCCCCCTCCACCTACCTCCACATCGTTAGGATCTAAATATCCCCCTCAACCTCACTCCCCATTGTTAGGATCTAAATAACCTCCTCCACCTCACTCCACATTGTTAGGATCTAAAGAAGCCCCTCCATCTCACTCCCCATTGATTGGAACTAAATAACCCCCTCCACCTCACTCCCCATTGTTTGGAACTAAATATCCCCCTCCACCTCACTCCCTATTGTAAGGAACTAAATATCCCCCTCCACTTAACTCCCCATTGTTAGGATCTAAATAACCCCCTCCACCTCACTCCCTATTGTTTGGAACTAAATACCCCTCTCCACCTCACTCCCCATTGTTTGGATCTAAATATCCTCCTCCACCTCACTCCCTATTGTAAGGAACTAAATATCCCCCTCCACTTAACTCCCCATTGTTAGGATCTAAATATCCCCGTCCACCTCACTCTCCATTGTTAGGATCTAAATATTTACCCACTCCACCTCACTCCCCATTGCTTGGAACTAAATAACCCCCTCCACCACACTCCCTATTGTAAGGAACTAAATATCCCCCTCCACTTAACTCCCCATTGTTAGGATCTAAATAACCCCCTCCACCTCACTCCCCATTGTTAGGATATAAATATTTACCCCCTCCACCTCACTCCCCATTGTTAGGATCTAAATATCGACCTCCTCCACCTCACTCCCCATTGTCTGGAACTAAATAACTCCCTCCACCTCTCTCCCCATTGTTAGGAACTAAATAACCCCCTCCACCTCACTCCCCATTGTTTGGAACTAAATACCCCTCTCCACCTCACTCCCCATTGCTGGGATCTAAATAACCCCCTCCACCTCATTCCCCATTGTTAGGATCTAAATACCCCCCTCCACCTCACTCCCCACTGTTTGGAACTAAATAACCCTCTCCACCTCACTCCCCATTGATACGATCTAAATATTTACCCCCTCCACCTCACTCCCCATTGTTTTGAACTAAATAACCCCTTGCACCTCACTCCCCATCATTAGGATCTAAATATTTAACCCTCCACCTCACTCCCCATTGTTAGGATCTAAATATTTACCCGCTCCACCTCACTCCCCATTGTTCGGACCTAAATAACCCCTCCACCTCACTCCCCATTGTTTGGAACTAAATACCCTTCTCCACGTCACTCCCCATTGTTAGGATCTAAATATGTACCCCCTACACCTCACTCCCCATTGTTTGGACCTAAGTAACCCCCTACACCTCACTCCCCGCTTTTAGGATCTAAATACCCCTCTCCACCTCACTCCCCATTGTTAGGATCTAAAATTTAGCCCCTCTACCTCACTCCCCATTGTTTGGAACTAAATAACCCCCACCATCTCCCTCCCCATTGTTTGGAGGTAATTAACCCCCTACACCTCACTCCCCGTTTTTAGGATCTAAATACCCCTCTACACCTCACTCCCCATTCTTAGGATCTAAATATTTAGCCCCTCCACCTCACTCCCCATTGTTAGGATCTAAATAACCCCCTCCACCCCACTCCTCATTGTTTGGAACGAAATAATCCCATCCACCTCACTCCCCGTTGTTAGGATCTAAATATCGCCCTCCTCCTCACTCTCCGTTGTTAGGGTCTAAATACCCCTCTCCACCTCACTCCCCATTGTTACGATCCAAAAATTTACCCCATCCACCTCACTCCCCATTGTTACGATCCAAAAATTCACCCCATCCACCTCACTCCCCATTGTTTGGAACTAAATACCCCTCTTCACCTCACTCCCCATTGTTTGGAACTAAACACACACCACCACTTCACTCCCCATTCTTTCGAACTATATACCCCACTCCACGTCACTCACCAATGTTAGGATCTAAATAACCCCCTCTTCACCTCACTCTCCATTGTTAGGATCTAAATATTTACCCACTCCACCTCACTCCCCATTGCTTGGAACTAAATAACCCCCTCCACCACACTCCCTATTGTAAGGAACTGAATATCCCCCTCCACTTAACTCCCCATTGTTAGGATCTAAATAACCCCCTCCACCTCACTCCCCATTGTTAGGATATAAATATTTACCGCCTCCACCTCACTCCCCATTGTCTGGAACTAAATAACCCCCTCCACCACTCTCCCCATTGTTCGGAACTAAATAACCCCCTCCACCTCACTCCCCATTGTTTGGAACTAAATACCCCTCTCCACCTCACTCCCCATTGCTGGGATCTAAATAACCCCCTCCACCTCATTCCCCATTGTTAGGATCTAAATATCCCCCTCCACCTACCTCCACATTGTTAGGATCTAAATATCCCCCTCAACCTCACTCCCCATTGTTAGGATCTAAATAAACTCCTCCACCTCACTCCACATTGTTAGGATCTAAAGAAGCCCCTCCATCTCACTCCCCATTGATTGGAACTAAATAACCCCCTCCACCTCACTCCCCATTGTTTGGAACTAAATATCCCCCTCCACCTCACTCCCTATTGTAAGGAACTAAATATCCCCCTCCACTTAACTCCCCATTGTTAGGATCTAAATAACCCCCTCCACCTCGCTCCCTATTGTTTGGAACTAAATACCCCTCTCCACCTCACTCCCCATTGTTTGGAACTAAATATCCCCCTCCACCTCACTCCCTATTGTAAGGAACTAAATATCCCCCTCCACTTAACTCCCCAATGTTAGGAACTAAATAGCCCGCTCCACCTCACTCCCTATTGTTAGGATCTAACTATTTACCCCCTCCACCTCACTCCCCATTGCTTGGAACTAAATAACCCCTGCCACCTCACTCCCCATTGTTAGAATCTAAATACCCCCCTCCACCTCACTCCCCACTGTTTGGAACTAAATAACCCCCTCCACCTCACTCTCCGTTGTTTGGAACTAAATAACACCCTCCACCTCACTCCCCTTTGTTAGGATCTAAATATCCCCGTCCACCTCACTCCCCATTGTTAGGATCTAAATATTTACCTCCTCCACCTCACTCCCCATTGTTAGGAACTAAATAACTTCCTCCACCTCACTCCCCACTGTTTGGAACTAAATATCCCCCTCCACCTCACTCCCCATTGTTAGAATGTAAATAACCCCCTCCACCTCACTCCCTATTGTTAGGATCTAAATATCCCCCTCTCCCTAACTCCCCATTGTTAGGAACTAAATGCCCCTATTCACCTCACTCCCCATTGTAAGGATCTAAATACTCCTCCTCACCTCGCTCCCAATTGTTTGGAACTAAATACCCCACTTCAACTCACTCTCCATTGTTTGGATCTAAATATCCACCTCCACCTCACTCCCTATTCTTTAGAACTAAATACCCCTCTACACCTCGCTCCCCATTGTTAGGATCTAAATAGCCCCCTCGACTTCACTCCCCATTGTTAGGATCTAAATACCCCTCTCCAGCCGACTCCCCATTGTTAGGATCAAAATATTTAACCCCTCCACGTCACTCCCCATTGTTAATATCTAAATATTTACCCCCTCCACCTCACTCCCCATTGTTAGGATCTAAATAACCCCCTCCACCTCACTCCCCATTGATAGGATCCAAATATCCCCCTCCACCTCACTTCCCATTGGTTGGAACTAAATACCCCTCTCCACCTCACTCCCCATTGTTTGGAACTAAATATCCCTCTCCACCTCACTCCCCATTGCGAGGATCTAACTATTTATCCCCTCTACCTCACTCCCCATTGTTTGGAACTAAATAACCCCCGCCACCTCACTCCCCATTGTTTGGAACTAAATATCCCTCTCCACCTCACTCCCCATTTCTAGGATCTAGCTATTTATCCCCTCCACCTCACTCCCCATTGTTTGGAACTAAATAACCAACACCACCTCACTCCCTATTGTTAGGATCTAAACAACCCCCTTCACCTCACTCGCCATTGTTCGGATCTAAATATTTACCTCCTCCACCTCACTCCCCATTATTCGGATCTAAATAACCCTCCACCTCACTCCCCATTGTTTTTTGAACTAAATACCCTTCTCCACCTCACACCCCATTGTTAGGATCTAAATAACCCCCTCCACCTCACTCCCCATTGTTAGGATCTAAATATCCCCCTTCAGCTCACTCCCCGTTGTTAGGATCTAAATATCCCCCTCCACCTAACTCCCCATTGTTAGGAACTAAATGCCCCTGTTCACCTCACTCTCCATTGTAAGGATCTAAATACTCCTCCTCACCTCCCTCCCTATTGTTTGGAACCAAATACCCCCCTCCACCTCGCTCCCAATTGTTTGGAACTAAATACCCCACTTCAACTCACTCTCCATTGTTTGGATCTAAATATCCACCTCCACCTCAGTCCCTATTCTTTAGAACTAAATACCCCTCTTCACCTCACTCCCCATTGTTAGGATCTAAATAGCCCCCTCGACTTCACTCCCCATTATTCGGATCTAAATACCCCTCTCCACCCGACTCCCCATTGTTAGGATCAAAATATTTAACCCCTCCACGTCACTCCCCATTGTTAATATCTAAATATTTACCCCCTCCACCTCACTCCCCATTGTTACGATCTAAATAACCCCCTCCACCTCACTCCCCATTGGTTGGAACTAAATAATCCCCTCCACCTCACTCCCCATTGTTTGGAAGTAATTAACCCCCTCCACCTCACTCCCCGTTGTTAGGATCAAAATTACCCCCTCCACGTCACTCCCCATTGATTGGCACTAAATACCCCTCTCCACGTCACTCCCCATTGTTTGGAACTAAATAACCCCCACCACCTCAGTTCCCATTGTTTGGAACTAAATACCCCTCTCCACCTCACTCCCAGTTGTTTGGAACGAAATACACCTCTTCACCTCACTCTCCATTGTTAGGATCTAAATAACACCCTACACCTCACTCCCCAATGTTCGGATCTAAATATTGACCCACTCCACCTCACTCCCTATTGTTTGGAACCAAATACCCCCCTCCACCTCGCTCCCAATTGTTTGGAACTAAATAACCCCCTCCAACTCACTCCCCATTGTTTGGAAGTAATTAACCCCCTCCACCTCACTCCCCATTGTTAGGATCAAAATTACCCCCTCCACGTCACTCCCCATTGATTGGCACTAAATACCCCTCTCCACCTCACTCCCCACTGTTACGATCTAAATATTTACCCCTCCACCTCACTCCCCATTGTTTGGAACTAAATAACCCCCACCACCTCAGTCCCCATTGTTTGGAACTAAATACCCCTCTCCACCACACTCCCTATTGTTCGGAACTAAATACCTCCTCCACCTCACTCTCCATTGTTAGGGTCTAAATACTCATATTCACCTCACTCTCCATTGTTGGTGTCTAAATACTCCTCTTCACCTCACTCCCCATTGTTTGGAACTAAATAACCCCCTCCACCTCACTCCACATTGTTAGGATCTAAATATCCCCCTCCACCTCACTCCCCATTGGTAGGATCTAAATAACCTCCTCCACCTCACTCCACATTGTTAGGATCTAAATAACCTCCTCCACCTCACTCCCCATTGTTAGGATCTAAATAACCTCCTCCACCTCACTCCCCATTGTTAGGATCTAAATAACATCCTTCACCTCACTCCCCATTGTTAGGATCTAAATATCCCCCCCCACCTCACTCCCTATTGTAAGGAACTAAATATCCCCCTCCACTTAACTCCCCACTGTTAGGATCTAAATAGCCCCCTCCACCTCACTCCCTATTGTTTGGAACTAAATACGCCTCTCCACCTCACTCCCCATTGTTTGGAACTAAATATCCCCCACCACGTCACTCCCCATTGTTTGGAACTAAATATACCCCTCCACCTCACTCCCCATTGTTAGGATCTAAATAACCCGCTCCACCTCACTCCCTATTGTTAGGATCTAACTATTTACCCCCTCCACCTCATTCCCCATTGCTTGGAACTAAATAACCCCGTCCACCTGACTCCCCATTGTTTGGAACGAAATATCCCCCTCCACCTCACTCCCCATTGTTAGAATCTAAATAACCCCCTCCACCTCACTCCCCGTTGTTAGCTTCTAAATATCCCCCTCCACCTCACTCCCCATTGTTAGAATCTAAATAACCCCCTCCACCTGCCTCCCCATTGTTAGGATCTAAATACTCCTCTTCACCTCACTCCCTATTGTTTGGAACTAAATACACCCCTCCACCTCACTCCCAGTTGTTTGGAACTAAATATCCCTCTAGACCTCACTCTCCATTGTTAGGATCTAAATAACCCCCTCAACCTCACTCCCTATTGTTTGGAACTAAATACCCATCTTCACCTCTCTCCTCATTGTTAGGATCTAAATAACACCCTACACCTCACTCCCCATTGTTCGGATCTAAATATTTACCCCCTCCACCTCACTCCCCATTACTTGGAACTAAATACCCCCGTCCACCTTACTCCCCGTTGTTAGGATCTAAATAACCCCTCCACCTCACTCCCCATTGTTTGGAACTAAATATCCCCCTCCACCTCACTCCCTTTTGTAAGGAACTAAATATCCCCCTCCACTTAACTCCCCATTGTTAGGATCTAAATATCCCCGTCCACCTCACTCTCCATTGTTAGGATCTAAATATTTACCCACTCCACCTCACTCCCCATTGCTTGGAACTAAATAACCCCCTCCACCACACTCCCTATTGTAAGGAACTAAATATCCCCCTCCACTTAACTCCCCATTGTTAGGATCTAAATAACCCCCTCCACCTCACTCCCCATTGTTAGGATATAAATATTTACCCCCTCCACCTCACTCCCCATTGTTAGGATCTAAATATCGACCTCCTCCACCTCACTCCCCATTGTCTGGAACTAAATAACCCCCTCCACCTCTCTCCCCATTGTTAGGAACTAAATAACCCCCTCCACCTCACTCCCCATTGTTTGGAACTAAATACCCCTCTCCACCTCACTCCCCATTGCTGGGATCTAAATAACCCCCTCCACCTCATTCCCCATTGTTAGGATCTAAATACCCCCCTCCACCTCACTCCCCACTGTTTGGAACTAAATAACCCTCTCCACCTCACTCCCCATTGATACGATCTAAATATTTACCCCCTCCACCTCACTCCCCATTGTTTTGAACTAAATAACCCCTTGCACCTCACTCCCCATCATTAGGATCTAAATATTTAACCCTCCACCTCACTCCCCATTGTTAGGATCTAAATATTTACCCGCTCCACCTCACTCCCCATTGTTCGGATCTAAATAACCCCTCCACCTCACTCCCCATTGTTTGGAACTAAATACCCTTCTCCACGTCACTCCCCATTGTTAGGATCTAAATATGTACCCCCTACACCTCACTCCCCATTGTTTGGACCTAAGTAACCCCCTACACCTCACTCCCGGCTTTTAGGATCTAAATACACCTCTCCACCTCACTCCCCATTGTTAGGATCTAAAATTTAGCCCCTCTACCTCACTACCAATTGTTTGGAACTAAATAACCCCCACCATCTCCCTCCCCATTGTTTGGAGGTAATTAACCCCCTACACCTTACTCCCCGTTTTTAGGATCTAAATACCCCTCTACACCTCACTCCCCATTCTTAGGATCTAAATATTTAGCCCCTCCACCTCACTCCCCATTGTTAGGATCTAAATAACCCCCTCCACCCCACTCCTCATTGTTTGGAACGAAATAATCCCATCCACCTCACTCCCCGTTGTTAGGATCTAAATATCGCCCTCCTCCTCACTCTCCGTTGTTAGGGTCTAAATACCCCTCTCCACCTCACTCCCCATTGTTACGATCCAAAAATTTACCCCATCCACCTCACTCCCCATTGTTACGATCCAAAAATTCACCCCATCCACCTCACTCCCCATTGTTTGGAACTAAATACCCCTCTTCACCTCACTCCCCATTGTTTGGAACTAAACACACACCACCACTTCACTCCCCATTCTTTCGAACTATATACCCCACTCCACGTCACTCACCAATGTTAGGATCTAAATAACCGCCTCTTCACCTCACTCTCCATTGTTAGGATCTAAATATTTACCCACTCCACCTCACTCCCCATTGCTTGGAACTAAATAACCCCCTCCACCACACTCCCTATTGTAAGGAACTAAATATCCCCCTCCACTTAACTCCCCATTGTTAGGATCTAAATAACCCCCTCCACCTCACTCCCCATTGTTAGGATATAAATATTTACCCCCTCCACCTCACTCCCCATTGTTAGGATCTAAATATCGACCTCCTCCACCTCACTCCCCATTGTCTGGAACTAAATAACCCCCTCCACCACTCTCCCCATTGTTTGGAACTAAGTAACCCCCTCCAACTCACTCCCCATTGTTTGGAACTAAATTTGCCTCTCCACCTCACTCCTCATTGCTAGGATCTAACTATTTATCCACTCCACCTCACTCCCCATTGCTTGGAACGAAATAACCAACACCACCTCACTCCCCGTTGTTTGGAACTAAATATCCCGCTCCACCTCACTCCCCATTGTTTGGAACTAAATAACCTTCTTCACCTCAATCCCCATTGTTCGGATCTAAATAAGCCCCTTCACCTCACTCGCCATTGTTAGGATCTAAATATTTACCTCCTCCACCTCACTCCCCATTGTTCGGATCTAAATATCCCCCTTCAGCTCACTCCCCGTTGTTAGGATCTTAATATCCCCCTCCACCTAACTCCCCATTGTTTGGAACTAAATGCCCCTGTTCCCCTCACTCCCCATTGTAAGGATCTAAATACTCCTCCTCACCTCCCTCCCTATTGTTTGGAACCAAATTCCCCCCTCCATCTCGCTCCCAATTGTTTGGAACTAAATACCCCACATCAACTCACTCTCCATTGATTGGATCTAAATATCCACCTCCACCTCACTCCCTATTCTTTAGAACTAAATACCCCTCTTCACCTTGCTCCCCATTGTTAGGATCTAAATAGCCCACTCAACTTCACTCCCCATTGTTAGGATCTAAATACCCCTCTCCACCCGACACCCCATTGTTAGGATCAAAATATTTAACCCCTCCACGTCACTCCCCATTGTTAATATCTAAATATTTACCCCCTCCACCTCACTCCCCATTGTTAGAATCTAAATAACCCCCTCCACCTCACTCCCCATTGTTCGGATCTAAATATTTATCCCCTCCACCTCACTCCCCATTGTTTGGAACTAAATAAACCCCTCCACGTCACTCCCCATTGTTTGGAACTAAATACCCCTCTTCACCTCACTCCCAATTGTTTGGAACTAAATATCCCCCTCCACCTCACTCCCTATTGTAAGGAACTAAATATCCCCCTCCACTTAACTCCCCATTGTTAGGATCTAAATAACCCCCTCCACCTCACTCCCCATTGTTCGGATCTAAATATTTATCCCCTCCACCTCACTTCCCATTGTTTGGAACTAAATAACCCCCTCCACGTCACTCCCCATTGTTTGGAACTAAATATACCCCTCCAACTCACTCCCTATTGTAAGGAACTAAATATCCCCCTCCACTTAACTCCCCATTGTTAGGATCTAAATATTTACCCCCTCCACCTCACACCCCATTGTTTGGAACTAAATAACCAACACCACCTCACTCCCCGTTGTTTGGAACTAAATATCCCGCTCCACCTCACTCCCCATTGTTTGCATCTAAATAGACCCCTCCACCTCACTCCCTATTGTTAGGATCTAAACAACACCCTTCACCTCACTCGCCATTGTTAGGATCTAAATATTTACTTCCTCCACCTCACTCCCCGTTGTTAGGATCTAAATATCCCCCTCCACCTAACTCCCCATTGTTAGGAACTAAATGCCCCTGTTCACCTCACTCCCCATTGTAAGGATCTAAATACTCCTCCTCACCTCACTCCCTATTGTATGGAACCAAATACCCCCCTCCATCTCGCTCCCTATTGTTTGGAACTAAATACCCCACATCAACTCACTCTCCATTGATTGGATCTAAATATCCACCTCCACCTCACTCCCTATTCTTTAGAACTAAATACCCCTCTTCAACTCGCTCCCCATTGTTAGGATCTAAATAGCCCCCTCGACTTCACTCCCCATTGTTAGGATCTAAATACCCCTCTCCAGCCGACTCCCCATTGTTAGGATCAAAATATTTAACCCCTCCACGTCACTCCCCATTGTTAATATCTAAATATTTACCCCCTCCACCTCACTCCCCATTGTTAGGATCTAAATATACCCCTCCACCTCACTCCCCATTGTTAATATCTAAATATTTACCCCCTCCACCTCACTCCCCATTGTTAGGATCTAAATAACCCCCTCCACCTCACTCCCCATTGATAGGATCCAAATATCCCACTCCACCTCACTTCCCATTGGTTGGAACTAAATACCCCTCTCCACCTCACTCCCCATTGTTAGGATCTAAATAACCCCCTACACCTCACTCCCCATTGTTCGGATCTAAATATTTATCCCCTCCACCTCACTCCCCATTGTTTGGAACTAAATAATCCCCTCCAACTCACTCCCCATTGTTTGGAACTAAATACCCCTCTTCACCTCACTCCCCATTGTTTGGAACTAAATATCCCCCTCCACCTCACTCCCTATTGTAAGGAACTAAATATCCCCCTCCACTTAACTCCCCATTGTTAGGATCTAAATAACCCCCTCCACCTCACTCCCCATTGTTAGGATCTAAATAATTACCCCCTCCACCAAACTCCCCATTGTTTGGAAATAAATAACCCCCTCCACCTCACTCCCCATTGTTTGGAACTAAATAACCCCCTCCACCTCACTCCCCATTGTTTGGAACTAAATACCCCTCTCCACCTCATTCCCCATTGTTAGGATCTAAATAACCCCCTCCACCTCACTCCCCATTGTTTGGAACTAAATACCCCTCTCTACCTCATTCCCCATTGTTAGGATCTAAATAACCCCCTCCACCTCACTATCCATTGTTTGGAACTAAATACCCCACTCCACCTCACTCCCCATTGTTAGCATCTAAATATTTACCCCCTCCACCTCACTCCCCATTGTTTGGAACTAAATACCCCCGTCCACCTCACTCCCCATTGTTAGGATCTAAATATCCCCCTCCACCTCACTCACCATTGTTAGGATCTAAATAACCTCCTCCACCTCACTCCACATTGTTTGGAACTAAATATCCCCCTCCACCTCACTCCCTATTGTAAGGAACTAAATATCCCCCTCCACTTAACTCCCCATTGTTAGGATCTAAATAAACCCCTCCACCTCACTCCCCATTGTTAGGATCTAAATAACCCCCTCCACCTCACTCCCTATTGTTTGGAACTAAATACTCCTTTCCACCTCACTCCCCATTGTTTGGAGCTAAATATCCCCCTCCACCTCACTCCCTATTGTAAGGAACTAAATATCCCCCTCCACTTAACTCCCCATTGTTAGGATCTAAATAACCCGCTCCACCTCACTCCCTATTGTTAGGATCTAACTATTTACCCCCTCCACCTCACTCCCCATTGCTTGGAACTAAATAAACCCGTCCACCTCACTCCCCATTGTTAGGATCTAAATAACCCCCGCCACCTCACTCCCCGTTGTTAGAATCTAAATATCCCCCTCCACCTCACTCCCCACTGTTTGGAACTAAATAACCCCCTCCACCTCACTCCCCGTTGGTTGGAACTAAATAACCCCCTCCACCTCACTCCCCTTTGTTAGGATCTAAATACCCCTCTCCACCTCACTCCCCATTGTTAGGATCTAAATATTTACCTCCTCCACCTCACTCCCCATTGTTTGGAACTAAATAACTTCCTCCACCTCACTCCCCTTTGTTTGGAACTAAATATCCCCCTCCACCTCACTCCCTATTGTTAGGATCTAAATATCCCCCTCCACCTCACTCCCCATTGTTAGAATCTAAATAACCCCCACCACCTCACTCCCCGTTGTTAGGATCTAAATATCCCTTTCCACCTGCCTGCCCATTGTTAGGATCTAAATACTCCGCTTCACCTCACTCCCTATTGATTGGAACTAAATACACCCCTCCACCTCACTCCCAGTTGTTTGGAACTAAATACCCCTCTTCACCTCACTCTCCATTGTTAGGATCTAAATAACCCCCTCAACCTCACTCCCTATTGTTTGGAACTAAATACCCCTCTTCACCTCACTCTCCATTGTTAGGAACTAAATAACCCCCTCAACCTCACTCCCTATTGTTAGGAACTGAATACCCATCTTCACCTCACTCCTCATTGTTAGGATCTAAATATTTACCTCCTCCACCTCACTCCCCATTGTTAGGATCTAAATATCCCCCTCCACCTCACTCCCCATTGTTCGGATCTAAATAACCTCTTCCACCTCACTCCACATTGTTTGGAACTAAATATCCCCCTCCACCTCACACCCCATTGTTAGGATCTAAATATCCCCCTTCAGCTCACTCCCCATTGTTAGTATCTAAATAACCCCTCCACCTCACTCCCTATTGTTTGGAACTAAATACCCCTTTCCACCTCACTCCCCATTGTTCGGATCTAAATAACCCCTCCACCTCACACCCCATTGTTAGGATCTAAATATCCCCCTCCAGCTCACCCCCCGTTGTTAGGATCTTAATATCCCCCTCCACCTAACTCCCCATTGTTAGGAACTAAATGCCCCTGTTCACCTCACTCCCCATTGTCAGGATCTAAATACTCCTCCTCACCTCCCTCCCTATTGTTTGGAACCAAATACCCCCCTCCATCTCGCTCCCTATTGTTTGGAACTAAAGACCCCACATCAACTCACTCTCCATTGATTGGATCTAAATATCCACCTCCACCTCACTCCCTATTCTTTAGAACTAAATACCCCTCTTCACCTTGCTCCCCATTGTTAGGATCTAAATAGCCCCCTCAACTTCACTCCCCATTGTTAGGATCTAAATACCCCTCTCCACCCGACTCCCCATTGTTAGGATCAAAATATTTAACCCCTCCACCTCACTCCCCATTGTTAATATCTAAATATTTACCCCCTCCACCTCACTCCCCATTGTTAGGATCTAAATAACCCCCTCCACCTCACTCCCCATTGATAGGATCCAAATATCCCCCTCTACCTCACTTCCCATTGGTTGGAACTAAATACCCCTCTCCACCTCACTCCCCATTGTTAGGATCTAAATAACCCCCTCCACCTCACTCCCCATTGTTCGGATCTAAATATTTATCCCCTCCACCTCACTCCCCATTGTTTGGAACTAAATAACCCCCTCCACCTCACTCCCCATTGTTCGGATCTAAATATTTATCCCCTCCACCTCACTCCCCATTGTTTGGAACTAAATAACCCCCTCCACCTCACTCCCTATTGTAAGGAACTAAATATCCCCCTCCACTTAACTCCCCATTGTTAGGATCTAAATAAACCCCTCCACCTCACTCCCTATTGTTAGGATCTAACTATTTACCCCCTCCACCTCACTCCCCATTGCTTGGAACTAAATAAACCCGTCCACCTCACTCCCCATTGTTAGGATCTAAATAACCCCCGCCACCTCACTCCCCGTTGTTAGAATCTAAATATCCCCCTCCACCTCACTCCCCACTGTTTGGAACTAAATAACCCCCTCCACCTCACTCCCCGTTGGTTGGAACTAAATAACCCCCTCCACCTCACTCCCCTTTGTTAGGATCTAAATACCCCTCTCCACCTCACTCCCCATTGTTAGGATCTAAATATTTACCTCCTCCACCTCACTCCCCATTGTTTGGAACTAAATAACTTCCTCCACCTCACTCCCCTTTGTTTGGAACTAAATATCCCCCTCCACCTCACTCCCTATTGTTAGGATCTAAATATCCCCCTCCACCTCACTCCCCGTTGTTAGGATCTAAATATCCCTTTCCACCTGCCTGCCCATTGTTAGGATCTAAATACTCCGCTTCACCTCACTCCCTATTGATTGGAACTAAATACACCCCTCCACCTCACTCCCAGTTGTTTGGAACTAAATACCCCTCTTCACCTCACTCTCCATTGTTAGGATCTAAATAACCCCCTCAACCTCACTCCCTATTGTTTGGAACTAAATACCCCTCTTCACCTCACTCTCCATTGTTAGGAACTAAATAACCCCCTCAACCTCACTCCCTATTGTTAGGAACTGAATACCCATCTTCACCTCACTCCTCATTGTTAGGATCTAAATATTTACCTCCTCCACCTCACTCCCCATTGTTAGGATCTAAATATCCCCCTCCACCTCACTCCCCATTGTTCGGATCTAAATAACCTCTTCCACCTCACTCCACATTGTTTGGAACTAAATATCCCCCTCCACCTCACAGCCCATTGTTAGGATCTAAATATCCCCCTTCAGCTCACTCCCCATTGTTAGTATCTAAATAACCCCTCCACCTCACTCCCTATTGTTTGGAACTAAATACCCCTTTCCACCTCACTCCCCATTGTTCGGATCTAAATAACCCCTCCACCTCACACCCCATTGTTAGGATCTAAATATCCCCCCCCAGCTCACTCCCCGTTGTTAGGATCTTAATATCCCCCTCCACCTAACTCCCCATTGTTAGGAACTAAATGCCCCTGTTCACCTCACTCCCCATTGTCAGGATCTAAATACTCCTCCTCACCTCCCTCCCTATTGTTTGGAACCAAATACCCCCCTCCATCTCGCTCCCAATTGTTTGGAACTAAAGACCCCACATCAACTCACTCTCCATTGATTGGATCTAAATATCCACCTCCACCTCACTCCCTATTCTTTAGAACTAAATACCCCTCTTCACCTTGCTCCCCATTGTTAGGATCTAAATAGCCCCCTCAACTTCACTCCCCATTGTTAGGATCTAAATACCCCTCTCCACCCGACTCCCCATTGTTAGGATCAAAATATTTAACCCCTCCACGTCACTCCCCATTGTTAATATCTAAATATTTACCCCCTCCACCTCACTCCCTATTGTTAGGATCTAAATAACCCCCTCCACCTCACTCCCCATTGATAGGATCCAAATATCCCCCTCTACCTCACTTCCCATTGGTTGGAACTAAATACCCCTCTCCACCTCACTCCCCATAGTTAGGATCTAAATAACCCCCTCCACCTCACTCCCCATTGTTCGGATCTAAATATTTATCCCCTCCACCTCACTCCCCATTGTTTGGAACTAAATAACCCCCTCCAAGTCACTCCCCATTGTTTGGAACTAAATACCCCTCTTCACCTCACTCCCAATTGTTTGGAACTAAATACCCCTCTTCACCTCACTCTCCATTGTTAGGATCTAAATAACCCCCTCAACCTCACTCCCTATTGTTTGGAACTAAATACCCCTCTTCACCTCACTCTCCATTGTTAGGATCTAAATAACCCCCTCAACCTCACTCCCTATTGTTAGGAACTGAATACCCATCTTCACCTCACTCCTCATTGTTTGGATCTAAATATTTACCTCCTCCACCTCACTCCCCATTGTTAGGATCTAAATATCCCCCTCCACCTCACTCCCCATTGTTCGGATCTAAATAACCTCTTCCACCTCACTCCACATTGTTTGGAACTAAATATCCCCCTCCACCTCACTCCCTATTGTAAGGAACTAAATATCCCCGTCCACCTCACTCCCCATTGTTAGTATCTAAATAACCCCTCCACCTCACTCCCTATTGTTTGGAACTAAATACCCCTTTCCACCTCACTCCCCATTGTTCGGATCTAAATAACCCCTCCACCTCACTCCCCATTGTTAGGATCTAAATAACCCCCTCCACCTCACACCCCATTGTTAGGATCTAAATATCCCCCTTCAGCTCACTCCCCGTTGTTAGGATCTTAATATCCCCCTCCACCTAACTCCCCATTGTTAGGAACTAAATGCCCCGGTTCACCTCACTCCCCATTGTAAGGATCTAAATACTCCTCCTCACCTCCCTCCCTATTGTTTGGAACCAAATACCCCCCTCCATCTCGCTCCCAATTGTTTGGAACTAAAGACCCCACATCAACTCACTCTCCATTGATTGGATCCAAATATCCACCTCCACCTCACTCCCTATTCTTTAGAACTAAATACCCCTCTTCACCTTGCTCCCCATTGTTAGGATCTAAATAGCCCCCTCAACTTCACTCCCCATTGTTAGGATCTAAATACCCCTCTCCACCCGACTCCCCATTGTTAGGATCAAAATATTTAACCCCTCCACGTCACTCCCCATTGTTAATATCTAAATATTTACCCCCTCCACCTCACTCCCCATTGTTAGGATCTAAATAACCCCCTCCACCTCACTCCCCATTGATAGGATCCAAATATCCCCCTCTACCTCACTTCCCATTGGTTGGAACTAAATACCCCTCTCCACCTCACTCCCCATTGTTTGGAACTAAATATCCCTCTCCACCTCACTCCCCATTGCGAGGATCTAACTATTTATCCCCTCTACCTCACTCCCCATTGTTTGGAACTAAATAAACCCCTCCACCTCACTCCCCATTGTTAGGATCTAAATAACCCCCTCCACCTCACTCCCCATTGTTCGGATCTAAATATTTATCCCCTCCACCTCACTCCCCATTGTTTGGAACTAAATAACCCCCTCCACGTCACTCCCCATTGTTTGGAACTAAATATCCCCCTCCACCTCACTCCCTATTGTAAGGAACTAAATATCCCCCTCCACTTAACTCCCCATTGTTAGGATCTAAATAACCCCCTCCACCTCACTCCCCATTGTTAGGATCTAAATAACCCCCTCCACCTCACTCCCCATTGTTCGGATCTAAATAATCAACACCACCTCACTCCCCGTTGTTTGGAACTAAATATCCCGCTCCACCTCACTCCCCATTGTTTGCATCTAAATAGACCCCTCCACCTCACTCCCTATTGTTAGGATCTAAACAACCCCCTCCACCTCACTCCCCATTGATAGGATCCAAATATCCCCCTCTACCTCACTTCCCATTGGTTGGAACTAAATACCCCTCTCCACCTCACTCCCCATTGTTTGGAACTAAATATCCCTCTCCACCTCACTCCCCATTGCGAGGATCTAACTATTTATCCCCTCTACCTCACTCCCCATTGTTTGGAACTAAATAAACCCCTCCACCTCACTCCCCATTGTTAGGATCTAAATAACCCCCTCCACCTCACTCCCCATTGTTCGGATCTAAATATTTATCCCCTCCACCTCACTCCCCATTGTTTGGAACTAAATAACCCCCTCCACGTCACTCCCCATTGTTTGGAACTAAATATCCCCCTCCACCTCACTCCCTATTGTAAGGAACTAAATATCCCCCTCCACTTAACTCCCCATTGTTAGGATCTAAATATCCCCCTCCACCTCACTCCACATTGTTAGGATCTAAATAACCCCCTCCACCTCACTCCCCATTGTTCGGATCTAAATATTTATCCCCTCCACCTCACTCCCCATTGTTCGGATCTAAATATTTATCCCCTCCACCTCACTCCCCATTGTTCGGATCTAAATATTTATCCCCTCCACCTCACTCCCCGTTGTTTGGAACTAAATATCCCGCTCCACCTCACTCCCCATTGTTTGCATCTAAATAGACCCCTCCACCTCACTCCCTATTGTTAGGATCTAAACAACCCCCTTCACCTCACTCGCCATTGTTAGGATCTAAATATTTACCTCCTCCACGTCACTCCCCATTGTTAGGATCTAAATAATCCCCTCCACCTCACTCCCCATTGTTAGGATCTAAATATCCCCCTTCAGCTCACTCCCCGTTGCTTGGATCTAAATATCCCCGTCCATCTAACTCCCCATTGTTAGGAACTAAATGCCCCTGTTCACCTCACTCCCCATTGTAAGGATCTAAATACTCCTCCTCACCTCACTCCCTATTGTATGGAACCAAATACCCCCCTCCATCTCGCTCCCTATTGTTTGGAACTAAATACCCCACATCAACTCACTCTCCATTGATTGGATCTAAATATCCACCTCCACCTCACTCCCTATTCTTTAGAACTAAATACCCCTCTTCAACTCGCTCCCCATTGTTAGGATCTAAATAGCCCCCTCAACTTCACTCCCCATTGTTAGGATCTAAATACCCCTCTCCAGCCGACTCCCCATTGTTAGGATCAAAATATTTAACCCCTCCACGTCACTCCCCATTGTTAATATCTAAATATTTACCCCCTCCACCTCACTCCCCATTGTTAGGATCTAAATATACCCCTCCACCTCACTCCCCATTGTTAATATCTAAATATTTACCCCCTCCACCTCACTCCCCATTGTTAGGAACTAAATAACCCCCTCCACCTCACTCCCCATTGATAGGATCCAAATATCCCACTCCACCTCACTTCCCATTGGTTGGAACTAAATACCCCTCTCCACCTCACTCCCCATTGTTAGGATCTAAATAACCCCCTACACCTCACTCCCCATTGTTCGGATCTAAATATTTATCCCCTCCACCTCACTCCCCATTGTTTGGAACTAAATAATCCCCTCCAACTCACTCCCCATTGTTTGGAACTAAATATCCCCCTCCACCTCACTCCCTATTGTAAGGAACTAAATATCCCCCTCCACTTAACTCCCCATTGTTAGGATCTAAATAGCCCCCTCCACCTCACTCCCCATTGTTAGGATCTAAATATTTACCCCCTCCACCAAACTCCCCATTGCTTGGAACTAAATAACCCCCTCCACCTCACTCCCCATTGTTTGGAACTAAATAACCCCCTCCACCTCACTCCCCATTGTTTGGAACTAAATACCCCTCTCCACCTCATTCCCCATTGTTAGGATCTAAATAACCCCCTCCACCTCACTCCCCATTGTTTGGAACTAAATAACCCCCTCCACCTCACTCCCCATTGTTAGGATCTAAATACCCCTCTCCACCTCATTCCCCATTGTTAGGATCTAAATAACCCCCTCCACCTCACTCCCCATTGTTTGGAACTAAATACCCCCCTCCACCTCACTCCCCATTGTTAGGATCTAAATAACCTCCTCCACCTCACTCCATATTGTTTGGAACTAAATATCCCCCTCCACCTCACTCCCTATTGTAAGGAACTAAATATCCACCTCCACTTAACTCCCCATTGTTAGGATCTAAATAACCCCCTCCACCTCACTCCCCATTGTTAGGATCTAAATAACCCCCTCCACCTCACTCCCTATTGTTTGGAACTAAATACCCCTTTCCACCTCACTCCCCATTGTTTGGAGCTAAATATCCCCCTCCACCTCACTCCCTATTGTAAGGAACTAAATATCCCCCTCCACCTCACTCCCTATTGCTTGGAACTAAATAACCCCCTCCACCTCACTCCCCATTGTTAGGATCTAAATAACCCCCGCCACCTCACTCCCCGTTGTTTGGAACTAAATACCCCCCTCCACCTCACTCCCCATTGTTAGGATCTAAATAACCTCCTCCACCTCACTCCATATTGTTTGGAACTAAATATCCCCCTCCACCTCACTCCCTATTGTAAGGAACTAAATATCCACCTCCACTTCACTCTATTGTTTGGAACTAAATACCCCACATCACCTCACTCCCTATTGTAAGGAACTAAATATCCCCCTCCACCTCACTCCCTATTGCTTGGAACTAAATAACCCCCTCCACAACTCACTCCCCATTGTTAGGATCTAAATAACCCCCGCCACCTCACTCCCCATTGTTAGAATCTAAATATCCCCCTCCACCACACTCCCCACTGTTTGGAACTAAATAACCCCCTCCACCTCACTCCCCGTTGTTTGGAACTAAATAACCCCCTCCACCTCACTCCCCATTGTTAGGATCTAAATACCCCTCTCCACCTCACTCCCCATTGTTTGGAACTAAATAACTTCCTCCACCTCACTCCCCTTTGTTTGGAACTAAATATCCCCCTCCACCTCACTCCCCATTGTTAGAATCTAAATAACCCCCTCCACCTCACTCCCCGTTGTTAGGATCTAAATATCCCTTTCCACCTGCCTCCCCATTGTTAGGATCTAAATACTCCGCTTCACCTCACTCCCTATTGATTGGAACTAAATACACCCCTCCACCTCACTCCCAGTTGTTTGGAACTAAACACCCCTCTTCACCTCACTCTCCATTGTTAGGATCTAAATAACCCCCTCAACCTCACTCCCTATTGTTTGGAACTAAATACCCCTCTTCACCTCACTCCCCATTGTTAGGATCTAAATAACCCCCTCAACCTCACTCCCTATTGTTAGGAACTGAATACCCATCTTCACCTCTCTCCTCATTGTTAGGATCTAAATATTTACCTCCTCCACCTCACTCCCCATTGTTAGGATCTAAATATCCCCCTCCACCTCACTCCCCATTGTTCGGATCTAAATAACCTCTTCCACCTCACTCCACATTGTTTGGAACTAAACATCCCCCTCCACCTCACTCCCTATTGTAAGGAACTAAATATCCCCGTCCACCTCACTCCCCATTGTTAGTATCTAAATAACCCCTCCACCTCACTCCCTATTGTTTGGAACTAAATACCCCTTTCCACCTCACTTCCCATTGTTTGGAGCTAAATATCCCCCTCCACCTCACTCCCTATTGTAAGGAACTAAATATCCCCCTCCATTTAACTCCCCATTGTTAGGATCTAAATAACCCGCTCCACCTCACTCCCTATTGTTAGGATCTAACTATTTACCCCCTCCACCTCACTCCCCATTGCTTGGAACTAAATAACCCCGTCCACCTCACTCCCCATTGTTAGGATCTAAATAACCCCCGCCACCTCACTCCCCGTTGTTAGAATCTAAATATCCCCCTCCACCTCACTCCCCACTGTTTGGAACTAAATAACCCCCTCCACCTCACTCCCCGTTGTTTGGAACTAAATAACCCCCTCCACCTCACTCCCCTTTGTTAGGATCTAAATACCCCTCTCCACCTCACTCCCCATTGTTAGGATCTAAATATTTACCTCCTCCACCTCACTCCCCATTGTTTGGAACTAAATAACCCCCTGCACCTCACTCCCCTTTGTTAGGATCTAAAAACCCCTCTCCACCTCACTCCCCATTGTTAGGATCTAAATATTTACCTCCTCCACCTCACTCCCCATTGTTTGGAACTCAATATCCCCCTCCACCTCACTCCCCATTGTTAGGATCTAAATAACTCCCTCCACCTCACTCCCCATTGTTAGGATCTAAATAACCCCCTACACCTCACTCCCCATTTTTCGGATCTAAATATTTACCCCCTCCACCTCACTCCCTATTGTTTGGAACTCAATATCCCCCTCCACCTCACTTCCCATTGTTTGGAACTAAATATCCCCCTCCACCTAACTCCCCATTGTTAGGAACTAAATGCCCCTGTTCACCTCACTCCACATTGTTAAGATCTAAATACTCCTCTTCACCTCACTCCCAATTGTTAGGATCTAAATAACCCCCTCCACCTCACTCCCCATTGTTAGGATCTAAATAAACCCCTCCACCTCACTCCCCATTGTTAGGATCTAAATAACCCCCTCCACCTCACTCCACATTGTTAGGATCTAAATATTTACCCCCTCCACCTCACTCCCCATTGTTAGGATCTAAATATTTACCCCCTCCACCTCACTCCCCATTGTTTGGATCTAAATACCCCCGTCCACCTCACTCTCCATTGTTAGGATCTAAATACCCCTCACCTCACTCCCCATTGTTTGGATCTAAATACCCACCTCCACCTCACTCCCCATTGTTAGGATCTAAATACCCCGCCACCTCACTCCCCATTGTTAGGATCTAAATACCCCTCCACCTCACTCCCCATTGTTTGGATCTAAATACCCCCCTCCACCTCACTCCCCACTGGTTGGAACTTCACTTGATTCCACCCATTTTGTGACAAGATCTCTTTTGATCCCTGTTTACACCGCCTGGGATCTCCCCCAGTGAAGTTGATGAAATTGTGTCTCTAATTTGTTTCCGTTTGACCTTCTGCGAGAGATTGTTTGTTTGTACTGTCTCAGCCGCTGCATCCAGGGTCCTCTCACACCTTAACGTGCCATCTTTCTTTGAGTTCTCGACAGTAGTCCCTTTCAAACTCTCTAACCATATGGAACAAAGGATCGCGAACTGCTCTCCCATGCACAACGAATTTCAACAGGCTGAAATCAATATTAAAGTGACAATAACAACCCACTGAACAAATAAAAATGGGGAATAAGCTGCTGAATTTATTTACTTGTACAGCCACTGCTATTTTGAAAGAGGTATTAATTGTTTCAATGATACAAATTTGTGTTTTAGGTCACTATTGGCGCTCCAATTTTAATTGTGACCAACCCAACCTTGAGCATGCCTTCCCCTTCATGGGAATGTCATGGGGGTCCCAGCGGCAGATGACAACGGTGAGGAAGATCAACTGGAGCAGGCAAATGAACTCTCACTGGGGTCTTTGGTAGAAGTGGGGAGCAGATAAATAGTCAAACAGGCTTCATTCCATTTATATATTATATACAATTCTTTGCTTGTCCTAAATTCCCTTCTTGTTTGAAATGACCCGATGCTAGTTCAATAAATATTTCACAATCTTCAAGCCTACCATGTATTCAGGTGTCATATTGTACGTGGGGACATCTAAGCCAGTGACAGAAGGTTTTCAATGTATTGTTGTGGAGCGATAAGAAACCCATGAGATTCAGCACTGTATGATAGCACGTTTGTCTACAGCATCATTTGAAATAATGCCCACCATGGACTGCAAAACCAGTACACCCTGTACCTCACTGTTAAGTTGGATAGAACATCGTCCTCAATGCTAGATTTGGAAGGGCAAAATTTTGGATTAGATTTCAAAAGGGATTTTGCAATTCAAATGGATCTAGTACTGAAATAAGCCTGTAGTCATTAATTTTGCTGAAATCCTCACAACCACAAGGCTAAAGCTCTGCCACAGGGGATTTTATCTCCTAGCCTCTGGCTAAGGACGGGGTATCGACAGGCATCAATAAGTATACAGGTAACAGTCTTTATAAGGTAAGAGATTTGGAATGAAGTCAGGTTTTTCAGGATTGAACAGTTAAATTGAGATTTACTCTTGCATTGGCACTGATTCATGTTGTCAGCAACAAAGAAATCATATGAATACAAACTCCACAATAACAGGGTGGGAGGCTGATTTATCACCATGATAAAGGGGAACAGGTTCAGAGAACCAAACTGCTTCCTTTGTTACCTTCAAACAAAACCTCTCCGCTCAGCCCTGTCTCTTATGACTCCGGTCCTGTGCTATGTACTTTTCAAAGTTACTTTGTCCCAACCCTCCTAAAATCATCATGACATGTCCTTCATGGCAAAGATACACAGAGAACACAATCTTTAAATGAGATAACAAGGGGTAGAGCTGGATGAACACAGCAGGCCAAGCAGCATCTAGGCCTGAAACATCAGCTTTCCTGCTCCTCTGACGCTGCTTGGCCTGCTGTGTTCATCCAGCTCTACACCTTGTTATCTCAGATTCTCCAGCATCTGCTATCTCTGACACAATCTTTAAATGGCCTGTGTTGAAGAAAAATGATCATGTACGTTTAACCCTGCCTTGACTTGTGTGCACACTTCTGGTCACCGCACAGCCAGAAGCACGTGGACACTTTGGAAAGGGCGCTGAGAAGTCTTACCTGGATCTTACCTGGCCTGGAGCGCTTTAGTTGCGGGGAGAGGTTGAGCAAATTCAGGATGTTTTCATTGCAAAGACAGAGGGCGAGGGGGGGCGGGGCGCGACCTGATAAAGGCCCACTAAATTATGAGAGGCATAGATAGGGGGGATAGTCAGAGGGTTTTCCCTCCAAGGTGGAAAGGTCAGCTGCAAGAGGGCAGAGGTTCAAGGTGAGAGGGGGAAAGTTTAGGGGAGAAGTGCGGGGAGAGTTTTTCACACAAAGGGCGGGGTGGGTGCCTGGAATGTACTGCCGGTGGAGGAGGTGGAAGCAGGCCTATGAGCAACATTTAAGGCCTACCTTGATAGACGCATGAACAGGGGGCAAACAGACGGATAGAAATCACATATGGGGAAAAAAGTAACGGGTCTCAATGAGGGTTAGGAATCAGCGCAGTCTAGGTGGGCCAAAGGGCCTGTTCCTGTGTCATATTGTATTGTATTGACATTTTCTCCATCTTCTGGCCTTTCCTACAATGTAAATACCAGCGACAAGGGATGAGTATGGTACTTGTCTCAAGGAGGGAAAGTCAGAGGCCTAAAACCAGCAACGTCAGTTTCAGTTGACAAATAATAATCACGCGACAAAGTGCTGAGTAGTGACCATCCCCTGAAAGAGAAAATCTAAACATTGTCCATTATCATCAAATGTTATTACAATCACTGAATTCCCCACTATCAACATCCTGGGGATGGCGGCGGGGGGATCACCATTCACTAGAAATTGCACTCCTATGGATGACGAGAACAAAGTTACCAGGTTGGCTGGTACCCTATCCACCACGCCACCACTGATGCTCAGTAGCAATAGTGTGTACTTTCTATAAGATGCACTGCAGAAACTCACCAAGGCTTCTTATATAGCACCTACCACATCCATGACCACTTCCATCTAGAAGGATAAGGACAGCAGATACAGGGGAACACCACTCCCTGCAAGTTCCCCTCCAAGCCGCTCACCATCCTGACTTGGAACTATATCGCTGTTCCTTCACTGGGTCAAAATCCTGGAGCTCCCTTACATTGTGGGTCAACCCACAGCAGGTAGACTGCAGTGGTTCAAGAAGGCAACTCACCCCCACTTTCTCCTGGGCAATAATGCTTGCCTAGCCAGCAGTGCCCATATCCCAGGCTATAAAAAGGCTCAGTTATTTTTACAGTTAGTGAAAAACACAATATCTTAAGTGGCATGATGCTGTCACTCAAAATCCACTCGAAACAAAATGGTGACATTTCAAAAACATTTAAAAAGCTTTCAAATACAAGTTGTTGATTGAATGCTTTTTCACATTTACAGTGCTGCCGAAGTTAAGAAAATTGAAACAAGCTATTTAATTGCCATCAGAGTGGGTTTGATCCATCAAGGCCAGGAACTGTACAAATCTTTAATAAGTTACAAGCAACTCAGGTCACAGGTGCCTGCCGTGTAACAGAGAACTCCAGTAACAGAATCAAAACTGGAGGGATATTTTCAAATGCAATTCTTCCTTTTACTTCCCCGCTTTCTCCAAGAGGGACATCTGACTTGGACAATACAATTCCTTACAATTAAAGTCATTGAAGTACAGAGACACACTCACAATCATTAAGGTGGGCAGCAGAGAAATAAACAAAACATTTAAGCCACATTTTGTCAGTGAATTTGCGCTTCAAACCTACTGGTGATTGTAAACCGGATATCGTCACCACTCAGTTGTGAATCATCTAAAACAAACTGTTCCAATCGTGTTGGGAGGGGAGCTGACTCTTCTCCTTGTTCCACTGTGAAAACAAAGTTTGAATTTTAAAAGAGGTGAAATATTAGCCCGTGTGTGGTTCAATATCAGAAAGAAGTTAGTCAGGTTTCATAAGTAACAAATAAAGAAAAAGTTTATGATGAAAAAAAATTTAAGCGATATATGTGAACGTTAACAAAAGGTTTCAACTGTGCAAACATATGGCTATCTTTCTTGAAACTAACACATGCTCGCTCCAGTTCTAGAGAAAACATATATAAACCTCTGCAATATGTTACCTCAAATCTAGTTGCCAAGCAACAGTTGAATTCATGAATTCAGAAAAGAAATTTACTTAAAAGGTTGTCCAGATGTTAGTCTAGTGCCAACGTGACTTTGCATCCAAACAATTGCCCTTGGGAGCATCTTCCTGGATCAGTTATGGCTGACTGATGTTTTTTATCTGCAGACGGTTGGGGGGCAGTGGAATATTCTATATGATACTTTAAAACCTCTGCAGTAGTAACGCAGACTTCACCTGAAATGAATCATCCAGACGTTTTGTCTCCCTTCCAGGTGACTGTAGCCTCTGTTGAAGGGTTGTTTTCGTGTCCAATTCTGAATTTGTATGATCCAATCTGTGGACAGTCTTATGGCTTTATACTGTCATGGTATGTCAATGGGGTCCATTCCAACATGTTTGTTCATTGCATCGGTGGTCGGAAACCAGCCGTCCAGGAATTCTCATGCTTGTATTTGTCTCGCTTGTTCTAGTATGGTAACTTGGTCCCAGTCAAATTGATGTCCTTCTATGCAGGAGTGTCTTGAAATGAGGGAGAATTTGTTATGCCACTTTGCTGTGAATTGGTGTTCATTATCCTGGTGGCAGGTTTCCCTGCCCATCCATCCTATGCCCTGTTTCTCACAGTTGCTGCACGGTATTTTATATATCCCATTTGTCTTGCTCACTGCGGGTATACAGGACAGATGGGCAGGAAACTCACCACCAGGACACATGAACACCAAATCACAGCAAAGTGGCATAACAAATTCTCCCTCATTTCAAGACACTCCTGCATAGAAGGACATCAATTTGACTGGGACTAAGTTACTGTACTAGAGCAAGTGAGACAAATACAAGCCTGAGAATTCCTGGACGCCTGGTTTTCATTCGCCGATGTAAATAACAAACATGTTGGACCAGACCCTATCTGCATACCACGATGATGCAAAACCAAAATAGGCCACTCAGCCCATCGGGTCAGCTCTGTCATTCTTTGAGGTCACGGTTAACCTGATAATCCTCAACTCTACTTTCCTGTCTTTTCCTCAAACTCTTGATTCCCTTACTGCTTTAAAAAATGTCTGTCTCAGATTAGAATATGCTTACTGATTCAGCTTCATCCTCCGTGGTAAAGAATTCCACAGCCTCACTACCCTTTGAGAAAGGAAATTCCTCCTCATCTCTGTCTTATTCTGAGATAGTGCCCTGTAGTCCTACACACTCCCACGAGGAAAAACAATCTGTCCACGACTACGAGTCCCCTAAGAATCATGTGGAATTCAACAAGTTTGCCTCCCATTCCTCTGACTTCTATTGAGCGTTGGGTCAATCTACACAACGTCCCCTCATAAATCAGTCCCTCCATACAGGGTATCAGCTTAGTGAACCTTCTCTGGACTGCCTACAGATCCAGTGTAGTTTTCCATGGATAAGGGGACCAAAACTGTTCACAGTATTCTAGTTGTGGTCTGACTAGTGCTACGCCACCCCACATTTATAGGTCAACAAGAGTGAAGTCTGTTCTTTACCTTTCTTATCAAAATATTCCCCTCTCCCCCTCCACCCAAATAGAGAGATGGGCTGGGATCATTACACGTTCTATTCTGAACCTTTTGTCTTTCCTTTATGTGACTCAGCTCCCATGCTATTAGTGGGCTGGCATTTTGCGCAAGCCCTGCACATTCCACATTTTGGAATGTCCACACAATTGGAGTTTCAGCCGGGACATGTGTTTCTGAGAAAACGGAAGAACGAAGTGAGTTGAGTAAAGCGCCCGCACGCAATGAGACGCTTTTACTGGCTAAACAAAAGCCGAAGGGAACCGTGGACGGTGTGAATCAGGAACAGAAAAGGAAGTTGCTGGAGGGGCTCAGCAGGCCTGGCGACATCTGTGAAGAGAAATTAAAACCTTCCGAGGATGGGTCACTGGTCTCGAAACATTTACTGCCCAGTGGGCCTGCCTTGCATCACATGTTTCAAACTTGCTACAGAAGCTGCACAGAGATTGACTCTACTGCAAATGTGAGTGGATAGACATCACAGTGCTCATGCGGGAGATCAGGGTATGTAAATTGCTTTCACTTTTCCATATTCTTTCACAGGATGTGGGCATCACTGTCAAGGTTTCATTTGTGTTTAAACTAAGGGTCTGGCTCAGCCATTATCGCAGGAAGTTAAGAGTCAAGCACATCGCTGTGGGTCTGGAGTCACATGTAGGGCAGACTGGGTAAAGATGGAGATTCCTCTCCTGAAAGGAGATGTTACCCTCCTCCCCCCGGACCAACCTCAGAGAATCTCTCTCCCACTGCAACTCTTTTGTAATCTCTTCGGCCTTGAAACTGCTCAACCATGTCCTGAAGCAAACCAGTCACCTTTGGGCATAGAGCAGTTTTTCCGCCGCCTCCGCCTCCTCTCCACCTATCTTCTCCTCTATCCATCTTCAATCTGCTCCCCCCCTATTTATTTCAGAACCCTATTCCCCTCCACCATTTCTGATGAAGGATCTAGGCCCGAAACGTCAGCTTTTGTGCTCCTGAGACGCTGCTTGGCCTGCTGTGTTCATCCAGCTCCACACTTTGTTATCCTGAGTTAGCCACATGTGGTTTTTAGAACTGTTAACAATATTTGCTATGGTCACCATGATACAGTTCGCGTTATACTCCAGATTTTTATAGAATTTAAATTCTACCATCTGCCACGGTAGGATTTGACCCCAAGTCCTAAAAACACTGAGTTTCAGGATTATTGGTCTAGCGATATCACCACAGGCTATTTAACAGTTACACGACAACTAATCACACTTCAAGCATACTTCGTTGTGTTATGTCTTACAGTTAGCATGCAGTATACCTCAAAGAGTCGTGCTCATGGCATTGTCCCTGTACCATAGCCTGTATCCTGAGGGTGCAAAGGTCTCCGACTCCATCTTAACTGGGGCCATTTGAAACTTGACATGAAAACGGAAGTATTACTGTTTGCAAGCAATAGATTAATGTTCATCCAGAGACTGAAGTGCATTGGCTGCACTCTATACCAGGCGCTGTAAGAGATGTCTGTTGAATCTTTCAATATCACATTAGCCACATTTCATTCTTACATTGTAACAAAAATGTATGCCCTACCAGGTCCAAATACCCCACTGGAGTCAAAAGCCCACCACACAATTGTAAACCATACGTTGTCGACTATAAAGCACATTGGGATGTCCTGAAATTGTGAAAGGTGCTACATAAATGCAAATCTCTCCTTTCTTTTTAACTGGGCAAAGATCACATGAAGTGAATATCCTCTGATCCAGATCCAGCTGTGAATGCAAGTTGACAAATTTCACCTCACACCAACTCGTTCAACCCTGAGAGAATGAAGCTATAAAATTAGCATCTTCTTCTGAACATTAACGACACTCAAAACCTGCTCTCATTAATTTCTGGGGAATTCTGTGCTGCTAGGTGTCACCCATTAAGCTCTTTAATCAGTCCTAAGCTGTCACAACATTAATATAAAGTAGCATTTCCCTGACCGAATTAGTTCCTGCAGTGTGGCATATTTTCTGGATGCCTCTTAAACATATAACCTCAGTGTGACTTCCTAACACCTGTGGAAAATCAGCTCCAGACTTGGCAGAAATGCACTACGTTACATTTCAAAAGAGAAAAGGCCAGTACATTTCCAGGCCTATATGCATTCTTAAAGGCTCAGGCTTTGAGTCACAATCTGTTCATGTCAACATTTCTAAACCAGTAAAAAGTAGTATCAACAAAGATCCTGAGTTGAGATTTCACTGCTATAGTCATGCCCAGTAATGGGGATGTTTTCATGATGTGGGACTTTGAGACTTGCAACTGACCAGGTGGTGGATGAAGTAATTTTCGGGGAATAAAGTTGCAGTTCATATTCCAAATACATATATTGTGGAGGGACCAACAAAGGAATCCCGGCTAGAGATCTTTGATAATATTTTCCTCCTTTGGCCAGTTTAAAAAATACTGTTATTAATGTTTGAACCCTGCCAAACAATGAGCAGCCGAAATTGGTGAACAGGACACTCCCATGGCATTGAGAACAGTCTCCTGGAGAGCATGCCTCAGGAACTTGTCAAGCAGTGAATTTTATCATATGGATCCTCAAAGGGGTGGGAATGCTGAATTGTATTCATTGTTTTTTGTGGAATGTGGATGTCACTGGCTGGGTCGGCATTTATTTCCTGTCCCTAGTTGCCCCCTTGAGAAGGTAGTGGTGAGCTGCCTTCTTGAACTGCTTACAGGCCATGTGCTGTCGTTGACCCATGATGCCATTAGGGAGGGAATTCCATGATTCTGACCCAGTGGCATTGAAGGAACGGCGATATATTTCCAAGCCAGGATGGTGAGTGACTTGGACGGGAACTTGGAGGTGACGGTGTTCCCATGTATCTGCTGCCCTTGTCCTTCTAGATGGAAGCACTTGTGGGTTTGGAAGGTGCTGTCTGAGGATCTTTGGTGAATTTCTCCAGTGAAATCTCTACAGTCTTGTAGACAGTACACACTGCTGTGACTGAGCGTCAGTGGTGGAGGGAGTGAGTGCTTGTGGATGTGGTGCCCAATCAAGCGGCTGCTTTGTCTTGGATGGTGTCAAGCTTCTTGAGTGTTGCTGGGGCTGTACTCATCCAGGCAAGTGAGGAGTATTCCATTACACTCCTGACTTGTGCTTTGTAGCATAGATGGTGGACAGGCTTTGAATCACTAGTTCTGAGTTGGTGCTACCCAGTCAACAATTAGCTCCCAAACCCTGAACATTCACAGGTGACTTCTTCCCCACATTGTTCAGGATTTCTCTCCCAATGTCAATCAACGAATCAGAATGATATCCAATTAGCACGGGTCACATAGAATGGCAGTGCCTGAAGATTGTATAAATGTTGGTGATAATGGGAACTGCAGATGCTGCAGAACCCAAGATAACCAAGTGTGGAGCTGGATGAACACAGCAGGCCAAGCAGCATCTCAGGAGCACAAAAGCTGACGTTTTGGGCCTAGACCCTTCATCAGAGAGGGGGATGGGGTGAGGGTTCTGGAATAAACAGGGAGAGAGGGGGAGGCAGACCGAAGATGGAGAGAAAAGAAGATAGGTGGAGAGGAGAGTATAGGTGGGGAGGTAGGGAGGGGATAGGTCAGTCCAGAGAAGACGGACAGGTCAAGGAGGCAGGATGAGGTAGTAGGTAGGAAATGGAGGTGCGGCTTGAGGTGGGAGGAAGGGATGGGTGAGAGGAAGAACAGGTTAGGGAAGCAGAGACAGGCTGGGCTGGTTTTGGGATGCAGTCGGGGGAAGGGAAGAGCTGGGCTGGTTTTGTGATGCAGTGGGGGACGGAAGATTTTGAAGCTTGTGAAGTCCGCATTGATACCATTGGGCTGCAGGGTTCCCAAGCGGAATATGAGTTGCTGTTCCTGCAACCTTCGGGTGGCATCATTGTGGCACTGCAGGAGGCCCATGATGGACATGTCGTCTGAGGAATGGGAGGGGGAGTGGAAATGGTTTGCGACTGGGAGGTGCAGTTGTTTATTGCGAACCGAGCGGAGGTGTTCTGCAAAGCGGTCCCCAAGCTTCCGCCTGGTTTCCCCAATGTAGAGGAGGCCACACCGGGTACAATGGATACAGCATACGACATTGGCAGATGTGCAGGTGAACATCTGCTTAATATGGGAGGTCATCTTGGGGCCTGGGATGGGGGTGAGGGAGGAGATGTGGGAGCAAGTATAGCACTTCCTGCGGTTGCAGGGGAAGGTGCCGGGTGTGGTGGGGTTGGAGGGCAGTGTGGAGCAGACAAGGGAGTCACGGAGAGAGTGGTCTCTCCAGAAGGCAGACAAGGGTGGGGATGGAAAAATGGCTTGGGTGGTGGGGTCGGATTGTAGATGGCGGAAGTGTCGGAGGATGATGCGTTGTATCCGGAGGTTGGTGGGGTGGTGTGTGAGAACGAGGGGGATCCTCTTTGGGCGGTTGTGGCGGGGACGGGGTGTGAGGGATGTGTTGCGGGAAATGCAGGAGACGCGGTCAAGGGCGTTCTCAACCACTGCGGGTGGAAAGTTGCGGTCCTTGAAGAATGTGGACATCTGGGATGTGCGTGAGTGGAATGCCTCATCCTGGGACCAGATGGGCGTAGGCGGAGGAATTGGGAATAGGGAATACTGTATAAATGTTGGTATCTTTGCAAAACACAGTCTCTGCCATGTTCCTGAGAGGTTGAAAAGCAGGGGACTCATGACAGATTGTCATTTACAGAGGATTAATATCCTCTAGGGGACTGTTGCCCACATTACCCCAGGACTGCAATGGATCAGGCTTGGCAGTAAGTGCCAAACACATTTCCCACTTTGCCAAAGATCATCACAAGTGTCTTTCAAAAGTCAACACACCAGACTTTGATTTGAGGTTAGCTCTGTGCAACATAAACCATTTCCAAAGCTGGTACGTCTACTGAAGAGCCTCCTCCCAGTCTGATGATGGAAGGCTCACATCCAAAATATGAACCTTTCCCTTTCAAGTGGTGCCTACCTGCGTTGGCATCTCACATGGTTAGAGTTCATGGCTTTAGTTTTATCCTCGAAGCCTTCTCATTCGTCACTTAGTGTCTGTTTGTTTAAGACCACTCCCCGTTCACTGATTATTCTCTAAATATCACACTTGCTGAAGCACAAACTGCTGAATTCTAAAATATGAAACTCATTTATTTTCAAGACTTTGGGAACTGAGGTTGTTTGCCTGATTGCCCCAGATTCGAGCCGTGCTCCGGAAGTGGCACCTGCCACAGAATTATGGCTCTGATTCCTGTATGAACGCAACACCTCTCAGCTGTCAGTTCATGATGGAACTGGAATGCAGAACCTAAACATTTAGCTAACTCAGAACTCCTCTGTCAAATTAAAACCAAGGTCTCGACATTAAATGGTCCCAAAATGGCAGTGTGACTGGGAGCTGGTTAAAGGCATCAATGAGAGGACTGTATCTCCAACACAGGCCGAGCGCTGCTCTATTTCATTTTCCCCTGGTACTGCATATTGAGCCGTTAGCCTGTCTTCCCTGTAGAGGGAGATCACTTTGTTAACTGCAGGATCAAGGTGTGAGTGTGTGTTTGGGGGCCTTTCCAGCACTCCTTCTGGGCCAAGGAGAGTGGGAATACTCCCTCGCTCAGGCACTCAATGATGGCCTACTGCTCACCAGGCTCAATCACTCACATTTCTTCCATCGGCCCTTTAGATCACAAACCACCCCCACCACGATCACAACACCCCTTCCCCGATCACAATCTCCCCCGTTCCTGATCACAATCTCCCCCTCCCTGATTTCAATCTACCCTGCCATGATCACAATCTCTCCGCCTCCCCAATTATAACTTCCCACTCCCTCCCCAGTCACAATCTCCCTTCCTCCAGCTCACAACCTCTCTCTAATCACCCCATGAGAGGCCAAACCTTCCTCCTCCCTTCCTCTCTCTCTCTCTCTCCCCTCTCTCACTCTCTCTCCCACCCTCTCACTCTCTCTCTGCCCCCGTCTCCCTCTCTTTCACTCTCTCTCCCCTACCCGCCCTGCCTCTCTCACTCTCCCCCTCAACTCTCTCTCTCCCCCACCCCCTTCCCCTCTCTTTCTTCCCCTCTAGACCCCTCCCTCCTCCCATGCTCTCTGTCTCCCCGTCGCCGCCCTCTCTCTCCCTCATTCTCCGCCCTCCCTTCCCTCGCTCTTTCTCAATCCCTCCCTCTTCCCCCATGCTGACTGCACATCCTGTTTCCACCTTTCCGCTCTCCCCTACCAGTCACATATTCTCTCCTCATTCTAAAGAACAAAGAGAACAAAGAAAATTACAGCACAGGAACAGGTCCTTCAGCCCTCCAAGCCTGCACCGATTGAGATCCTCTGTCTAAACCTGTCATCTGTTTTCTAAAGAACAAAGAAAGTTGCAGCGCAGGAACAGGTTCTCCAAGTCTCTGATTGAGACTCTGCACTCTCAGACATTGCACCCAAGGGACTCTTGCCGTGGGTCTACGCTGCTGGAATTATCCATCCTTAATCTCCATTTAATAAACTGATGTCTATACGATCAAACAGGAACTAAACCCCATTGCTCTCTGAGGGATTTAAACTTGATCTTGTGCTTGTCTTGATTTGTCAGCAATGAATGAGATTGTTCAAGCTAACAGTGCTGGTTCTGACAGGGTCAAGCTCAGTGTTTTCATGTTCATCTATGTTTTAATTCCAAGGTTGACTGATCTGTTTGCATTCATTCAGCCAATGGTGGTCTCTCGCAGATGTGGATGTCTCTCTCCCACCCGCAGGGTGAGTCTGTGGGTGGCAGTACAGGGCGATGGGGCTCTCACAGGCTCTGTTACACTTGGGGCCGAAGGTGGTCATGGGAAGGGGTGGCTGGGGCAATGGTTTGGCAGTGCGCTCCTTTAGCTGCTTTCTCCCGGTTTCCGCTTTCCTCCAACAGCAAACCTCGTACCTTCCTGGATGTTCCTCTTCCACTTTGGATAGTCTTGGGGCCAGTGATTCCCAGGTGTGTATGGGAATGCCGCCCTTTGCCAGTGAGGCCTTGTGGGTATCCCTGAAGCACCTCCTGTGTCCACCTGGGGCTGGCCTGTTGTTACGGAGCTGGAAGTAGAGCACCTGCTTCGGGAGTCTTGTGTCGGGTCATAGGGATGATGTGCTCAGCCCATCTCAGGTGATCAAAGATGGTCTGTGCCTCGATGCTGGGCATGTTGGCCTGGTCAAGGACGCTGGTCGTGGTGTGTCTGTCTTCCCAGTGGATTCATGGGATCTTATGCAGGCAACGTCAGTGGTGCTGCTGTAGTGCCTTGAGGTGTCTGCTGCAGACAGCCCACATCCCAGAGCAATATAGGAGGGCAGGAATGCTGTATAACATGAGCTCGGTGTTGGATCTGATGTGGTTGGCCTTGAACACCCATTTCCTCAGGTGACCAAGACTGTGCTGACACACTGGAGGCGGTGCTGGATCTCTTCATCAATAACTGCTTTGGCCAACAGGACACTCCTGAAGTATTGGAAATGGCCAGCATTCTCTAAGACCTTCCTGGGGACCTTGTTGGCCAGGGGTTCACTCCTCACTGCTGGTCCAAATTGGTGGAGAACCTTTGTCTTGAGGATGTTCAGGGTGAGACCTGAGCAGTTCAGTGATCTGCTGGCCATATGTTCAAGTAGAACTCTGGCACAGAGCCTGCACTGACACTCCAGTGTGGACTGATGGAGTGCTGCACTGTCAGAGGTGCTAACTCTTGGACAAAATGTTAAATCAGGGTCCTTCTGCCCCCTCCTACAGATATTGAACAATCCAGGCCACGATTATAGAAGGTGCAGGGGGGTTTTCCCAAGGTAGGCTACAAACCGTGTGCACGGTAGCTTGTGCCCAGTTCTGGTCTTCACAGAGCTCGATGTTACAGTATCTCAATAAGAAGCACTTATCTGACCAAGCCAGCTTCAATAATCTTCTGCACAGCTGGTTACCAACTAAACTTCGTGGTAAATGCACAGTTTGAAAGGCACAAAGATGTAGATTTTGCCAACAATCTTTTAATCCAAACATTACAAAGATAAAATGGAACTAAATGAACATCAGAGGCCAATTCTTTATTAATAATGCCAAGGAATCATCAAAATATTAACCATCACGTCTTGGAAATGGAACAAAGTGTAGTCATGAGCCTTAAGGGATTAATTCCGCAACTGGAAATGCAATTAAAAAGAAGCATCAGGGATAATGCCATAATCATTATTTTCATTTTATGTCGCAGACCTTTATAAACACTTTAGCAATTAATTTTCTGAAGAGGTTGACAGGGAAATGATGTGTGCGGCCTGATACACAGAAAATCACCGCTCTGCTTAACCTGGAGTAAAAACAATTCATCACACCAAAAGTAGTATCTGCATAAATTAGTACTGTGCTGTGAATTCTGAAATACCAATTATTTTTCCCCCTTGTAATCCCAGACTTTGACTTGAGTCATTTAATGAGGTTCTGAGATAACCGTGCGACCAGAGAAAACCAAGAATCAATAACATTGTATACCTTCCAAATTCACCACTAAATGTGGCCAGACAAGAAGATTTATCTTCAGATCTTAACAAGCAACAGCTGGTGATTAAGGAAAGCCAAAACGCTGCATAAGTTGGAGATCTGAAATGGAAACAGTAAGTGCTGAAGAAACGTAGCAGGTCTGGCAGCATTTATGGAGTGAGAGAAAGAGTTAACCTGTCACTCTGTTTAACTCCAGTGATGCTGCCTGAGTTCCTCCAGTATTATCTGTGTCTGTTTCAGATTTCCAGTGTCCATAGTATTTTCCTTTAATTGTATTGAGGTTTTGAATCTGATGTAACTCATCTTCAGAACTAAAGAGAGATAAGAGGAGAAGTAATGGGTTCCATAGTGTGGAAAAATGATGGGGAGTTGAGAGTGGAACAGAAGAGATGGTTAGCAGGCAAGAAAGATTAGGGATGACAATTGTCACAGAACAAAGGGGGTTGTAGAGAAGTGAGACAGGTCCAGAGTAAGAGATAAGAAAACCAAACATTTAGCGGGGAAGTGACTGAGTTCATGCTGTGTAGTTGTTGAATTCAATGTTGAGCCCTGGAAGACTATTTGGAAAGGAGATGCTGTTTGTGCACTTTGCATGGGGCTTCACTGGAACATCGCAACAAGTCCAGGACATAAATATATATGTGACAGCAAGCTGGTGTCATAACCTGGCAAGCAACCAGGGAGCTGTGGACTTATTTGTGTGCAGTAATTCCACAGAGCAGTTGCCCACAGTTGTGTTTGGGCTCACCAATGTGGATGAGATCACACTACAAATGGTTGATGTAATAGACTGGAAGGAGTAATTCGGATATCGGGCAGTGAGGAAGGAGGGGGTAAAGGGGCAAATGTTACACTTGCTGCAATGGTATGAGTGGGATATGAAGAGTTGGTGACGATAAATGTTGGGCCAAGGTGTTACAGAAAGAAAAGGCACTGACAGGGGGAGGGAATAGTGCGTAGGGGATAATGGATGGCACTCAGTTACAAGGCTCGTGGGGTTAAAGTGAGGACAAGCCATGGGAAGGTGAAGAAAGGCTGAGGGCAGCACTGCAGTGGGTGCAACAAGGTTGAAGAAGGATTGGCAGAAGAACTGCTGTGGAAGATGGCATCATTGGAACAGAGAAGGAGAAACAGCATTAGAGACATGCGTTCGATTCTACCCTCGGGCGACTGTCTGTGTGGAGTTTGCAAATTCTCCTCGTGCCTGCGCGTGTTTCCTCCGGGTGCTCCAGTTTCCTCCCACAGTCCACAGATGTGCAGGCTAGCTGGATTGGCCATGCTAAATTGCCCGTGGTGTTCAGGGATGTGCAGGCTAGATGGATTAGTTATGGGAAATGCAGCATTATAAGATAGGGTGGGGTGGGGGTCTGGGTTGGATGCTCTTCAGAGGGTTAGTGAGGACTTGATGGGCTCAATGGCTTCTTTCTGCACTGTACGGTTTCCATGAATAACATCACCTCTCATTTATCTTAACTGCTGATGAGTATGTGTTCCAAGTGCATTATGTTCCATCTCAGACAGTTACTTTATGTCAGAGAACAATCTGATGATCTGTTTCCACTTGAGTAAGGAGACCTCAACTTTATGCAGTATTCTTGGCACAGTCAAACCGAAAGCCTAGAGTTACAGTGAGACATTCTGAGTTTGTTACTGATGTCTCCGTCAGAAACCTAAATGCTGGTTCATACTCTAGAGAGGTGAGTACACAATGCTAGCTGATACACAAGTGCAGTATGAAAAGACTTCTGCGTAGGGAGGAGCGTCCTCTCTGGAAGACGTTAAAGATCCCTCAGCACCATTTTGAAGATGAGGGGGGATCTCTTTCCAGGTGCTGTGGCGATATGTATCTCCAAAAACCAACATTCATTTGGGAAAAAAGATACAGACAATCTGTCTGCTCTCTGTTACAGTTTGTGGGATCTCACCATGCGCAATTTTGGTGCCACTGGCCTACGTTACAACAGCGACCGCCCTTTAAAAGTGGCGTAAAGGATTTGTGGCGCCCTGACATCCCAGGAGTCACCATACAAATGCACATTCCTCCTTTAGCTTTCAATAACTCTATTAAATGAATCCAGGGACTGAAAGCAAAATATTGGTTGTAATATCTTGATCACTGCTGCTTTCACTAAAACAAGTGAGGCTCAACTAAATGAAATAGAACCTGTTTGTTGGGAGCCATGAGCCTCGTTATAGGCTTTCAAAATGGCATCCATGTAATCTGACGGATCCTCACTACATTCAGCTTGATTTCCTGGCACGATCATCTTTTGGCATCGAAAGGGCTGATTGTAGAAACATAGAGATGTACAGCGCGGAAATGGACCCTTCAGTCCAACTTGTCCATGCTGACCCGTTTTCCTAAATTAATTTAGTCCCATTTGCCAGCATTTAGCCCATATCTCTCTAAACCCTTCCTGTTCACGTACCCATCCAGAATCCTTTCAGATATTGTAACTGTACCAGCCTCCACCACTTCCTCTGGCAGCTCATTCCATACACGCACCACGTGTAGAAAATTCCCTTTTAAATCTTTCCCCTTTCACCTTAAAGCCTATACCCTCTGGTTTGGGACTCCCCTACCCTGGGAAAAAAGACCTTGACTACTCACCCTATCCATGCCCTTCCTGATTTTCTAAACCTCTATAAGGTCAGCCCTCAGCCTCAAACAGTCCAGAGAAAATAGGCCCAGCCTATTCAACCTCCCCTTATAGCTCAAAGCCTGCAACGCTGGCAACATCCTTGTAAATATTTTCTGAGCCCCTTCAAATTTAACAACATCTTTTCTGTAGCAGGGAGACGAGAATTCGATACAATATTCCAAAAGTGATCAAATCGATGTCCTGTATAGCTGCAACATGTTCTCCCAACTCCCATACTCAGTGCACTGACCAATAAAGGCAAGCGAACCAAATGCCTTCTTCAACATCCTATCTACCTGCAACTCCACCTTCCAAGGAACTATGAACCTGCCCCTAGAAAAGTCTCTTTATTTGGCAACTCTCCGTAGGACCCTATTTTTAAATGTATAAGCTTTGCCCTGATTTGCCTTCCCAAAATGCAACACTTCATGCGAGTGTGGGAGAAGAAAACCATTGGGTATTCTAATTAGAAGATACTTTTCTCTTAATCAAAGTGTAGTTTATTGCATCAATCAGGTTCAACTGACATTGATGTGGAAGTCCTCATGGTAGGCCCATCTCCTTCTAGATCCAAAGTTTCTGCCTTTTAAGTCTATATGACATCAACTATATTGGAAGGTGCTTAATGCATACCTCAGTGTTAACCCTTTCACAACATTATACAGTTCTTACACAACTTTATACAGTTGACTGAAGCTTCAATATTGTTGCTGGGGTTGACGTGACAATTGTTGAAGTACTTATTTGTGAACTTGTGATCAGGTGCTCCCAGATGTGAATGGCCTTGGTATATGATATGATTTTGAGAAGGAGCAGAGACCAATCAGATCAGGGCAAGCAAGTGGATGCTAGAGGAGATGAAGAGGGAAGGGTGTTGAATCAGAGGCCATGGGGGCAGAGCATCTTTGTTGGCAGGCAGATGGTAGGAGTGCTATAATGCAGAACTAGGAACTGTTTGTAGCACTGATGAGGCACAAGATACCTTAGCGTTCAAGCTCTTCCACCAGCACCTCTAGACTATTATCTGAAAACATTACTATCTGTTCTCCCATGGTCAGACACATTTCTTGGCTAAATGATACACAGACACAGTGATCTCAGCTCTTTAGTGAGGGAGATGCTGTACGGTGATAATATCAGTGGGTTTGTAATGCTGGCTAATATCCTGAATGCTCCCCAAGTCTCGAAACTCTCTGCATCACCGGCCTTCTTTCTGCTCTACATTCTCCTCCCACTCACTCTATAAAACCCCATCACTTCTCCAACTCTCTATTCCATTCTGAGGAAGAGTCACACTGGGCTAGAAACATTAACTGTGATTCTGTCTCTCTCTCTCTCACGCTCTCTCTTTCTCTCTCTGTCTCTCTGTCCACAGATGCTGCAAACCTGCTGGGTTTCTCCGGCACTTTCTGTTTTTATTTCTCATTTCTGTTGTCTGGAGTATTGTTTTCTTTTGTTATTGTTATTGTTTTCTTCGTTGCAATGCTCTTGAAGCAAGAAGTACAAATCCCACCAGAGCAACCGGTAGAATTTAAATTTAGTTCCTAAATCTGGGATATAAAACTAGTCTCAGTAATGGAGACTGTGAAACCGTCCTGAATCGTAGTAAAAACCCGTCTGGTTCAATAATGTGGGAAGGATATCTGCCATCAATTACCTGGCCTGACCTACAATTGACTCTGGACTCACATGGCAATGTGTGTTTGGCTGCCCTCTTGAATAGTCAAACAAGAAACTCAGTTCAAAGGCAACACAGTGTGGAGCTGGAGGAACACAAGGGGCCAGGCAGCATCAGAGGAGCAGGAAAGCTGATGTTTTCGGTCAAAGGCTGTTAGGAAATGGGTAACAAACTCTGGGCTTGCCAGCGATCCTGTAAAATCAAAAATAAATAAGAAGAAACATCCTACAAAATAAAAAAAACCTAAGAAGTAATAGAAAAACACAGCAGTCTTTCTCTTTCAGATGTGCAGATTAGCTTTGTGCGGTGTTAGCAAGTCATTGCATTTGATTCTGTACTGCTGCGTGCAGCTAATGAACAGCCTGGGGAACATTAGATGTGAACAAAACTCATTATAATGAGTTCGAAACTCCAAGTTGGCAAATGAGCTGGGATATACTGAACGGGTGGGACTTGATTTCACTTCACGCCTTTTCTTTTGGGATCTGTTCAGTGTAACCCCCAAATATGTTCTTCATAATTGTGAAAAAAAATCACAGGTAAACTGTTTCATTATAAACTTATTTCAAATAGTAACTGGATAAGTGAGCTGGCACAATGTCACAAATGTCCTGAATATTAATCCCAGCATCAAAATGTTTTTGCCAACATCCAGCCCTGTTTCCCTGGCCCGGGTATTCTCTCTCACTGGCGTTTGCAATTTCGAGTCTTAGAGTCAAACAGCACAGAAACAGACCCTTCGGTCCAACCAGTCCATGCTGACTGTAATCCCAAACTAAGCTAGTCCCACCTGCCTGCGCTTGGCCCATATTCCTCCAAACATTTCTTATTCATGTACTTATCCAAATGTCTTTTAAACCTAAATGTAATTACATCCACCACTTCTTCTGGAAGCTCAATCCACACATGAACCACTCTCTGTGTAAAGAAATTGCCGCACACGTCTTTTTTAAAAATCTTTCTCCTCTCACCTTACAAATATGCCCTGTTCTTGAAAGCCCCCCCTTGCCTTTCACCTTATCTGAAACTCTCACGATTTTATTAACCTCTGTAACATCACCCTTCAACCTCCTATGCCCCAGTGAGAAAGGTACCAGCCTATTCAGACCCTTCTTATAACACAAACCCTCCATTCCTGGCAACATCCTGGTAAATCTCTTCTGATCCTCCTCCAGCTTAATCATATCTGTCCATAACAGGGCAACCAGAACTGGACATAGTACTCTGGAAGAGGCCTCACCAATGTCCTGCACAACATCCACATAATGTCCCAACTCCTATACTCAGTGGCCTGAGCAATGAATGTGTCTGTGTGGGTTTCCTCCGGGTGCTCCAGTTTCTTCCCACAGTCCAAACATGTGCAGGTTAGGGTGGATTGGCCATGCTAAATTGTCCCATAGTGTCCAGGGATGTGCAGGCTAGGTGAATTAGCCATGGGAAATGCCGGATTACAGGGATAGGGTGGGGGGGGGGTGGTGAGTACAGGTGGGATACACTTTGGTGGGTCAGTGTGGATGAAATGGCCTGTTTCCACGCTGTAAGGATCCCACAACTCCAACATCTCTCAGTCAACACAAGGAAGTAGTGGGCATCAGTGCATTTTCAATATTCCTGGCCACTGGAGATGAGGGAGATGGGAATCTGCGGTATCGTTTACTGTGGCCAGAAGGAATGCTGTCACATTGCTATAGAAATCCAACTGGTTCAAGTGCGAGCGTTCTTACGTGCTGGGGCTCGGCTTCAGTGACGGTGATGTCTGGGGTTGCTTTTGGCGGTCTCAGTGTGGAGGCAAAACCTCAGAAAAACCATCCTTACAGGAAAAGGATCATACACAGAAACAGCTGGAGAAACTCAGTATCCGCGGAGACAGAAAGCAGAGTTAACATTCCGATTCGTTTGTCGAGAAAAAGGACTAGGTTTGGTCGATGTGACATTCGAAACCTTCTGCGAGGAACACGGAGTGGGCGAGAAATGTCACTTTCCCAATACCTCTACACCTTGAGGACAAACGTGCTTCGCAAAGGATTGCTGCAAATAAATTAAAAACCCTGGCCCTAAAGATTCTGTCTAATGGATTCGCCACCCCACATGAGAGAGAAAAGGGTGACAGGTTAATGAGGGGGAGGTGAGTGGGACCGGGTAACACGAGCTGAGATCACAATCAGCTGTGACCTTATTGAATGGGCCGAGTGAAATGTACCTGCTTGAAATTGATCTATTCAGAATCTACTGTGGTATTAGGGAGCTCTGATGGTACTGTGCTGGTGTCCCTATCCTGAGCAAGGAGACCCTGGCTCAAGACCCACTTGTACCAGAGGTGTGTAATAACTGTCTGAACAGGTTTATTTTCTTCTAAAGATATACTTTGTTCATAAAAATATCTTTATATACATACATCGCTACAGAAGCAGTTCGGTTCTGTAGCATTTCTGTACAAACATTGGAGTTTGACTCCATCCAACAAAGAATCAATGGCACCTCTTACTTGTAAAGATTATATTTACATATATTTGAGGTAGGGGGAGGGTCTGATAACTGAACGGACCCCCATTTACCTTCAGCAGGAAGACCTCAGATGGTTGTCTCCCACCCCCCCCCCCCCCCGCACCTTAGCAGCATATGCCCCAAGATTTAATGCGTCCCTCAGCACATAGTCCCAGACCCTGGAATGTGCCAGTCTGTAACACTCGGTCAGAGTCAACTCCTCGCTCTGGAAGACCAACGCGTTTCTGCAGGACCAGAGAGCGTCTCTATCACTGAGCTGATGGTCCTCCAGGGGCAATCGACTTTTGTCTCAGCGTGAGTCCTGGGGAACAGCCTGTAGAGCACAGAGCCCCGCGTCACGGAGCTGCTCGGGACAAACCCCCTGCATCTCTCTTCAGATTTCCTTTGCAAAGGCATGTTCCAGCAGGAGATGTGTGACAGTCTCTACCCCCTCGGCAGCTGCTTCGAGGGCAGCGTGCAGTGGCACACTGTGACTGGGCGTACATGAAAGATCTCACAGGTAGTGCCTTTCTCACCACACTGTCTTAACAGGTTGATTTAAAACACCTACGTTGTGCAGCCTAAACATTTTTGAACATTGCACTGTAGTCACGAGAGGCGGCATGCTTTGAAATGGAAGTGAGGGGCTGTTGATGTTATCACAAAATGAAAGTATTCATTAAGTCTCTTAATATTTATTAGCAGTGTGTCAAAATTATATTGTATTCAAGGTGCACTTTGGGGCAATTTGCATAATCACATGGTGTATTTTTTTTCTGCCAAATGGAAACATATGTCAAATTGTTTTTCATGAAGCGAGGTTCCCACCCCCATTTGAAAGCAGGAGACCACTTCAAATAAAACATATGTGGTAGGGAGTGCAATAACTACCTGAAAGATCATTGTGTAGAGGAAAATAAATAAAATAGATCAATAGAGCAGCTCAAACATAAACAAGATAACAGAAATTGCTAACATTTATCTTACAGCAAGGTTAAAACTGTTCTGCTGCATGTACCATCAGATGTAATTACATTTTCCATTTTTGATTAATATTATTGATCTTACACTGCAGATTTACTGGAGTAATAACTATTTTTTAGCATAGTGAGCTAGGATTTTTGAATATTACGATATCTATTTTAATGTCACTTCAGATTATTAGGACTTTCGATATTCCATGTAACTCATTGAAGGCTGCGGGAGAAATTCACAGTGAACTGCAACTTGGAACAGACTTTATTTAACCCCGTGTTTGCTGGAGCTTTGTGAAAAACTGTTGACTTTTCTTTCTGATTTGCGATGTTGTGGTGAAAGCATGAATTTGTGCTGATGTTTGGTTCATTGCATGGTTGTAACTGGCGTTGAGTCACTGATGTGGTCATTTCAGTTGAGCCAGGGAGGAAGGGCCGCAGCCAGTTTGACCGTGAAAGGGGCTGTGTCACAGTCAGGTCTCAACTTGTTCTTGTACATGAGGAGCAAAATTCAATTTGACCCCATGTTGGAAGCGAAGAGGGCACCCTGTTCAGGTCCAAGATGGCGGCAGAGCAGAACTCTTCAGCTGGAGGTCACCCACTCCACCTCTTTGCTTTCTTTCTTTCCTCTCTTTTTTCCTTTTTTTGTGTTTTCTTCCCTTCTTTCCCTTGGTGATGTCCTGAACTCCCGGCCTCAGTGCGGACGCAAATTCCTGGCCTCAGCGTGAATGCAGACTCCCAGCCTCAGTGTGGACCTGGTGCGGTGATCTCTCAGCCTGAAATGGTAGTCTCTCAACCTGGAGAGGCAGTCTCCTGGCAGGCCATTTTGGTAGTCATTCATGGCCTCAGAATGGATCAATAGTCTCAAGATGATTCCAGAGCGGTCTCCTGGCCATGACAGTGAACCCCAGCACAGTCTGAAGTCAAGGCCTGGCACAGACTAGGGACTAGATGCCAGCATGGACCGGGTTGGAATGAATATTAATCTGAACTATTTATTTCTTTATTTTTCTATTTATTTTTCGCTAAGAATTTGTTCTTAAGAAGCTGTACCTAGGCACCTTTTGTACCTACGATGGTGCTGTAAGTGACGATTTATAAACTTTTCACTGTGCTCATGTGAGTGCATGTGACAATAAATCTAATTCTATTCTAACTGAAGCTCATCGCAGCCTGATGGATGAATTGTCTACAGAAATTGTGTTATCATGTCTTGGTGGCTCACACCACAGAGCCTTAGAGATCTACAGCACAGAAAAAGGCACTTTGGCCCATTGAGTCTGTGCCAGTTAAAAACAAACATCTGAACATTCTAACCCATTTTCCGGCACTAGGCCAATAACCTTGTCTGCTTGGCTTCACAAATGCTCAACAAAATACTTCTTAAATATCATGAGCATTTCTGCATCTACTACACTTACAGGCACCGAGTTGCAGATTCCCACTGCCCTCTAGGTGAAGAGGTTCTTCCTCACATCCCCTCTAAACCTCCTGCCCTCCCGATCATTGACCCCTCCATCGAAGAGAAAAACCTCTTCCTGTCTACCCCATTTATGCCCCTCATCATTTTATCCATCTCAATCATGTTCCCCTCGCAATCTCCCCTCTACTCTTAGGAAAACACCCCCGGCCTGTCCGCGTTCTCTTCATGACTGAAACTCTCTAGCCTGGCCAACATCCTAATGTGGATTCCAGAACTGCACTCAATACTCTTGCTGAGGCCTAACTAACATTTTATACAGGTCCAGAATAACATCCCTGCTCTTAAACTCTAATAAGTGCAGTGTAGCATGTGCCTTCTTACCCTCTTTATCCAACTTCAGGGACCGGTGAACATGCACAGCAAGATCCCTCTGATCGTTGGTGCTTCCCAGGGTTCTACTGTACATTACAGATTCCTCTTAGAGGAAAACTATAAGACTCATTGTGGAGCTCTGCTGTAAGTCATTGATGGACTGGAAGGCAAAGAATGCTGTCTGGGAGAGCTCCAGGAATATCCAATAATATCCAAATGGTTGACGATGACAAACTCACAGCACCACGGTGGCTCACTGGTTAGCACTGTTGTCTCACAGCGCCAGGGACCCAGGTTTGATTCCTCCCTCAGGCAAATGTCTGTGTGGAGTTTGCACATTCTTCCTGTGTCTGCGTGGGTTTCCTCCGGATGTTCCAGCTTCCTCCCACAGCCCAAAGATGTGCAGGTATGGTGGATTGGCCATGCTAAATTGCCCGTACTATTCAGGGGTGTGTAGGGTAGGTGGGTTATTGGGGGACGGGTGTGGGTGGGATACTCTAAGGGTCAGCGAGGACTTGTTGGGGCGAAGGGCCTGTTTCTACACTGTAGAGATTCTATGAAACTAATGAGCATGAAGATATTCTAGTTCCATCAGATGGAACAAGAATGAACTACCTCATTGCCAGGAAAGCATGTTCTGAGGTAGCAAAGTACAGAAATGACAGTAATTCAATCCTGTGAACCCAACAATGTAGAAAGAAGCTCAATGATCTTCATGGGGCTAGTAAGATAAAAATCTGAGCACCCAACTGACTAATGTAGATTGTGACCTGAAAAACATGTGGGATTGTTTGGTGCATTTTTTTTTACTGTGCAAGATATGTTCCTTTTTGAAACAATGAGGACACGTCTTGGGCAGTGGCATTGAGACTCTTTGAGACCCTGCACATAACACAAGCACGTACGTACTTAAGATGGGCCAAAGCCAGATGATTTATCACAGATCATTATGGATCAGTGCAGATGCAGGCCAGTCATCCCTTCAAATCCACACCAACCCTACAAAGAGCATCCCACCCAAACCCATCCCCCACCCTATCCCTGTAACATTTTCCATGTCTAACCCACCGAGCCTGCACACTACAGGCAATGTAGTTCATCTTTGGACTGTGGGAGGAAACCCACGCAGACACGGGGAGAATGTGCAAACTCCACACAGACAGTCGCCTGAGGCTGTGAATGAGTGTGTTTTTATGGTTAACTCAGTTGAGTTTCTGGTCAATGATAACCCTGATGCTGTAGTGATGGTAACATCGTTGAATGTCAAGGGGCAGAGAATAGATTCTGTCTTGTTGGAGATTGCCATTGCCTGGCCCCTATCATTTTTTACTTATCAGCTCAGGTTTTGAAGTTGTCCAGGATCTTTCTGCATTTGGATTGAGGAGTTACGAATGGTGCTGAACCTTGTGCAATCATCAGTAAATAACCCTTCTTCTGACTTTATAATGGATATGACACCAAACAGTTGAGAGGTTTCATTGCTTCTAGATTTGCTTGGGCTCCTCGATGCCACACTTGGTCAAACGCAGCCTTAATGTCAAGGGTTGTCACTCTCACCTCACTGTCTTGGATCACAGTGCGCATCCAAACAGTTATTTTTGATTAAGTTGAAAATAATTAAGAGAAAACGCAATAACAGGCATTCTCTTAAAGATGAACGTTTATTAGGTAATAATAATGAAAACAATGGTAACAATAAATGGAGAAGAGGAAAAGCAACAAGTCCCATGCTCTTCTGCCTGTCAGGGACCCCTCGATCAATGGCTGGTCTGGAGGCTCAGATTCATTCCCGGCACCATTCGTGACTCCAGTCCGATGAGACTTGGCAAACGCAGAGCCGTTCGGCCCATCGTATACACTCAACCCCGGAGTTCAGTTCACTTGATCATGTTTGTGCTTGTTGGTGATCATTCATGTCAGCTCTAGGGCATCTCTGCCAAAATCTGTGAGGGTAAGAATGCTCGGCACCACTATCTTCAGCAGTTCTTCAATTGCCTCCTCTCCATCATAAAGTCTGTCGTGGGGATCTTCACAATTTTCACAATGTCCAACAAGATTTAGGCCTCCTCAGATACTGATGCTGACATTGTCTTAGGCAGCAAGACCTGGACAACATCCATACTTGAGCTGATAAGAGGCGAGTGCCAAATACCGAAAATGCCAGGCAATAACCATCTTCAATAAGGAGAGACTAATCATTGCAATTCGAAAGCTGGATCCCATATCCTGGGAGTTACCAAGTCACAACCTGAATTAAACTAACTGTCGAACAATTGTACCCATGGGAGCTGGTCATAGGCTTGGAATCCTGCAGCAAGTAACTGACCTGCTCTCAAAATACAATGGAATCTTTCCAACAAAACCTGTTGGACAGATCAGTTAAACCCCATGAAGAAAGGATTAGATTTTGGCAAACATTGATTTTCAGATGCCAACATTTTAAAAAGAACCTGTCAACATTAAAGAATGGAACCTTTTCCTCTAAATGTTATGGGGTTCTTTTATTTGGAATGTCGATACAAGGTTTAGAATGTTGCAGATTGTCTCAGCTGGTGTGGTGAAATTTGTCAAAGTGTGAGCAGAGTTTTCCGAGCAGGTTGTGGGAAATGGAATAGCTCCTCGTTGCACTGAAGGGTGGAGTGGATGCATCCTGTACCTTGGCTTCTATTTTGATATGAAAGTGCTCCTGAGAAAGGCAGGTCTGAATTCAACTGAACACTGGCAGGAAAGGCTCCACAATACAGACATAACATTGGGCCAACCCACAGATTGTTCAATTGTCTGTGTCTATTTTCAGATTTATATCATTGATTTTAATCCATTGGAATCAGATGACTGCTTGGCTGGCCAGCAGCAGACTTTACACAATGAAACTGGCAGTCAATTCAGTGGAGTCTTGACAGATGACAAAGAGACAGTTTTGGGTCAATGCGGAGACAGTATGATGGGCCGGTACAATCTTTACAGGCACACTCATCAGTCTAAATTTACAAACATTGACAATGGTCGCTGTATCCATGAGGCTGAGAGACAAGAACAGAAGTTTTGTCAAACATTCTTGGTTGAGACATGCTAAAAATAGCAAGTAAACTGTTACTTTAAGACCGACAGCTTTTACACAAATTCCAATCAATGGGACAATTTTTTTTAAAGGGAGAAGATAATGGAAAATTCAAATGGTTTCATCTATTGATTATTTTCCCATTTAAATACTCATTGCTTCTACAGTCCAGTTATATTTTTTCTGGTAATAGTCTTGATGAAAGCATGGTGAGCTGACACAAGCAAAAAATATGTTTTTGTAGCTAAGTCCATTGGGGAGAAAAGAACTTGAAATTGGTTCAGCTGATTGAGTGGAATTGCAATGTATGAAAGGCTACAGTTTGGACTTTTGTGTTGAATCTGCTATTATTTTACTGTTGTTGTATTGTATTGGATTCAAAGTGCACCTTTGTTGAGTATTTGTATCATTCGCTATATACTGACTGCTTTCATCAAAGTATATGACAACAATAAAAACTGGACCTTTGACTGGCAAATAATTTCATGAATACTTTCAGGAACAAGAACAGAAGTTGCTGACCGTGAAATTAATGGCGGTGGGCAAGAAGAAAAATTGGAATGGAAATCCCATCCACGAGGGGAGCAGAAATTCTTCAAGGTGGGCACGCCTAGAAGAGATGTGGCAGTGAGTTAGATACTGAATAAAAACTGAAAGAACTGCTGATGCTGGAAATCAGGAACAAAAACAGAAGTTGCTGGAAAAGCTCAGCAGGATTAGCAGCATCTGTGAAGAAAAAAATCCGACGAAATGTTTCAGGTCCAGTGATCGTCCCTCAGAACTTCCTCAGTAATACCTTGTTCTGTTTAGAACTCTCTACCTGAGCCACATTTCAACAGCTGTAGCTTTTTTGTTCTCACTAGCCAAATTGAGCTTACAGATCTCGCACCCAAAACCCGCAAAACAATTTTTGTAATTTCCTTTTTAGGAACAGGAGTAGGCCATTCAGCCCCTTGAATCTCCTCAGCCATTCAATAAGATCATGACTGATCTGTGACCTAACTCCATATGCCTGTCTTGGGCCCATATCCCTTGCTTCATAAAAATGTGTCCATCTCAGATTTAAATTGGAGAGTTGAATCAGCCTCAGCCATCATTTCAGGGAGAGAGTTCCGGATCTCCGCTATATTTACTTGTCAAAGTGCTTTCTAACATCTCCCCTGAATGGCCTGGTCCTAATTCTTTGACTATGTTCCCGATTCTAGAACTCCCAACCACTGGAAATAGCTTGTCGTTATCTACCCTGTCTTTTCACTAATGTCCTGAAGAACTTGATTAGATCATCCCTTAATCTCCTAAATTCTAGAGGAAATAGGCCTAATTTGATGAATCGTTCCTCATAACTTAACCCCTGAAATCCAGGTAACATCCTTGTAAAGCTGTATTGTACTCCCTCCAGGGACAACACATCCTTCCTTCGGTGTGGTACCCAGATCTGCTCACAGTGGGAACTAACTAGGGTTTTGCATAACTGCAACGTACCATCTGTATCTCCCTATGCCAGCACTTTATATCTGAAGGCCAGCATTCCATTAGCCTTCAAGAATTTCTTTCTGGGCCTGTTTGTGGTATTTTAAACAGCTCTGCACCTGAATCCCCAAATCCTGTTAGGCATCCAGTGATTTTAACTTTGTGCTTTCTAAAGAATACCCTGGTCTATCCATTTTACATCCAAAATTAATAACCTCACACTTGCTTATATTAAAATCCATCTGCCACATCTTTGTCCCATTTGCTGAATCCATCCAAATCCTGTTATTGTTTTATGAAGTCAATACAGTCTACAATTCTGCCCAAATTTGTATCATCAGCGAATTTGGATATTTGACTTCTTATGCCGTTGTCCAAGACATCAATGAATACTGAGAATAGTAGATGCTGACTTTGTTCTGAATTCTGTACTGCTGTCCCCGTTTGTGATCACTATCGATCCCCCAAATTGAAACTGAGCTCCGTTCAGAATGGCGGAGGACTAAATCAACACATCATGATCTGCCATTCAACGTAGCTTCTTGTTGTCAAAAGTCATCCCAAATCAAAGAGTTAACCTTCAGAACTCTTCAGTCATCAAGGATAGTTCCATTTTGTCTGTAGCCATTAGGGACATGTTGTCGGCATAACTGGTCTTCCAGATCGTGTGAAAGCTTACAGTGCCCCTTGTGCCAGCAGACCTCATTTCTCTCATGGTCTTTCCATCCACAGCATTCAAGAGAACTGATGGAATTGGACGCCTTAGCCTGAATCCTTTACCAACAGTGAATAGCTTTGCCTTGTCTCAAATCAGGGGATGCGGTGGCCCAGTGATTAGCACAGCTGCCTCACTGCCCCTGTGACCCTTGGTTTGCTTCCACCCTCAGCGGGAGTGTGTGTGTGTGTGTGTGTGTGTGTGTGTGTGTGTGTGTGTGTTGAGTTTGCACATTGACCCCTTGTCTGTGTAGATTCTCTCCAGGCGCTCTGGTTTACTCCTACAGTCTGAGGATGTGTAGGCTAGGGTGGATTGGCAATGCTAAATTGCTCATAGTGTCTAGGGATGTGCAGGCTGGGCGGTTTAGCCATGGGAAATGATACGGGGATAGGGTGCAAGGCTGGGTCTGGGGGAAGTGATCTTTGTAGGGTCGGTGGCTCAATGCATCAAATGGCCTCTTTGTGCACTAGAACCATAGAACAGTCCTTTGGCCCATGATATTTTGCCGAACATGATGCCAAATTGGGCGGCATGGTGGCTCAGTGGTTAGCACTGCAGCCTCACAGCTCCAGGGACCCAGGTTCGATTCCAGCCTTGGGTAACTGTCTGTGCAGAGTTTGCACATTCTCCCCGTGTCTGCGTGGGTTTCCTCTTGGTGCCCTGGTTTCCTTCCACAGTCCAAAGATGTGCAGGCTAGGTGGATCAGCCATGCTAAATTGCCCATAGCGTTCAGGGGCATGTGGGTTATAGGGGGATGGGTCTGGGTGGGATGCTCCAGGGGGTGGTGCGGACTTGTTGGGCTGAAGGGCCTGTTTCCACACTGTAGGGAATCTAATCTAAATTAAATTAATCCCTTCTTCCTGCGCTTGGTCTATATCCCTCCATTCCTTATGTATTCATCTTCTTTTCCAGAAGCCCCCTCACACACCTGTATTGTAACTACCTCCACCAGTACACCTGACAGCACGCTCCATACTCCTTTCACTCTCGGTGTAAAAAAACTTACCCCTCACATCTCCTTTGAACTTTCCCCCTCTCACCTCAAATATATTAGCCATTTCAACGCTAGGCAAAAGATTCTGACCCTCAACCCTAAATATGCATCCCATGATTTTATAGGCTTTTATCAATACTCCCCTGAGCCTCCGCTGCTCCAGAGAAAACAACCCGAGTTTCTCTAGCCTCTCCTTATGGCTCATACCCTCCATCCCAGGCAGCATCCTGGTAAACCTGTTCTGCACCCTCCCCAAAGCCTCCACATCCTTCCTGTTATGTGGTGATCAGAACTGAACACAATACTCTAAGTGTGGCCTAACCAAAGTCTAATAAAACTGCAGGGACTGAACAAGTTCAATGATTCTACAGCACTTCTTCTGCTGGTGTTTAAATTCTCTGGATGAGCCAGGTTGCTGCCCACAGCAGGTGAGAAGCTACTGGGTGAAATGGTGGCGAGCAAGGTTGAGGGAAAGTCTTTCTGGATCCCCTCTGCTCATCAGAGTTAAGCCCCACAAGGTGATGAACCTCCTGACCCCCAAGGTTTCTCAAAACCGTCCCGTGACCTTGTCAAACCCCTTGCTGAGGTCTGGTGACCAGGCTTCTCTACACAGTGGACTTACCTGACATTGAGTTTCCATTAACTCCTCTTGGACGGGGTCTGCCTGCAACATCAGAGGTGATAGCAGCCCAGAGTCGGCAGTGCTGGGGCTATTGGACTGCTGGTTGCCTGCAAGTTCCCTAAGGCAAGACTTTCACCAGGATGAAGACAGACGTCACATTTCCAGACAGTGAAGGCTCCTTGGCACATTAAATAGATGCAGGAATGTTGAGATTGACTGGGATGTATTCCCATCCAAGTCTCGGGTAATCAGATGGAAAAGGCTAACATCCAGGCTGTCTTTTCCATCAGCAAGGAGAACCAACTCCAAGGTCTTACCCAGAATTCTTTTTCATTTTGTTCTTTGATATCCTTCTTAATTATGGTCCATGAAGAATGCGAGCCCTTGTCTGATCATTTCAAAAATACTATTGAGATGTAGCTTTTCAAGTGAATTGTTTGATACTTGGCGTCATTCTCTGGTAAAGCCTTGGTAATGCCACCAACTCTGAAACTGGTCATCTGCCAAAATTCTAGCCCTCCACATCTGGCCAATGATTTCTTTCATGACTTTAGCTGCCACCCTCCTCCAGCCTTCAGAGTTTCGGCAGATATTCCATTTAGATCTTAAGGAGGGCCACTGGACCCAAAAAGTTAACTTTGTTTTCTCTGCACAGATGCTGCCAGATCAGCTGAATTTCTCCAGCGGTGTCTGCCATTTACCATCCTCCAGCTCCTTACCCCATGTCCATCTTCGCTGATTGGCTTTATTGGATCCACCTCTTCCCAAATAATAGGCTCCATACTTGTTGCATTTTGGTGTGGTCTGCAGAGCTGGGCAGTATTTTGCTTTACCGGAGAGCCAAGATTTAATACAATTTTAACCCCTTCTCTACTTTTTAGTGATGTTTTTCCTGTCATAAAACAACTATGAGATTTGAATATGCAGGCAGCCAAAAGATCATGGAGCAGGGATTCTTTATTCCATTAGCTTCAGGAAATGAAGATCAAATAAGGAAGACTCAGTATATATAGGGACTTATGCCTGTAGTTTACATTTGAGTAAGGAAATCCTTTGTCTGCCTGATCCTTCTCCACATGAACCCATCTCCACCTAAAACACTCTTTCTCTTCCAGAGACGGTCTGTTCCACTGTTCCAGCTGCCCTGTTCTGTACACTCCCTCACTATCGCCACCTACCATTGGAAGTCATGGCCATTGCAACTCAGGCTGTCCCCATCCCCTCCACCCCCTCAGCATTGCCACATGCTGTTGAAGGTTATGCACAATAATACTCTCCAAAAGAGTATTGGCTGTCAACTAGTTTGCAAAGCAATGCAATGGATTATAGAAGTACATTTTTATTCTTTTCGATACTCAATATCTGGGTGGGGGAGGTGTCAGGATAGCACTAAGTTGGAAATCCTTGTGGAAGATCAGCGGTGCATGGCTGGTGCAGAGGATGTAAGTCAACGTTATGAATCAACAAGTTGTTGCCTCAGACCTGTAATCCCACTATGGGCTGGGCAGAGAGCAGATGGTTTTTCCCATAGGATAGCTGTGAAAGTTTGTGAACACATCTCCCAAAGCAGTTTCATAGTGTTTCCTCACTTTGGGTTTTTTTTTAGGCTGGATTGCCTACAGTGTAGAAACAGGATCTTTGGCCCAACAAGTCCACACCGCCCCTTGAAGCATCCCACCCAGACCCATCCCCCTATAACCCCCACACCCCTGAATACAATGGGGCAATTTAGCATGGCCGATCCACCTAACCAGCACATCTTTGGACTGTGGGAGGAAACCCACACAGACATGAGGAGCTTGCACATTCTCCCCACACACAGTCACCCGAGGCTGGTTTTGAACCCAGGACGCTGGTGCTGAGAGGCTGCAGTGCTAACCACTGAGCCACCGTGAAGACTCATGCCATCTGGCAGAGAGAACATTTAAAAAAAGGTGCAAAGCGAAAATAGAAAACTGAAGTACATAATTCATTGCCTTTGACAACCCTTCTCTTTAACACATGCTTAGTTATTGATGGAGAGCAACTGCAGATCAGGCACTCACTAAAGTGAAAAGGGAAAGGTTAATTTTCTTTTAGCCCTTGATTCAGGGCCTCCATTCTCAATTGGTGGATTCAGATTTAAGTTTTATGGTCACATGTACTCAAGTACAGGAGTACAGAGAAACGTGTACAACATTGCCAACACACAGCGCCATCTTAGGTACCAAGGTACAAAATCTTAGCTACAAGAATAGAATAACAAAGGAATACATTTTTAAAAAAATCACTACAGTTATCCTTACTATAAAGTTGAAAACTAAAGAAAGAAGGTTAAAAGTTAAGCATGACAATCCTTTCCTCAGTCATGGGCCTGCAGTCACTCCAAGCTCGGCTCACTCAGTCCAGAAGGTAAATAAAACAAAAAACTAAAAAAAGAGAGAAGAAAGAAAAGCAGACAGAATGGACAAGGCTTGGGCTAAAGAGTCCAGATGCTGCCGACTCCACCCCCGCCATCCTGAATTTGGGACAGACACCCAATCTGCCCATATCTTTTTTAATTCTCTCTCCTCTCACTTAAAATAATGTGTCCCCTAGTCTTGGAATCCTCCATCCTAAGGAAAAGGACACCCACCATTAACCTTATCTATACCCCCAATGATTTAATAAAACTCTACAAGGCTATCCCTCAACCTCCTTAGCCCCAGTGAATGAAGTCCTTTCTGAGCCCTCTCCAACTTCTGTCATCATTTGCCTCAAGGAGAGCTGGATGTAAAATCCTCAATTGCAGTTCACATTAACCAGAGTGCATTATGAAGAGTTCTTTGTGCCAGGGAGACAGTGGTCAGAGTATTAAGTCACCTGCTGAAGCTGTTAAAACAGTTCTGGCACTGCTCTGTGGTCTGATGCTGAGAGAATTGGTGCTCAGTGCTGGTACTGTCCTTCCAGTTGGCACACACATTTCTGATAGGCTTCCTAGCTCAAACATTCATATAGCTGTGCCATTCCCTTAGTCTCGCCCAAGAGGGGCTTAGATGTCAATAGGCCAAGACCAAAGCAAACAGGTAACTGAGACAATAAAGTGTGAAGCTGGATGAACAAACTAGGCCAGCAGCATCTCAGGAGCACAAAAGCTGACGTTTCGGGCCTAGACCCTTCAACAGAGAGGGGGATGTGGTGCGGGTTCTGGAATAAATAGGGAGAGAGGGGGAGGTGGACCGAAGATGGAGAGAAAAGAAGATAGGTAGAGAGGAGAGTATAGGTGGGGAGCTAGGGAGGGGACAGGTCAGTCCAGGGAAGACGGACAGGTCAAGGAGGTGGGATGAGGTTAGTAGGTAGGAAATGGAGGTGCGGCTTGGGGTGGGAGGAAGGGATGGGTGAGATGAAGAACAGGTTAGGGAGGCAGAGACAGGCTGGGCTGGTTTTGGGATGCTTTCTTCCAGGGAAGACGGACAGGCCAAGGAGGTGTTGAGACAAGAAACCTTATTATATTAACACAAAAGCCTAAAGGCGAAATACTGCAGTTTGAAGAAATCTCCAAAAAATTCTTGTGTCTCCTTTTTAAAAATCTTTTCATCATTATTCTTCATTTTGTGCAAAGCCCTAAGCTTTGAGCAAAATTTGTTACTTTTGATAAGATAAATCCCCAACCTACCGAGGTTCCTCACACTAATACATTAATACATACTAATACACTAAAAAAACACTTCAATAGCTATGAAGTGCGTTAAATTGGGACTGAAAACAAACAAAAAGTGCTGGATATCACAGCAGGTTAGGCAGCATCCGTGGGGAGAGAAAGCAAACTAATGTTTTGAATCTAGGTGACTCTTCATTAGCGCGGAGCTCATCAGAACTAAATTGGCACATAATAAAGTCAGGAAAGGCACTATATGAATGGAAGTTCAACCTTTTAATAAATAAATTCCAGCTCACATTGCAGGAGGATAGCCCTGAAAATGGTGCGACGATGTGGTTGTTGTGTTGGAGAGCTAGTGCTCAGGTAGTGCTCTTCCTGTACTTTGTTCTTTGCTTCCAGCTTCACTAAGTACCTGCTCCCTGGCAATAGCAAGCAGAGAAATCTTGTTGCCTTGTGAAACTAAGTAATCACTACAGTGACACATTACAAATGCACCCCATAAAGAAAGGAAGACCGACATTCTTTTATCAGATGCATAAAAGGACTGCGCCCAATTGAAGTGCTTTGAGTGGTGGTGCAAACTGAACTGAGTTAAATACAACAGTTACCTTTTCTATCTCAATAATCAGTGATTAAGGAATACCATAGCGCAGAAGCCTTATGTTGCGGAATGAGGCCATTTGGCCCATCATACCAGGACTGGCTCGTTGAGCATTTTATCAAATTTCAACATATAATTAGTGCGTTTTCTCATTACATTCTTGCAAAATGAAGGAATTTTTTCCCCCAGAAGGTAATGAATGTCAGGAATTCTCTACCCCAAAACATTGTGGAGCCTGAACCATCGAAAGTATTTAAAGAGAACATCGGCAGATGTTAAAATACGCTGAGGAGATCCGCTGAGCTGTCATGAAGAAAAGAGTTTGAGGATCCATGACCTTGTTGGAGATGAGGAGGGATTTCTTCCCTCATAGGGTAGTGAGCTTTTGGAATTATTTACCACTGAATGCTGTTGAGGGTGTGTCATTAAATATATTCAAGGCTGAGATAAACCGGTTTTTAATCAGTAAAGAGAATCAAGGGTTATGAGGGAAAGGCAGGAAAGTAGAATTGAGGACTATTGGATCAGCCACGATGTCATCAAATTGCAGAGCAGACTCGCGGGGCTGAGCGGCCTACTTTAGCTTATGCTCTAATGAATTGGTGACACAAGTCTTGGAGGATGAGGTGAGATAACTGGATAGCTGGCTTGCATTGCAGAGTGATACCAACATCGCTAGTTCAATTCCCACACACTGGCTGAGGCCACCATCAGCTCAACTTCTACCCTGACTTGCGGTATGGCGACCCTCAGGTTCTCTCTCTCTCTCTCTCTAATGAGGGAGCAGTTGTCCAGAGACTATGGTGACTTTACTGATAACAAAGTGTGAAGCTGGATGAACACAGCAGGCCAAGCCGGATCTCAGGAGCTCAAAAGCTGAAGTTTCGGGCCTAGACTGTGCTCTAATGAAAGGTCTAGGCCCAAAACATCAGCTTTTGTGCTCCTGAGATCCGGCTTGGCCTGCTGCGTTCATCCAGCTTCACACTTCGTTATCTTGGATTTTCCAGCATCTGCAGTTCCCATTATCTCTGGTGACCTTAGTGACTTCTTTCTACTTCTGACATATCGCTGTGGTAAAGCAACTGAACCAATGGGTGAAAAGTATTTTTTTCTTGGAAAATGATAGTTCAATGTCTAACTTCATGCATTTAGGAAATGTAGCATTCACTTTTACATCAATCCTAATAAGAAGGGGAGGGGAAATAGCAGCGTGACTGGAAAGCATGCAGTTTTGATCTCCTGACTTGAAGAATGTTGTCCTGGTAATGGAGGGTGTGCTGAAGAGATTTTTAGGTTGATTCTAGAGTTGGGAGGGTTGACTTATGAGGAGAGACTGAGTAGACTGGGATTATATTCATTGGAATTTAGAAGAATGATTCTCCAACATTTGCAGCTCCTACTATCGCTGAAGCAGATTTAGAACTGAGTTGAGGAGGAACTTTTTCCCTGAAAGGGTTATGAATCTGTGGAATTCCCTGCCCAGTGAAGTAATTGTGGCTTCCTCATTGAGTATTTTTAAAGCTAAGATTTTTGAACAGTAAAGGAACTAAGGGTTAAGGTGAGAGGGTGGGGAAGTGGAACTGAAGCCATGAAAAGATCAGCCATGATCTTATTGAATGGCAGAGCGGGCTTGAAGGGTGAGATGGCCTACTCCTGCTCCTGATCTAGTGAGAGAGGTTTGTAGAATCATGAGGGACGTGGATAAGGTAAGTAGCGAAATTATTTTCCCCAAGATGGGTGAGTCAAAAACTAGGGGACATAGGGTTGAGGCAAGAGGGGAAAAATGTAAAAGGGACTTGAGGGGTAACTTTTCACACAGAGGGTGGTGCGTGTATGGAATGAGCTGCCAGAGGAAGTGGTGGAGGCTGGTACAATTACAACACTTAAAAGGCTTCTGGATGGGTTCATGAATAGGAAGGGTTTGGAGAGATGTGGGCCAAATGCTGGCGAATGGGGCAAGGTTAATTTAGGATATCTGGCCGGCATGGACAAGTTGGGCTGACAGGTCTGTTTCCGCCCTGTATAGCTCTACAGTTGATCTTGATTTGGGGCGTAAAAACCGAAAGAACTGCAGAGGTTGTAAATCAGGAACAAGAGCAGAAGTTGCTGGAAAAGCGCAGCAGGCCTGGCAACATCCGCAGAGAAAATGTCAGTAAACATTTTGTTACGCATCGTTCCGTAATGTATCATTACTTTATTATTTAACGTTAACACTGAATTTTGTTTTTTCTTCGCAGGTGCTGCTGAGCTTTGCCAGCAACTCTTGATTTGGTTGTGGTGCTGGTGGGGTGGGTGGGGGAGGGTGGTGGAGTGCTGCCAGTCTCGGGTACTGGCAAAAGTGCGCCTTCAATGTGTCACAGAGCCTCAGCAGGCATGCGCAGTGGTCACAGTGACGCCGCCGCAACATTTTTCGGGTAGGGGGAGGTGGGGATAGGTTTGAGTGGGTACGGATAGCCGGAGGGACAGTACAAAGGAAAACGAGTCTCCATTTCGAAGCGTGGTCCAGCCCTGTGTCTTGTTCCTAGTGCGTGCTGCATACAATACAATGTAACCAGTCAGTCTATACTGGATACTAAAGTAATAACAGTTCTGGTGAGTAGCAGACACCCGAACGATCAAACCAAAGTCGCTATTTTTCTTTATTTTTTTCCGAATGAAATATTATTTTTAAAAATTCCTTGCACTTACTGAAGTACGAATGTGTGGATCACATTTTTTTAACAAAAAAATACAATATTAACCGGGAGATTAATGCTTTTTTTGCATAATATTTTCACATGAGCATCTTGCCAGCATGGTTTGTAATCCAGTACTTTTGTGGCTTTTTCTCTTCAATTCATGTGGAAAGAGAGATGCAGGTCCGTGCATTAATTTATTTCATAAAATATAAATTTATTGCTCCTCAACGGGACTGAGGCGCAATGCAGTGTTTGGAAAACAGTTGTATTTGCAACCTGTGATGTAGAAGAGGCTTTTCATTTTAAGTGGCCCGACGCTTTTGATTTTCTGAAATTCATTCTTCCCACGCTTTCCAAAACATTTTTTTGAACTTCTTCTTCTCCCCTTTGCTGTGCTATTGAAACTGTGTAGTTTTTTTTAAACTTTGTTTTTGAAGAGGACAAGACTTTTTTTCTTCAATTTCTAATAGTTGCAGGAATAATGTGGTGACTGCCAGCCTCTGACAGAGAATATATAAAGGTTTGTTTTTCTTTAAAGCTGATTTTGGGATCGCTTTTTCCTTCTTGTACATAGGGACTCTGACTTTTTTTGTTTTTTTTTGGAAAATTATGAATTTGGAATATTTTCCCCCTGGTTTGTTTCCACTGAGGTCTCACTTCTCTCAAAACAGAAGTGTTGGCAGATTCTTCACTAGATGTCAATTATGCAACTGCTATTGTACTATTGTACCTTAAGTGTCAGTTTATGGGGATTGAAAATAAAAACAAAATCTGATACATAATATTGGAGCTGTGTTATCATTTGAGGATTTACGATTTCCCAGGATGTTCTCATTAAACTTGCAGTTTGTTCTGCAAATGAGTTTAAAATCTTGCTGTAATTAACTTTAAACACAGGAAGTTTTATGTGGTAATACTAGTGAAGAGTGATATCAAAATATTATAGTTAGTGAGGAGAAATGGCCAGTTTGAAATCTCCAGCAACGATTAGAGCCATATATAATAAATTAGATTCTATCTGATTTGAATTGGTCAGATTTGAGTGTAATGATTTAGTGGAATTTTGGGATGAGCGGGATGTGCATACCTTTCTGTTACGTGCTAAAACACTTGTTCTAGATTTGTTTATCAGAATGCTGGATTACAGATCACAATTCTTCAGCAGTCCTGTGCAACCGCAAATCAATCGTGTGTTTCTACTTATTGATTGTCACTTTTTAATGATTTGGAGGAGACATTGAAACTTGTTCTACCTTGGCAGACTTAATTCTGTCGTTGGCATCGACACCACAATTTGCAGTTGTGCCAGGTCCCTTGGTAAATAGAGTGGTAGTGGATTGAGGTTTAATGCAGCTGATTACCAGACTGCAGTCTGTACCCACTCAAACACCTTGAAATGTACAAACCTTCAAAAGAAAAACAGGAGGAAGAGATCTACCTCAAAATGTGCAAAGGGAACGAGCAAATGCCTTTTGTTTTGATTGCACTCAATAGCAGGAAGTAATAGGCACCATTGCATTTAATTACCAGTACTGGATCATTCTGCACTGAGAGGTTTAGCATTTTTTTTTGTTTGTAGCCTAATTATATTTTGGGCTAAATGTGATTAAGCATATCAAATTATTTAATAATTATACATCAAAACGGAGCTTTGTGTGTTTCATTATTAATGAGGTGCAGTGATGATGCAGTGTGGGAGATAACCAGCCTGCTAGTGCTTTACACAACGACTCACTACAGTATCCTGTACACCAATGAACATATCTGACTGACTCCTTTTGTATTCCTCTGGATTTTTCCCTGAGCCTTGTGAATGAGATTTGAAAAGGTAGGTTTTCAAGAACAAAAACAAAAATCAAAGTTCGGCACTTGGCCTTTGTAGTGAAATGTTTCATTTTTAAAGGATGCTGTCTAAAGAAAAAAAAATGTGTTCAGCATTACAGGAAATAGGGAATGTGATAAATTGTCATCAATACCAATGCCTTGGAGGTGGATGAGAATTTTCTCAAATTTTACTTGCATCACTTAAAAAAGTCACTCTTACAACGTGATGCGTACCAGATAGGTAACCAAACATTAACTGTTGTCAACAAAGTTCTGGGAAGTAATTACAGCTAACACTTGGAGAAAATAGATTGAGTACATGTTTCAGCTATTTTTTTATTTGACTTTTAGATTTTTATTCAGTAGTGCTCTTCATATTGCGGATGTACCTGCAAGATGTAGCATGTAGGCTCAAGATCTCAGTGCTTCTAATGAAATTGTATCTTGAAATAAAAACAATTTCAGCATCGACTGTTATGGAAATCAAGCTACTTTCATAAACTAGCCTTGAGCATGTATAGACGGAATTTCAGGAACCATTAAGGCAAGAATAGTTTTTCTTCTAGTGAACCTGGACTCCTGTACATCATGAGTGAGCCTGCATGGTAAGTCCAATACTGCTTTTACCAGGCCAATGTGCAAAAGAGTGAGCAGATATGGTTTGTGTTTGGCTGAATATTTTATAAATGAGTTCCAGACTGAAAACAAACAATAGCAAGGAAAGTCTGAGGGGGAAGGAGCTAAATCTGAAGAGGATTTATACAGAAATTAATCTGCAAAAGCATACATTTCAATTAAGGGGTTTGGAAGGGGACGTCGATGAGGAACATTGGTTTCGAGAATTCACTTGGGGAAAATTGTAAAGAAGAAGTGATAATGGAAACCCAAGGAGGAAGGGGAAACTTGGAGCCTGGCTGTAACCCTTCCAGAACGTTCCGTGCAGTGGAGACTTTTGAAATAAAGTAGGGTTGTTTGTTTATTAAAGTTTTACATTTAAGCTCGTGTTCAGTTTGGGAAAAGAAGTTGTGATGTATTATAAGTGGAAGGTGTGCGGCAGATGACCTGGAAAAGTGCACCATGCAATATTTAGTATGTTAAAGAAAGCTGGTTCTAGGCTAAATTGTTAGTAAGTGCATTAGCTAATCTTTTGCTAATTAGCTATGTTTTATGAGTGCAACATTCCTATAAATGAATCTGTGTTCCAAATTACTGCAGTAAATGTTGCTGCTGACCTGAAAGTTGTCACAGAAGGAGGATTGGAGCAATATTCTTAGTGAAGTCAAATTTGCTGACATTTTATTTTAATTCCATATGAATTTTCAACCATGATTAGCATCTATGTAGCTGGCCCACCTGAAGACGAGGTGAAATCTGTTTGGAAAGTTGCGTTTTCATTCTCAAGTGGCATGCTGAAGAACTCATAGAATCCCTAAGGTGTTGGAGCAGGCCATTCGGCTCATTGAGTCCACGCTGGGCCCACTGAAGAGCAACCCACCCAGACCTGCCCCAACCATCCCTATAACCCTGCATTTCCCATGGCTAATCCATCTAGCCTGCACATTATGGACTATTTAGCACAGCCAAACCACCTAACTTATGCAACATTGGATTGTGGGAGGAAACTGGACCAAAGTTATGGGCACAGCATTCGAACTCCACACACTGATGGTTGCCCGAGGCTGGAATCGAACCCGGGTCCCTGGTGCTGTGAAGCAGCACCGCTAACCACTGAGCCACCTGTTGAAGGAAATAAATTATCATCACCTTCTTGAGGGTAATTGGGGACGGGGGAGTCCTTTGGGAAAAGACATCTGCTCTCCTGTGTCCAATTTTGGGCCCCACACCTCAGGAAGGACATACTAGCCCTGGAGCATGTCCAGCGGAGATTCACACAGATGATCCCTGGAATGGTAGGTTTAACGGCTAAGGATCCCGGGATTGTACTCATTAGAGTTTAGAAGGTTGAGGGGAGATCTAATAGAAACTTACAAGATAATGTATGGTTTAGAAGGGGTGGACGCTATGAAGTTGTTTCCGTTAGGTGGGGAGACTAGGACCCGTGGGCACAGCCTTAAAATTAGAGGGGGTAAATTTAAAACTGAAATGAGACGACATTTCTTCAGCCAGAGAGTGGTGGGCTTGTGGAATTCATTGCCACAGAGTGCAGTGGAAGCCGGGACGTTGGATGCCTTCAAGGCAGAGATCGACAAATTCTTGATCTCAGAAGGAATCAAGGGCTACGTGGAGAGTGCAGGGAAGTGGAGTTGAAATGCCCATCAGCCATGATTTAAATGGCAGAGTGGACTTGATGGGCTGAATGGCTTTACTTCCACTCCTATGTCTTATGGTCTCCTTTCCTAGTCCGGCCTACGAGCAATTCGACAGTGTTGTTGTCTCTCGACTGCCCACTGGGAAATTAGCATAGTCAATAAATGCTGGCCCAGTCAGCAACCCCTACATTCGAGGAATGATTACTGCTGCGCCAACAACATTATGGAAGCAATGATTACTAATAACTCATCAGTTAATCTGGCTGGAAATTCTTGCATGTGGAGCACAGAAACAGCTATGGGGCTATGCCCCAATATTCACTTGCTGATTGGTAGCAGAAAAGAAATGGGTTCTTGAGTGATGCAATATATGTTGTCAGTCCCTGTTGTTTTGACACAAATCCAGATCCTCAGGAGAACAAAAGAAAGATCGATGTATTTGATCTGGGAGACTTTGGAACTATCAAAAATCATTCCCTGGTTAAAGAAAGTGCTCTTGCTATTTCTCTGCCTGCTATTTCCTATTTCCATTCGAAAGCTTTGGGTGCCACGTGATGGATGATCATACTCCTGTTGGTATTCCTGCAAACCTTGCAAATGTGCTGTTAGAAAGTCGTACTTGGCTGTAATTTATATTCATTTTGGAGTGGCTTGTTGTTATTTTCTCTGAGCTCATGTGCAGATAGAGTTCATCTTGTTGAGGAGCTTAAGTCTGTGCCATTTTATCTGGCAAAGCGTATGCAGGGAAGTGGTCGAGGTGAGTGCAGTTACAGCAGTTAAAAGACTGTTGGACAGGTCTGTGGTTAGGAAAGGTTTAGGGTGATATGGGCCAAATGCAGGCAATTGGGACTAGTTTAATTTAGGAAACCTGGTTGGTGTGGATGAGCTGGGCCAAAGGCTATATGACTCCAAATCTGTACCTTGCATTAATTTTGCCATTTGAACCGAAAATGCCCCTGTTTCACATTTTCTGTCCTTCTAATAAGCCTCACCTGTTCCTTATAGCTATCTTGTTCTCTCCTGTTTTTGGCACAGGCATTTTACAACATCTTCCTTGCTGCTATGGTTCAGTTTGGTTCCAATACCTGTTGCACCTTTCTTCCTGGTATTTTGTCTCCCTTTGCCACCTGGTGCACGTGCAGTGCTTCATCCTGTTTCTGACCTCCTTGAAGTGTTCTCTCTTTGCCTTACTATCGAGCAGCTTGAACAGACATTGTAAATTCAAGATTGTACCCTACTTTCAAACTAGTGTTGATTTCGATTTGCCACAGTCATGTGTAGCGAGGTACAGTGAAAAGTGTTGTTTTACCTGCTGGACAGACAGAGCAGACAATACAGTGCATCAGGGTAACAGAACAGAGTGCACGACACATTGCTATAGCTGCTGAGAAGATGCAGAGAGAGATCAACATTAACATTCGAGAGGTCCATTCGAAAGGTTGATAGCAGTGGGGAAGAAGCTGTCCTTTAATCTGCTCGAATGTGTATTCAAACTTTCATATCTTCTGCCCAATGGAGGAAGGTGAAAGAGTGTACAACCAGGGTCTTTGATTATGTTGGCTGTTTTCCCAAGGCAGCAGGAAGTATAGATGGAGTCACTAGACTGGAGGCTGGTTGGTGTGATGGACTGGGCTGTGCTCACAACTCTGTGGTTTTTTTGCAGTCTTGGGTAGAACAGCTGCCATACCATGCTGTGATGCACCCAGATAAGATGCTTTCTACAGTGCATAGTGTTTGTTTATATTGTGTCTTTGTATTCAGTCAGTAACCTCATCTAGTTTGGGGCTAGGGCAGTGTGATGTTTTCAAGATCTCTCTAAAGCATTTTATATTGGCCGTTTCCAGTTTTCCCCTCCCTAGTAAGAGTACACTGTTAGACTACCTCCAGTCTCTATTTTTGTAGAATTGTAGCTTTTCCCATTATTGGACTAAATATAAGGGAAGGCAGGCTACTCTGTAACACAACCAAATCAAATTGACCAGAGATGTTACTACATGCTTCTGGAGCAGGTGGGACTTGAATCCATGTCTCGTAGCTCGGGGTAGGGACGCTACCACAAAGGTCAACGCTGCCGTTGTTGTTGTAAGCTGACCCAGGGGCAGTAACGGTTCTACTTAACCACCAACTTTCTCCTGTGTTCCACGCTTCCCAAAATAAAGAGACTCAGTGGCCCCAAAGTGGCACCAACTAGATCACAAAAGTGATTGATTGTGAGAAGCAAGGATTCTTTCATCTCTACCTCCTTTTGTTTCTGAGCTCAGTGTGTGTGATGGATGGGCAAGTGCTCAATGCTGAACAGCAGCGCAATCAGAGATGGTAAAAGGCTATCTGTATGTAGGCTGGCATATTTTGATTGCTTCCTGCTTTTTGTCTTGGAGCTCCTCGTTAGAGGTAGTCTTGATGCACAGACTGTGTTGTCATGACTACAGAGTCCTGTATTCAACTCACCATCCCCATTTACAACATCACGTGGTGAGTTCCATCCCCTGTTTGTTCCGAGCTGCTTGGTTCGAGCATAAAAGAGCAACTGAAAAGTGACTCAGATAGACAGACAAGCAGGCAAGGAGTGCACAGATGTCCTCACTAATGGCTTCAGACACAATTTGCTAGAATGTGGTTCCCCGTTTTAATGGCTGGCTTAGACAGAATGAGTTGTGAGCTTAGTTTTCACTTAGCAAGATTGGACAAATTGTTTATTGCCTGCACGCGGTTTGTGTAGTGGTTGCTTTTTGCAAACAGCTATATAACTGTATTGCAACAAATTTATTAATGTTACCTCTATGTGTTTACCACCAGATTAGAACTTGTGCAGCGCGCTGTCTAAGAAACTAAAGCAAAACTATAATTTGACATCCAATAATATCTACTTATATCTAATTTTGATTTCATGTCAGTACATCGGGTGGCAAAGAAGATGTGTGGCACCCTTGCCTTCATTGTTCGGGGAATTGAGTACAAGAAACAGGATGGCAAGTTGCAGCTTTATAAGATTTTGGTTAGGCCACGCTTAGAGCATTCCGTTCAGTTCTGGTCACCACATTACAGGAAGGATATGGAAGCTTTGGAGAGGGTGCAGAAGAGGTTTACCAGGATGCTGCCTGGATTAGAGGGTTTGAGTTATAACGAGAGGCTAGAAAAACTTGGGTTGATTTCCCTGGAGCAGCAGAGGCTGAGGGGAGACTTGAGAAGAGCCTATAAAATCATGAGGTGCGTAAATGGATTTGACAGTGAGAATGTTTTCCCCCCAAGAGTTGAAATGTCTAATACTAGTGGCATGCATTGAATGTGAGAGTGGGAAAGTTCAGAGGGGATGTGAGGGGCAAGTTTTTTATGCAGAGAGTGGAAGGAGTGTGGAACATGCTGCCAGGTGTGATGGTGGAGGCAGATACGATAGGCATGTTTAAGGATCTTTTAGATAAGCACATGAATGGGGGATGTGGACCAAGGGCAGGCAGAAGGGATTAATTTTAATTTGGTGTCACGCTCAGCACGACATTGTGGGCCGAAGGGCCCATTCCTGTGCTGTACTGTTCTGAGTTTTATGTACAGTATTAAACTTGGCATTAATGCACACATGCATCTCAGAACGCAATAGAAGAGTTGTGGTTACAATTCACCAAGGAATCATTAACAGTGCATCTCACCCTGATTTCTGGCTGTTACCAATCAAGCTCATCCAATACTTGAACTGGAAGTTGGTGCAACTCCATTCTCACTAGGAAAGAACGCTTCCATTGGGCTTGCTTATCCCTAATTGTTCTTGAGAATGTGATTGTGAGCCTGCACAGTGCCGTTAGGAAGGGGGTTCTCGGATTTTGACCCAGTGTTAGTGTAAAAATGACAATGTAACTGTGAGTCGGAATGGTGTGATATGAGAAGGGGAACTTGCAGGTGGTGGTAGTCTCCATGAGCTTGTTGAATCTATTGGCTGGGTGATTCAAGAGGGTTTGGAAGGCGCAGTGGTGTGAATTGCTGAGGTGCATCTTGCAAATGGTTCACCTGTGGTAAAGAGATGACATGTTCATGGTGGTGCATAATTGCAGATTAATTGGGTTGTCCTACCATGGGTGGCTTAGAGTGTCTTACATTTGGCAACTGCATCCATTCATCTCAGTGGGGAGTATTCCATCACACTCCTGATGTGTGAATTGTGGATGGTGGACAGGCTTTGAGGAGTCAGGAGGTGAGACACCCACCACAGTATTCCTAGCCTGTGACCTACTCTTGTAGTCACTGTGTGTATTTGGCCAGTCCAGTTCAGTTTCTGATCAATGGTAAGCCCCAGGAATGTTGACAGCAGGGGAGTCAGTAATAAAAAAAATTAGTGTCAAAGGAAGATTTAGCGAATATTGAGCAAAATAAATATTATTTGCCATTTATCAGCCGAAGCTTGAATATTGACCAGATTTTGTTGCAGTTGAATATGGACTGCTTCAGCACCTGAGGAGTCATGAATGCTGTTGAACATTGTGTAGTCATCAGTGAACATCTCCACTCATGCCATACCCAATGCTTCTTGCATGTGATATTCTATATCGTGAAGTACTGCTCGTCACCCACCAATGTCTCTTGGTCAGGGACCAACAGTTTTCCTTGTTAATGTTTGTCTTGTCGCCATGAGGCTCCTTGGGTTCATTTGAAAACTGGTCCCTCCTCCTGTGTAGTTATAGGAGGGATATTATTGAAGTGGACAGGGTTCATAAAAGATTTACCAGTGTGTTGTCTGGTGTGGAGGGTTTGACTTGTTAGAAGAGGCTGGATAGGCTGGGACTTCTATCAGTGAAGCATAGAGGGTTGGCGGCGTGACCTTATAGAAGTTTATAAAATCATGAGGGGCGTGGGTAAGAAGATTAAGAAAGGGTCTTTTCTCTAGGGTAGAGGAGTACAAAACTAGAGGGCATATTTTTAAGGTGAAAGGTGAAAGATTTAAAAGGGGACCTGAAGAGCAAGCTTTCACACAGAGCGTAGTTTGTGTGTGGAATGAACTGCTGGAAGAAGTGGTAGATACAGGTACAGCGACAGCATTTAGAAGGTATTTGGACAGGTACATGAATAGCGAAGGTTCAGAGGGATATGGGCCACATGCAGGGAGATGGGACTAGGTTAGTTTGGGAAACTTGGTTGGCATGGATGGGTTGGACTGAAGGGTCTATTTCTGTACCATATGACTCTATGTTGTGCCATCACCTCTGTCCTGCCATTGGGTTGGACCGTTTAAAGGAATGGGAGGAGTCGCAGACCGCGGCTGTGAGGTATATTTTTTGAGTATGGCCTTGCCAGGCTGTTGCTTTGTGAGTATGGGATTTCACTCCCAATTTTATAGCAAGTCCGTAAGTGTTAGGAAGGAGAACTTTGCTGGGACCAGCTGACCAGTTTGTGACTTTGTCAATGTTGGTGTCTGGTTCGCTGCCTCTGGGTTTCTATTCTTCAACTTTTCTGTAGCAGTTGGAGTGAGCTGTGACATTCGCTCAGCTAAATGAGCATGTGGCTAAGCACCAACCGTGTTGTGAATCTGGAGTCTCGTGTAAGTCAGATGAGAGAATGAAACCAGAAGACACAAATATAAAACGTACAATTTTTTGAGTTAACTAGTCAAGTCCGAATCTGCAGAGTGTGCTGTCACCAATACCTTGGAGATGTATGTTTCTCAAGGGCTTGAGTGATCTTGTGGAAACGAGGATATCTGCATTGTGGTCTAACTAGAGAAGTCGCTTGTAGTGAACAATATACAGTACATTCCACTTCAAACTACTCACAAGTCAGAAGGACAGGATAAGCATTATTACAGAGACTGTGGGAGGAGCAGGGATCTGTCCTCGGGATCTTGAAGGATAGCAAACTGTGAAGATGCTGGTATTGGGTTGGGGTGGACAATGTCATAGGTTACATGACACCAGGTTATAGTCCAACAGGTTTATTTGAAAATGCAAGCTTTTGGAGTGCAGCTCCTTCGTCAGGTGCAGTGACAAAGTAGCAGCACTCCGAAAGCTTGTGTTTTCAAATAAACCTGTTGGACTATAACCTGGTGTCGTGTGACTTCTGACTGTGACTTCCAAACTGTGTTACTCTCCCCATTTATCTTCATCACATTAGAATGGATGATGCTAATGGCACTCAATCGGCATTTACCCTACCAGACCCAAATCTAACCCAAATGGTAATTAAATGTGCACTTCAGATAATTGCCTTCGTAAAATGAGGCATGTGCTACATGCAAATGATAGCCAATGGTAAAATCCTATTTAAATCACTAAAATCCAGTGGTTTCATAATCACAATGACCAAAACACCAGGTTTAATCATTAATTACATTTAAAATTCTCCAGCTGCCACAGCGATATACAGCACGGAAATAGACCCTTTGGTCAGGGGATTTGAACTCTGTCTCTCAGACCAGTAGCCCAGCTTACTGGCTTACAATTGCAGTAACATTAGTACGATGCTACCACCCCTCCTGCGGTGTTAGTTACCTCAGGGACAGTAAGTGGAAAGGGAAGAGGCAGTTCTGCCAAGGGAATGTTGAGAGATGGACTGAAGTGGAGGCGGAAATGACGTGACTGGTTGACGATGACGAGGAAGACTGCAGCAGCAAGAATGAAATTCTTTGCATGTTTGAAGCCCACTGGCTTATCAGGGGAGTGAAGCCCCTGAGCATTGCCCGCGAGTGCATTATTTATGAAGCTGAAAATGGGAGATTAATGATTGGTCAAGACTCAGAAACTGGGCGAATGATGGGGAGAGCACGTTTTGCAGCACAGACTCATGCCTTAAAAGTATCTTTGACTTTTCAGGTATGATTAAGAGGGGCCTTTGGAAAAACTGGAAAAGGTGGTGGACCTATTTGCAAGCTTTGCCCCTTTTCAGGTATCATGACCTAAATAGCTGCCCTGCTATGCTGCCATGTCTAATAGGAGGTAAGTTGACATATCCCTGTTCCAGACTCCTTGCCCCTCTGTTTAGTTCAAAACTCTCTGTACAACCCTGACACCGGATCACTGGATCCAGCATGCGTCAGTGAAACCCATCCCATTGGATCAGCTCCTTCTACACCTGTTCTGGTGCCAGTGCCTCTGAAACTGAGACCCATTCTGGCCACACCAATTTTTAAGCCATGTACAAACTTCTCAACCTTATTTCCCTTGTGTCAGTTTTGCCCCATGGCTCAGGCAGCTGTCCAAAGAACATTATCCTAGAGGTTCTGTTTTTCAGTTTAGTTCTTATCTGTTCAGAATCTTTGAGCAGAACCTCCTTTCCAGTCTTATCACTGTCATTAGTACCAACGTGGACAACAACTATTGGATCGCTCCCTTTCCACTCTAAGTTGTTCCCCAGCCCTGAGGAGATGTCCTCAACCCAAGCACTGGGCAGTTAAAACAGCCTTTAGGATTCTAACTCACAATTGCAGAGGATGGTACCTATTCCCTTAATACTGTCCCTTACCACAACTATATTCCTGCTTTCCTCTCCCAGTGGAGTGACTCTCTGTACTATATTGCTGTAGTCAGTTTGCTCATCCTCCCTGCAGCTTCCCCCTGTCATCCACACAGCTTGCAAGAGAAAGCTGGTAAAACTGTTGAACAATTGCAGGGGCTGTGCCTCCTCAGTGGCAACCCTCTCGATCCTGGTACCCGCCTCTTAGCGGCAGCCACACCACCCCTGTCCCTGATCAAGGAGTAAGCGTAGACTGATGGGTGTGACCACTGCCTGGAGCAAAGTGCTCATGTAACCTTTCCCCCTTCCTGATGTGTTCTCATGGTCTCCTGCTCAGACTCCAGCCCCTTATCTCAGATCCAAAGCTCCTTGAGCTCCAACCATTTGCTCCAGATGTATTCGCGATCCCACATGCTACAGCAGCGACACATCACCTGTCCTGCCATCACTATCATATTGTATTCAATTTTTAATGTAATTAATTTCATTCATTAACTAACTATTCTAATATTCCTGCTCGTCATACTTTATTTTAGATAATCTTAACACTAGCATTAATCTCATGCTTAAGTTATTTTTAAGGAGAGGAGGATAAAAATGACTGGAGACTTATGCAGAAACTAAAGACCTTACTTTTACTTTACCGACTACAGATACTCACCAATCCTACTTATAAAACAGTTGCTTTCCTTGCAGTCCCGTCACGTTTTGGTTTGAGATGTTGCTGGGCCATTGATTTTACTGCAGGTCTTGAACCATAGCTTTTATCCTCTCTCGCTCACAGCAATACTGTTTTGAGCCTTGGAAATGGAATAAAATAAACCTTGATCATTAATCAGGTTCTCACCAACTGACCAGCTTCTTCTTCTGTTGCGGAGCAAGAATTAATTCCTGGGAGAGTGTAAAAGTTTCGACAAAATAAACCAGCCAAAGGCCTCTCTGCTTGACTCCCTGAAGTGCTCAGGCCTGACACTCTTTTGGAAGTCACTGTCGAAACAAGAATAGGGAAGCATGGGCTTGATCTGAAATGGGGAGTGGACTGCTACTAGAGCAAAAATGACACAACTTCCTTTTCTCACTACCCAGACCACTCCAGTGCTCCTCACAGCTAATGAGGCATTCTTGTTAATAGTGTAATCATTGGACAAACAGGAAAATGTGAAGTTGCTAAAGAGGAGACCTCATGGTGTAGTAGATAACGTCACAGCCTGTGAGTCAGGAGCACTGAGTTCAAGTGTCCATGCCAAATGTCCTGGGCAGGAAAATGCTTGCAATGTAGCGAAACAGTGCCAGTTCAGTGCAAGTCTTTCCAATATCCCAGCGGCAGGTGATTATAGTGGATGAATCCCCCAGCCCATGCTTGATGTGGAGTGGCACGCTTCAAACGCTAGCCTCTGGTCACAGGCTACAGACCTGCTCCAGTAGAATGTAGCCGAGGGGAAGAAAAAAGTGTGAGCTTTGTCTGCCCTGTGCACTCGAGCGCGGGGAGAGATGAATCAGTTTTCTAAACAAGAATGGAAGGAGGTTAGGGAATAGTGATAAAGGAACTGTGAACAAGTAATAAACGTCAAAGGACATAATGTTACGATGGAAATAAATTTATCAGAAGGGATAACTGCGTAACAGTATCCAGAAGGCCATTTCAGTCATTCTGTGTGCCTTACCAGCATTTATATCACAAACAGGGGTGATACTCACTTAAACACCCATGGTTAAATTAGATTGCTCACTGAACAGTGTGGAAGTAGACAAACTGAGCCATAACATTTTAGGAATTGAATGGAAGCTATGACAGTATGGGTTGAAAATGGACTATTCGCTGCAGGGGTGGGTGCCAAATGTATTTAAACAGTGCAGATAAATTTAATATCATTTCAAGGCAGAGGATTTAAGAAAGGATTGTGATTTCAGTTGTTTTTTATGACTGATCTCTCTAATAACAGTTAATCTGTCAGCAGTTCAGGGTGACTGGTACAAATAACACTTGCTTGACACGACACTTGATGACTTTCTCATTGGTCGGGACAAGAGAGCAAAGACATAAAGGGGATGTTCTGGTGGATATACAAACACACAGGTGAAAAGGCTGAGTTAACTGCGGCCAAACGGACCATATGTATCACCTCAAGGTCCAGGAAAATCTGGTCCAATGCTTTTAATTGCCCAGAAGATAGTGGGTTTTCTGATAAAGTCATTTGCAAGTGCAACATTTCTTTCTGCAAACCTTGCTACTTCTTGTGACTTCTGCTCCTGCTTAATGTTACCTCTGAATCTACCGTTTGCAAATATTCCTGAAGGGTTTGCGTCGTGGAGGGCTAGTGTGAACTCAATGGGCCGAATGGCCTGCTCCCACTCTGTAAGGATTCTCTGCTTCTGTGTTATCTGCACTGGTTATTGATGAGCCACATGAATCTCGCAATGTTGGTTGAAGTAATTTCTGGTCACTGCATTACAAGAAGGATGTGGAAGCTTTGGAAAGGGTGCAGAGGAGATTTACTAGGATATTGCCTGGTATGGAGGGAAGGTCTTACGAGGAAAGGCTGAGGGACTTGAGGCTGTTTTCATTAGAGAAGAAGGTTGAGAGGTGACTTAATTGAGACATATAAAATAATCAGAAGGTTAGATAGGGTGGATAGGGAGAGTCTTTTTCCTAGGATGGTGATGGCGAGCACGATGGGGCATAGCTTTAAATTGAGGGGTGCAAGATATAGGACAGATGTCAGAGGTAGTTTCTTTACTCAGAGAGTAGTAAGGGAATGAAACGCTTTGCCTGCAACAGTAGTAGATTCGCCAACTTTAGGTGCATTTAAGTCGTCATTGGACAATCATTTGGACGTACATGGAATAGTGTAGGTTAGATGGGCTTGAGCTCGGTATGACAGGTCGGCACAACATCGAGGGCCGAAGGGCCTGTACTGTGCTGTAATGTTCTATGTTCTATGTATTGCAAAATTCACAGTAAGGGCTTGAAATGTAGTTTCGCAGTAACATGACAAAAGTAACTAACCGAATTGGTTGTGAAATTTCTACTTGAAAGGTTCATCTGAAAATCAGGCTTGATTTGAATTGAACTTTTGAATTGAATTGAATTAGCATTATTGTCACATGTACTGAAATGAGTACGGTGAAATTTTACAGTCACTGATGCAGCGCATCTTAGGTATGAAGGTACCTACTTACAGATATTTCAAATTAGAACAAAAATTAGAAATGTAATGAAATAAATAGTCTAGCATTATAGGTCATAGGAATAAAGTTGAAAAAAAAGTTAAAAAGTTTCAGAAGATCAGAGATGATCTTGCCCAGAGTTGTAACTCTCTTTTTAAGTGTCAATCTGAACACATGTTGTTTGTACATACATTAGGATATGTCTTAATATTTAGGCAAGCATAATAATGATATGTTTCTCTCTGCATCTTAAATTTTCAGATTTTTACTGTGAACTCTTTTGCCTCTGCTTATTCCAGTGTTAAAAACAACAGTATTGACTGCAATAGTGTTGTTTGGATTTCACATTGTTAATTACTCAGCTTAAGTATTTTTAGTGTATCTCCTTCCATTTTTAGTCTTCAAATAAATAAATAACATTGAATTTTAAGCAACAATGACCTGGTTACTACCTAATGTAACATGCGTGGAAATTGTAGTTGATGGTGAGTGAATGGGATTGTTCTAAACATGATACCTGTGAGATATGGGGAAAGAAAGAAAGGATAAATAGACATGTTTAGGAATGGCAAAGAGCATAGGGTCGTTGAAGGTACACAGCTACATGAGGAAGCCATTTATCCGGCTGTTCAACCCATCAAATCTACTCCACCATTTAGTGTTACCACAGCTCTGATGACCCTCAATACCACATATCTGCCTTTTTCCCTTCCCTTACTCATTAAAAATCTGTTTAAGCTTTGAATATACGTAATGACCTCAACAGCTCTGTGTGGTAAAGAATTCCACAGATTCGCAACCCTCTGAGGGAACAAATTCCCCCCCCCTTCATCCCTGCAATAAGCGTGAGCTCTGTCATTCTGAGATGCTGCCCCTGTGATCCTAGAATCTCCCACAAGGAGAAACTACCTTCCTGCATCTACCTTGTCAAGTCCTCCAATGAGCTTGTAAGTGGCAACAAGGTCGCTTCTCATTATTCTAAACTCCTGAGTACAGGCCTAAACAACTCATAAGACAGGCCTTGCACACCTGGTATCAACCGAGTGAATCTATTTTGAATTGCCTCCAATATCACTGTGCATCTTCCCTTGGATAAGGGTTGCTAAACTGTTCGCAGTATTCCAGGTAAGGTCTGACTAATTCAAGTTTAGCACAACCTCCCTACCTTCACATTCCATTCCCTTGGAAAACAAAAGGCCAGAATTCCTCTAGCCTGCCCTATTACCCACTTCATTGCTAGCTTTTTGTCATTCATGGAAAAAAGGACTCCGAAATCCTTTTCTATAGAATTTTGCTGTTCTAGGAAATATACAGCTCCTCTATTCTTCCTGCCAAATGCATAACTTCACATCCACGTCAAGCAGATGTTCACCTGCACATCTGCTGATGTGGTAAACTGCATCCGCTGTACCTGTTGTGACCTCCTCTACATCAGGGAAACCAAGTGGAGGCTTGGGGACTGCTTTGCAGAACACCTATGCTTGGTTCGCAATAAACAACTGCACCTCCCAGTCAACCATTTCCACTCCCCCTCCCATTCCTTAGACGACATGTCCATCCTGGGCCTCCTGCAGTGCCGTAATGATGCCACCTGAAGGTTGCAGGAACAGCAACTCATATTCCGCTTGGGAACCCTGCAGCCCAATGGTATCAATGTGGACTTCACCAGCTTCAAAATCTCCCCGTCCCCCACCGCATCCCAAAACTAGCCCAGCTCGTCTCCTCCTGCCACCGCACCCCAAAACCAGCCCACGTCGTCCCCACCTCCATAACCTGTTCTTCCAACCACCTATCCCCTCCTCCCACTTCAAGCCGCACCCCCATCTCCTACCTACTAACCTCATCCTGCCCCCTTGACTCCTGGACTGACCTATCTCCTCCCGAACTCCCCACCTACACTCACCTTTACTGGCTCCATCCCCATCTCTTTGACCAGTCTGTCTCCTCTCCACCTATCTTCTCCTCTATACATCTTCTATTGGCCTCCCCCTCTCTCCTTATTTATTTCAGAACTCCCTTCCCCTCCCCCTTTTCTGATGAAGGGTCTGGGCCCGAAACATCAGCTTTCCTGCTCCTAAGATGCTTGGCTTGCGGTGTTCATACAGCTCTATACACTGTTATTTCACATTTACCCACTTTGTATTCCATCTGCTGACTTTCTTCCCCACTCACCTAACCTGTCTGTAAGACTCTTTGTGTCAAGTTCACCATTTGCCTTCCCAACTATTTCTGTGTCATCCTCAAATTTGGTGACACTTATCACTTACCAGCACCTCAGAACAGAAACTTATTCAATTTGCACATGTCAGAAAGAAGCAGTGTTTTGCTTGTGCTGCAGCTCCCAGCGAGTTTAACATGCTTTCCATTGTACCTTGTAAGGGTTGGAGGCTAAATCTATCTTCACCGCAAGGCCAGGGGACAAGTCAAAATCGCTTTCCACTCTGTACCTACCATGTGGCCCCAGGTTTGCAAACATTGAATGGAACGATCTGAGGAAGGACGAGCAGACCCAAACCTGTCAACTGTGATTTCTCTCCACAAATGCTGCCAGGCTTGCTGAGCTTTTCCAACAATGTTTTTGCTTGAATGGAATGTGTAGGTTTGCTTAAGGTGCAGATGTGAGAGGGCAACTGGAGCAGTTGAGTAGATCATTTCTGGGAAGAAATAACTGCCTTTGGGAAAAAGGATCCTCATGGGGGACAAAAAGAAGCAGATGGACGAAGGTTTTCTCAATGCAGTGTGCATCACAGGCTTCAATTCATGTAAATACTGCCCTATTCAACCGAATTGTCTTCATATTTGTAAGAATCTGATGCCAGTGGAATGAGGAGTCCCTGCTTCATGATCTTTGGGCTGTCGGGTGTTCAAATCTCAAGTCATTTTAAAAATAGTTTCTTACATCATGCGATGATGTGTCAACAAACAGTGTGACCTTTGAATTGTGCTGAGTACCACGGAGCAACGCCCATTAACTGTTAACTTTGCACTGTCCTGATATAAAAATGAATGCTTGCCTCAACATTTAACATGGCTATGAGAACTCTTGTGAACTAAGCAGGAGTGATATGATTTCTCAGTCAAGTATAGCCACTCTTGCCAGCTCAGGACCGCTGAATAGACAGTGGGAGGTGAAGCAAGTTGCTTTGTTGAGCCTACCTTCTGAGTGGACAGATTTCCACGTTGTGTCACTTTTCACTGTGACTGAGAATTAGTGGGGTTTGAGTGATACTGGAGAGATTCAGGCTCCTTCTTAGGAGATTGGTGAGTATGATACGATACGAAGGTGGGTCACATTGTGGACAGTGCGGAGGGCTGTACTAGGTTACAAAGGGACATTGATAAAATGCAGAGCTGGACTGACAAATGGCAGATGGAGTTTAACCCTGAAAAGTGTGAGCTGATTCATTTTGGAAGGAAAATCTTGAAACTAGAATACAGAGTTAATGGAACGATTACTAGTGGTGTACCGCAAGGGTCGGTGTTGGGTCCACTGCTGTTTGTCATTTTTATAAATGACCTGGATGAGGGCGTAGAAGGATGGGTTAGTAAATTTGCAGACGACACTAAGGTCGGTGGAGTTGTGGATAGTGACAAAGGATGCTGTAGGTTGCAGAGAGACATAGATAAGCTGCAGAGCTGGGCTGAGAGGTGGCAAATGGAGTTTAATGCAGACAAGTGTGAGGTGATGCACTTTGGTAGGAGTAACCGGAAGGCAAAGTACTGGGCTAATGGTAAGATTCTTAGTAGTGTAGATGAGCAGATAGATCTCGGTGACCATGTACACAGTTCCTTGAAAGTTGCCACCCAGGTTGACAGGGCTGTTAAGAAGGCATACAGTGTTTTAGCTTTTATTAATAGAGGGATTGAGTTCCGGAACCAAGAGGTTATGGTGAAGCTGTACAAAACTCAGGTGCGGCCGCACTTGGAGTATTGTGTACAGTTCTGGTCAACACATTATAAGAAGGATGTGGAAGCTTTGGAAAGGGTGCAGAGGAGATTTACTAGGATGTTGCCTGGTCTGGAGGGAAGGTCTTACGAGGAAAGGCTGAGGGACTTGAGGCTGTTTTCATTAGAGAGAAGAAGGTTGAGAGGTGACTTAATTGAAACATATAAAATAATCAGAGGGTTAGCTAGGGTGGATAGGGAGAGCCTTTTTCCTGGGATGGTGATGGCGAGCATAGCTTTAAATTGAGGGGCAAAAGATATAGGACAGATGTCAGAGGTAGTTTCTTTACTCAGAGAGTAGTAAGGGAATGGAACGCTTTGTCTGCAACAGTAGTAGATTCGCCAACTTTAGGTACATTTAAGTCGTCATTGTATAATCATATGGACGTACATGGAATAGTGTAGATTAGATGGGCTTGAGATCGGTATGACAGGTCGGCACAACATCAAGGGCCGAAGGGCCTGTACTGTGCTGTAACGTTCTATGTTCTATTCTTGGCAGTGTAGGGGAACAGAGGGATCTTGGGATTCATGTCCACGGTTCCCTGAAAGCTGCCGCCCAGTTGGATAGAGTTGTTAAGAAGGCGTATGGTGTGTTAACTTTCATTAATAGAGGGATTGAGTTCAAGAGCCATGAAGTTATGCTCCAGCTATACAAAACCCTGGTTCAGCCACATCTGGAGTATTGTGTCCAGTTCTGGTCGTCTTATTCCAGGAAAGATGTGGAAGCTTTGGAAAAGGTGCAGAGGAGATTTACCGGGATGTTGCCTGGAATGGAGGGAAGGTCTTATGAGGAAAGATTGAGAGAGCTAGGGCTTTTCTCTTTGGAACAACGAAGGATGAGAGGTGACTTGATAGATGTGTACAAAATGATCAGAGGTATAGACAGACTGGACAGCCAAAGACTCTTTCCTAGGGTGGAGGTAGCTATTCCGAGGGGGCATAGTTTTAAAGTGAGTGGAGGTGGATATAGGGGAGACGTCAGAGGTAGGTTCTCTACTCAGAGAGTGGTAGGGGTGTGGAATGCATTGCTAGAGAGGGTAGTGGAGTTGGCCTCATTTAAGCGGCTATTAGACAGGCTTATGGATGATAGTATAAGGTAGGGGTGGAGGTTAGATAAACCTGAAATGTAGGGTAAAAGTTTGGCACAACATCGTGGGCCGAAGGGCCTGTACTGTGCTGTCCTGTTCTATGTGCTATGTTCTGTGTTCCATGCTCTGTGTTCCATGTGGGTGCTGATGTTTGCCTGGAGGGTTAAGCCTTTGCCTTGCCCTCCATGTGGCTGGTATGTTTTGCCTTCAATAGCAATAGCATAGGACAGCAACATTTTCCCATCGTCAACCTCAGGCACCTCCTCTTCTCCCATTCGTTCAGTGCCGTCATTTGAGAAGGAACATCGGAGGCAGTTCAGAGGAGATTCATCAGATTGATTCCAAAAGTGAGGAGTTTTGCCTTGAGAAGGGAGATTGAGCAATTTAAGTCTATACTTGCTCAGGTTTAGAAGAGTGAGAGGAGATCTAAATGAGATATATAAGATGCTGAGATTGGTAAAGTGTACAGACAGAGAATGTCCCACATGAGAAGACAATCCAGAGCGAGAGGTGATAGTTTTAGGATAATGGTAGCAGATTCAAATCACAAACGAGAAATTGCTTCTCTCGAAGGGTCTTGAATCTGTGCAGTTTGCCCCCCATCACCCACTGAGTGTAGAGGAAGCTGGGACATTGAATAAACTTGAAGAGTTGACAGCCAGATTTTAAATTAGCAACAAGTTGCAGGTTTAAAGGGAGCGAGCAAGAGAGTGGAGTTGAGTTCGAGATGCGATCCAGCCACGATTGTGTTAAATGGTGCAGCAGGTTTGATGTGCTGAATGGCTAAGCCCTGCTCCTGGTTCCTCTGTGCTTATCTCTGACAGTGCAATGTTCTAACTCACTAACAGTGGAGTTCTATATCTTTCTGTGTTCCAGTGGAGCTTCTCTTGTCTACAGTCCCAGTACTGATTTGAACTGGCGACATTGTACCATCTCATTGTATATGAAGCACCATTGTGAAATTGGCAGGGAAAAGGGAACTTAGTTCTCGTATAAATTAGCCCTTAAAGTTCCTTTTTCAAGGAAATAGGGGAAAGTGCAGGGGAAATGGAACAAGTAGAAGATCTTTGATCAGACTTAATGGCAGATAGGATCATCAAGCATTTTCAGATGCAGTAGTTTTTTTTATAAGGACCACCGATTTAGGGTGAAAATGCCGCTAATTATGTTTACAGCCCAGCTGCCAATCTATCTTGCTTCTTCTTTAGAACAAAGCTGCTCTGGTTTTTGTACTAAAAATCTTGGATTTTCAGTATTTGTCTCATGATTTATGGTGCAGTGGAGTTGGCATGTCTGCTAACAGCACAGATATCCTTGTGCATTTGGAAAACGATATACCTTGCTGGAAAATTGAATGAAGAAATGGAGGAAAGAGAAGAAAAGGATGCTCGACGAACACTGTCAGAAAGATAGAGGAGGTGATAAGAGTTTGCTCCCCTCAGCAGGTGTGAAGATGGCTGCTGCATTTGTTTCTGTCCCATTAACTTGGGAAGTAATTCCGTGCATGCGTGACGTACTTTGCAGTTCGGAGACGGAATATGTATTTCATTGTTAGGTTTGCTTTGAATGTGTCTCACTTTTCTCAGTCGGACGCAATTACTCTCTTGTAGCCTTCGTGTATTTTTTTGATGCCCTCCTGCTACCATTGCAGTGACAGTATCTATAGCTTGTTGAACCGGTGAGCAGTCAGGTCACCAGATGGTAATCCAGAGGCCCAGCCTTATGCTCCAGGTTCAAATCCCGTCAGGGCTGCTGGGGGGAGGCGGGGTGCTGTATTTAAGGCCGATTGATAATATGAATTCACTGCCACAGAAAGCTGTGGAGGTCAGGTCATCGAGTACGTTTAAGACTGAGATAGACAGGTTCTTGGTTATCAAGGGTTACGGGGAGAAAGTGGGAGAGTGGGGTTGAGGAACTCAGCCATGATTGAGTGGCGGAGCAGACTTGATGGGCCGAGTGGCCTAATTTCTGTTCCTGTGTCTTATGATAAGTTGTGAAATTGAAGGACGGGCCGTGATTTTTCTGATTTTTAAAAAAGTTTAATTTACAGAAAACTGTGGGAGTGTGCGCTATTGTGCTTTACTGCCATCAGAAAGGTAACTGTGGCCTACCAATCTGGTTATTAAAAATTGGTGTGTGACTATCTCACTGTGTTACCTTTCACTTCCAGTGTGCAATATTTTGCACTGAAGTATGTTGAACTTCTGACAATTGTTGAGTTATTTGTATTTTGTTACCCCTTACTTTTTAAAAAAAATTAATCGTTTTTCGATGACCAAAGTCAGAATTGTGGTGTGTTTCAAGACTGGCCGTGCCCCATTTGCAAGGACTTGCCAATCAACCAATCCGAGGCCAGAGGCTTTTTGGGTCCTAAAGCCCCTGGTCCAGGCCTGCTCCTCAGGAGGTGCAGGCGTGAGAAGGTAGGTCCTTATTTTGACACAGAGGAGCAAGTGTAGGCCGCTCAGCCCCTTGGGGGCAGTGCACTTAGTAAGATCTGTGGCTGACCTGTTCGTTCCATTTTCCCGTCAGCTCCCACCCCGCCCCCACCAAAATTGTTTGTCAGGAATTTATCTGGAGAGTTGAGGGGGCTAAAAAGATAATGCCTGTGGGAAAGCGGAAACCAGCGGTCACAAACTGTTCGATTATTACACAGCATTAACCCGCACTGTGTCTCGGAGCAGATAAATTTAGAGGTTGGGCAGGGTTCATGGTGAAGGCTCCATCATAGAATCGCAGGAAAGTTGAAATAAAACACATGGTTCGCGTTTAAACAAAGCTTTCTTTTCTGGAAACAAGGTGATTAATTTTTTAAAATCTTGTCAGTACTGGAGATGTGTGAACTCAACCCCAGTTTACAGCGCCATCTGAAAATTTTTGTGTTTTTCCCGTCTATCATACTCTGATGTATACTTAGGAAGGAGAATGATCTGTGTATAACGCTTCATTGTTTGGCTTTCAGACTATTGTGGTCACATTATAGGGTAATCTCAGTAACATTGTTTTCATCGCAGTGACTATTACCATCTCAGCCTCTCACTCAGACAGACTGGTCTCCTTTGTCAAGCCCAAAGTGAATAATGAATGTTGTGGATAACAGATTAATGTCAATTATAGTTGGAACATAAGTTAGTAACCTGAACTTTCAGGTGATGCGCTTTTTGTCTTAAAATGCTCCAACTATTTTCAAACACAACTTACGTTTTTCATTGAATCACTATGTGGGAAGAGGGGTCATTCGGCCCATTGAGTCCACCCCGAGCATCCAAAGAACATCCACCCCCTCCCTGCTGTATCCCTGCAATTCCCATGACAAATCCACCGTGCACATCCCTGGATACTATGGGGGAATTTAGCATGGCCAAACCACCTACCCTGCACGTTTTTGGACTGTGGGAGGAAACCAGAACACCCGAAGGAAACCCTCGCAGACGCAGAGAGAACGTGCAAACTGCACATGCAGTCACCTGAGGGTGGAATCGAACCCAGGCCCCTGGTGCTGTGATGCGGCAGTGCTAATCACTGAGCCAACCTAGTACAATAATTTTTTATAAAAAGTCCATACTTCAATGACTCCTCATTAACTGTAACTCTGCATGTACTAGATGCGAATCTATATGAAATTGTGAGTTTTTGAGTGATTTTTTTTCAACATAGATTGGCTACATCATGGTGAGCAAATGGCTGAAGTTAGCAGATAATTTAGGGGGTTTTATTAGTGACACTGTCGCGCAGTGTCTGAACACCTCTGTGCAATTAGTCAGTTATCAATCTTGGCATTCTTTCTCACTCTATCTCCATTTTCACCACCTTCTTGTGAAAGGGCAGGAATGTTAGCTCCTCCCATGTGCGCAGTTTCACAGATGTTGGCTGCCATTACTCATAACTTTCTTCATCATTGTATTATATACCTAGGACTGCCTTCAGGGCTATGATCCTCTCTGGCAATGCTGAAAAATACCAATTTAACTGCAGCAACAAAGCACTGATCGGCTTCGATAGGAACACCGCAGTGTGTTGATTCGGAAAGGGAGAGCCCAGTGTTCTCCCTGGTTTCTTAGCAGTATTTTTTTCCACAATCAGAGAGAGATGACGTTCCAATCTGGGTCTCTCCCTTAACCAGCATGGCACTGTATGCTAAGGGCGAGATTTTTCCCCACGAGCACGTGATGACGCGGGGTCCCTCAAGGGGAGCAGTTCTCCTTTCCCCTCATGGGACAACAAATGAATGGCCGGAGGGTGAACACATTGCCCAGCTGGAGATAGAGGTTGGTCTCTCGAAGGGCATCTGTGCCTGCCTGTGGCACTGGCCAATAACTGCCAAGAGGTCGCTTCATGGGAACAAGGGGCTGACTTGAAAATTCCAACCGAGCCTCCTTCAGACCGTGTCCTTGAATTATTCCAGTCGGTTGCCTGTTGTCCTACAGTGCCACAAATGATTAGGAAGAGCCCCAAATGAAGAAGGGTCGCTGGGCTCAAAAGGTTAACTCTGCTTTCTCCCTCCACGGATGCTGCCAGACCGGCTGAGCTTCCCCAGTTGTTTCTGTTTCCAGTTTCTAGCATTCACAGTTCATTGTTTTGATAAAATCCATACAGTGTGGAAACAGACCCTTTGGCCCAACAAGTCCACACTGACACACAGAGCATCCCACCCAGACCTATCCCCCTCATCTACACATCCCTGAACACTATGAAGCAATTTAGCATTCTCCCCATGTCTACATGGGTTTCCTCTGGGTGCTCTAGTTTCCTCCCACAGTCCAAAGATGCACAGTTAAGGGTGAATAGGCCGTGCTAGATTGCCTGAAGTGCCCAGCGATGTGCAGGCTAGGTGGGTTAGCCATGGGAAATGGAGGGTTATGGGGATAGGGTGGGGGTGTGAGTCTGGGTGGGGTAGACTCAAGGGGCCGGATGACCTCTTTCCAAATCGGGATTCCATGATTTTGTGAAAGAAAAGTCAAGCCTTTCACATCCAGCGTGCAGCGCTTTGCGCTGAACTGCACTGAGTTAATCATATTTTGTTAACAAAGTGTGGAGCTGGGTGAACACGGCAGGCCGAGCAGCATCTCAGGAGCACAAAAGCTGATGTTTCGGGCCTAGACCCTTCATCAGAGAGGGGGATGGGGAGAGGGTTCTGGAATAAATAGGGAGTCAGGGGGAGGCGGACCGAAGATGGAGAGAGGAAAAGATAGGTGGAGAGGAGAGTATAGGTGTGGAGGTGGGGAGGGGATAGGTCAGTCCGGGGAAGATGGACAGATCAAGGGGGCAGGCTGCGCCTTCCCCTCTCTCCCTATTTATTCCCGTTCCCTTTCCCCATCCCCCTTTTCTGATGAAGGGCCCAGGCCCGAAACGTCAGCTTTTGTGCTCCTGAGATGCTGCTTGGCCTGCTGTGTTCATCCAGCCTCACACTTTGTTATCTTGGATTCTCCAGCGTCTGCAGTTCCCATTATCTCTGTTGATATTTTGTTGGTCCTCATTTCTTAAAAAAATTCAGCCATTTCTCAAAGACCAAAGTAAAACATATGCGGCTAAAACTGACTGCTCTTTGACTTGTTTCCAGTTCAGTGAGGTGTCCCTTATTTGCATGGATTTGCTTATGCCACAGTGTAAACTTAGTCAATGGCTTCATTTCATAATCTGTGAACATATCCCACAGCACTGTAAGGAAGTCAGTCAGTATTTGACATCTATATTTAATTAAATCACTAAGAAAGTTCTCCCCCTATCAATTAATGTGGGCATTTGTCTTACTCTGTTCACCCTTTGTATTTTTTTAATTGACCCACTTAAGTTACCTTTGACTTTGTTTTTAAGTTCTCATTTCTTCATATGTGGTCAAGCAATTTTTTTTTCTTTGTTTAAGTTTTGTTTTAAACATTCTGTGTTAAAAATTTACAATTATGTGGTTCCCTTTGCATCTTCACAGAGGAATTAAAGCAATGAAACATACATGGAAATTGGAAATGAACATCTTGGCCTCTATAGTTTAATAATATAGTCAGACTAATGCGTGACATTCATAAGTTTTAGTTTTTTTTCCTTCAAGAGCAGTTGCAACCTAACTACCACTCTCTAATTAGAAAGTTCTTCATGCATCATACCCTTGACATTAAAACTTTCACATCTGCTTTGTTGAGATTATTTTCCCTGAACACACTGGGCCCTTATATATTAAACTCTTCTCCATCGCTAAACCATATTTCTGAAAAAAAATCCATTCCAGAATTCATACCGCAATATCTCCAAATTTGGTCAAATTTTTTCAATGGCTTCTAGCTTTCGTATATGTGCATGTTATGCACTGTCGTGTCTCAGTGGTTAACACTGCTGACCCACAGTGCCAGGGACCTGAGTTGGATTCCATTATTGGGCACCTGTCCGTGTGGAGTTTGCATTTTGTCTGCATGGGTTTCCTCCCACAGTCCAGAGATGTACAGAATAGGGTGGACTGGCCATGCTAAATTACCGGTAGAGTACACGGATATGCAGTCCAGGTGATTTAGCCACAGGAAATGCAGGGTTACGGGGATTGGGTAAAGGCTGTGCCTGGATGAGATGCTTTGCAGAGGGTTGGTGTGGACTTGATAGGCTGAATGGCCTGCTTCCGCACTGTAGGAATTCTATAATTTTTCACTATGTTTGACTTCATCATTGGAACATTGTTAATCTCACTTGTTTTTAGTGCATTTTTATCATTCCTTTCTTTTTTCTGCCTTATCTAAGTCTCTCCATGTTGCTGTATTTAACAAGTTAGAGCAAACTAATCCCATAGCATTTCTGTATTGGAAATCAATGACATTCAAAGTTGTTTGCCTAGGTGGCAGTCCATGGGATTTGTGTGTGTGTGTGTGTGTGTGTGTGTGTGTGTGTGTGTGTGTGTGTGTGTGTGTGTGCACGCACGCATTTATTACCCCCTCCCTAATTAACAGTGAGTGCCTTGGGCCTGGAGTCACATGTAGGCTAGATAAGGTAAGGACAGCAGATTTCCTTTCCTAAAGAAGATAGGTGAACCAGATGGGCTTTTACAACAACCAATAGTGCCTACATGATCTCTATTAGGCTACCTGTTTGCTCCATATAGTTTTTAATTGAATCAGATCTCACCATCATCCATGATGCGACTTGAACCTATGTTCCCAGAGCTTTAGTCTGGGACTCTAGATTAATAGTCCAATGACATTACTGCTACTCATCGGGTAATCCTGTGATTACCTGCACAATGGTATGAATCCAAAATTGGAGGATTTCAACTCAATTATCGATAGTTCCTTAGCAGTCTTTAGTTAATCACACTGTATCCATTGAATGTTTCGTTTTATTTCATATATATGCATAGTTACAAACACGGTTCGATTCTGTATCGCAGCATATGAAGGAAACAAGCAAACATCGGAATTTGACTCTATCCAAAGGCATTTCTTACTTGTACAAGATTATATTTGCATACATTTGAGGCACTGGCAAGGTCCAATAACTGAATGGATCCCCATTTACCTTCAGCAGGACGACCTCAGATGGTGGTCTTTCCTCCCTGTGCCTTGGTAGTAGCTGGCCCCAGCTTTAGTGCGTCCCTCAGCATGTAGTCGTGGACCTTGGAATGTGCAAGTCTGCAACACTCAAAGTCAGGGCCAACTCCTTGCTCTGGAAAACCAACGTGTTTCGGGCAGGACCACAGAACGTCTATCACTGAGCTGATGGTCCTCCAGAGGCAATCGATGTTTGTCTCAGTGTGAGTCCTGGAGTTTGTTGGGACGAACCTCGACAAAAACTATGGCATCTTTCTCCAGGTTTCCTTTGCAAAGGCACATCCCAGAAGGAGGTGTGTGACAGTGTGTACCCACTCCCTGCAGCTGCTTTGAGGGCAGCGTGGGGTGGCACAGACGGACTGGTCGTATGCTGGACTGTCCAGCTCTTTGCAGCAATTTCTGGAAACCGAGAACATTTCTGTTCACTGTTGTTCATGCATGTCAGTATGACTTTGTTAGTATGAAGGATGATCTGCTACTGCACTGCATTGCTTCAATCACTCATTCTTCTAAAAAAAACTTAGCGTGCCTCTGAAGTAATTATAAGAATTCAGTGTTCTTGTGATAAATCAGTGGACAATCTATTGCAGGAGTGACACCGCAAAGCAAATTTACACGTCCCAGTGTTGAATGTGTGTTGGTAGAATGTGAGAAAAAGGTTTTGGAGCTGTACAGACTGAAATGACTCTTCGTTGCTGAAGAAACATGATCAATTTCTTCCTTTACATCTGTAATTTACAGCAGCAACGTCAAGTCAAGCATTTGACCTTTACATGTGCAAAATATCATTGTTTGCATAATGAAGAGATTTACATTGCAATGTGACAAAGATTAAATGGGCTTTGGTGAATGTTTTCAGAACTTCATAGTGGGAGTGAGAAAGGTCCCTCAAGCTGTAAAACTCGCTGCAGCATGTTTGGCCCTCAATCACCATTTTGTTCTGACCAGGGTACTGCACAGTATTACCAGAGTTCCAATGAAGCCCTCATCAATTTTGTAGAAACTGGTTGAACTTACTAGCTGTATTAATCCAATGCAAAGTTAAATGGGCAAAACCTAACCAAATTCCACTCCCAAAATTATCACAGGGCCTCGTCCCATAGGCAGTCTTTTGTGTGATGGTTTACTGCCATTACATGTGTTCAACATCGCAATCGTGAGCTGGGGTTCAATTCCTGAGCTGCCCCCTGCTCCAAGAATGTTTACTGCCTCAACGAGCCCGAATAAGCAGCAAATTTCAGCTCTGAAGCAAGAAAACCTCCATACGGTGGCTCAGAAGGTCATACTTGAGTTAGTTATTCTTTAATGATCTCATTGTAAATTTATTAGTCTTTAGATTTTTCTCCAAGTGATCTCAGAATGATTCCATTATTGAATAGCAGAAGCGAGAGCGGGAGTGTAGGGACCTGCGTTGCAACCTATTCTGTTCTTCTCAGAGATAGTAAGAACTGCAGATACTGGACTCAGAGATAACACACTGTGGAGCTTAAGGAGCACGGCAGGCTGGGCAGAGTCAGAGGAGCAGGAAAATTGATGTTTTGGTCCTAACCCTTCAGTTGCCTTTCTGGATCTTGATCAAGACATACATTTCAAAGTACAGGTGACTCATGTCAAATGAAGGATGATCTGCTACTTTTGTATCGTGGCCAGTGAGGAGGGTTATCAGAAATTACAACAGGATCTTGATCAGCTGGGAAAGCGAGCTGAGAAATGGCAAATGGAGTTTAATATAGATTAGTGTGTGGTGTTGCATTTTGGAAAGTCAAATCCAGGTAGGAGTTTCATGGTAAATGGTAGGGCCTTAAGGAGTGTCATGGAAGAGAGGGACCTTGGTGTTCAGGTGCATGGTTCTCTGAAAGTGTAGTCACAGGTAGATAAGGCAAACTGATCTTCATCAGTCAGGGCATTGTTGGATTCTCAATGTGACTCTCTTCACAAACTTTATCCAAGGTCTTGATCCAATTCAAGCCATGAACTCCAATTTGGGGCCATTAGCCATTACTTCTGCCCAGTTGACAGTGTAATAAAAATTTTCCATCGGTCTGTATTTGTCGGTGTAGGATTTTGTACATTATCGTAGGTAACATGCAGGATGCAGCCGAACAAATTCTAAATCAGCATTGAGTGCAGAAGAAGGCATGGGATATGAAAATCATTGAATCACCAGTAAGCTAAATATTGTCACGCTAATACCAGTCTGTAGCTGTACTGGAGCTGATTGGCTAGAGCTATGAATTTAGCATAAATCTATGGCACTACAGCTGAGATACTGTTGGTAATCAGTGTTTCTGTTGTGTTGCAGGCTGTTGGCTATTTTCTTTATTCTGTGGAGTGAAATTGGATATAAAGACGTGCATCAGTGTGTTGGAGGGCATCTCCTAAGGTTGAGACCTTGTTCACTCTGCATTTTTGGCTTATGATTAAAACATTTTGTTTTTAGTCCTTGTACTGAGCTCCCTGATGGAGTCATTAGATAGAATCACAGCGTCCTATACCACAGAGACATGCCCTTTGGCCCAAACTGGTCTGTGCTGACCAAAATGTCCATCCACGCTAACCCCATTTCCCTACATTGGCCCATATCCTTCTAAACCTCTCTGACCCATGTGTTTGTTCAAATGCCTTTTAAATATTAATGTACCCACCTCAACCACTTCTGCTGGCAGCTCATTCCATATGGATACCACCTCCTGTGTTTAAAAAAAAATGTTGCTCCTCAGGTTCCCATGTATTCTTTCCCCAACCCTGGGAAAAAGACTGAGTGCATTCACCCTATCATGCCTCACATGATTTCATACACTTCTATAAGATCCCCCACTCAGCCTCCTACACTCTGAAGAAAAAAGCCTTCGCTTGTCCAACCTCTTCCTATAACTCAATCCCTTCACTCTTGGCAACATCCTCGTAAATTCCTTCTGCACTTTTCCAGTTTAATAACATCTTTCCTCTCGCAAGGGGACCAAAACTGAAACACGATACTCCAAGTGCAGCCTCGCCAATGTCATATACAACTGCATCATAACTTCCCAACTTCTATACACAATGCCCTGACTGATGAAGATCAGTTTGCCGTATCTACCTGTGACTACACTTTCAGAGAACCATGCACCTGAATGCCAAGGTCCCTCTCTTCCATGACACTCCTTAAGGCCCTACCATTTACCATGAAACTCCTACCTGGATTTGACTTTCCAAAATGCAACACCACACACTAGTCTATATTAAACTCCATTTGCCATTTCTCAGCTCGCTTTCCCAGCTGATTAAGATCCTGTTGTAATTTCTGATAACCCTCCTCACTGGCCACAATACCACCTATTTTAGTGTCACCTGCTCAATTACTAATCATGCCTTGTACATCAGAACCAAATCATTGATATAGATAACAAACAGCAATGGGCCCAGCGCCGATCCTTGAGGCTCACCACTAGCCACAGGCCTCCGGTCTGACAAGCATCCCTCCAATATTCCTCTCTGCTTCCTACGATCAAGCCAACTGTATAACCAGGTCCTGAATATTAAGGGTTAGGATGTTTATGCATCCTGTTTCTGCTAGCTGCTTAATCACTGGAAGTGTTGTGAAGATAAATGTGGACTGCTTAAAGAAAGACATGGCATGGTGGCTCAATGGTTAGCACTGCTGCCTCACAGCACCAGGGGCCTGGGTTTGATTCCACCCTCAGGTGAATGTCTGTTTGGTGTTTGCCCAGTCTCCCTGTGGATAGCCAGTTTTCGCATTCTGCATGGGTTTCCACTCAGTGCTCCGGTTTCCTCCTATAGTCCAAAGATCTGCAAGCAAGGTGAATTAGCTGTGTGAAGTTACCCGTAGTGTTCAGGGATGTGTAGGTTAAGGTGCGTTAGCTGTGGGAAATACAGGTGTAGCGCAGGAGGAATGGGCCTGGGTGGGATGCTGTTCAGAGGGCTAGTGTGGACTTGTTTCCATTCCAAATGGCCTATTTCCACACTGTGGGGCCTCGACTAAAATAATCTTTGGTGATGGAGAAATCAAGAGATGGCAGACTAGTCAAATATTCACTTTCTTAAGATTTTCCCAGCAGATAAAAATAATACACCAGAGATGTTAAGAAATCCAAAAATAAAATGAAAGAACTGACGAGATTAAGCACACATTTTTTTTAAAAAGAAAGTGCAAAACAATGGAGAAAATACTGGGATTAAAGGGAAGGCAAACCCACAAGATGTGATGACTTTTATCCCGTGGTAAAAAGGGAAAATCGCAAACATTCTTGACATGATCTCTCAATACATCTGAGTCAGGAATTCCCTTTGGATTGAAAAATAATGAGTGCCATTTAGAGTCATTGGTTTATACAGCACGGAAACAGACCCTTCAGTCCATCCAGTCCATGCCAACCATAACTGCAAACTAAACCTGTCCCACCTGCCTGGGTTTGGCTCCTATCTCTCCAAACATTTCCTATCCACGTACATATCCAAATGTTTTCGAAAAATTGCAACTGTAGCCACATCCATTATTTCCTCCGGAAGTTCCTTTCACACATGAACCACCTTCTGTGTAAAAAAAAACTTGCCTCTCGTGTGTTTCTTATAAATATTTCTCCCCTCACCTTAGAAATATACCCCCTAGTCTTGAAACCGCCCCCTATTCTAGCTGCCATTCACCTTATCTGTGCCCCTCATAATTTTATTGACCTGGTTAAGGCCGCCCGTTAACCTCCTACGCTCCAGTGAGAAATGTTGCAGCCTCTCCCTATAACTCAAACCCTCCACTCTTTATTTAAGAGTAGCGTAGACAACCTGGCACCACATACAATTTGATCTTCCAGGTGGCATGCATGTGGGCCAAAGGACAAAAACGTACGGCAGGAATAAACCAGCTGAACCATTGAACCTGTCCCAAACTATTGTGGTGCGATTCCGTGTCAGCTATACTCTTAAACAGCCACACATTTTCCTTTTTGGCACAGAGCCAAGGAAACAAAAGCGAAGGCCAGTTCGGGGTGGACACTCTTTTTAAAATATCTGTCGGGACCCAAAGTTTCTGCAGTACTAGGATTCAGGGTGACTTTGCAGATTGTTGGCTTCACAACTGGAGATGGAGACTGGTGATGGAGGGTTGCCCTTTCAGCTGGAGACCTGTGACCTGTGGGGTTCCACAGGGATCTGTTCTGGGTCCTCTTTTTGTCATCCACATAAATGATTTGGGTGAGACTATAGACTATATGGGAATATAACTTAGTGAGTTTGCTGGTGGCACCAAGTGAAGAAGATAGTGTACAGTGAAGAAGATTGTCTAAGATTACAAAAAGATCTTGATCGATTGGGTCAAGGGGCTGAAGGTGGCAGATGGAGTTTAATTTGGATCAATGCAAGGTATTGCATTTTGGTTAAAAAATCAAGGGCAGCACATATGCAGTTAAAAGTAGGGCCTTGGGTAGTGTTGTAGAACAGAGAGACTTAGGGGTTCAGGTGTATAATTCTTTGAAGTTTTGAGTCAGTTATAGACCAGGTGGTTAAAAAGGCATTTAGTACGCTTGCCTTTATTGGTCAGATCATTGAGTGTAGGAATTGGGGTATTATGTTGGTGTTGTACAGGACATTGGTGAGGTCTCTTCTGGAGTATTGTGTCCAGATCTGGTCGCCCGCTTATAGGAAGGATATGATCAAGCTGGAGAGGATTCAGAGAAGATTTACCAGAATGTTGCCAGGAACGGAGGGTTTGAATTATAAGGAGAGGCTGGATGGGCTGGGAGGTTCAGGAGTGACTTTATTGAGGTTTATAAGATAATGAAGGGTATAGATAAGGTATCAGAGATAATGGGAACTGCAGATGCTGGAGAATCCGAGATAACAAAGTGTGGGGCTGGATGAACACGGCAGGCCAAGCAGCATCTTAGAGGCACAAAAGATGACGTTTCGGGCCTAGACCTCTCTGATGAAGGGTCTAGGCCCGAAACGTCAGCTTTTGTGCTCCTGAGATGCTGCTTGGCCTGCTATAGATAAGGCATGCTGTGCTCTGATTACTGAATGCAATGAGGAATTCAACAGCCTTCCTTCAAAATGTACCTGGCGCGGCTGTACTCCTTGCCTGAGTGTTCTGTCGGTTAGTTAACTCTGAAATTCAATGGTTCCTGATAGATGGAGCTAACTCTACATTTCTATAAGTCAGAGACATCTTTTCCCTATAAGTGCCTAATCCATGTAACTGAAACAGCGCACTCGTGTAGGCCAAAACAAATCCTTCTGTTATTGTAAGAAGATCAGGCAAATGTCCCCAGAATCTACATTTTTGTTGTTCAAACGTGGAATTCCAGTTGAAGAAGAGGCTAACCTTTTATACATGTATTTAGTGTTAAGTATTACAGGCATTGTTGTAATATCCCTGCCTCTGAGCCAGGAGACCTGGGTTCAAGTGGCACCTACTCCAGAGGTGCGCGAGCAGGTTGGTTTAAAAGTATATGCCACCGAACTCAAACAAGATGTCACTTTGTACTCTGGCGAAACCACAATTAATGCCTGGTGTTTGCACACAGTTATACATTATTGAACCAGACCTTCCCGTCCATATCTCACTGTTATCTCAACTTGCCTAATTGAAACGTTCCTTATTATCATCGTGTCAATCTTGTGGCTCTCCTCGGAATGTTTTCTGCTGTCTTGTTAACATTTATATTGTCGAGCATTTAAAATGGGGCTGAACCACAGCATTATGAGGGTTGCACAGGATTGAAAGCCCTTGCAATAAACCCATGCAATTGGCTGTGCATTTCATGATTTACACGCCATGACCTTAAACCTGCAGCCCTGCAGGATGACAATGTATGTTGGCCCTCTTGTCTGAATAAAGTTGCATTTAATTATATGAGATGACATTTGCAAGCTATGGACCTGTTATCCCATCCTGCTCGGATCTGCCTGGTAATTGCTTTTCCCATCAGCTCGTTTAATTGAAAACAAAAGGCAGAGCTTTCTCATCTAAGGTGCTAACACCCACACACAGTGAATCAGGCACGGAACGGAGGAAGCTGTCATTTAAAAGAATGATTTGATTTGTGAAGGTGAAATCTGGCAGTGTTGCATATGCGAGGAGCTGCACAGCCTTGTTATTAAACACAAAAATATTTATGGCACATGTTTTGTGAGACTACTCAAAGCTGCATCTCAGCTTGTGGGTGATAAATATGTTTTGGGAAGCCTCTTAGTAAAGTATCTTTTTGTAGCTAGATTGCATGGAATCAGTCCTGGGGTCTTAAAAGAGCTGAAAATTAAGATTAGTCTTTATAGTGGTGCTGACTGGAATACCGCACTCATTCCAGAGGGAATAGAATGTAAACATCAGCAGGTTTTCATAACATCATAAAAGGCCCTAGCCAGATCACAGCCAGAATATTATGAACAGGTTTGATCCCCTTGTCTAAGGAACGATATGCAAGCATTGGAGACAGGCCAGAGAAGCTTCTCTCAGCTGTTACCAGGTATGGAGGAACCTGTCTTATGAGAAGGGATTAAGTAAATAGGGCCTCACTGGAATTCAGAAGAATGTGAGGTGACCCTATTGAAACACACAAAATGTTTAGAGGACTTGACAGAGTGGATGCAATTAAAAAGTTGTTTTCCCTTCTGGGAAGCTCTAAAACCAAAGGACGTGATCTCAAAATTAAGGGGTTGCGTATTTAAGGCAGCGATGAGGAGGAATTTCTTCGCTGAGGATAGTGGGATTCTTTAGCACAGGGTCTAAAGGAGGAGGAGGAGGAGAATGAATTTCTTCTGAGAACTCTCTGGGCGCAGGAGGTGGGCTATGGCCCGGTACACGGCCCCCATCATCCGAGGCCGAGCCGGAGAAACAGGACCCTATGTGAAAACATCTCCCAGGGGAGGCTACAGGCAAAAGAACAGGCCAACATCCCCAGATTTGGGTTGGGGAGGCGGGGGGGGGAGGGGCGCGGATAGAAATTGCGTCCGCTTCAGAGAATCTGGGGCTGTTAGTCTGGTCCAATCAGGGAGCCCTGGCTGACAGATATAAACAGGAGTGTTGGAGGTTCTACTTACCTTGAGAGCTGGCTTTTAGGAAGCTGAAAATAAAGTGTGACTTAGCGACAGGATACCGGCCTCTGTGGAGTTACTGCAGGGATCACTGACATCTGTAGCACAAAGAAGGATGTGTCACACAGTCAGGATGAGGAGCTAAGCACCAAATTAAGAAGCAAGCCCTCAAAGGCCAAACTGAATAATTGTGGCAGGATCAAATTTGGGAAGACATAATCAAAGAGGGGGAAAAAAGCCAAAGCAGAGTGTGGGAAAGTAAGTTGTGAAGAGGAGACCACAAAAACATGCAGATTGCTTCAACGAGTTGCCTTAGCGTGTGACAGACGGAGTATAATATGGAAAAAATATGAAATGGTCTCCTGAAAGGAAGCAGTTTTTTTTTAAAAGAAAGCATAGGATCTAAATGGTGCGAGATTGCAAAGCTTAATCAGAGCGGAATCTATGTGACCTCATGCATGAATCAGAAAAGATTACAAAGCTGGTGGGGTAAGTAATTAGAAGAAGTAATACAACGTTACAATTTATCACAAGGGAATTGAATATGTAAATAGTGAGGTTATGTTTTCAGTAATACAGGGCACCGGTGAGACCAAATCTGGAATGCTGTGTACAGTATTGGTCATAGATAACAAGGTGTAGAGCTGGATGAACACAGCAAGCCAAGCAGTATCTGAGGAGCAGGACCTTGTTTAAATAAAAATGTACGTGCATTTGTAGAAACATAGGTAAGATTGCCAGGTAAATAGCTGGAATGAGGGGTTGCCTTCTGAGGAAAGATAGGGCAGACTGCGTTTGCATCTGCTGGAGCTTAGAAAGGCCAGAAGAGATTTGATTGAAACATAAAACGATCCTGAGAGTTCTTGACAGGCTTGACATGGAGACAATGTTGGCTCTTGTGGGTGAAGCTAGAATTAGCAGTCACTGTTTAAAAATCAGAGGCCACCCGTGTTTTGTTTTCAGAAAATGGACTAACATTGGAACTCTCTTCCTGATTTGGTGGTGGAAGCAAAGCCCTTGAATATTTTAAGGCAGAAGTAGACAGATTTTTGTTAAGCAAGCGTGTGAAAAATGATTGGGGTTAGGTGGGAGTGTGGATTTCATGTGACAATGTGATCTTATTGAATTGTGCTTAGCCACCGATCCTGCTCCTAATCCTACGTTTGCATGCAGCATTTCAGAAAGGTTCACAGAAACTGAAGCCCATGAGTACTCCCTCCACAGTAGCTGACAGAATGCTCAACATTGCTATCTTGCTTCCTGAACTTGCCTTGCAAGCCATGCTAGGGTTTCCCTTGTCATCACCCACTGCCCTGCCAACTTCTGTACAAAGCCAATAATCCTTCACCACTTCTGATACAACCTCCCAATGTATCTCCCCTGCCCTCCCCTCCCTACGGAACACTGAAAATGGAATGCTCCCCCCCCGCCGTACCCTGCTGAACTTCTTAATTAATTCCCTGATGCTCCCTTTCCCTTCCCGCAGCATCCTTTCATGTAAACACAAAAGTTACAATACATGCCCTTTGACCTTCCCTCTTCTCACTGCCCAAAGCCTTCCAGGTGAAATAGCAGTTTACTTGTACAGCTTTGAATTTAATAGTTCGTATTCACTGCTCATATTACAGTCTGTTCTCGAATGGGGAGGCTAAACTCAGGTTAGGAGAAGGTCTCAGTTCCAGCTGTAAGCATAAAACCAATTTTCAAATTGTTTGTCATTTGAATTCTGCATTTAACTCTGTCACTGACATTTCTGTCCTTCACTTCCTCATGTGCTTCACTGAGGCTCAGCATAAACTCTAGGAACAGCATGTCGTCTTTTGATGATACACTTTATAGCCTTCTGTATGCAACTATTCTAGCCTGTTACCGCTGCCGCTACTGATGTTTCCTTTGCAGGTTTGGTTTTTAACTCTTTGTTTCCCAAGCTCATTTCAGATTTTGTCAGCTGTTGGTGAGAGTATTCACACTGCGCTTTGGGGAAATATCATTGCTGTGTAGGGCAAGAGAGGTCCACACCTGAAACATAAACAGAAATTACTGGAATATCTTAGCTGGTCTGGCAGCATCTGTGGAGAGAATTCAGCGTTATTGTTTCAGGTCGAGTGACCCTTCCTCAGAATAGTTAAAGCTCTGTTTCTCCAGCTTGTCAAAAGAAAACAATGAAGCACATTGCTGTTTTAATAAAGGTGTTTTGAACCTGCATTTTACTGCTCAAATCAGATGCAAAGTTCCTGGTCATCGCAGTTAGAAGAGGTAAATCTTATATATTCTGTGGTTGCTTTGTCCTGCTTTTGGTAGAAAAAGATAGAAAAAGCTTTATTTAAGTTGAATTGATACAAATCATAATACTCACTTTAAAAAGAAAATATAGTCAGGAGCAGTTTAGCGATAATGGTGTTGAATTTTAAAGTAAAAGGGCTGTCATTAAGATGTGTCACCAGTGCTGTATATCCTTTCCACTAGCACAGAGAACCTTGGTGGGTGTGCAGAAGAAATACCCTTAAATGTTGTCTGACTGTTGTTTTTAGGCTTTGCTCCAAGATGGATTTTGTTTGACAAAACAGTCAGAGGCTGAAGGGAGTCATTTTTAAAGGCAGTTGCAAACAAACAAACTCCATCCCTGAAAAACATGCACGTAGCATTGTGATCATCCTGCAGTTTCTGCTTCTAAGCAAAAGCTGTGGCTCTGCTTAAATAATCAGGAGGCCAAGTTTCCAGAAACTTTAAGGTATCAAAGAAATAATTGCTGCCTTTGTGTAAAATCATGACCGATGATGCGCCAGGCCAGAAAGCTTAACTGTAACTCCGTTTAATCACAGAGAATGGTCATGCAGCCAGCAGGAGGCCATTCACCCCATACTGGCTATTCCCCTGGTTTCTCCCTTCACATTTTCAAATTTCAGTCTGATTCCTTTTCAAAAACATCCCCTGAACCTGCCTTCAAGGCATTCCCTACCACAACCATTTGTGTTGTGAGGGGGAAAAAAGATACTGCCACTTTAGCTTCATTTGATCATTTTAAAACTGAGGTCTCTCATTCTTGATCTTTTGTAAGTGGGAATGTTTTCTGCTGATTTACTCTGCCCAAAACTATCATGGTTTTGAGTACTTCGTTCAGTCCTTCTCGAAGGAAAGTGGTCCCAACTTGTCCAATCTGTTATTGGAACTGAAACTTCTCGTCCCTGGAACCATTGTCATAAATCTCTTCTGCACTTTCTACTGATCATTCACATCTTTCCTAACTTGTGACATTCACAACTGTACACAATGCTGCAGCTGAGGCTGTATTATGTCTGAATCAAATGCAACATCGCCTGCTTTGCTCCTGCACTCCATGCCCCCATGAACATAGAAGCATAGAATAAAAGGTGCAGGAGTAGGCCATTCAGCCCTTCGAGCCTGCACCACCATTCAATACAATCATGGCTCATTCATGCAATCTACTGCTTTCCCTCCCCGTACCCCTTGATCCCTTTAGCCGCAAGGACCACACCTGCTCTCTCTTGAATATATCTAATCACCTGGCCCCGACAGGTTTCTGTGGGAGAGAATTCCGCAAGCTCCCATCTCTCTGAGTGAAGAAATTCTTCCTCATCTCCGTCCTGAATGGCTTACTCCTTATTCTTAGACTGTGACCCCTCATTCTGGACTTGCCCAACATTGAGACAATTCTTTCTGCATCTAGCCTGTCCAGTACCATCACCATTTTACATGTTTCCATGAGATTACCCCTCTCATTTTTCTAAATTCCAGCGAGTTCAAGCCCAGTCGACCCAGCCTTTCCTCATATGTCAGTTCTGCCATCCCGGGCATTAAGCTGAGAACACTGTTTGCTTTGGTAACTGCTCTCCCCAATGATCCTGCCACCTTTTAATGACTGTTGCAGATATTTAAACTATACACATGGGACATGGGTTGTTGGAGATAATGGGAACTGCAGATGCTGGAGAATTCCAAGATAATAAAGTGTGAAGCTGGATGAACACAGCAGGCCCAGCAGCATCTCAGGAGCACAAAAGCTGACGTTTCGGGCCTAGACCCTTCATCAGAGAGGGTTGTTGCTGGCTGCCAGCATTTTTTTTAATTACCTGTTCCCAGTTGCCTTGGAGAAGGTGATGGTGGGTTACATTCTTAGACTGCTGTAGCCCAGCTGGTGTGGGTTGACTCACAACACCGTTAGGGAGGGGATTCCAGGATTTTGACTCGGTGACACTGATTTCTGCGAGTTGGTGTAAGGACGGCGATCTTAGCAATGACTCTTGGTGTCGTTGGCTGATCAGGAAAGTTGCACGTTGGAGGAAAGCCTCATGCTGGGGGCAGTAATATTCTTCTGTCTCAGTCAGGTGGTCAACGGTTTGAGCTGCACTCCATCATTTGGACCTCCAATTGACAATGCTGTTTGTGTACCTTTCTGAGAGGGTGCCATATTGTTTTTTGAATAAGAAGTCAACAGTGACCGACCCTGTTCACTCTGACCTGTAGGTGATCCCTTGGTACAAATCAATCAGTACCTGTGCAGACTGGTGTTCAGGTTTGTGATAATTGACTTTGGTGTTTCTGGAAGGAAATTTACGTCTTGATTGAATGGACCTTGCTTGATTGAGTGTTGTAATTGCCCATGACACTACAGTATAGACTGTGAACTAACCTGGAATTGCCTCAGCGATGCACTTTGAATCTTGGAGCTATGGATTGGCATAATTTAATTGATGTTATTCCATTAACTCTAGGATACAGAAGCTTGAACACACACACTAATAGGTTCAAGAACACCTTCTTCCTTGCTGTTATTAGGCTGCTGAATGGACCTCTCTAACTTCAAATAATGTTGCTGTTGCTAACGTTGATCTTGCTTTGTGCACTGCCTGTGCAGCTGTAAGCTTGTAAACCACACTCTGTATGCCCTTGTTTGCAACGATCTGTCTGTACTGCTTGCAAAATAAAGATTTTCACTGTACTTCGGTACACATGACCGCAATAAATCAAATCAAATTACGCAGCTGGAATCTAAGGTAGCTGTGTGCCAATGGAACCAGGTGGATTTTGGAAAAGTGACCCACAGTCCAAAACCTGCCGCAGGTCCTTGGCAATCCAGGGGTTTTGTTGCAGGATTTTCTTTTATAGCAGCTGAATGTGCAAAATAATTGTTGCTCTACATCTCCAATAAGCAGATAAATTGCCAAAGTGTTGACAGGCGTCCTAACAATGGGTGTGAGAGAGGCTAATGAGCTTGTTGTTGCTTCATTCTTTATTCGTGGTGTGAGCCATCATTTATTGCCCATCCATATTGCCTTTGCTAAGGTGGTGGTCAGCTGCCTTCTTGAACCCCTACAGTCTCTACGGGTTTGAGGATACCCACAGTGCTGTTGGTGAGGAAGTTCCAGGATTTTGACCCAGCGATGCAGAAGAAATGGTGATATGTTTCCAAGTCGGAATGGTTTAGTGGCTCAGAGGGGAACTTGCAGATGATGGTATTCCCATGCTGCCCTCATCCTTCTTTATGGAAATGGCCATGGGTTTGGAACTGAAGTTCATTTTACAGATGGTGCACACTGCTACCGCGATCAGTGTTGGAGGAGAAAGTATTCCAGGTGGTTAGATGGATGGTAATCTCATTGGTATTGTCTCCTACATAGTTATTTTAATCTACTCGCATGAGAATGCACCCAATGCTATCTCGGGACATTTGGACATACCTCCCCAGAGAGACATTGACAGAGATGTGGGATAAAAACAAGGAAGTGATGCTACACTTCTACAAATCATTGGTCAGACCACATTTGGAGCGTAGTGTTCAGTTCTGGGCACCTTATTTAAGGAAGGACATTAAAGCTCTGGAGAAGAGTTCAAAGCCGACTTAATAGAATGAAACCAGGAATGAAGGATTTTAGATACAAGGAAATATTAACTAGGTTGGGCTTGTTCTTCTTGGAGCAGAGAAGATTAAGAGGTGACCTCAGTGACGTGTTCAAGATTATGAACAATCTAGACAGGGTAAAGAAGGATATTCTGTTTTCACTCGTTGGGATATCAGTAATGAGGGTTCATAATTCCAAGATTGGTAGCAAGAGAGCTTAGGAGTGAGAAGAGGAGAAACTTGTTTATCCAGAGAGTAGTTAGGATTTGGAATGCGCACCCAGGAGAGTGATGAATGTGGATTCTGTAGCAGGTTTGGATGAGATGAATTCAGAGGGCAGTGGAGATAGGGCTGGAGAGTGGGATGAGCTGCGTAGCTCTTTCAGGAGCTGGTACAGACGTCATAAGTCAAATGGCCTCCTTCTGTGCTGTAAAATTCTATAAATCTACACATTCACCTGTTTTATTCACAATGTGAGTCACTTGTACAGGCAAATAGATGATATTCTAACAAACCCAAGACTTGTGCTTCATAGAAGGTGGAACTTATCAGTCCAAACTTGAATGTGGTCCTGGAATGCAGAGGTGGACCGCTGCATTCTTTCAGGAAGTAGGAAATGAAACTGAACACTCTGCAATCATCGCTGAGCGTCTACATTTCAGACCTTAGAATGAAGGGAGGGTTTTCAGTAAACAGCTGAAGATAGTTGGGCCTGGGGCAGTACCTCGAGCAGCGAGGTATGGCCCTTGTGTAGTGGTAGTGTCCCTTCCTCTGAACCAGGAGGCCTGGGTTCAAGTCTGACCTGCTCCAGAAGCATGTACAGTAATAGCAGTTCTGAGCAGATTGATTGAAAAATATGTACCCTGAGGAACTCCTGTGGAGATGTCCTGGAGCTGAGGTGACTGACTTCCTAAAAACCACAGCCATCTTTCTTTGTGTTAGGTCTGATGAATTCAACCACTGATGAATTTGTTTTGTAGTTCCTGTTGACTTCCATGCTGCTTGTGCTCGTTGATGCCATATTTGGTCAAATGCTGCCTTGATATCAAGGGTAGTCATTTTCATCTAACCTTCGACTTTCTGTGGTTTGGTTAGAATTTGGACAAGGGCCATAATGAAATCTGGAATTGGGCGACCTCGGCAGAACCCAATAGAACATTAGTGATCTGATTATTGCTGAGGGGTTACCACCCAACAGTACTGCTGAAGAATCCTTCCATTACTTTGCTGACGATTGAAGGGGAGGCTGGTGGGCAGTGACATGTTGGATAAGGCCTGTCCTGCTTTGTATGGTCAGGGCAATCTCTTTTAGAGATGCCAATGTTAGAGCAGCTTGACTGTGTACACAGCTAACCTATTTATCAGATCTACAACACTGCAGCTAAAGCAAGGCTAAGACCAAATGACCTTTGCTGTATCATTGGGTTCACCTAAGTGAATTGATTTGGTGACCGATTTTTGTAATGGGAGGGATCAGGTAGAAAACGATCTGAATCAGCCACGCAGCGCCTCTTGCTGAATGTGGGTACAAATGTTTATTCTTCACAGAAGTAGGTTTGGCATCAACCCTTGAACTGTCATTAATGATGGTGATGTGCGTGTACTATCTGATGAACATTTAAATGTGTCACTGTTGATTTCTTTCCATCAGTAAGTATTCAGAAGTCCTAAGACCATTTTGGGTAGCACTCACTTTTCTCCATTATTCATAACTCCATCTCTGGATTTAACACATGCCTGTCACAAAGTAAATAAAAAGCATATTTAAAAAGTTTTTCTGTCTTTGCCAATGTTGTGAAAAAAGTCACCACTTCCAAAATAAAATTACTTGCTCATTCGCTTGGACTGTAGTTTGTTGAAATGCGATGAAGGGTATGTGCTTTAAGTATATTAATATCTTTTTAGAATTTGGACTTTAAACTAGTGGCATATGAGTACTGGTTTATTTTTGTTTAGGGTTTTAAAAATTAACCAGGTCAGTTTTTCTGCAACCCATGACTTAAAACCAATGTGTGTCAGAGAGAATTTGCCTGCAGGGCTTCCAGGAATGGTATTGGAAGCTTGTTTATGCTCTAGGCATTTGTAACAGGAGAGATAAAACATTAAGGAATTAGCTATAGCAGAATCTACTTTGAGCACGTTATTTTATATTTAGTTCAAAGGATTTTGGTGAAATCTGAAGGAGACCTGGGTTGAGTCAGAAGCCCGTACTTGAAAATAAGATTTTCACAGTTGTTAAGGACATAAGTTACCTCACTGAAATAGTGTATCGTGTGGAACTCCCAGTCCAAGAGTGTTTGGTTCAAAATCTATATTGGTTATTCAAAGCTGAGGAAGCCCAAGATCCCTCTAATGTGATTAAACAAGGAAAAGGCTCACAAGACAGAGACTGAGAAGAAATTAAGTCAAATTTAAAGGTTTCATAACCAAGGAGAATTTCTCTGAGTTCTGAGTATCTGTAAAGTGGCGATGTTGGAGAATGGATAGTGCTTTCGTTTGCCACATGTTTTGACATCTTTCAACCTGTGTTATATTTGGGTTGATATTTTAATTTGAGTTATTTTGTTTCATAAACTTTTATTTTAGAGGTTAAAATCAATCCTGTACTCTCATTTGCTCGTGTTCCAGAAAAAAACCACTATGTTAAATTAACAAAAAAAGTTTGATCCATCGAGTTAGGTTTCATTCAAGGATTTGACTTATCCAGTAGTAAACAACATCTGGGATCATAACAGGATAGCAGGTCTCTTTATTTATGGATGGAAATATGTGCCTCGGAGGAAAAATAATAATTTTCTATTGGATTGGGCCTTGGGATCAGGAGGTTGTCTGGTGAAGAGTGATCTCAATGAAATGTACTTTTTAAGGAGTTGGGAGGGCAAATGTTGGCAGGATTTCCCCCCAAAGAAAGAGTCTAAAACTACAGGTCACAGTCTCAGAACAAAGGGCAGGCCATTTAAAACATTATTGAGGTGAAATTTCTTCACTCAAAGAGTTGCAAATCTTTGGAATTCTGTACAACTTGTTGGCTTGCCCTTTGTTCTGAGACTGTGACCTGTAGTTCTAGACTCTTTCTTTTGGGGGAAAATCCTGCCAGCGTTTGCCCTCCCAGCTCCTTAAAAAGTACATTTCATTGAGATCACTCTTCACCAGACAACCCCCTGATTCCAAGACCCAATCCAATAAAAAAAATTATTTTTCCTCCGAGGCACATATTTCCACCCATAAATAAAGAGACCTGGTATCCTGTTATGGTCCCAGATGTTGTTACTTCAGAACTAAAGGAAATAGGTGTGTGGATAGCAAGAAAATTAAGGGGACGGGGCATAGTGAGAGAAGATAGATGATCTGCCATGATCTCTCTGAACAGTTGAGAAGATTTAAAGCTTCATCCATTCTGACTAACATCTCGGATGTAACCCTCTTCAGATGCAATTAGTTATGCCCTGTGCTCTCTGCCTTGTACAGATACTGATTGATCTTACTACACTTTTGCAGCAGTGTTTATTTTCTCATTTTGGTCCTGCAGTTTTCTTCTTATGTGAGAGGAGAAGCTGTTCTGTTTGACTGGTAATGTCCGCAACCGTTCTCTGGAGAGGCAACTAAAAAAGTCGAATCTGTTTGTGTTTTGAAAGTTCTCCATCTCTCTTTGGGCACCTGCCTGTCCGACACAGACCGTCTGCTGTTTTTTTTTATCTCCCTCGCCTCTGTTTCTAAAGCTGTAAGTAATGATTCGACTCTGTAAGAAAACAGTGCGCCTGGCAGCAACTTGTAGTGTTTGGAGAGTAACATAAGCCAGGCCTGCCGAGTGTACTGCTACGGTCAGTTCCATTGTGGTTAAGGGCATCTCTTACCATTTCAATCCATGTCCCAAAGCTGGGAAATGGTGATACTGATACAAGGACCAGGCTGTGAATTGATTTAAGGCTTTTTAAACTTTATGAAAACCCACTTCAATTCCTCAATAAACGTTTTGGCATAAAATTCTGGAAGCGTACAGAAAGTTTGACAAGATCAAAATAGAGAAGAATTACAGTTACCATTTTGAGTAAAGGATAGCAGTGCACTGTGAAATTATCACGGATTGTTGTAACAACACAGTTGGTCCAGTACTGTGCTTTAGGGGATGAAATCTACCAACTTTACCTGATCTGACCTACGTGTGAAGCGCAACATTGTGGTTGACTCTTAACTGGCCCCTTTGCCAGCAATGCGCATGAAAGAGTAAAAAAAAACTAAGTGGCATCTCCACAGCAGTTCCCAACTTGTAACCCACCTGCCATGTATTCAGAAAAGCGGTCCTCGCGGCAGGGGGAATGTGGGAATGTACAGGGAAGTTGGAGGATAGGACGAGAAGCTAACTATTCAGAGGATTTGCAGGGAGGGAAGAAGCAAGGTGAAGAGCTGTTGGATGGGCATGTCAGTGTGCGGGCATTGTCTCTGCTATTGGTATGAGTGAGCCAGCACTCTCTCAGCAATATCTCCTCCTCTCCGCTCTGTGCAGCAACCTTGATGATAGATTTACACTGCGTTGATTGCAGTGCAATTTCGTTGTTAACATGCGCAAACTTTGTTATTGCTAAACTTGTGATCAGTGCAGTAACATTGTAGGCATCTACCCAACAATGTGGTAAATTGCCCAAATATGTCCTGTACGCTCAAGCAGGACAAATCCAACCCAGCTAATTCCTGCCCCATCAGTCTGCTCTCAATCATCAGTAAAGTGATGGAAGGTGCCATTGACAATGCGACCAAACAGCACCTGCTCAGCAATAACCTGCTCAGTGACACCCAGTTTGGGCTCCACCAGGGCCACTCAGCTCCTGACCTCATTACAGCCTTGGTTCCAACATGGACAAAATAACTGAATTACAGATGTGAGGTGAGAGTGGCAGCACTTGACATCAAGGCTGCATTCGACCAAGTGTGGCATCAAGAAGCCCTAGAAAAACTGGAATCAGTGGGCATCAGGGGGCACACTCTCCATTGGTTGGAATCCGACCTGACACATAGAAAGATGTTTGTGGTTGTTGGATGTCAGTCATCTCAGCTCCAGGACATGCAGACGTTCCTCGGGGTAGATATTTTTCAATCCCAACCTATTCAGAAATGCTATGACAGACTGCTAGAGAAGGTGGGACTTGAGCTCAGGTCTCCTAGTTCAGAGGTAAGGACGCTACCACTGCAGCATAAGGGCCATACCTAGTTCCTCAATGTCGTGTCTTGGGCCCAACCATCTTCAGCTTCTTCATCAGTGACCCTCCCTCCACCACAAGGTCAGAAGTGCGGGATGTTTGCCGATGATCGCACACTGTTCAGCCCCATTTGTGACTCCTCAGATGCTGAAGCAGTCTGCCCTCAAATGCAGTGAGTCCAGGTTTGGGCTGACAAATGCATTTAACTCTTATACTGTATAAGTTACATTTGCCTCTCACAAGTGCTGGACAATGATTATCTCTGATGAAGGAGACTCTAGCTGTCACATTCGATAGCTTTACCATCCCTGAATCTCCCTATAAAAACCCTGCAGGTCACCATTCACCAGAAGCTGAATGTAAACACAATGGCTACGCGAGCATGTCAGAGGCTAGGAGCATTGTTGTGTGTAATACACCTACTGACTCCCCGAGGCCCTTCCACTGCCTTCAGGGCAAATTGAGTGTGATAGCATTGCAGTCGTTTGCTACCCTTGGCCTTCTAGATATAGAGGTTGGAGGTACTGAAGGGACAGTCATGGGAGCCTTGGTGAGTTAGTGCAGTGATATGATACAACTGAGTGGCTCACTTAGCCACTTCAGAGAGCAGTTAGTAGCCAGCCATGTTGCTGTGGGTCAAGTCAATTGCAGGTCTGACCAAGTAAGGGTGGCTGATTTCCTCCCTTCCTATGATGGATAAAGATAAACGTGATGGATATTTGGGATGGATTAAATTGTGGACTCCTGAATTTCAGGAGATTTCAAATAGGAGACACTAGTGAATCAGACTAAGACAACATTTAGCAAATATGATAAAAACATTGCCATGTCAGGAATGGTATCTCAAGATGCAGTGAAAGATATGAATACCATTTACTACAGTCACAGCTTACTTAAAATGACAACTTAGATTTACACAGCGCCTTTTTGTTAAACATCCCAAGCACTTCACAGGAACATGATCAAGCCATTATAACACCAACTTACAGAAAGAGCTGTTCAATCAGATGAATGACCAAAAGTCAGACCAGCGGTTTCAGGGAGTGTTTTACAGAAGGATTGAGAGGTGCAGACACTGAGATAATTTACAGAAGGGATTCCGGTCCTTACAGCCCAGACAACTGAAGATAGCCAGTGATGGAAGAAAGACTAACATTGGAGGTGTTCAGCAGGCCAGAGGTTAGTGGAGCACAGAAATCTCAGAGGTTTGTGGGGTATGAGGAGATTACAGAGAAAGGGTGGAGTGCGACCATTGAGGGTTTTAAGATTAAGGATGTGAATCTTAAAATTGAAATGTTGCTTGACTGACAGCCAATGCAAGTCAGCAAGGACAGTGGTAATGGGGTCCAAATCAATTGCAGATTGTGTAAACATTAGCTGCTAAGTTACCAATATAATTGAGCTGCAAATTGCCTGAATCTCTGTTCTCTTTGCCTTTTGAATAACCTGTTCATTTTTTCTGCCAACTGATTGGAGTTTGTGATTTTTTTTCACTAGATTGTTCAGTTATTGATTCCTAGGGATTGGAATGTTGCTTTCTGTCAAGGACCCTTGATATTATGACTTGGAGGATATGCAGCGCCAATCCTGGGGACAAATTAGTGACTAGTGTACCAATTTCGTCCTGACCTGGAGAAATACCTAACGTACAGAAGGTGTTCCGGTTTACGTTGTAATTCAGAGCCATTGTCTATGTGCAGATTTGGACATGCACAGTGCTATTTCTTGAAAATAGAGACAATCATGGGCATAATGTAGGTACAAATAAATTTGCGATTATTCTCTTTTAATAGTGCATTTCGTTGGAATTGTTCAGCAGTCAGTGGGCAATTAGTAAACAATTTAACACCACATTTCTCTTTTAAATGTTTCAACTTCAAGTGGATTAGCAACCCTGCTGTTTCTATTTGAGGAAGGTCTGTTATTATTGCATTTTAATTTTACAGTGGCACGGTGGCTCAGTGGTTAGCATTGCTGTCTTATAGCACAAGCCATCCAGGTTTGATTCCATCCTCAGGTGACTGCCTGTGTGGAACTTGCACATTCTCCCCTTGTCTGTGTGGGTTTCCTCCGGGTGCTCCGGTTTCCTCCCACAACCCAAAGGTGTGCAGTTTGGTGTGGATTGGCCATGCTAAATTGCCCCATAGTGTCCAGGAATGTACAGGCTGTGTGGATTCACCATGGGAAATGCAGGGTTCTAGGGATGGGGGAGGGGAGTAAGCCTGGGTGGTATGCTCTTTGGAGGTTTGGTGCAGATTCAATGGGCCGAATGACCTGCTCCCAAACTGTAGGGGTTCTATGACTTTTGCCCCTTGACGGTCTGACAAGTATAGTGCATTTTTCATCCTCTGCTAGGTTTCAAAATGATGTGTTGGGGACGGCAGGAAGTATCATCTTGTACGTGTTTTTCTTTTGCAACTAACTGGGAACGATGTTGGAGTGACAAAGCTGTCCCCATACCGTTGTGACTTGAACTGGAGGTGGAAGGCATGATGATAAATGAATGGAAAGAGCTTACAAGCCTATGAGAAAATTGTGTTAACTGTATTCTAATGTTTTGTATCTATGGAGGCTGAACTTAGTCAACTCCTCAGTTTTCTTGTGTTTCCCTGAACAGACACTGACTCCTTGCTTCCATATGATTCCACAAGTGGTTGCCTAATCTTTGCGATATTTCCGTTGGAGTTGTCTTTGTGTTTACAAGTTTTGCACATTACAGTACTGAATACTAGTATTCAACAGCAGAGGTTCAGGGCCCACCATAGCCTTTCACATATTGACCATCCTTAGCTGATAGCCAGTTGCCAACTTACCACTTCTTCTGACTCTGTTGGCCAAAAATAGCGAATTGTTTATCCTTTAATCAACATCTCAAAATGAAACCACAAGATTTTCTGGCCCTTTTCACATTGCTATCTGTGGGAGCTTTCTGTGTGCAAATTGACAATACCCATTTTTGGCACTGCAGCAGGAACTGCACTTAATGTGTAAAAACACTCAATTGAAGAACGGTTCCAGCAACAAGGTGTAAATGCCCCATGTGCTAATGTTATTTTAGAGAACACATTTAGCAAACGCAAAACCAATTTGGATTTCCATCTAAACATGCTATTTGATGCTCATTACCCAATGTGGAAATTAAAATGGAGGCTTTCCCAAAATCAAAACAGAGCTGAATTAATTTTCTTTTCCTCAGCAAACTTGTCATTATTGAGTGTTTTAATTACCAGAAAATGCTGCCTCTGAGCATTTTCTATGCCTGTGCCTACCAGTTACAAACAGCTGTGCATTTTAATTTGACTTATTTAAATGGGAAACCAGGTAGAAGGAAGGGAAAGAGAAGCATGCAGGGGAGGTTACTGGACCTCTTCAAATGCACGTTACTGTTACAAACATCGGCAGGCTTATTCCAGCTGAAGTATGACTGGGGTTGAACCTTGTACTCATTAATATTACACTATCACTGTAATTGCACTCACTAGTTTATGAAGCTTATCCAAAGTGTGAACCCTGCCAGCACTCTGTGGCTAACTATAATTTACTGCTCAGATTTGGGAGAGGAGGCTTTCTGTAAAGCTTCCGTGTTGATAGCACGTCTCAAAAATGCTTTTGGATTTATACTTTGTATTGACCTATCAGAGATAAGCCGCTTGTACCATGAGCAGCTACTGGGATTTTGATCATCACTTTTAGTTGTCTTTCCCTCCTGCATCATAGTTGCTCCTAAAAGTGATGGATTTGCAAGCAATTTTTTAAAAACAAATTCTTTTGGTTTGACTGGTTTTCTGTAAGTCGGGTTGTAGTAACTACCCAAATAAGACTTGCTGTTAACTTGAAATGTGCTATTGGCTTCCTGGTGTTTCTTCTCCTTCTGTAACACAGTGTCTTGTACAAAAATACAGTTTCTGGGCAGTGGAAAGCCTTTGTTATTTCTCCAAATGTTTACACGGTAAGAATTAGCACACTGTTTGACTGTATATAGACATCACAGTTGAGCCTAACCCCTGTTGTTAGTTAGAGCTCACGTACTTCTGTTCAGCACTCTTATCTTCGTACAGTAGCTCCACAACCTAATGAACAAAATATTGTTTGGGACAGAAGTAATTGGTGATACATTAAATTACAAGTCAGGAGTTACAGAAAATGTTATTTTTAGATCAAACCAGCATCATTGGAAGACTCCCACCATAAAATTTTGATGCCTTTGTAGTTCAAACATGGTCTTGCTTAATGTTGTTGAGGGATGACTATTTTATCACTAGAGTATCAATCCAGAACCTCGGCTAATGTTCTGGGGACCCGGGTTCAAATCCTGCCATGGCAAATAGTGGAGATATTGGGAACTGCCGATGCCAAAGAATCTGAGATAACAAAGTGTAGAGCTGGATGAACACAGCAGGCCGAGCAGCACCAGATGAGCAGTAAGGCTGACATTTCGGGTATGAGCCCTTCTTCTGAAGAAAAGGATCCGTACCCGAAACGTCAGCTTTGCTGCTTGGCCTGCTGTGTTCATCCAGCTCTACACCTTGTTACGGTAAATAGTGGAGTTTGAATCCAGAATTAAGAGTCTAATGATGACCATGAAACGATTGCCGATTGTTGGAAATACCCATCTGGCTTACTAATGTCTTTCAGAAAAGAAAATCTGTCATCCTTACCTGGTCTGACCTGCATGTGATTCCAGACCCATAGCAATGTGGTTGACTCTTAACTGCCCTCTGGGTTGTTAGGGATGGGCAATAATTGCTGGCCTAACCAGAGATGCTCATATCCCATGAATGAATTACAAAAAAGGTGCCTGGTAAATTAGTCCAAATATTCATTAGCCCCAAATCTTCCCTCTTGTTTCGCCTTGTGGTGAGGACCATAACTAAAGACTATCTATAGAATATGATCACCAATAAATCCATTAGTAAACTCGGGGAAAACGTCTACAGCCGGAGCGTGGTAAGAATGTGGAGCTGGTTACCACAGAGAGTGGATGATAGAGATATATTTAAGGGGACTGTCAGCTTTGTGAAGATGAAGGGGACAGAGTGTTACAATGGTATATTCAGATGAGAAAATATGGAAGGAGACTAAAATGAAGCATTAACACCAGCCAGTACTGGCTGGGCCAAATAATCTGTTTATATACTGTATATCCAAATAAATTCCATATTTCCTTTTACAACGGTAGCCCTGTCGCACTCTCTAGGGTTTCTACGACACTATTTCTTGTTTTTTCTTGCCATTCTGGTCCGCACTTGGGATTGGCATGGCTGATGGTACTCTTGTATACATGCTTTAGCGGCCTGTGCTTGCTAATCTCCCCATGCCAGCAATGTGAGATGCTACAGTACTTAAATCAAACAATGAGCCTGGCATACTTCCTCCTTGGTGCGTCTGGATCAATTCAGTTTAATTCATTGGCAGTTGTAGAAAATAGCAGCATATAATGTTAGTTTAAATGCCACTTTTCTGACTAGTTAAATAACTAATGAAAATCTGTCACTGCTCTCTCGAGGTGAGTGTTGTCAGTAATTGTGCCATTTTATATTTCACTTTAGTATCCTGATCATTTTGTATTGATGAAAAGGACAAGAGGTCTAAATGTTGATCCTTTTTGCATTCTGCCCAGTGACCCCCTCAATCTTTCTTACTTTTGCCTGATGACTTATTATCCTTTATCTCGATTCTTGCTGAAAACCATCAGCTAGAGCTTGAAGAGTTTGGAGGCGGGAGGAGATTGGTGGGATGTTTGGACAGAGCCTCACTCACTTAACATTATTACTAGTTGTTACATAAAGAAATTTCGCATAGCAACTCATCATATCCTCAAAATGTCTCAAAGTCCTTTTTACCAATCCAGAATTGTTTAGGGTAGATGCATTGTTACATTGGCAAATGTGCTCAGACAGTAAATGAATGATCAATAATGATGTTAAGGGAGAAATGTTGGCCAAACATTTTCGGAGCTTGCTGTTCCACATCTGATGATGCCGTTGAGATTTTAAAAGTCCACTTTGCAGACAGTGAAACTTTTGTCCAACAACTCAAAACTTATATGTTCAACAGTTTAACATAGAACATTACAGCGCTGTACAGGCCCTTCGGCCCTTGATGTTACGCCAACCTGTGAAACCAATCTGAAGCCCATCTCACCTACACTATTCCATTATCCTCCATATGTTTACCCAATGACCATTGAAATACCTTTAAATTTGGCGCGTTTACTACTGTTGCAGGCAGGGCATTCCACGCCCTTACTACTCTCTGAGTAAAGAACCTACCTTTGACATCTGTCCTATATCTATCACCCCCTCAATTTAAAGCTGTGTCCCCTCGTGCTCGCTGTCACCATCCGAGGAAAATGGCTCTCACTGTCCACCTTATCTAATCCTCTGATCATCTTGTATGTCTCTATTAAGTCACCTCTTAACCTTCTTCTCTCTAATGAAAGCAGCCTCAAGTCCCTCAGCCTTTCCTCATAAGACCTTCCCTCCATACCAGGCAACATCCCGGTAAATCTCCTCTGCACCCTTTCCAATACTTCCACATCCTTCCTATAATGTGGTGATCAGAACTAGACGCAATACTTCAAGTGCAGCCGCACCAGAGTTTTGTACAGCAGCAACATGACCTCATGGCTCCAAAACTCAATCCCTCTAACAATAAAACCTAACACACCGTATGCCTTCTTAACAACCCTATCAACCTGGGTGGCAACTTTCAGGGATCTGTGCACGACCAAGAATCTTACCATTAGCCCAGTACTCTGTATTCCTGTTACTCCTTCTAAAGTGCATCACCTCACACTTTTCTGCATTAAACTCCATTTGCCACCTCTCAGCCCAGCTCTGCAGCTTATCTTTGTCCATCTGTAACCTGCAACATCCCTCCGCACTATCCACAATTCCACCGACTTTACTGTCATCCACAAATTTACTAATCCATCCTTCTATGCCGTCACCTAGGTCATTTATAAAAATGACAAACAGCAGTGGCCCCAAACAGATCCTTAAGTTTGAGTGTTAACTTACATGATAAAGTTGAGAGTGGCATTTCAAATCCATAAATTTCCTAATCAAGCTTCAATGGAGATTAAACTTTTGTTGTAGTTTTAATTCTTTTCTGAATGAACAATTTGGATTATTTTCTCATTGGGACTAATGAGATTGTTGTCATCAGAATTAGATTTATTGATTGTTCTAAACACGGATGTCATGTTTGCCTAATCCCATGAATTTGAAATTTGTGACCTTACCATGTCAAGCAGTGCCCTTTCTGAAGTTGGTCACTTGACCAGTTCAGGGATGAGTTGGAAGTTTTATTGAGGAGTAGACACTCCGTGGAGGATGCTGTACATACTTGAACAATAGTCGATCTTGTGCAAAGGCCAACCTTTGTCCACAACATCCTAACATTTGCACGCAGCACATGCTGGTGGTGGGAGTGGGGTGGTGGGATCAATCTCATAAGTCTTTATCACAGCTGCACTGTTCTCATTGCAATAAGCAGTTTGGGACAGCCTTTCCTGCTGAATTCAGGACCATGGTCAGCAACCTTAGCGACATTGTCTAAATTAGCTGTTTCCAAGAACTGGCTCAAATTTCATCTCCACCAAAATATTACTTATGTGTGAGTCAACTTTCCGCAACTAATGGAATGTTTGGTCTCAAAATCTCGAGTTTTATATGAGCAGGAGCAGTGGTGTGCAGTTAAATGATGTCCATCCCACTAACTTTGCCAGCTACTTAGATAGGGTTGAATTGTTGGGAAAAAAAAACACACGAACTGCAGATGCTGGAGATGTAAAATATCAAACGGAGAGTGAAGGATCTAGGCCCGAAACGTCAGCTTTTGTGCTCCTAAGATGCTGCTTGGCCTGCTGTGTTCATCCAGCTCCACACTTTGTTATCTCGGATTCTCCGGCATCTGCAGTTCCCATTATCTTTCACCCCAGAGCTGGAGAAACTCAGCAGATTGATCAACAAATATGTAGAGAGTATTTGGGTTGTGTTTATGGGGTGTTACTATATTGGAACAGTTAATTTGTAACAGTTCTATGTATCTATTATACTGTTACGTTTCCAACAGTGTGAATTCATACTAAATTCTTCTTTATTTTGTTTGCATTTTGACTACGGTGTTTAAATAAATTGTTTTTGCTTAACGTTTAGTGTTTGACCAGTCGCAATACATATGGAACACAATACTTCACATCTACCTTTAAAATAAGAAAATGTTAGGGTCTAGGCTTCCTTCTTAAAACATTTTGAGGGGGTCTGATTCTGGTCCATAACACTAATATCATGCTCACATGTTGTCTTGGCTGTGGTAGATTCTTGGTTCTAACAGGAGTGTCAAACCATTCCAATTGTTGGGCAATTTGTGACATTTTGTCTGGAAAGGTTATGCCTTGAATTTCATTGTGTTTGAGCACTGGGCCATGTAGTGTCACCTTTACAGCAAAACTCCTTTGCTCTTGCTCCTTGACAGTAGGTGATGAGCTGCAGAATAATGATGAGCTGCACTCTCGTTAATTCCAACTAGAGTTACTGCCCCACTTGCAATTCATCTAAATGCCTGAACTTTTCCTGTGGTTCAGCTCATTCACATACAAGCAAACACAAATATCTAACTCAGGCGTGGGAGGAGGCCACTCAACTCTTTGACCCTGCTGTACCACTCATTCAAAATGATAGTGGCTGGTCTGATTTTAACCTCAACTCCATGATCCTGCCTACCTTCCGCTCTCGTTAATAAAAGCCAAACACCATGGATGCTGGAAATCTGAAGCAAGTAGAGGGAATGCTGGAGAAACTTAGCAAGTCAGGCAGCAGCTGTGGCGAGAGGAAGAGTTAACGTTTTGAGTCCACTATAACTCATCTTCAGAACTGAAATAGGCTGGAAAATTGTTTTTAAAATGCTTCTAACAGATGAGGAGGGCAGACGGCATGGAGTCATACAGCTCATAAGTAGACCCTTCAATTCAACAAGTCCATGCCAACCATAGTCGCAGACTAAACTATTTCTACCTGCCTGTACTTGGCAGATATACCTCCAAACCTCTCCTATTCATGTAATTATGCAAATATCTTTTAAATATTGTAATTGTGCCTGCATTTACCACTTCTTCTGGAAGCTCATTCCACACCTGAGCTCCTCTCTTAAAAAAAATGCCTCTCATATCTTTTTAAAATCTACTCCCATCGCCATAAATGTATAACTTCAGTCATGAAATTCTCCACCCCAGGGAAATGATACATGGCATTCGACTTATATATACCCCTCATGATTTTATAAACCTCTCTAAGGTCGAGGCTCAATGTTCTGTGCTCCAGTGAAAAAGACAAAGGGGTGGTGAAAGAGAAAAAGATGCAAATGGGTATAAATTAAGGCATGAAAGGCAGAGATTGAGCCTTCTGTAATAAGAGTGAAGTAAACAAATTGCAAACAGGACAAGGATGTGGAAGGTGATGAGGTGGAGTGAGAAGGTTAGTGAAACTGAATGCAGCCAGCTTCTGAAGTCATTAAATTCAATGTTGAAACCTGACAGTTAAAAAAATGCCTCAGCAGAAAAAAAAATGTGGTGTTGTTTCTTGAGCTTACACTGTGCTTTATTGGAGCATTGCATGAAAGCCAGAACAGAAAGGCTAGCATGAGATCAAGGTGATTTATTGAAATGGCAAGCAACCAGGATGCCTGAGCGAAACGTGGTCTCCTTATCAATGTTTTCAAAGGACAACCCCTAATTTCTAAACAATGCCCCTTAATTCTAGACTCTCTCAGCGGAGGGAACATCTTTTTCACGTCCATCCAGTTTGGTCCCCTCAGGGTCTGGTAGGTTTCAAGCAAATCACCTTTTAATCTTCTAAACTCCAGTAGCTGTAAGCCTGTCTTGTTCAGATTTTCTTCCTTCGACAACTTGGCCATATTCAGCATTATTCTAGTAAACCTCTGAACTGCCCCTAATGTATTGAATTTTTTTTTACATGCATGGAGAGAGTCAAGAATTTGGGGCCATGTATCTGAAAGCAGAGATCTTTAAGCTTGAAAAATCCATGGGAGGTTTTGATACAATAAGCAAGCAGCAGTTTTTACTGGCAAAAGGATTGAAAACAAACATTTTTGATCATTAGCAAAAAGTCCAATGGGAGAAATTAGGCTTCTTTTTTAAAGCAGCTCGTTAATAGCTGGAGTGTAGAACCTGCAAAGGTGGTGGAAGTGTGTTTAGTTGTAACTTCACAAAAGAGATATTAATATTGCACATATTTATAAAGGAACTAAATATACAACTGGAAGGATAGTGTAAGAGCTAGCTTTCACAAAGAGCTGGAACAAATATGTTGGATCTCCTTCTGTTTCTATAATTCCTTAAACATGGATAGAAATACTGTAACTGTTGTACCAAGGCACAAATACTTAATGCTATTGTTTTAGTTCTGAGCTTGAACATGCTTCAAAGACAGCTTTTGTAAATGTGCAGTGTATATTCCATAGAATGCTGCAGACTTGCTGTAATCTGGTGCCATATACAGTATTCACAGCTCCTCCTTCTGAATGTTATGTTCTGCACTTTTGAACTTGGGTGCCTAAGTTGCATTGGGAAGGATTACTTATATATGTATACAAGTATTTAAACAGTCACATCCTGAGTAGGTGCCAGCAGTCTAGTATGGCTCTTTGTCAGTTGTAAATACTGTATAATTTCTGAAGTTCTGAGCCAAAGTACCTTGAAGCAAAGTTACCTGTAAAAGTCACCCATAGAAGGTGGAATTTAGCAGTTTATATAAATAATGTTAACAAGTTAACTTGTTGAAGAGCAGGGCAGACATAGCAGTCTGTATCGTGGGGGACAAAGAGGGAACAAATAGCCTGTACGCCAGATAAAGTTACTTTCCTGACTGCTGACCATCCTCTCTCCAACTATGAAGAGCTTCAGATTTCAGAAAAACCCAACCCTAAGAATACAAGAATCTCTAGAGAGAAAGAAGCAGTGCGCTGTGCTGTGTTGAGTTTTCACCTCGGAACTTGGGCTTGAATGCAGTCCAAATAGGAGGGTTTGGAGTTTCTTACAGCCAGGTATAGGCACATGATGTCCAACTGATTCAGACCTGAAGCACTCTAGAAATAAGAACAGGTGTTGACTGGATGCTCCCACAAATCTGGTCCACCATTTAACATATCTACAGCAAATTTTCTGCCTCAACAACCCTTGCCTGTCTGCATCCCATTTTCCTCAATTTTGCAGATTTTCCTGGCCTCAAATAACTATTGGACATCCACATACCTCTGAGCTTTCAAAGATTCTGAGTGAAGAAATTTCTTCTCATCTCAGTCCCAAATGACCAAGCCTTTGTCTTAAAGCTATGCCCCCCGCCCCTGATGTTCTTGATCTTTCAGCCTGGAGAAACTACTTCTGTGTGGACATTAATCAGTATGTTCTGGGTTCCTATTACTCACGGCCACACATTCCCATCTCTGACCATTGACCTGTCATGAGTAGCTGTGTAAACTGGCCCTATATTCTCCTGGAGTTTGGATAATCTCATTGAAATATAGAGATTTCTGAAGGAGCTTGACAAGGTAGACAATAAGGGATCCATTCTCTGACCAGTGACGCTAACATTATGGGGAACCCCAGACATGGGGTTGATTATTGTGGACTTTTGGCTGAGGAGAAATCAGTTTTCTTTCAGGGTTGCCAATCTTTTGGATTCTCTACCCCGGAGTTGCAGATGCTCCATACTTGAGTGCATTGAAGGCTGGGGGAGAGGCATAGTTTAGTCTCTCAGAATCCTGTGGAGTGGGCAGGTAGGTAGATTCGAAACCCAAGATCATCCACGTTCGTACTGAATGGTGGAACAAGCTAGATGGGCCAAATGGTGCGTTCCTGCTCCTGTCTCTTGTGTGACCAGCTCTACAGTTCTCCTTCAGCTAAGGGATGCAACTGGTGCCTGGAATAAAGTCCCTATCTATGCACACAGTTCCTCCCCCTATTCAATCTCTGAGATGACCTGCTCCATGAACAACCCTCATCAGTTCTGAAGCCAAATTGCTGAGCTGCAGACACTCTCACTGCAGGTAGGGCTGGTCAGCATTGCAATGCTGTCTGCTAAGCTCCCACTAAACTATGCACTGCACTTAAAGACTAGTTGCTGTGGGAGATGAGAATCTTGGACTGATAGATTTCCAGAGATTAGCTATAAAACAGCACTACCTGGTGGAGCCTCCAGTGTGCCATGATAGCTTAAAAGTTTTATTAACAAAGAGAAGTATTATCTAACTTCATTCATCTTGGCATCAGAGCAGAAGTGAGAATTGTGCAGTGGTAAATATAATGCTGTATTTTCACCAGGGAGTGACTGTTTCTTAATTTTAATTCTTAATGTTCCTATTGCAATCCTATTAAAAGGGATCAGCTGCCAACCACAGCAATTAAATCTTCACTTACTTCTAAATGAGTTCTTCTCATGTTCTGCCACCTGTTCTTCATTGGCATGTGACAAGGAAGCTATTGGTCACCAATTGTACAAATTATCATGAGTTTATTAAACACATTCACCTCTTTCCTGACAATAGAGCACGGGACATCACAGTAGTGTCCCACTTTCCCATTGATATTTCATCAGTGAAAGCTAGGAATTAGCTCATTGACACAAACAGCATGGATTTGTGAGGGGTAGATCATGCCTCACAAACCTTATTGAATTCTTCGAAGAGATGACACTTGGATGAAGGTAGAGCAGCAGATGTGGTATACATGGATTTAAGTGAGGTGTTTGATAAAGTTCCCCATGGTAGGCTCATGCAGAAGGTAAGGAGGCATGGGATCGGGGGAAATGTGGCAGATTGGATTCAGAATTAGCTGACCCTTAGAAGACAAAGGCTGGCAGTGGATGGAAAATATTCAACATGATGCTCATTTGCAAGTGGTGTACCACAAGGATCTGTCCTGGGTCCTCTTCTATTTGTGATTTTTGTAAATGATTCGGATGTAGCAGTGGAAGTGTGGATTAGTAAGTTTACAGGTGATATGAAGGTGAGTCACGTTGAGGACAGTGTGGAGGGATGTTCTAGGTTACAAAGGGACATTGATAGGATGCAGAGCTGGACTGACAAATGGCAGATGGAGTTTAACCCTGAAAAGTGTGAGGTGATTCATTGTGGAAGGACAAACTTCAAAGCAGAATACAGGGTTAATAGAAAGATTCTTGGCAGTGTGGAGGAACGGAGGGATCTTGGGATTCAGGCTCAAAGTTCCCTGAAAGCTGCCACCCTGGTGGATAGAGTTGTTAAGAAGGTGTATGTTGTGTTAGCTTTCATTAATAGAGGGATTGAGTTCAAGAACAGTGAAGTTATGCTCCAGCTATATAAAAGCCTGGTTCAGCCACATCTGGAGTATTGTGTCCAGTTCTGGTCGCCTCATTACAGGAAAGATATGGAAGCATTGGAAAAGGTGCAGAGGAGATTTACCAGGATGTTGCCTGGATGGAGGGAAGGTCTTATGAGGAAAGGTTGAGAGAGCTCGGGCTTTTCTGTTTTGAATGATGAAGGATGAGAGGTGACTTGGTGGAGGTGTACAAAATGGTATAGATAGACTGGACAGGCAGAGACATATTCTTAGGGTGGAGGTAGCTGTTATGAGGGGTCATAGTTTTAAAGTGAGTGGAGGTAGATATAAGGGAGATGTCAGAGGTAGGTTCTTCACTCAGAGAGTGGTAGGGGTGTGGAATGCATTGCTGGAGTGGGTAGTGGAGTTGGCCTCATTAGGGACATTTAAGCGACTATTAAATAGACATATGGATGATAGTATAAGGTTGGGGTGGAGGTTAGTTAGATCTGAGGTTTAGGGTGAACGTTTGGCACAACATTGTGGGCCGAAGGGCCTGTACTGTGCTGTACAGTTCTATGTTCCCTGTTCTAAACCTGACAGATCTGGCTGTTTCCATCGACCCTTTCATCTGTGAATTATTGATTAGTCCCAGGGCAAAGGTGCAATGCTGTGGCATCTCACCTCAGTGACGTGGAAGGCTTTGAAATTCTCCTGAGAGCCCCTAATGAGGACGCTTTCTGAACGATGCGTTGGCCAGCTCCAGCAGCCTCGTTAAAGCAAACGTTCGACCTCCAGGCAGAAAATGAGCTTGCGCTTGTTTTCCTTAGGCATTTTCTTTTTGGATTGATCAAGGTTTCCATCTGCATTCACCCCCACCCCCCCCCCCCCCCACCAACTCCCCCCAACCCCTTGCCCCAGTCTATTTACCGCCACCAAACAATTGACCTAGGCAAAGGTCAAACTGGGCTTGACCATCAGCCGAGATTGGTCTTTAACTGGGGAGGCAGCAGGTTTCCGGGAAAGAATAAGGATATTGGTTGAATTTTGGCACGTTGGAGGCTGTTTGGTATCTCAAATCATTCTTCTCCTCTCCCCCAGTCCTTGAAGCCCTGAAAGTAGAGGCACAGAGTTTACACCTTATGCTAAATCCACAGATGAATCAGGAGTTAATACCTGGCTCAGATGGATAATGAAACATGTCTCTCTCTGCATGTCACCTCGCCTCTTGCTGCTCCGGGGTAGGGTGCTAAGCAACATAATGTAACTCCCTGAATGCATTTTGTGAACGATACGTCCTGTTTCTTTGCAAATGTTGGAATGCTAATTGTCTCACTGTTTGCCTACGCATCTTCTGATACTCTTGTTCCTCTCTCTGTCGATCAGATGGGCCTTTGCAACAACAGATAGTTTTGTGGCTACAATTCGTGATTGTTTTATGTTCTATTTTTATTAATTGAACGTACATTCTACTGCCTGCTGTACTGGGGTTTGAACCCTTGTCCCAGGTCTCTAGATGACTAGCCCACCAACATGACCACAGTGCTACCACCTTCCTGTGGTTGTCATAGCATCGGTTACAGTTGGGGTCAGGGCTTTTAGATAGGAGAGGTGAGTATTAATGTACAACAGGGAACAGGAATAGGCCATTTAGCCCCTCAAGCCTGCTCCACCATTCAACATGATTATGGCTGATCTGATCATAACCTCAAGTGCACATTCCTGCCTAGCCCTAATAACCTTTCAACATCCCACCCCCCGCACCCAATTAACAATCATCTGTCTACCTCTACCTTAAAAATATTCAAAGAATCTGCTTCTCTGAACTTTTCAGGGAGATCATTCCAAAAATAACCACTGATGGCACGGTGGCTCAGTGGTGAGCGCTGATGCCTCACAGCACCAGGGACCCAGGCTCAATTCCACCCTCGTGCAACTGTCTGTTTGTACATTCTCCCTGTGTCTGTGTGGGTTCCCTCCGGGTGCTCCGTTTTCCTCCCATAGTCCAATCATGTGCAGGCTAGGATGGATGGGCCATGCTAAATTGTCCCATAGGGTCCAGGGATATGCCGGCTAGATGGATTATCCAATCATAAATATGGGATGACGGGGACCAGGCAGGTCTGGGTGGGGTGTGCTTTGGAGGGTCGATGCAGACTTGATGGATTGAATGGCCTCTCTGCTGTCGATCCTAACCTCTGAGATTTTCAAATTTAAAATAATGTTGTAATTGTAGTAGTTGTATTATTTTTCAGATGCAATGTTAATCTGCAGCCTGTTTGCCCCATTAATTGTTCTAACAGGTCCCCTGGCACAACTGGAGGATGGGTGGGGGCACATAGTGTGGTTTCTTCTTGATATTTATCCTTCATCCACCATTTACAAGTCATTTGTTCATTTATCATTAACTTTAAAATAAGATTATTGTTATCTTCAAGAAAAAAGACACCAGACACCTTGTCAACTGAAGGGCACAAAGGAAGTAGGTAGTTTTCTGAAACATTGTGTCATTTTGTGGACCAGAGGACATAATCTCAGAGTAAGACATTGTCGATTTAAGAAATGGATGAGGTGCAATTCTTTTTCACTGAGTAGTCGATCTGTGGTTTGTGGGGGCTCACTGTGAAAATTTATCTGATGTTTTGATCGGTTATAGTGGACATGTTGAAAGGTACTTAGCAAAGTCCTGTTACCATTGGAGGAAGCTATGTAGCTCGGGGTGCCAAGCTGTTCGTTTGAATCCAATAAAGTAAACAGCTTGAGAGGCCTTCGTTTTATTTCAAAAGTTGGATCAATAGTAACAGCTTGAATGGATAAGGCCAAGCTCCCATAGAACCAGGAATTTTAATTTTAGTTTCTTAGTAGCTGTTGTTGGGGTCTTGAGGCTGGGTTTGGAAGCTGCGGTAAATCTCCCCCTGTTACTCTGTCTCTCTGAGTTTTCTTTTGATTTTTTATTTCCTGAACTGGAGAATGGCACTTGAGGCAATCTGTTTTACTGAATTTGCCTTTGCCAGGGGTTTACTTACGGGATGTTGCTATATTGGAACGGTTACTGTTTAGTCGTTAAATACTCTATTATTCTGTTAGTTTTTTCAATAGAGTTGTTATTCCAATGTCTTCTTTCTTTTGTTCTATTTTAACTATAGTATATGAATGAAGTGTGTTTTGCTTCAGGACTGGTAGTTTGACCAACCAAATTGCATTTGGAACACAATGCCTGATCCTTGCATTAAAAGTAAGAAAAAGTTAGGGTCTGAGCTATTTTCTTGATATATTTTGAGGGGGTTTGGTCTGGTCCATAACCCATCACTTTGCCAGTGGTTATTAGAGATGCCAGAGTGGTTGTTGCGACCTGCTGGGAGGTGGTGGATGCTAATCTTCATAGATGAGGAGAAAGTGCGGTTCTTCCTCACGTATTTCCCCTGTGCTGTGGCTCGGCCACAGACAACTTGGAGGTGGCTCGGGCAAGCAGCAAGCTGAACCTGCTGAGTGCATGCTCTGCTTTCCTTGTTTGGAGAGGCTGACTATTAATGAGGCAAATCGCAAGGCATTTAACAAGCAATAATCCCTTCCATTTGGCATCTCGCTGCTGCCTGGTAGGAACCTCATCCCACCACTAGTGACAAGCATCAAAAATGGAGCCAGATGATGTCACATTCAAGATGGAAGTCAATGGATTTGTCACCTGACTCTCACACACGTCACTGTAGGCCACATTACTTTGAGCCCAACCTTTAGATTATTCCCCAACACAGTACTCCAGCTGTGGCCTGAGAAAGGCGATGTTTACCTGCTCTGCAACTCCCCTTATTGTTCTTATCCTTTAGCATAAAAGGCCAGCATTCCACTAGTTTTTTTTAACTTTTCTCCCAGTGTCTATTTATGACCTTCTTAAAGATGTGGTAAATCAGATAGCCAGTCTTTTTTATTGAGTTGAGTATTTCCACTGTTTGGAAAGTACTGTTTCATTTTGTTAAGTCCAAACGGTATTATTTGATATTTGCCAAAATTAGAATCCGTTTGCCACAGTTTTTCCCATTCACCAAACTGGCAGAAACCTCTTTGCAATATTGTGCTTCAATCTGCAGTTGCTTATGGCCCCATGTTTCATGGATGTCACATTTCTTTGCTAGTGAATCTGTTTGTTTTAGTTTGGAAGTAAAGTTTGGAGTGAGTTTAAAGGCCGTGTGCATTTCTCAATATTCTGAAGGGCATACAAACTTCTGTTGATGTGAATATCCCTGTGGTCATCGATATTGACTGCTTAATTTTACACAAGTTTTCTTAAAGGGACAGATTTTGAAGAGGGCAGTACAGTTGGTGATTCTCAATTCCAGGAATGGAGGAGAAATTGTTCCTCGCATATGCCAGGTCATGTCATTCATTTAGTAACGATCAGAGCTACAGGTCTTGAATAAGGGAGAAAATAATTGAGCTGTGCACAGGTTATTAAACTTGCAAATGCATATTGAAATTTTAACTAACACTGTCAGCCTGTGGCAGAGTTTAATCAGTTGGGAGCTGATGAGCTCTGAGGGTCAGCAGCCTTTCAAGTTTTTAATGCATAAACATGTGTCTGCTTGTTGTTAAGGCAGTCAGACTCTAATCGCCTAATGCATGATTCCACCTTGAAAATTGATGAAGCGAGTTAGAAAATAGTTAATGCAATTCAGGGTTTATTTTCTCCAAGGCAGAGGGGTGGAAATGTGCAGATAGGTTAGATTACACTGAAAAAAAAATTAATCACTAAATCTAGGGAGTGAGAAAGAGGCTCAATGAAGAGACTTGTTTGCAGCTAATGGAATAAGCCTATAGTGCTATCAATTGCATATAGAGTGAACAAAAAGTCTGCCATTTTCCTGCTATTGGCAAGGGTCTCTGGCTCAGAATGAAAAATGGAAAATTCTCTGATATTTTTTAACCTTTTAACATGGTACTCACCAGTTTTCCACTTCCCCCTGCCCCCATCATCTGAATGATCACTGCTCTCTCATAGGCTGCTTTGTCATACTGGTCAACACACCAGCTTAATTCCAGAATGCAAGCCTTTGTTATAAAGAACTTGCAAATGCTTATTGTTCATTCTGACTAATGAATCACAAAAGTGTTTCGCTTAAGAGGAGATTATGTGTCCTTCATGGGTTTTGCATCTATAATTACAAAATTAAAAGCAGCTCTGACTTATAATGATTGCAAAAAGATAAAAATTAATTGCCAAAAACAATCGCAGACGGGAACTGTTGAGGAGAGAAAATTTGCGTTTTGTTGCTTAATGCCCAGCAAATTTCAACAACATCTATCATCAGAATGTTCAAATATTCGACCGAGGTACCTAGTCACATCCGAAGCGTCAACCTTAGTTGTTACAGATTCATCTTTTGATGAATGACTAGGCTTTTACTCACAGTCACAATGCTGGCATCTCATGACTGCAGGGATTCTCTCTGAGCTGCCACGCTTGTTCTCTTCAACCCCTTCTCAGTACCGTGCCATGCCACGGAAATGTATCTTGAACACGCAATATCCAATTAGACTCTGCTCTTCTGGTTCGGACCACGTTTTGTATCCACTCAAAAACCTGTTGTCCTTGATTTTCAAGGACTGCACAATCCTCCCACAGTTGTCGAAAACTCCCTCAACCGTGTCCCCTGCATGTCCCGCGACTCGACCCTCACACCCCGTCCCCGCAAGAACAACCAAAACAGAATCCCCCTCATCCTCACGTAGCATTGCACCAACCTCCGGACCCAATGCAACATCGTCCGACACTTCTGCCAAATGCAATCCGATCCCGCCACCAAAGATATCTTTCCCTCCCCACCCTTATCTGTCTTCTGGAGGGACCACTTTCCCTGTGATTCCCTGGTCTGCTGCACACTCCCCACCAGCCCCACCACATCCAACACTTTCCCCTGAAACCGCAGGAAGTGCTACACCTGCCCCTACACCTCCCACGTCATCCCCATCCCAGGTCCTAAGAAGACCTTCCACATCAAGCAGATGTTCACCTGCACGTCTGCTAATGGGTATGCTGCATCCGCTGTTCCCATTGTGGCCTCCTCTACATCGGGAAAACAAGCGGAGGCTTTGAGACCGCTTTGTTAAACACCTACGCTCAGTTTGCAATAAACAACTACACCTCCCAGTCATGAACCATTTCAACTCCCCCTCCCATTCCTTGGACGACATGTCCATCCTGGTCCTCCTGCAGTGCCACAACGATGCCACCCGAAGGTTGCAGGAACAACAACTCGTATTCCCCTTGGGAACCCTGTAGACCAAAGGTATCAATCTGGATTTCACAAGCTTCAAAATCTCCCCTCCCACTACTGCATCCCAAAACCAGACCCGCTTGTCCTTGCCTCCCTAACCTATCCTTCCTCCCACCTATCCCCTCCTCCTACCTCTCACCTCACCCCCACCTCCTATCTACCAGCCTCATCCCTTGACCTGTCTGTCTTCCCTGGGCTGACCTATCCCCACCATAACTCCCTACCTACACTCACCTTTACTGGCTCCATCCCCGCCTCTTTGACCTGTCTGTCTCCTCTCCACCTGTCTGCTCCTCTATCCATCTTCTATCCGCCTCCCCCTCTCTCCCTATTTATTTCAGAACCCCCTTCCCCTCCCCCATTTCTGATGAAGGGTCTAGGCCAGAAACGTCAGCTTTCCTGCTCCTCTGATGCTACTTGGCCTGCTGCGTTCATCCAGCTCCACGCCTTGTTACCCCTTTTTTTGTAACCTCTTTGCCATGGACAAGAAAGAGAGGTGAACACATTTATTATTTTACTCCTGTTCTCTCCTATCAATGTTGGGTACTGGTGTTTAATTTCTTTTTCCCCCTTTTGTAAAATGGATGATTTTTCATCTCAAGCCCTGAGTAAGAATTCAATTTAAAAATGAACCACATCAAATTCTTTATCATTAAAACAAGATAGGGTTTGTTATTGCATTCAAAACCCTGGGAAATTATTTATGATGCACTTATCTATGCACACAAACTTATCCAACAGAGTGTAAATCACCAAACAAACCAAAGGTAATGGCATCAGTGAATTAGAGAGCCCAGTAAGTCGATGACCAGTGGATGTTCTTTCAGTTGCTGTGCAGTGCAGGCTTGCGGGCTGAATGGCCTACCCCTGCCTCTAAATCATATGGTTGTATGTCCTTTTTGCGAAAGCACGATGCAGTTGACCTGAAGGCACAGTAACTGCAAACTCAAATTTGGTTCACTTTGCAACTTGTTCCCAGAAATCCGACCTGTAGGTGGGGTTTTGTTTTATTAATTCATGGCTGTTAGCATCACTGGCCGGGGAGCATTTATTCCCCACCCCTAATTGCTCCGAGGGCAGTGACGGGTCAGCCACATTGCTGTGGGCCTGGAGTCACAGTTAGGCCAGTTCAGGTAAGGATGGGAGTTTCCTTCCCTATAGTACATCAGTGAGCCAGATGGGTTTTTCCACCAATTGGCAATGGATTCATTGGCAAACTTAAGTCCCTAAGATGTTGATCATAGTTCTTCTAAGACAGTAACAGTAAAACCTTTTCAAACTCTTTTCTTTGGCAAAGAAGAACTTGATCATGTTACCATGAACTGCATGTCTTGTGGAAATTTCAATCTGAGCACCAAGTGTTAAACTCAGCATTAGATTTCCAGCCCTCTGCTTTAATTGCAGATGTTTATTGAATTCAGACTCCACCATCTGTTAAGTGCTGTGGCTAGCTTTGACTCCAAGTCCCCAGAACATTATTTGGGTCTCTGGATTAACAGCAGCAGTAATGCCATTAGGCCATCACCTCCCCCGAGGGAGCCTGGAACTGGTTATGGAGTCGTGTTCTAAGCAGGTATTTTAAGCAGACAAATGGACCATTCTTTATTCAATGACAGTAGGAACTGCCGATGCTGGAGTCAGAGATAGCGCAGCGTGGAGCTGGAGGAACACAGCAGGCCAGGCAGCATCAGAGGAGCAGGAAAGTTGATGTTGTGTGTCGGGACCCTTTCTCAGAGATGGTCCTGACCCGAAATGTCAGCTTTCCTCCTACTCTGATGCTGCCTGGCCTGCTGTGTTTCTCCAGCTCCACTCTGCGCTTTAGAACATAGAACATAGAACATTACAGCACAGTACAGCCCCTTCGGCCCTCGATGTTGTGCCGACCTGTCATACCGATCTCAAGCACACCTAACCTACACGATTCCATGTACGTCCATATGCTTGTCCAATGACAACTTAAATGTACCTAAAGTTGGCGAATCTACTACCGTTGCAGGCAAAGCGTTCCATTCCCTTACTACTCTCTGAGTAAAGAAACTACCTCTGACATCTCTCCTATATCTTTCGCCCCTCAGTTTAAAGCTATGCCTCCTCGTGCTCGCCGTCACCATCCTAGGAAAAAGGCTCTCCCTATCCATCCTATCTAACCCTCTGATTATTTTATATGTTTCAATTAAGTCACCTCTCAACCTTCTTCTCTCTAATGAAAACAGCCTCAAGTCCCTCGGCCTTTCCTTGCAAGACCTTCCCTCCATACCAGGCAACGTCCTAGTAAATCTCCTCTGCACCCTTTCCAAAGCTTCCACATCCTTCTTATAATGTGTTGACCAGAACTGTACACAATACTCCAAGTGCGGCCGCACCAGAGTTTTGTACAGCTTCACCATAACCTCTTGGTTCCGGAACGCAATCCCTCTATTAATAAAAGCTAAAACACTGTATGCCTTCTTAACAGCCCTGTCAACCTGGGTGGCAACTTTCAAGGATCTGTGCACATGGACACCTCTGCTCATCTACACTACTAAGAATCTTACCATTAGCCCAGTACTTTGCCTTCCGGTTACTCCTACCAAAGTGCATTACCTCACACTTGTCTGCATTAAACTCCATTTGCCACCTCTCAGCCCAGCTCTGCAGCTTATCTATGTCTCTCTGCAACCTAGAGCAACCTTCGTCACTGTCCACAACTCCACCGACCTTAGTGTTGTCTGCAAATTTACTAACCCATCCTTCTACGCCCTCATCCAGGTCATTTATAAAAATGACAAACAGCAGTGGACCCAACACCGACCCTTGCGGTACACCCCTAGTAACTGGTCTCCAGGATGAACATTTCCCATCAACTACCACCCTCTGTCTTCTTTCAGCAAGCCAATTTCCGATCCAAACTGCTATATCTCCCACAATTCCATTCCTCCGCATTTTGTACAAAAGCCTATTGTGGGGAACCTTATCGAACGCCTTGCTGAAATCCATATACACCACATCAACCGGTTTACTCTCATCTACCTGTTTGGTCACCTCCTCAAAGAACTATTCTCTCTTCTTCTTTATTCGATGGCGAATTTCTTTGTCGGGCTCCTTAATGTGTCTTTTCAACTGTAACTATGTACGTATATAGCTGTGTATTGAAGTTGTGTTTTAACACATTCCTGTCACTTAAGTAATTTTCCATCATGTTTGAAACCGTTTGCAGGCAATTTTCCAGCACCCGGTTCGATCTTAGTTGTAATTCTGCAATTTCCAAAGCATCTTTGTCGTACGCCTAATAGCAATTGTGTCTCCTTTGTCTGCAGAATTGCAGTTTTTCTTCCTAATAACTTTTCGTTTTGGGAGGAGGTAGAAAAGAGCTGTGTGGGGCTGGGGGCTATCAGCATGGAAGCAGATTGGGGAGGGATCACCAGATGGAATGAGGTCATTTCTGAAGAAGGGTCTAGGCCCAAAACGTCAGTCTTCCTGCTCCTCTGATGCTGCTTGACCTGCTGTGTTCATCCAGCTCTACACCTTGTTATACCAGATGGAATGAGATCAATTACTATAGTAGATACAATGGCCTGATGTGGCATGGTGGGGTCATGGTCCAGGGGAAGGTGGAAGGAGGTATCTGAGAGCTGGCGCTCAGCCTCTGCAAGGTAGAGGTCAGTACGCCAGACTACAGCAGCACCGCCCTTATCGGCAGGCTTACTAACAAAGTCAGGGTTAGATCAGAGTGCATGGAGTGCAGTCAGTTCGGAGGGAAATGGGTTGGATTTGGTGAGGGGCTAGAGAAACTAAGAAATTGTTCAGCTCAGTTCAGCCTGGTAACATAAACAAGTTTTTTTTTTGCCAGAAAAAGGGTTTAAAAAGGTTTTACTGCTACTGTAGCAGAAGAACTCTGATCAACTTCTTAGGGAATTAAATTTACAGTCAGCCCCTCCCTCAGTTCAGTTTTTATTTTAAACTGGCTTTATTTTAAAGAACTGAAGTTTCTAATCTCCAAGGCAAATATTTTGTAGAATAAAATCATGAGAGGTTTCGATAAGATGAATAGCCAATGTCTTTTATCCCCAGGGTGATGGAGTTCAAAACCAGAGGGCGTAGGTGTAAGGTGAGAGGCGAAAGATTTACAAGGGACCTGAGGAGCAACTTTTTTGTACAGAGAGTGGTTCACGTGTGGAATGAACTTCCAGAGGAAATGGTAGATGCTCGTAACATTACAACATTTAAAAGATATTTGAAGAGGTAGATGAAAAGAAAGGTTTGGAGGAATGTGGGCCAAACACAGGCAAATGGAACTCAAAATTAGTTTGAGAAACCTGACTGGCATGTGCAAGTTGGATCAAAGTATCTGTTTCCATGCTGAGTGACTCAATGATACCAGTATTGTTATAATTAGCGCTTTGAGTTTCCAATTAAATATATTCAATTTTGTTACTTTTTTTTGCCTTTTTTAAATGTTCCCCTCTATAATTTTATCTGGAGCTCCCAGGTTATTTCAAAAGCCTGGGCTTGGAATTGATACTTTTCTGAAGAACTGTGACTCTGTACTGAATTGGATTTTGCTGATTTCAGTTTTGTATTCGAATAGGATTTTAAAAATGTATAAAGTTCATGGTAACCTGCGGAGACTAAGGAGGGAGGAGACATTGGGTTGAGACACAGAAACTTGGTGAGAAAAATAAACCACTTAGTTTTAAACCCAATTAAATACATGCAATAAAAAAATGGTGAAACTCAGTGGATCTGGCAGTATCTATGGGTAGAAAGAACAGCTATCATTTTTGGTCCAGTGACGCTTTGTCAGAACCTAGAGTACCTGTAACGGTGTCTTGTTGATGTAAAAAAATTGTATATGTTTGCATTAGGGGATTCTATCAGACACTGAGTAGACAGTAGTACCTGTAGTGAGGGAGACAGGCTGGGAAATTATTCTTTTTTTAAATCATCTGTGGGGTGTGGGCATCATTGGCTGGGTCAGCATTTATTGCCAATCCCTAATTGCCCCCTTGAGAAGCTGGTGGTGAGCTGCTTTCTTGAACCGCTGCAGTCTGTGTGCTGTGGACTGACCCCACAGTGCCCTTAGGGAGGGAATTCCAGGATTTTGACCCAGTGACAGTGAAGGAACGGAGATATATTTCCAAGTCAGGATGGTGAGTGGTTTGGAGGGGAACTTGCAGTGTGTGGCGACTCCATGTATCTTGACTTTCTAGATGGAAGTGGTCATGGGTTTGGAAGGTGCTGTCTAAGGAGCTTGGATGAATTTCTGCAGTGCATCTTGTAGATGGTAGCAGCAGTGTGCATTGACCATCTGTGGTGCAGGGAACAGATGCTTGTGGATGTGGTGCCAACCAAGAGGGCTGCTTTGTCCTGGATGGTGTCAAGGTCCTTGAGTATTATTGGAGCTGCACCCATCCAAGCAAGTGGGGATTATTCCATCACACTCCTGACTTGTGCCTTGTAGATGGTGGATGGGCTTTGGTGAGTCAGGAGGTGAGTTACTCACCGCAGTATTTCTTGCTTCTGACCTGCTCTTGTAATTACTACCTTTATGTGGTTGGTCTGTGAGCATGACCTGCTTAATAGCACTGTTGATGATACCTTCCATTCCGCTTGTTCTTTCATTTCGTTGAGAAGTGTTTTGAAATTTAGAAAAAAAACACCCTCTTTGAAGAGAAAGGGTAAGTGGAGCAAAGGCAAACTGAGTGTTAGGAAACTCTGGCCTTTGAGTTTGATGTGATATCGTCCCCAACAGGAAGTTTCATCCAATATGACAATCTTGCTGTTATCTCCCATAATTTAAGAAACTAGGTATGGATATTGTGGGTATTGAAGAATTCAACAAACACTTATTACAGCAGCTATTTGACACAAGCTTTTAATACCTAACTCTCTGGGATGTTATTAAACAATTTGGTTACAATAGAGAGCCTTCTACCACTGCAGTCCAAGTGCTATAGGTAGAGTGTCATGCTTCAAGTGATCCTTGGTAAGACGGAGGATGAGATATTTATATTCTCAGGTTGCCAACTATGAGACCGTACTGATAGAATGAGCAGGTCTCTTAAAGGTGTACTGTTTTATTGACAGTGAGACATGGCAGGACAAAGTTGGCATTTTGGAGAGGCCAGGTGGAGTGGATAGAAAATCAAGGATGAGCTAAGTTACACCTTTGTAGGTACTTACAGTCAGAGATGCAGAAAACTTTGAAAAGAGTTTCGGGGAGAAGAACTATAGAGAGTCAGCAATGTAAAGTCAAGGGACATGATTGTGACTATATTCTCTGATTTACTATGCTGTATCATATGCGATCAATTCATTATAGCCTCATGTCCCACGTGACCATCTTAATGTACATGTGATTGTTCCTTTTATTCATATAGGTGGCACTGTTAAATACTTCTTAATGTGAAAAGTTTTTCAGAGTATGACACATTCACTCTAACCCCCAAAAGGTACAGTTTTAGGACTGGCGCACCTTTTGAATCACTCAGTGTTCTTTGAAATTTCTCTGCATTTTTTTGATCTGCACAAATGCAGCTGTTAAACTTCATCTGTTCTCTAAACTCAAACTTCATATGACTTGCAGTGGTCGAGTGAACTGATATATCTTAGAATCATGTGATCAAAAATCAGACAGTATGAGAGAGGCCCTTCAGCCTGTCAAGTGTGTACCCCTAACACTACTGATGCTATCCCACTTTCCTGCCTTGGACCCCATGACCTTGAACGTTATAACATTTCAAGTGCTCATCCAAAGGTTAGTGAGGTTTCCTGCCAACAATAATAAATCTGTCCTCTTGTATAATAGTAAGATTGGAACACCTATTTCACCTTTCCCGACTGCTTTTGCCTCAGTTTATCCTCATTCTGGGTCAATAATTCTGGGCATCAGTGATCTCAGCTCCATGCCATCTCTGCAGGAGTTCCTCAGAGTAGTATCCAAGGCTCAGCCATCTTCAGCTGCTTCATCAATGACTTTCCCTTCTTCATAAAGCCAGAGTTGGGGATGTGCTTAGATCATTGCTCAACGTTTCTGTTCTGTTCAGATATTGAAGTGGTTTGTGGCTGTTGGTGCTGAGACCTGGTCAACAGGCAGGTTTGGGCTGATAGGTGGTGAGAAGCATTTATGCCACAGAAATGCCAGGCAATGACCATCTCCGACAAGAGAGAATGTAACCATCTGCCCATGACTTTGAATAGCATTGCCATCACTGAAGCCCCCATCAGTATCCTAAAAGTTGACCTGAAACTTAATTGGGCCAGCATTGTGGTGACAAGACAGGGTCAGAGGCTAGGACTTTTGTGGCAAGTAAATCTCCCATCACTCCTCAAATCCGTCTCTCATCTACCAGTCAGGAGTGTGATGGAATATTCTCTGCAAGTGTGGATGGGTGCAGCTCCAACAACACTTAAAAAGTGTTGATCCACCACTTTTAAACTTTCCCTTCCTTCCCCACCAATGGCAGCAGTGTGTACCATCTACAAGATGCACTGCAAACAACTCACTTAATCACCTCCAAAGGCAACTTCCAAACCCTCAGCCCTGACCAGCAAAAATTGACGAAGGTGACAGATGCATGGGGACACAGCTGCCTACAGGTTTTTCTCCAAGCTGCACACCATCCTGACTTGAAAATACATTGCTATCTCTACAATGTCAATAGGTCAAAATCCTGGTCTGCCCACACCACATGGATTATGGTGATTTCAAGAAGGCAGCTCACCTACACTTTCTCCAGGGCAATTTGTGATGGGCAGTAAATGGTTGGTCCCTCCCGTAAATGAATCGATAGAGATACTCTGGGCTGCTTCCACATACTAACTCTCAACCCTTTTAAATCTATGACCCTTCCTCTAGGCATTCCTGTTGTTGCTGAATCTGAGCAGATTCCTCCTCTCCGTGCTGTAACCTGTTATTTCAGGCATCATTTGGCTGTTTGGCAAACATGTTGTTCTCCTTTTGTCGGAATAGATTCTGCAGGTTGTCCCTGATGCTACCCGCAACAACATGGGATTGTTTTGTGTTCCTCCTGGGCCTCTTTGCAGACTGAGAGAACGCCTGTGCGCTTCCCAGCTAAGTGTCTTCCAGAATCATATTGTGCTGGCAGTTGCATATTAATTGTTCCATCAACAAACATCTTTGCATGTTACAATTTTGCACTTGATTGAACTTTTAAAATGGTGTTTATTTGATGTGATTACATGCAATTTCATGCTTTATCTATGTGTACCATTCAAATTTAATTTGCAGAATGTTAAAGATATACATATTTATCTTGTGTTTTTTTTGCAAGTAGAGCACTCCCTTGGGAACTGGCATTTGCTGCTATTCTGGATAGTGTTCCAATAGGAAAATCCCATTTTCGAAATACCTGCTGTCCAATCATACCTGCAACTATGTGCTTCTTTCAGATGATGTCGCAGATCCCCAGAATGATTGGGTGGGCTAATAGCTCCCAGACTGTGCAGGGAATTACCTCAGGTAGACCATGAAGGTACTGGACACCCTGTCAAGCATCTTCAGGTTTGTCAGGGTAAAGCAAATCTGTACTATTTGTGAGCTGGCAGCTCTTTCTGTACATGCTTGTGATTTGGAAATGTTGCTAACAGACCCTTGCCGAAACATGCTGGCATGCTCACAGTAGAAAGGTAGAAACCTTCTCCCACAAGCTTCCAAAGGGTGACTATGACTCTCAAAACTGTATCCCCATATGAATCAATGATGGGTCACAGGTTATTGTGCAGGAAGGGTGGAACCTGTAATCCAGGGAAGGACAGGCAGACTAGGAGGCACAGAGTCGTACAGCTCAGAAACAGACCCTTCGGTCCAACCAGCCCACGCCGACCATGTTCCCGAAGTAAACCAGTCCCATCTGCCTGCATTTGGCCCATATCCCTCCAAACTTTTCCTATTTGTTAACTTATCCAAATGTCTTTTGAGCATTGTAATAGTGCTTATGTCCATCACTTTCTCTGGCAGTTCATTCCTCACACAAGCTACTCACTGTAACAAAGAAAAGTTGCACCTTGTATTAAAGAACAAGGAACATGGCAGCACATTCCAGGCACTCATTACCCTTTGTGTGAAAAACTTGCCTCGTACATCTCTTAAACTACACACCCCCACCTGAACCTTGAACCTGTGTCCACCCTGGGAAAAAGCCTCATAATTTCCACTCTATCCTTGCCCTTCACAATTTGATAAATGTCTGTTAGGTCACCCCTCAGCCTGCTGCATTGCAATGAAAATAAACCCAGTCTATCCAATCTTTCTTCATAGCTAAGATTTCCCGTACCAGGCAACATCCTGGTAAACCTTTCCTGTACCCTCTCCAAAGCATCCATGTCTTTCTGATTGTGTGCAGACAGAACTGTGTGCAATATTCCATGTGTGGCCAAACTAAAGTTCTGTAAAGCTGCAGCGTAACTTGTCTGTCGTTATACTCGGTGTCCCTTCCAAAGAAGGCAAGCATGACATAGGTCTTTTTTACGACTTTATCTACATGCACTGATACCTTCGGTGATCTGTGGACCTGCATACCCAGATCCCTCTGCATATCAATACTCCTAAAAGTTCTGCCATTCACTGTATAATTCTCGCCTGTACTTGACCTTCCAAAATGCAACACCTCACATTTGCCTAGATTAACCTCCATGCGCCATTTTCCTTCCTATGCCTCCAACTGATTTGTATCCTGCTGCATCCTTTGACAATCCTCCGCACTGTCCACAACTCCATCAATCTTTGTATCATCAGCAAACTTACTAATGAGATGAGCTACATTTTTCTCCAAATCATTTATGTAGATCTTGAATAGTAGCGGTCCCAGTACTGATTCCTGTGGGACACCACCAGTCACAGCTTTCCATTCTGAAAAGCATCCTTCCACCGCCAGCCTTGGTCTCCTATGACTGAGCTAGTTCTGTATCCATCATGTCAGCTCACTCCTGATCCCATGGACTTTGTCAGGGGCTTTACTGATGTGCACGTAGACAAACTCAACTGCTTTTCCGTCATCAATAACCTTTGTTACCTCATCAAAAAAAATCGATCAAGTTAATGAGGCACAACCACCCCACACAAAACCATGCTGTCTATTGCTAGTAAGTCCATTTGCTTCTAGATCACCGTTTTAACCAAGGAACTATAAGGACTTCCTTGGTGGATTTCTTTATACAGGTGATCAGCTTTACCAAGATAGAGCAGCCCAGTTAGATGCCAGGGCAGATCTGATGCACCCTGCAGCGAATCAATTGACTTATCAATTTGTTTCTCATTCGCTATAAACGACAGTACACAGAGTACAGAGGGAAAGATTAAACGTGATCTGAGCTCTGAGGTTTCCTGTTGCAAAGTGTGTGTGTGTGTGTGTGTGTGTGTGTGTGTGTGTGTGTGTGTGTGTGTGTTTGTGTGGGTGGGTGTGCGCAGACGGATCCAGACCAGCTCAAGCTCTCTTATCAAAGCCTTGTAATTGAACAGTCTAATCATCCTGAGATTTGCAACAGTGATGATTTGGGTAATGTATTGCAGAGTTGTGGATAAACCCAGAGAAATTCCTTTCACTGCAAAACAGGAGAGGGTCATAAAGAGGAAGCATTGGGCATGGTATAACTGAAGAGTTTTTTTGGCTGACTGCATTAAGCTTCCTGGGATCCGAAATGTTTATTTTGAGTGATCTTGTTTGGCACTGCTTTGCAGGGTAATGATGCACACAGCAGGCTGCTCCCAGCATCCTCATTTATCATTATAATTAAGAGCAGACTTTCAACAGATGTTGCCCGTTGGTATCACAGTATGCAGCCTTAATTTTTATGCACTCTCTTTTTAAAAAAAAGCTCATTTTAATTGGCCTGTACAGACAATAAGTCCGCAAGTCTTAAATATCAGTCCTGCTATTCGCTTGGTTGATACAAACGTGTGGATCCAGTTGTTCCTCAAATTGACAAATATCCCACACTGTGGCAACATGTGCTGGGGATGCTAATTTGGTGGCCCCTTTTTTTCAGTGTGAGTCACATTTTGCCCTCAAAAAAACACATGGTTTTTGTTTGCAATTTTCTCTGTTCTCCTCAAGGAGTTGCCTCTGCTCCTATTCAAGAGACCAATTCTTTGAGACGCTGAGTTTTAGCTTAATTTTAACACTGAATTTTAGCTTTATTTTATAACCCTGACCGGAGGTGGCATCCACATGTCCACTCCTTCCCGAGTTTTGGTCAAGAGGTGAGAATCCAAATTCTTACTCCTGAACACACGGGTCATAGAGTCATACAGCATAGAAACAGACCCTTCAGCAATCCTCATTATATTCGGCAGTTTTATTTTATTATTACTTGAATTTTTGGTTAGAAAGTGAGTGCATTACACTCCATTCACTTCCAGGTGCTGATGCGCTCAATGTGATCAGAATTTGATATCCGCTAGCTTTTAATGCAGACCAGAGAACTGAGCCTGAATTGCTTCTGGTTTTATCCTTTATAAGCAATTTCAAAGTGAGGTGACAGAATTATTGGCATGAACAAGCATTCTGACATCTAACCATTAATGCATATATCAGTCTGACAACATACCTGCATTGCCTGTCATCATACTTCCTGCTTCCGCACTGCCAACATCAGGAGATGGAATAAGTTTGTTAAACTCCATTGAAGTCTGATAATTGACATGGTCAGTCAGAGGATAATTTCCATGGCGCGGCAGTGGTTTTCGAAGTCAAGAGTATTTTCACTGAGTAAGTGATCGAAGCATGCTTAACCTCCTGGCATTGAGGTAAAGCATAGTAGCATAGGTTGGTGATAGGATGCCCAAAATATTTCAATTGCAGGCAGCCAGTCTAAGTATTGAAGTGATATAGAGGCCTTCTGACTATGCTTAACCTCTCAGTAGCAAATGAAGGAGAGGGTTGATTGAAGGAGTGTGAAGGTGAGCTTGCCCACCCTTCGTTGGGCAAGTGGTAAATGGTGGGCTGGGATTTGGAGAGGTGGAGGCTGTAAAGGGAGGGGGTAGTGTAGAGAAGGTGAAGTCTTTTAAGGCTATATTTCCTTGTTCTAGACACAGCCTCAATCTCCCCTGTTGGCTCCTTTCAAAACACGTGGGAATTGAAAACACAAAAGCCCTTCCATTCAACAAGGCTCTAACTGTTTAACGTTTGTACTGCTGGGCTGAACCTGCAGTATGCTTAGACCAAAGCCAGTACTTACCTTTGTAAGATATGGTGCCTAGGATTGCACAGAGTTAACACCGATGTTGTCGAATCAAAGCTTTATTTAACTGTAGCAAAACGTGCAAGCCCCAGCTATAAAGCTATGATTCCCCTGGTCTTTTCTGATTTCTTCTTACATATCAGTATCTATCTAAATCTCTCATTTTAGAATTACCCTAATCTATCGTTTGGATCCAAAAAGCATCACAAAATACTGGTTTGTGTTGAAATCTGCCTGTTTTCCTTGCTCTAGGAATCTATCAGTGCCTTTGCCCAATATATAGGAATGGCACCATAGGTATTAAGACAGGGCTAAAAATCCGGGGTCATGAGTTCAAATCCCAACAGAATAGCAGCTTTATTTAGTTCCAGTTAATTTAGGATAATTGGGGTACAAAACTACATTCAGCATTGGTAACCATGGATTTACCAAATTGTCCTTCAACAAAAAAAAACTTCAACTTGTTCAATCGACCGTGGTTCTCAACTGTGTTTCTGGCTGTTTCTTCAATCAATTTGCACTCCCCCACACCCCAAAAGCAAAGTTACTTTTGCTGCACCCCTTTCTAATCTTGAAATTAATACATTTTATAGCCCTGTTCTTGCTGTTGGAATGCCTGAACTCCTTTCTTTATTCCCCATTTCCAACTATTGTTTCTGTTGTTTGCTTTTTCTTACCAACATGCTTGGAACAATGCTGTTGTAGAGTCATTATTCAATAAGGCTACCCTATCTTCCAGTTTTCCAATCCTATCTAAAGACCTTTATAACCCGAAAGATGGGAAGAATTACCTTGGTTGTCGACCAGCTGCTTTATGATGCAGAGTGACACTGACAGCATGGGTTTGATTCCCTGAACCAGCTGAAGTTCTCCACCTTTCCTGAGGTGTGTTGACCTCCAGGTTAAACCACCACCAGCCACCTCTCTCTCATGTGAGAGCAACTTTGGGGTGATGGTGACCTTATAACGTGAAATGTTTTAACTCCCAGTCATGTCCAGCTCATTAGCCATTTCTCAATAATGGTCAACTTGCCATTGGCCTTCTAATTTAGTCAATTTATTTTTTATACCCTGTATTCATATCTAAAACTCTGAATAGAGCCTTTCACCTGAACATCTACCTCGGCTTTTCACACTGTTTCTTATATGTTACTTTTGCTTATTTTAGTATATGCCTCATCAGTTGTATCCATATTGCTATTAGTGACATGGACTGTGTAATTTCCCTTTCCTTATATCTTTTAAATTGTTCTATTCTCTTCCTGTCTTGGTTAATGGCTAATTCGTCCCACTCCAGTTATTATTTGGATGACTCTTACCAATTTTTATTGATGCACCATAGAAAGCATCCTACCTGGATGTATCACAGTGTGATTTGGCAACTGCTCTTCCCAAGACTGCAGAAGAGTCATGAAACCTGCCCAAGCCCATCATGCCACCCACCTCCTTCCATTAACTCCATCTATACTTCCCACTGCCTTTGGAAAGCAGCCCACATAATCAAAGACCCCTCCCACCCCGGTTATACTCCCCTCCACCCTCTGCTGTCAGGCAGAATGTACAAAGGTTTGAAAACATGGACCAACAGATTCAAGAACAGCTTCTTCCCTGCTGTTATTAGACTTATGAACAGGCCTTTCATGAGTCGATCTTTCTCTGTAGCTATTACAGTATATTCTGCATTCTATCCTATATCCCATATGTGTAAGGTATGATTTGTCTGCTTTAGGCACACAAACACTACTTTTCACTGTTTGTTGGAACATGCGATGACAATCGATCAAATAAAATCAGATTAAGTCCTTTGTATTGCCCATTCTCTCTTTTACATTAGGATGCTTTGGGAGTAGTGATCCCAAAGGCAACAATGCTTATTGTAGCAAACCAAAGAACTGCGGATGCTGGAAATCAGAAGGAAAAACAGAAATTGCTGGAGAAATTCGGGAGGTCCGGCAGTATCTGTGGAGCGAAAGAAGGGTTATTCCGTATTGTAACATTACTGTCTTGGATTTCAGGGCTCTAACCCTCCTTTCCACATCACCTTCCTTTGGCTGTGACCCTGCTTTATAATTTACCTCCTAACCTTTGCTCCCTCGGCCCCCACAAATGAAGACTTCAAAAACTGCTTCCAACTAATTTGGAAATTGGATGTGATTTTTACAGAAATTGAAATAGTGATATGATGCAATAGAAGCAGACTGTTCTGGTGATGGCAGGATAGAGGACACTGAGCCAAAAGGTTAGATGGAAGGGATTTAGGGCAAAGCAAAGATTTCTGAATTCATGTTTTTAATAGAGTTAATGATGGAAGTGGAGAGCGGCTGGGTCATTGAAATAAAGAGGTGTAAAAGGACAGGCAATAGAGCAGGACTATTGGATTAGGCTTACATGTCTGTGAATCAAAACCAAGGCACTCTTTTGACTCTTTGCCTATGTATGTGTGGTATAATTCTAGGTAATTAATTCTATGAAAATTATTGGAATTACATAATTAGCCTGTTTAAATTGCATGCAGCAGTTTGAAAGCTTGAAAATATTCAGGTCACACAGAACCTGTCTTATTTTCTTTGTAAGTGAAATGGTTTACAGAAGGGGAAACAGTAAGAATATGCCACAGTGGAGATGCTAAGAAGGGAAAATGTTTGGAGGTCATTTAGCTTTGGAGAAAAATTCACCGCTATCTGATTACCCTGCTAAGTCAGTGTAGGGTGTAAACTTTGACTGCGTGATCAGTTCAAGCACCCTTTGGTTATGACTCTGAAGTGGTTGATTCATGGTCGCTGAAGAGCCGTAGCCATCGCCCCCGGGCGTGATCAGAAGTACGGGATGGTGGGTGGCGGGAAGGGAAAATCTCGGGAGAGTGTAAACCATCCGTCCCTTTCTCACCCTCCCCCGAGGAGGAGGTTTTGGCCAATGGACGTCAGGACTTCTTCCGATTGGCCAATAGCTGCTCCTGGTGACCAGGGATGCCAGCGTCAAGGTTTGTATCCGCTGAAAAACTAATCAAAACTTGCCTGTTGGTTCTGGCTGAAGATTGGTGGGCAGTTAGACTCATATTTTTAGCAGTGGCAGTGGTGTGGTAGTCTCAATACCAAACATGCCAGCCTCTATAGTCGGACAAGGGAAGAAGAAATTTCACTCCACAATCTCAAGTGGCAATGTGAGAGACATGAAGCAAATCTAGCATTTGGCTTACAACCCTTACAGTGCAGAAAGAGGCCATTCAAGTGAACACCTACCCTCTGGAGAGCATCCCACCCAGATCCAACGCATCCCCGTAACCCCACATTCACCGTGGCTAACCCATCTAGCCTGAGCATCTCTGAACACTATGGGTGATTTAGTATGGCAAATCCACCTAACGTGCACATCTTTGGATTATAGGAGGAACTGGAGCACCCGGAGGAAACCCACGCTGACGCGGGGAGAATGTTCAAACTCTACACAGACAGTCGCCCGAGGGTGAAATCGAACCCAGGTTCCTGGCGCTGTGAGGCGACAGTGCTAACCGCTGAGCCACCATCCTTACTCAGTTCAAATAAAAAGCATTACTCAAGACTTTCTCCCTTTGCAAGAAACACGTGTGGGTTTCCTCCTTGTGTCCTGAATGTAATTGGAGATGTATTCTTTTGATAACACTTGCAACAAATGAACCCAGAACTCTGGAGGATAAAGTGAGCATAGAGATTGGATGCAGAGCTGAGACACTTATCCCTTCTGATCTGCCCAATAAAAAAGCAATTTCTTTGATGCAGTGAAGCGGGCAAAATGCAAACTGCTTTACACCTTAATAAACAGTTGCATTACCTTTTCTGCAACTTTCCACACTTCGACAAGAAGATTTTGATCTGTGACAGCAGTAGAAAATTACAGAGCAGTCTGTTGAATGCTGCTACATTAATATTTTAATCTTGCTGCCACCACTCTAGCCCCTGCCTAGACAAGTAAACACTTGATTTATTATTTTGCGTTCAACATTTCTTGTCTGATTCTCAGAGATTGAGTGCCATCGAGAAGCAGGCAAGCACTATTTTGCCATTTTTGTGTGATGTTTTTACATGTACAAACCCATCAAGAACAAAATTTCCTTTCACAAGCTTCGCAGTTTTAAGATGTTGAGTAACTGGTACTTTACTCATTGAAAATTGGGACCAAAGAAGTGTTTGTTGAATAATGCGCTGCAATGAATAATTTAGATTAGATTAGATTCCTTACAGTGTGGAAACAGGCCCTTTGGCCCAAAGAGTCCACATTGTCCCTTGGAGCATCCCACCCAGACCCATTCCCCAATAACCCACACACGCATGAACTCTGCGGGCAACTAATCCACCTAGCCTGCACATCTTTGGACTGTGGGACGAAACCGGAGCACCCAGAGAAAGCCCATGCAGTCACAGAGAGAATGAACAAACTCCGCACAGATAGTTACCCAAGGCTGGAATCGAACCCAGGTCCCTGGCACAATGAGGCTGCAGTGCTAACCGCTGAGCCAAATTTATATGGATCAAAACCATCCCAGGGAGGGGAAACCAGATGTACATTTTTTTTTCCTCTACACATTTTGGAAGATTAGTGGAATCAAGAATCAGGAAGCAGAAAAGCAGTCAGCCCCTAGAGCCCACCTTTTCATTCTTTAGGAGCAATGATCCCAGCATGCACTGCTGTTTGTGGAAGACACGCTTAGCGTGTGGTGTGTCGAGAGCAGTGAGAAATAGTGAGAGGTGGTTTTTCCAAGATGTTGGTTATGTGTGTAGTGCTGATCAACAAAGGATCCACACTGGCAGTGTTTCATTTCTGAGTGTGGGTCCACAGGTGTAGATCTCAGGGACAGTATTGGGAATGGAAGATAACAGTAAAATGAGAATTAAATCATCAGCATGTGATAGCACTGGAGAGGATGCGGAGGAAATTTACCAGGATTTTGCCTGGTCTGGGAAGTATTCATAATGAAGAGAGATTGGACAGACTTAGGTTGTTTTCCATAGAGCAGAGAGGAGATTGAGAGGGGACATGATTGAGATGTATAAAATTATGACGGACATGAAGAGGGTAGACAAGACAAAAGTTTTCCCCTTGATGGAGATATCAATGATCATGGGGCATACATGTAAGGTGAAGTAGGAGGTTTAGGGGAGATGTGAGTGTGCTTGGGAACCTGGAACTCTCTGCCTGTGAGCGTGGGAGAGGCAGAAACCCTTATAACATTGAAGAGGTGTTTAGACATGCACTTGTGGGCCAACTGTAGGAAAATGGTGTTACAGTGGTTAGGTGCTGGATTTTGACTGGTGTGGGCATGATGGGCTGAATACCCTGCTTCTGTGCTGTGAATCCCCATGACACAGTTTTGCGATACCTGTTTAAGGCAGGATATAAAGGCTGCCAAAAGAGGGTGCTGACTACATTCAGTAGAATTTTGCTTTGTATGTTTAAAACGAAACATCCACAAGGAAAAGCTTGGACATGTTGGATCTGCTCCTGTCAGAACAATGCATGTCTCAGTATCTGGGGAGGCGATGGCCTAGTGGTATTATTGCTGGGCTATTAATCCAGAGACTCCCAATGATGTTATGGGGACCTGGGTTCAAATCCTGCCACAGCAGGTGGTGGAATTTAAATGCAATAAATATCTGGCATTAAGAGTCTAATGATGTCTATGAATTGATTGATGGGGAAAAGAAAGCCCATCTGGTTCACTAATGTACTTTAGGGAAGGAAATTGCCATCCTTAGGAGCACAAAAGCTGACGTTTCAGGCTGAAGGGTCTAGGCCCGAAATTTTGTGCTCCTAAGATGCTGCTTGGCCTGCAGTGGTTATCCAGCTCCACACTTTGTTGTCTTGGATTCTCCAGCATCTGCAGTTCCCATTATCTCTGAAACTGCCATCCTTACCCGGTCTGGCCTACATGTGACTCCAGACCCACAGCAATGTGATTGACTCTTAACTGTTCTCTGGGCAACTCGGGATGGGCATGAAATGCTACCTAGCTAGCAACGCCCTCATCCTGTGAATGAATGAAAAAGAATCTATCTATAATTTATTCAAATCATAGACTGGATATTTCAAGATAAACTATTTCTAGTGGATTACAGTCATCCATAGAAAATTACGCTTAAGAAATTTGGAACAGAAAGCAAAGAAATATCTTTTTAACATGAATAAATCAAAGAATGCACTTCCAAGATTGGTGGTTAGGGCATAAACCATGTCAACATTGAGAATTAAACTGGAAAGTTGACAAAAGCCTGCAGATTGCGACTGGTATGTTTCTGGTCTGTGATTCACTGTGAATGGGATGAGAAAATATCATTGTATTGTTTCCTCAGATGCCTGCTGAGAATAGCTGGTGAAATGTTATTTCCTGCTTTATTCAGTGAGTCACGGTGACCAGGAAAATCCCAGATCTCATCCCCAGTCAGTGCTTGCTGAACTCAGTAAGAATTTCACATGTGGCCTCCACTCTTTTGAATTAGCATCCAAGCACTTCACTTAGTCAGTTTATTTAGTGATTCCCCGTACCGAGTAACCACTTGTGAAGGTTCGGTGAGGACAAGATTAACTCAGCTTGTGATCCCTTCTGGTCCAGTAGCCTGCAGAGTCTGATTAGCTCAGTGGGTTAGACTGCTGGCTTGTGATACAGAGTGGCGTCACTTCCAATTCAGCTTATGTCACCATAGTTGACCTGGCTTCTCAACCTCTCTCTTTGTCGTATGATGACCTTCACTCTCTAATGGGAGAGCAGCCAGTGGTCCAATGGGAACAGGGTCAATTTTGCTGTTTTTATGCTCTTAACTCTCCTGTTTAGTTCTTTTTTTCCCCATTTTTCATCGGATGGTGGTACCATTGCCCAAGTAGCACATATGGACCATTCCCAATCGGTGGATATAAGCTGCTTTCTTGAACTCCACGTGCTGTCGGTAGACCCACAGCGGTGTCAGGGAGTTCCAGGATGGTGACTCAGTAAAGGAATCATGATAATTTCCATATTCAGGGATGATGAGTAGCTTGGAGGAGAACCTGTTGGGTGTGATGTTCCCAGACACCTGCTACCCTCAACTTGCTAGGCAGTAGAGGAACCTTGGTGAGTCATTGCTGTGCATCTGGTAGATGGTACAGACTGCTGTTCACTGTGCTGTGGTTTAGTGTAATAGTCTGTTTGTTAAGTTCATATGCAGGGAAGGAAGGTCTAACATTCACCTGACCTTAGCATTGCAGTGCTTGTTAGCTTGTTTGTACTTGCCAAGATGTCACTGAGAAACAATATTAATAACCAAGTGACCCAATAGTGGATTTTCCTTGAATTTATAACGTTTTTTTCCTAACAGCTGGAGAAAACAAGTTGAAAACATAGCCTATTCCTTAAATTAAAAGCTGTGCCGTCAGATACCAGACCATCCAGATATTTCAGAAAAACTGAAATAAATGGAATAGGGAATTAAAGATACTTTTAGCATCCTAAAAGTATCACTCAGAGTAGAGAGGGGACGTTATTGCTAGTATAGTGTGTAAAAGTTGGTGCAGAATTCTCATCACACGGAAAATATCCTGGACCATTATTCTTGATTGAAGGAAACATAGTATGCCTCGAAAAGATATTGAATAATGGAACTGATCTGTCTTTACAAAGAGCCCCCAGGAGCAAGGACAGTCCATTTGGGTACCACACCCGACCCACTAGCCAATAAGGTTTAATATGACTCCTTGACCTCTTTCATGCGTTTCCTGGTGACCCTCAACTCCTCAGTTCCCGGTCTAAATCTATGCGTCTAGGCGTTAAGACACACTCAATGTCCCGATGTCTACTTCTCGCTTGGTGAGAGAGAAATCCAAATGGTGAAAACCATCTGAGAGAGATAATGGGAACTGCAGATGCTAGAGAATCTGAGATAACAAAGTGTGGGGCTGGATGAGCTGGATTAACACAGCAGGCCAAGCAGCATCTTAGGAGCACAAAAGTGACGTTTCAGGCCTAGACCCTTCATCAGAACTTTCATCTGATGAAGGGCCTAGGCCCGAAACATCAGCTTTTGTGCTCCTAAGATGCTGCTTGGCCTGCTGTTTCATCCAGCTCATCCAGCTCCACACTTTGTTAACCATCTGAGAGGGCAGGTTCCTTCTCATCTTTATCCTGAATAGAAGAGCCCTTGTTCTGAACATGTGCGACATAGATTTACTGGTGGCGGGGGGGGGAGCATCCTTTCAACATTTCCCCCCTAAAAAGACCCCGCAGAATTTTAAGTTTCTGTTAAGATCAAAACTGTCATTCATCTCATCTCCAATGAGTTTTAGGCCTAATGTCACCAACCTTTTCTCCAATGATCAGTGTAAGTAAATAAGTTGTGCTTTAGCCTGCATTGGAGGTTTACATTCGAAGGATGGTAGTTGAACACAATGTACACGGGGCTGAGAGGGATTGTTGGAAGGAATGGCTTGCTAAACCGAATAGCAACATTGGTGAGAATGGGATTGGCTCATTATTTTGAAAAAAAAACTTCAACATGGGATATAGGTATCCCTGGCAAGCCTGGTGCTCATTTGCCTATCTTGAGTTGCTCCTGAGATAGGGCAGTGAGTTACCTCCTTGAGCTGCTACAGTCCTGTTCGGCAGGGAGAGCCAGGAGTTTGGAATATTGCAGTCAGTTCTGGCCTCTCTGTAATAGGAAAGATGGTGTGAAACTTGAAAAGGTGCAGAAAAGATACACAAGGACGTTGCGAGGGCTGGAGGGTTTGAGCTATAGGGAGAAGCTGAATAGGCTGGGGCTATTTTCCCTGGAGCGTTGGAGGCTGAGGGGTGACTTTATGGAGGTTTATAAAATCATGAGGGGCACAGATAGGGTGAATAGCCAAGGTCTTTTCCCCAGGGTAGGGGAGTCCAAAACTAGAGGGCATAGGTTGAAGTGAGAGGGGAAAGATTTAGAAGGGACCGAAGGGGCAACTTTTCCACACAGAGGGTGGTGCGTGTATGGAATGAGCTGCCAGAGGAAGTGGAACAATTACAACATTTAAAAGGCATCTGGATGGGTGCATGAATAGGAAGGGTTTAGAGGGATATGAACCAAATGCTGGCAAATGGGACTAGATTCATTTAGGTCATCTGATCGGCATGGACAAGTTGGACCAAAGGGCCTGCTTCCACGCTGCACATCTCTGTCACTCCAAGAATGCGATATTGTTGCAAGTATTGGATAAGTAGTGTTATCAACTTGAAATGTCAACATTTTCCGCAAGCATCACTTTAAAACTGGCTGTTAGCAGCCACTAACTTGCAATTACCTGTCAGCATGTAGCCAACAAGGTGTCAGTACCTGTGGCTGGCTGTTGACAGCTGAGGTGTAATTGGTCTGACTTTTAAGAGGTGTGTATTCTGCAGGAGTACCCACACCATTCAGAGTTCTGTGTACGCAGAGCTGGGGAATCAGATAAATGGAATGGCTTGAAAAAAGTGACAGGAAATTGGATGAGTGAGGCAATTTGCTGCAGAGGGGAGATCTCCTGCAGAGATGAAAACAAAGGGGCACCAGGAAATATATACATCAGAGCAACGAGCTCTAAAGGGATAAAACTGAAATCAATCAATTCGAGGATATGGTGTTGAGATCCTCACTGCATATAAACAAATTCAGATATGCCTAATGAACTAACGTGTAGACTAAGGGGATTCCAGACTTTAAAACAATGTTCGCTCCTAAGTCAGTAAACTTGCAATATTTGAGTCTCATTACTTGCAATCTTTTGCAAGTGGGAGATCTGTTTTACTACTTGTGACCTGCAGAATATCAGTTAATCTATCTCTGATTAAATTCTCCTGACACGCAAACATGGGGTGAGTTCCGTACTTTGAAGTCAATAATGACGTGTAATCTTGAAAATCCACTTTTTCAGTCAAACAACGACTTGTTTGAGTGTCTTATTCCAAAAGGCTGCAATTCCAGGAATGCAGTGTTCCCCAATTATGGAGTGCCAAGTCACGGTGCATGTTGTGCCCGCAGCTTAAGAAATCGAGGAGGCAAATGTGCGAGCGGAGCTCGTGTTATGTGATAGTGCATTCTTGTTAAATCCGTAGCTTTCATTTAAATTGTATGAGAAATGGTTGCATAACTAATTTGTTTTCAGAGAATTAACTGAGGGATTCTGGAATCACGATAGAGATGATACAAGGGAGAAGATTGGGTGGCAGTGTTGGCTTAATGTGACAGTGGAGCACGCACCCATAATAGAACTTGTTCTATGTTAATTTCCATTGACTTTTTGTCAGTTCAAATGGAAATTGTGAGAATTATGGACAGGCATTTCATTTCAATCCCCAACACCCAACTGGTTAATGCAATCATTTTTTTCTTAACGGGGGCAGAAATGTGTGATACGGCACTGATATTAATGTCTTGGGAACAGTTCAGAGAATTTTTACTCGACTCGTTCCCAGAATGAGCAGATTGCCTTATGAACTGAGGCTGGACAGGCTCAGCCTATATCCCTTGGAGTTCAGAAGAGTCAAGCTGTGACTGAATTGAAATGGGGTGGCATGGTAGCTCAGTGTTTAGTACCACTGCTTCACAGCACCAGGGACCTGGGTTCAGTTCCAGCCTTGGGCAACTGTCTGTGTGGCGTTTGCACATTTTCTCCGTGTCTGCATGGGTGCCCTCCAGGTGCTCCGGTGTCCTCCCACAATCCAAAGATGTGCATGCTAGGTGGATTGGTCATGCTAAATTGCCCATAGTATTCAGGGGTGTGTTGGTTATAGAGAGATGGGTCTGGGTGGCTCTGAGGTTTGGTATGGACTTGTTAGGCCAAAGGGTCTGTTTCCACACTTTTGGGATTCTATGAATTTAAAAATACAAAGTTCATGACCTAGTAAAAGTTGGAAGGATGTTCTGTGTTGTAGCAGGATCTAGATTTAGGAGGTGTGATAATTTTAAAAAAGAAATGGTCACCCACTTAAAACACAGATGTGGAAATTTTTAACCACATGGAGGGTTGGAATTCGTTGGAATTCCCTCTCTCAAAAGGCAGGGCACACAGGGTCTTTTGCTATTTTAAGGCAGAAATGGATAGATTGCTGATTATCAAGGGAATGAAAGATCACTGGGGATATGAAGGAACATAGAGCTGAGGTTAAAATCAGATCAGCCATGATCTTATTGAACGATGCAGCAGGTTCAAAAGGCTGAATGGCCTACTCCAGTTCCTATGCTGGGGCATTGGCAGTGTTTTGTAAGAACTTTTCCAGATCTCATTAAATCTTACTCTGAGTTTTGAACACTTCACTGAAAGAAAGAATTGAAGATGCATTGAACAGTGAGAACAACTACCCTTGTGTATCGTTTATTGTACAGTTTCCTGTTAGATTTATTTGGTGTATCTCTATCTTTCATTTGTCACTCCTGGCACTGAAACATCTCTTGTCAATTGAGCTCATGTTCGCCTGGACACTGATCTCAGGATATTGCATGAGAGCCTTCCACTGTGACCTGCCACAATGACCTTCTATGTTCTGTCTTGGCTTTCCAGCTAAAATTGGGAACTTGCTGGGAAAACCACAGATCAAAATGCAGTTTTCTTAAGGAAGTGGCTAGCCCAACTCATCAGAGTCTGAAGCAATTGACTGGAACCACCAATGGGGCACAAAGATTGGAGTGAGTGCGCCTGATGAGGAATTACCAAAGAGAACAGAAAGGATCCCCTGTGATAGACCCAAATAAAAGCAAAAATGCTGCAGGTACTGGAAATCTGAAATAAAAACAGAAAATGCTGGAGAAACTCAGCAGGGCTGGCAGCATCTGTGGGGAGACAGAAATAGAGTTAACGTTTCAAGTCTGGTGTGACTTCTTCAGAACGGGGGAGGGATGCACTGTGGAGGAAGGGGGAGCAGGCCTGGAGTACCAGAAGGGGGCCAGGTCCGGAGAGGGACTTGGCTGTTGGGCCCTGGGGCAAGATAAGACATAGATTGTTTATGCTCAGTCTAGCTAGCCCTGAGCAGCTGGAAGAATGAGCCCCTCTGGTTGGCAGCATTACCCTGCCCGAAATACTCTGCAGTGAAAACACTACCAAAACTCTTCTGGACTGTTCAGATTTCCGAAAGTTTGTGTTTCTTCCAAGTGGCGAATAGGGGGAAATTAGGATTACTTTTGTAGAGACGTTCACTGCAGATTTGCAGCTCTGACCTGTCTTGGAGTGGCAGCAACTTCAGATCTGAATTTCCACAGCCAGCAATCTGGTAATTGTAAACCTTTGACAGCAAATTGAGTTTGCTATTCTACAAGTCAATGAGAATCTGGGCTATGAAAAGAACTAATTTTGTTAAATTTCGTTTATGAGAGATTAAAAATAATGTTGGTTCATTATTCCAATTACGAACCTTTCTTGAATGTTTTAACTGGAAGATAAATCAGGAATTGAATAATTTTAAATACATTTTGAAAATTACAATTAAAGCTTTTTGTCACCATCTCTTTGAAATCAAGATTCATTTACTATGATCTTCAATTCCAACTTGACCTTTCAAAGTACCAAGCATTCAAACCCAATCACCCTTACATCACCCAGCAGACATTACAATAAAGCACAAAAGGGCCCGTCAGATTCCAGCTTGAGGTTTATTCACCAAATTTAGCCTCGCTGAACAAATCTCGAAGTGCGTCAAAGTTTGTAGCGAAGCTCGTTCTCAAACCCTGCCTCCATTTTCAATTTTTTGAGAAATGCATTTGCCCCTCATTGGGCTGACGATATCAGTGGGAAGTGAAACTTTTTCAATCCCCTCCATTGTCAATAACGAAAACACACAAATTAGATCAGCTTGTCACGGGAAAAAGGGCCTTTCACACTCTGATTTCAGAAAAACCCCCGTCTTTCATAGAAGCCCTACAGTATGGAAGCGAGCAGTAGTTGTTGGAACCAGGTGGATCTTGTTGACTGCAAGAACCTCGATTGGAGTTGTTAATCTAGGCCAATCTGGACAGCTTTGTCTGACCAAAACAAACAGGAGATTTCATCAGTTCAGGGAACTGACTCCAGGCTGTCTGGCTACTGCCGGTGTGCTGTGCACAAGTAGGTAAAGAGTGATGTGGTGACAGGATACCAGCCTCGGTGGAGTTACATCAGAGACCATTTCAGTCCACATTGCCCCACCAAAGAGCATCCCACCTAATCCCTGTAACCCTGCACTTCCCATGGCTGACCCATCCAGCCTACACATCCCTGAACACTCTGGGACAATTTATCATGGCCAATCCACCTCGCCTGCACATCTTTGTACTGTAGGAGGAAACCAGAGCACCTGGGGGACACCCAGACACAGGGAGAATGTGCACACTCCACACGGACAGTCACCCGAGAGTGGAATTGAACCCAGGTCCCTGGTGTTGTGAGATAGTGATGTTAATCACTGAGCCACTGTCACTCTGATTTTAGCTTTTCCACTGTATAGTCTCTGTGACGAACTGCAACGTTCTTCAGAACGTTTGTGTGAAGCGACATATAACTGGTTAAAGAACCTTAATCAAAAAGAGTTCACTTGCATACCAGAAATCCTCCAGACAAAAGGAATGTCCTTTATTTCAAATGTATTCCAAATTATCTGACTGCTGTTTTGACCCTGGGCAAAAAGTTAGCATCCTGTTCAGTGAATTCACAAATTCATGAAGGTTTGCTAGCTGCAAAGGGTCACAAGAGGGAGTGTTAAATTGTTCAAGGTAGAACAGTGTGTGATGAGCTAGTTGGGCTACATTGGTAATGCTGCTGATATATCTTCACTTACTGTCAAGTTAACATCTTCGGGGAAACAGTGAAGCATTGATCAAAATGCAGAAAATGAAACCACATCTTGCAATGATGAAAGGGAACTGAGCTCACGTTTCAGTTCTCTTCCCTTTCTTCCTTCACTGTTGTTGGCTGCAGTGCTATTTGCTCTTTCTGTTCCCAATCCAGGTGTGAATGTTGGTTTCCATCTACAGCCTTTACTTTGTATTAAAAGACTGTTGAGGTACAACCTAAAGTTTTATTTGCCTTTCATGGAACCACACCAAACTGTGTGCAATTTCATCAATCAGTGATCTGGTCGCCCTCATTTAAAATGGTAAACAGAAAATGAAGTTTATACAAAACAAGGTTTCTGCTTGATCAGTAATGGATTATACCAGACGAATATTAGATGTTACCGGGCTGCTAGGTTGTCCTGTTGCTTCACATTTTTCTTGAAGTAAAACCTCAAAGAATTTGCTCTGTGATACCCCTTTAGTTTATATCTACTAATCAGACCCTTTGGCCCAACTCGTCCATGCCGACCAGATATCCTCAATAAATCTAGTTTCATTTGCCAGTATTTGGCCCATATCCCGCTAAACATTTCCTACTCGTATACCCAAACAGATGTCTTTTAAATATTGTAATTGTACCTGCCTCTACAACATCTTTTGGCAGCTTGGTCCATACACACAGCACCCTCAGCATGGAAAAAAATGCCCCTCAGCTCCCTTTTAAATCTTTCTCTTCTTGCCATAAACTATGCCTTCTAGTTTTGGTCTCCTGTACCTTTGGATAAAGACCTTTGCTATCCACCCTCTCTGTGCCCCTCATGGTTTTAGAAACTTCTATTAAACCAGCCTCCAGCGAAAATAGCCCCAGCCTATTCAAGCCTCTCCCTATAGCTCAAACCCTCTAACCCTAGCAACATCCTTCTGAATATTTTCTGAATCCTTTCGCAACATCTTTCCTATAACAGGGAGACCAGAATTGAACACAGCAGTGCAAAAGTGGCCTCATCAATGTCCTGTACACCCACAACATGTCCTCCCAACTCCTATATTCATTGCACTGAGCAATAAAGGCATGCATATCAAATCATCATGCATATAGCTACTCTGTCTACCTGCGACTCCTGTTCAAGAAATAACACTTTATTTAGCAACACACCTGAGGATCTTACAGTTAAGTATAAGCATCCTGCCCTGATTTGCCCTTCCAAAATGCAACACCTCACATTTACCCAAATTAGACTGGATCTGCCACTCCTCGGTCCATCAGTCCATCTGATTCAGTTCTGTACGTCTCTATGGCTCTACTGAATGCACAGAATAGAGACCCGTAATACTTTTGCATCTAGAATTGAGCCAAAAAACTTTTTCGAAATGAAACGTCTGTTAACGTGAAAATTGCAACATATTCAAGGGCATTATCTTTAAGAAAAAAAGTCTGTTCAAAATAGACGCCACATTAAATTCATCTTCCAGTATGTAGCCATGCTTTAAAGATGATGGGATGGTGGACTCTTCTTCATGTAGATTAATTAAGTTGGGTGCACAGGCTGCAAATGCAAAGCTGGTAGATGACAAAATCCTTGTAACTATTGTGAACAGCGTGGAGGATAAACTTGAAGAAGTTGGTGGATCCAATGGACAAATGGCAGATGAAATTTAATGCAGAGAAGTAGATATAAACTCACTTGCAGAGGCAATATAAAACTAAAGGATACTGTTCTAAAGGAGCAGAAAACTTGGGGTGGTATTTGTCAAAGGTAGCAGGGCAGGCTGTGAGAAAGTTTTAAGTACATCTACAAGGCTTTGTAAGTTGATGAACAAATTACAAGAGCAGAGTTAACGTTTCGGGTTAACTGAGGAAGGGTCACCGGACCTGAAATGTTAACTCCGCTTTCCTCTTCACAGATGCTGCCAGACCTATTGAGTTTTTCCAGCAACCTCTGTGCACGTGATAGAAATTTGAGTTTGATGGAGCTCGGCTCTGCAGATTTCCAAACTGAAATGGAAGGGAAATGGGTGAGAGTTTGTAAGTTTCACATTTTACTGGGAAAGCAGGTGCAAAGGAAAACCCCACCAACAACAGCCAGGGTCTTGGTGGATAGCATTGCCAGCTGTGATTAAATCTATTCCTGAATGTCTTATCACAAGCCTTGCCTGCTCCCACATGGCCCCTCCTCATGCTTCAACCATTTGTCAGCCCACACATCCATCCTTGGTTACACCATTTGAAAAGCAAAAATCAAACTGGAGGACGCTCTGGTTTTCAGCCAAAGCGTCTTTCTTAGTGATTTCTCAGCATTTTTATATCTGGTGAAGAGAAACATTCAGCAATAATGACAAAAAGTCGATCTTTTCCATTCTGATTTTTCTCCATAGTTCTACAGACCAGTGCCTTGGAGATTAACCGTCAATTTCTACAGACTCCATGCCAATCCTGAACAGTTGGTAACGTTACTGACAAATAGTATATCGATCATGTTGTTTGCATGACTGCAGAATTGGTCTGGTACCTGGGTACCACACAAGAATTGTTCCTCTGCATAACATCATGGATGTTCTTAATGTCCTACCTGGAAATGATTACAATAATTGACCTGCACAGACTCCACAGGAAGACTGATTACTCAGAGTAAAATAAATATAAAATGATGCAGTTTAGACATCCCATGAGCTTCGATTTTAGAAACCTGAAGACTGGAAGATTGTGTAGAGTAAGTAGAAATGAGTCTTTATTCCACAACAGAGAAAGACAAATAGTTAAGACAGGAGATGTGAAATTTAGAGAGAGCATGTAGTAATATTGAGAGGTCGTCTCAGGTTCAGCCCAGATAATAGAGCCAGACTAATTAATAGGGCTGAACGGCCTCCTTCTGTTCTGAAATAATTCTGTGATTATTCTGCAAAGGGATTTAATTTGGGGTGCTACAGGAAAATAGTAGGTTCAATTCTTGAGATGTGAAATGGACCAGTTGCTTCCATTATAGAAACCTAAAGTGGATGTATAGTGGATGTAAATTTTGGTGCTTAGATTTGTGGCTTTCATGCAGCAATTAATGAGAATTTCAGAATTGTAATTTGCAATAAGTGTTAGGATTTTGCAAATTAGTTTTCTGCAATCTAATTTTCCTTACTTCCTGAAATAGCAAGCGGTTAGAATACTTGGCAGTAACATTTCTAATAATTAATGTCTTCAGTGTTGAATGCCATCATAAGTGGAGAATTTGAAGAAACGCTACTTTAGGCTGTTCATATTTTTAATCTCGTTTTTAAAATTCCAATTGTGTACATCCTTGGCATAGAATCGAAAAAAATGAAATTACTGGAACCGTTTGCTGCTTCTTAACTCTGTACTCGAGTGTCTTCTTCAATCATGTTATGCTCATATGCATCACTGGACCTGATACAGACCTGGGAGCTCAGAAGTCTGAGCGTTTACATTAAATTTAACTGGTTTTGCTGGAGTAGCGGCCTAATATACTACAATAGGCCATGGCTTTTCTGCATTGAGAGGGGTTAGGTTACCCAAGGCTCAAACAACCTTTGAACAAAGCACCTTCTAATGTCTTAATAAAGAAGTGGGACGTGACTTCACAATGCTTTTGGAGTCAAAATTATTAGGTTTGATATGAGCATTCGGAAGACAGAAGAAAAACATTTTAATTTACCAATTACATTTCACATTCTCAGAATATCTGAAACAGCTTGAGAGCCACTTAGGCCCTTGTGAAGTGTGGGTGCCTTTGTATTACAGGAAATGTAAAGGGGAAGGTGATAGCTTAGTGGTCTCAACACTGGACTGTTAATCCTGAACTCAGCCATTGTTCTGGGGACCTGGGGCTCGAATCCTGTCGTGGCAGGATTCAGTAAGGAATCATGTGCTAATGCTGTAATGATGACTTGAAACTGTTGCCAGTTGGGGGGGTGGGGGGGGCGTGGTGTGGAATCCGTCTGGATTTGTCGAATCATAGAATCCCTATAGTGTGGAAGCAGGCCATTTGGCCCATCAAGTTTGTAACAACCCTCTGAAGAGCATCGCCTCCACCCTATCCCTGAATTTCCCATGACCAATCCACCTAGCGTGCACATCTTTGTACTAATGAATTTATCAAAGATGTTGATGCAGTGACCAACTAACTGCCATTAGGAGTGTGTGTTAGCATTATTTCCTTTAACTTCCCTGTGTTCTCAGTTAGCACCATGTGAAGTAAATCTACCCAGTGAATCTTTAAAGCTTTCACCTATCACCTTTATATCTGGCTGTGTCTCTTCGTCAGTATTTTTCAGTTTGAAGTTGTGCAACAGCTCTCTCAGTTTGTAAATATTTTTTATGTAACCTATTCAGAGATATTATGATGCATCTCTGGGAGCAAGTGGGACTTGCCTTCTAATTCAGAGGCAGGGAACTGCCACTGTACTACCTTCTCATAGAGTGTGTGCAGAACATTAGAAATCATTAGCAACAGTAAAATGATGTTTGGCCAACAGCCTGTTCTTTTCTGAATGATCTATCTTCTTCCTTCTGTTGGTGTCTCCAAAATCATTGAATTATCACTTGGAGGCCATTTACAGTGTCTTATTTAGTGATTATCCCAGTAAATCTGTTTACAAACCCATCATAAGAAAATTCAGAGTGACTCTGAATTTAAAAAAAAACTCCAAATGTGGGTCTGGTGCGTTGTTAGAATCCTTATACTACAGTAGCAGGCCACGTGGCCCATTGAGCCCACACTGCTCCTCCAAAGAGCATCCCAGCCAGACCCATGCCCCTTCACTATCCCTGAAACTCCATATTTTCTGTGGCTAATCCACCTAGCCTGCACATCTCTGGTCACAAAGAGCAATTTAGCATGACCAGTCCACCTAACCTGGACACCCGCAGACAGTGGGAGGAGACCGGAGCGCCCAGAGGAAGCCCACAGAGAGACAGGGAAAATATGCAAACTCCACACAGACAGCCACTCGAAGGTGAAATTGAACCCAGGTCCTTGGCATTGTGTGGCAGCTGTGCTAACCACTGAGCCACCCACACTATGCTGTTGGCTCCTGTTTTCTCAATACTTCAATAAAAAAATGTCTTCACCAACTTAATAAATTCTCCACAGTGTTGCAGACTTCAGATAAAACCCTGAGAGATCTTGGATCCTACAGAATGGGAATATCCTGATCAAATGTGTTTCTCACTCCAACTCCTTGAAATAGGTGTAAAACTCCGTCCCAGAGTTGGAAGCGGACAGCCCCCTCCTGAGGCTGCAAGGTTCCTGAGCAAAAAGTTGGAATTTAGTTTATGTTTTGCTGGTCTCCCGTAATAATCTGTAAAGCATCCATCTGCCACACTGGTTTATTCAGAACATACAGGGTACCCTAAGTGCCAACCACTCCTCCCTATTACATAACATCACCTCAAAAGAACAAAAGAGAAGTGCAGCATAGGAACAGGCCGTTCGATCGTCCAAACCCGTGCCGACCATCATGCCCTGACGAAACTAAAAAACAAACCTTCTGCCCTTATTTGGTCTGTACCCTTCTATTCCCTCTCTATTCATGTGACCCACCAGAAGCCTCTTACATAGCGCCAACGCGCCTGCTTCCATCATTTCTTCTGGCAGAACATTCCAGGCCCCTACCACTTGCTGCATGAAAAACTTCCCTCGCACATCTCCCTTAAACATTCCCCCTCTCACCTTGAACCTGTGCCCCCTTGCAATTGAAACTTCAGCCCTGAGGAAAAGCCTCTGACTATCCCACCCTATCTATGCCTCTCATCATTTTGTGGACTTCAGCCAGGCCTCCTGTCAACCGCGGTCTTTCCAGTGAAAACAATCCTAGTCTTTTTAACCTTTCTTCATAGCCAATTGCCCTCGAGACCAGGCAGCATCCTGGTGAAGGTTCTAGGCCCGAAACGTCAGCTTTTGTGCTCCTGAGATGCTGCTTGGCCTGCTGTGTTCATCCAGCTTCACACTTTATTATCTTGGATTCTCCAGCATCTGCAGTTCCCACTATCACAGCATCCTGGTGAACCTTGTCTGCACTCTCTCCCATGTTTCTGCATCCTTCAGGTAATGTCGCAACCAAAACCGCACATAATACTCCAAATGCAGCCGAACAAGTGTCTCATATAGCTGCAACATGTATTGCCAACTCTTGTATTCCATGCCCAGGCCGATTAAGACAAGCATTCCATATGCCTTCTTAATCACCTTGGCCACTTTTGAGGAACTGTGGACCTGCACGCCGAGATCCGTCTGAATGTTAATGTTCCTAAGGGTTCTGCCATTTACATTATAATTCACATGTAAATTGGATCCTCCAAAATGCATCACCTCACATTTGTTTGGATTAAACTCTATCTGCTATTTCTGTGCCTGAGTTGCCAATCTATCTATATCCTGTTTAAACCTTTCACAGTTGTTGGCACTCTCAGTTACTCCACCAATCTTCATGTCATCTGCAAACTTACTAATCAGACCACCCACATTTTCCTCCAGATCATTTGTGAATACTGCAAACAGCAGAGGACCTAAGAAGTGGTGAGTGTAGGGAATGAGCTGGCAGAGGAAGTGGCGTAGGTGGGGATAATTATAATACTTAAAAGGCATCTGGATGGGGACATGAATAGGAAGGGTTTAGGGGGGTATGAGCCAAATGCTGGCAAATGGGACTAGATTAATTTAGGATATCTGGTCAGCACGGACGAGTTGGACTGAATGGTCTGTTTCTGTGCTATATATCTCAATGACTTTAAGTTGGTTGTAGAATTTGGGTCGAAAGGGATGAAAGGATATTGAGGGGTAAGTGGGAACAGCCTGTTGAGTTGAATGATCGTCCATGACCGTAACGAACGGCAGAGCAGGTTCAAAGGGTGGAATGGCCAACTCCTGCCCCCATTTTTGTAAATCATTTTTAATCACCCTATTAAAACACTGCCCAATTCAGATGGGACTTGAACCTCAGCCTCTGGTGCAGTGGTTGGGATATGTACAAGGGGTCTTTATTATTTCTAGTCAACCTGTTCACTATTCTGTCTCATCTCTAGAGCAGATGGGATGTATGGGCTCTTAACACTCCTCACTTCATGTCAGCTGCTCTTAATCACAACTGGACCTTGCACATATACACGCTCAATTGCTATAGTGTTTGCACCATGAGTACCCCAGCTGGAAACCCATGAAAACTTCGTTCCACCTCGTAGGGCAGAGAGCTGGTCAACTTGAGCTGGATCTACTGTTAGGATGTAATGGTTGCATACTGACAGTTGTGAAGTATATGTAGACCCTACCATTGAGGCCCGACTTAAGCCCCAAAATATTTATGCCTCAAGGGCCTTTCTTGATTTCAGTTTCTTAAACCTTCTAATTTCTCCAGTTCCTGCCTCATACTGTTGTAATTAACCTCCCCCCAATTTAGCACTTTCACATAAGGACCAGTCTTATCCTCGTCCTTAACTATGTTGAAACTTAGGGATTTATGATCACTGTTCGCAAAATGCTCACCCGCTGAAAATTCCATTACCAGACCAGGTCCATTCCCCAGTACAAGTCGAATATGACTCCTTCCCACGTTGGGCAATTTACATATTGTTTCAAGAAACCTTCCTGCATGCACCTAACAAATTCTGCCCCTTCTAAGCCTGTGGCATTAAGGGAATTGTAGTCAATGCTGGGGCAGTTAACATCACCTACTAAAACAGCCCTGTTACTCCCAGTCTCTGGGCTGTAGACTATCTGATCTGACCTGTCTGCTATATATGTGCAGTTTTGAAGAGGCCTCTCTCTTGCTGGCACACATTTCACGATCAACTCTCACCCACCTTTCTCTCCTTTGCGCTCTCTCATGCTCTTGCTCTCTCTCACTCTCTCTCTTTCCACGTTGCTCACCTTTTTTTCTTTCTGTCTCTTTCTCTCTCTCTCTTTTCCAGCCCCTTCTTTCTCTTCACTGCTCAGTGAAACCAATTATCTCGTGCTCCCCAGTAGCCCAGCTCAGATGGGGATAGAATAGGTTAGCTGATGAGATGTGTTTTCACGCCTGTGATTCCTCCAGTCAGGATTCCAGTCTCTCCACATGAGGCTGCTAATTGGATGTTGGCTGCATCCTCTGGGGATGGAGAGGTAATACTGAGAAATGAGTGAAGCTGCAACATCTTTCAGCTGTTAATTTACCTCCTTCGACTTGCTGCTGTGTGCAAACAGATGTTGCATTCTCCCATATAGCCGTTACCGCATTGTAGGATGGATGAAGTGTTTTGATTTACTTCTGAAAGGCAAGCTGAGACATGAACATAGTACATTTGGCGAATGGAGCCTGTTTGCTCAAGTAAAGCATCAGGGGAAATTTTCAAAAATGTGGACAGCAACTCAAAACGGAGTTTGATTTTGATTTATTTTTCTCACTACGGCTTCAGTGCCTCAGAATATTAATTATTAAGGTTTTCTTCCTAAATTGACATCTGGATTGAATCCACAATCCAGCCCTCCATCACAATTTTCATTGCTTGTTGGCTTTTAAGTTTGAGAGGAATTTTGGAAAAGCAAATCAGGGCAGGACTTACACATTTAATGGTAAAGCCCAGGTGAGTGTTACTGAGCAAAGAGACCTTGGAGTGCAGACTCATAGTTCCTTGAAAGTGGACTTGCAGGTATATAGGATAATGAAGAAGGTATTTGGTACGCTTGTCTTTATTGGGCAGTGGATTGAGTATAGAAGTTGGGAAGTCATGTTGCAGCTGTAAACCAATAACCTATAAACCTGTACAGGACATTGGTTTGGCCAGTTTTGGAATACCACATGCAATTCTGGTCCCCCTCCTGTAGGAAGGATGTTGTGAAACTAGAAAGGGTTCAGAAAAGATTTACAAGGATGTTGCCAGGGTTGGAGGGTTTAAACTTTAGGGAGAGGCTGAATAGGCTGAGGGGTGACCTTACAAAGGTTCATAAGATCATGAGAGGCATGGATAGGGTAAATAGATAAGGTCTTTTCCCCAGAGTAAGCATGTCCAAAATGAGAGGACATAGGTTTAACGTAAGAGGGACCTGAGGGGTCACTTTTGATGCAGAAGGTGGTGCATGTATGGAATGAGCTGCCAGAGAAAGTGGTGGAGGCTGGTACAATGACAGCATTTAAGAGGCACCTGGATGGATACATGAATAGGAAGGGTTCAGAGGAATATTGGCCAAATGTTGGCAAATGGGACTAGATTTATGTAGGAAATCTGGTCGCCATAGATGAGTTAAACTAAAGGGTCAGTTTCCGTGCTGTAATTTCAATGACTGTATGAATCAAAGTTGTCATATTTTCTAGTCAGCAGAGAAACGTTGATGGTCTGGTTTCTGGAGAAGGTTGAGTAGAAATATCTGGCTGGTGTTTAGATTCAGGAAGGGACTATTGTTTTAACTTAATGCCTTATATTTGCATTCTTCATGACTTTATTAAGTTCACATGAACTGTACATTTATAAAATACACTAGGATTGTAATGAGCTGTTGGGTTTTCCTTTCAATCACATGCTCAGAAACAAAGCTGAGTGAAATGGAAGTTTGCATTGTCGATAATGCCAATCAAATTCAAGTATAATGCTGGACCTTATTGCTGTTGTGCTCAAGACATTTTTAAAAACTCTTGAGTGGGATATGAATCAGAGGCGGAGGGAGTGAAGGTTTATGGATGTGGTGTCAATCATGTGGGCTGCTTTGTCCTCAGCTTCTTAAGTGTTGTTGGTGCTGCCCCCATTCAAGCAAGTGGGGATATTCCATCGCACTCCTGACTTGTAGATGGCTGACAAGTTTTGGTGAGTCAGGAAGTGAATTATTCACTACCAAATCCCAACCCCTGACGTGTAGCCCGTGGGGCCCAGGCTTGTCGATAGGGTGAGTGGTTCGATGAAGAGCTTATGTTCAATATGGGAAACTGCTTAACAAAGATTTGTCAATTTTATTTTTGTCCTTGGATCAACAGTTATTTGTACACAATTCAAAACTCTACCTCTCTCTTCACTTCCTGAGTTCATTCCTGAAAAGTCTGGCTGAAGTTTTTAATCAACCTGCTCGGATGTATTCAGGTGTATCTCTGGAACAGTTGGGACTTGAATGCATGCCTTCTGGCTCAGAGATAAGGACATTACCACTGTGCAACTGATAGCACCTCTGGGCGTGACTTATAGACCCGGCCCCTCACCCTAGATTCCCATTACAATAAAAAATAGTTCCCCTCTGCCTACCTTATTGGCCGTCTCCCAGTAGCTTGAAAGCTTTGAGTAAGTGGCTTTTAATGATCTCATTTCTAACCCCACGTAGATTCTCCATGTAACTCATCCATAACATTCAAAGTATTGTTCTGGTAAATGGTCCCAACACAGCCAAACTGTCCTTCCTGAAATATGGTGGGTGAAAATGTAAAGGAAGAGTAGCTTTAAATTTGAAGATGGGAAAAGTGTGCTCCTTTTTTTCTTAAGAAGCCAGATCTGAAATAATTCACTTCATATGCCTCCCCGTGCTGAACATTAATTAGGTCACAACTGAGGTGAGGTGGTGGGTTTAACTGTGTTGATGTTGCCTCCTTCATTGCTGTGTGCCTGCAGGACAGTCAGTCAGAACGGACTGGGATGCACATGACCGTGAGACTGAGCTGCAGACTGTCTGATAAACTGTGCCCCAGCTCGTCTCCTCTCTAACCTCAAGGCAGTTTCCTCCTGTCAGTTTGATAAGCACATTTTTTTAAAAAAAAACTTTGTTTAATTGTAATTTTGGCCCAGACGGCTGACAGGTTGCAGATGGGTTTTTTTTTCTTCTTAAAACATACCGCAGGCAGCAAGAAAATTGAGTGGCGACATTCAATTTTTAACCACTGCCCTTCAGGCAGTGCAAGCTCGTTGCAAATACGTTTGAAGTTCTGGCTGCCCTTCCCCCTTCATCCCCAATGCCAGCTTCTTGTTCTGAGGGCAGTAGATTGGCACTGTGCTGTAGGGAGCGACAGCAATTTCTCAAACCATCTCAATAACTTTAATCTCAGAAGAGAACACCCATGGCTCAGTTATAGGCAATAAGCCCTGGCTAACATTGAGTTACAACGTCGGAGTCTTGGAGCCAGGGTTTGATGTTTACAATCTTGTGTCCAACAAGCAGTTACTTATTGTTTGAAATTTCACCGCACTGTATTCTATCTTAGTTTCAAGTCCCCTGCAACTTTCACATAGGAGACTGATGTTTCTGACATTCGTCCATTACATTATTGAAGCAAGGATCATCATAATCTTTGTATCCTCTGGAGTTTAGAAGAGGAAATGACGACTTGATTGAAATATCTTCAGGGGTTCTTGACCAAGTGAACATGGAGGGGATGTCCATGTTCACATCCCTGGCTCTACTACAAAAATAAATTCAAGTTGATTTCTGGAACAGTCCCTCAAATATCTAGAATGCAAAATGTCATCTTCCGGTTCTCAGTTACCAATCCACACCTCTACTATCTCACTTTAGGCCTCAGAAGCAATCAGCACTGTTTGTTAATTCTCTCATGAGATGTGGGCATTACTGGCATCATCTGTTGCCCCTCCCTAATTGTCCTTGAGCTGAGTGGCTCGCTTGGCTGTTTTGGAGGGCAGTTTAGAGTCACCAACATTGCTGTGGGTATGGAGTCACATGTAGGCCAGATTGGTCTGAGATAAAGCATGAGATTATCTGCTTTTCTTTGGCTGTAGTCAATGATGAGAACAATCATGTAACATCTGAGAACCTCAAGTGTCAGGCTCCTTGTCTATGTTTAAAGGGAGACTAGTCTTTACTTTACTTTGTGAAGCTTCAAAATCTCCCCTTCCCCCACTGCATCCCAAAACCAGCCCAGCTCGTCCTCTCCCCCCACTCTGTCCGAAAACCAGCCCAGCTTGTCCCTGCCTCCCTAACCTGTTCTTCCTCTCACCCATCCCTTCCTCCCACCCCAAGCCGCACCTCCATTTCCTACCTACCAACCTCATCCCGCCTCCTTGACCTGTCCATTCTCCCCGGATTGACCTATCCCCTCCCTACCTCCCCAGCCATACTCTCCTCTCCGCCTGTCTTCTTTTCTCTCCATCTTTGGTCCGCCTCCCCCTCTCTCCTTATTTATTCCAGAACCCTCACCCCATCCCCCTCTCTGATGAAGGGTCTAGGCCCGAAACGTCAGCTTTTGTGCTCCTGAGATGCTGCTGGGCCTGCTGTGTTCATCCAGCCTCACATTTTATTATCTTGGATTCTCCAGCATCTGCAGTTCCCATTATCTCTGAAAGGAATTTATGGTTACTGGCTGAAATAAAAATACAAAGGTTAAAAGTAGTTTTGGATAAAAGATTTATAAAGCTGAAAGTAAGGCCAGTCTATTAGTTTCGGCCACCATCAGTTCTGAAGAAGGGTCACTGGGCCTAAAACGCTAACTCTGTTTTTTCCTTCACAGATGCTTCCAGACCTGCTGAGCTTTTCCAGCAACTGTGTTTTTGTTTTTGTTCCTGATTTAAAGCATCCGCAGTTCTTTTGTTTTTTTTTATCTATTATTCGTGCAGGTCTGTTAATTGCTTGAAGACTCTCCATTCACTGTGAAAGTGTTAAAAACTTGAAGTCAATTTTAGAATCTGCAATGACTCCTGCAGTTGAATAGTATGAGGGTGTTTGTACAGTTGGATTGAGTCGAGCAGGTTCTGGAGGAAGTGAAGATTCCATTATTTTGCTTTGATGGTCTTGTACCGTTTGGTAACGTGATTCAGTACAGCAGTCCTGCAGAACATGCAAAACAGCCAAGCGAGTGTCCCTATTGACACCTCTGTCTCTCTTTCTCCCTCTCTATCTTTTGCTGTCTCTTTTGCACTCTATCTCACAGAGTTTATGTTGGTGTTCTGTTTGAAAATGGTGCCTCAGCCTGTCTTTTATGTTAGCAAACCTAAGATGATTGCTGTGTTAACTTTTCAAGAATCATCGTTGTACAAATGCAAACTTGGTTTCCTTGTCATGGGGGGATTGGGGCCTTGCTGACTGCATTTGGTTTTCTCTGACACTTTTGAGCTCCTACACCTTCTGAAGGATCCATCAGCGTGTCCAGGGCGTTCATAAAATTCAAAAAGTATCTCTCTGTGGTTGGTTCTGAGATAAAACGTCGGATTTTCTGCTTTTCTTTGGCTGTAGTCAATGATGAGAACAAGCACGTAATATCTGAAAACCTCAAGTGACAGGCTCCTTCTGTATGTTTAAAGGGAGACTACTTTACTTTACAAACAATGCCGTCTCACAGGTGTGACAGTTGGCCAGCATTGAGAGCGATTTTCATACTGAAGATGTAACAGCAAATGTAGATGATTAACTGTAAAACTAAGTTTTAGATGGAACACCATGATTGTTCTGCTTTACAGGAGCCTGTGAGACTGGAAAGAGATTGGGGGTGGTTGAACAGAGCAGAAACAACCAGATTAGACCTCCTGGAATAGACTAGTGATGGGTGACTACTGCCCGGAGAGTTTGTATTACATACAAACCTAGAATCCAACATTTTCTGCGCTACATCCCTAAATAATTTATCTTCCTCCCTCCCCCCTGGTGAATAACCAACGATACCTCAGCGCATGTTTTGGGAACCACACCTCTGTTGTCAGGAGGTTGGATTTTGGATATGAGAGATAATAGGAACTGCAGATGCTGGAGAATCCAAGATAACAAGGTGTGGAGCTGGATTTTGGATATTCTCTTTTTGGTAGCAAATATAGGTCAGAGGTGTGACTTGGTTCTGCAGCTTCGCCCGAACAGAGACGTACTTGCCTCAATCAGGATAAAAGTATTTGCTTTGCTCACCTAAATCCCCAAGCCTGCTCATTTTAACAGCTCCAACCATCCTGTTCAGACAATCCATTATATTCCATCAGACGTACTGTCATCAATGCATTGTGCACTATTCAGAGCTGATGGTGGCTGTCTTTTTACTTGGGTCATTACTTAGTAATGGGTTTGCACTTTCTAAACACCACATAGCAAGATCCCTCCAGTTGTTTAGTTTCATGACGAGTGGCAGAGTCTTGACAGCATGGAAGGATGTCCATTAAACACACTAGTTGTCAAACAGACCTATTCTCCGATGAAAAGTCACCTCGACTCAAAACGTTAGCCTGTTTCCTCTCCATCGATGCTGTCTGACCTGTTGTGATCACCAGTGTTTATTGTTTTCAGTTCAGATTCCAGCATCTGCAGTAATTTACTCATGCATCTATCCTAGCCCCATTTTCCAGCACTTGGCCTGTAGCCTTGTGCATAATGGCATCTAAACAGTTCTTAAATAGCTTGAGTGTTCCTGCCTTGTCCATCCTGAGTCGCAGATACCCACCATCCTCTGAGTGAAAAGAAAACCCTTCAATCCTCTCTAAATCTCCTGCTCCTTACCTGAAAAGTTGAAGCTTTTCACTATATTTCACTGTGTTGTTCATTGTAGCGTACAAATGACAATAAATCATCATTCATTCATAAAACTGGTTGTGTCTTCTTGGGGAGTTGTCCCAAGTGTTCCCGCATTGTTGGCAGAGTTCCCATTCTGAAAACTCACTATGTGAATTGATTTTGGAGTGCGGAAGCCCTGTTGCTGCTTTTGTTTTCTCTGGGTCTGCCTTTATTCTGTTGCTGTTGATAATATGTGCCAGAAAGCGATCAAGTTCTCGCCTATCATTTAGGATGAGCCCTTCAGCTTGTAGATGTTTTAAAACAGCATGGACTCTCTGACTGTGCCCCTTAACAGTCTCCCTTGTGCATTGGCATGTGGCATATGATGCCTTCTAAGCCTTGCAGAATGTTAGATTCAGTCTATTAAAGAAATTCTGGGGTCAAGGTGATCCTGAAAAGCAGTCTTGAAGCAAAATGTCCCGAAATGAAGTTATAAATGTAGCAAACCTGGTTACTCTTCCCAGCATAGCTGGAAGAAGCCACTGCTGGCATTAGGTGTCATGAAATCTCTACTTTTAGGTAGTTTGGCTCAATGCTCATCTACTGTGGACAAATTCTGTCTCTAGTGCCATGTTGAGCTGCGCAAGGTCCACACAAATTCAAATGAAGCCATTAGATTTGGGTACAGTATTTATGTCTCAACACCATTACATCCTGAGGACAATGATACCCATTCTTCAGCGTTTCAGAGTGCTTTCGAAATGGCTCCATTACAGATGTAGAATATTCCTAGGTATCTGGAGACTTAACAGCTTTGCACTTTTCTTGAGTGCAATGTTGAATCCAATGCCATCTCTCTAATCCTGTAAACATTTTCGGGTGACCCTTTTCAAAGGTGCTCTTCACCTTTCGCTGCTTGACCTCTTCAGTAATTCCAGAAGGTTCAGGGCAGCACATCATCTTGCTCAAGAGTGGGAATATATGATTGTGAAGTATGTGTATGTTCTGTGCTGTGTGACACCCCTTGTGTTGCAGAGTTGCCAGCAGCATATCTTTAATCTTGTGGTGTACCTCCTGAACACAGGTGCTGTGTTGTATGATGTAAATTGTGTTTCTTTAGCCATAGTATGCAAGCTGATAATATTGTGAAACTCATCCTTGCAGCAAGTTTAACATTACCGAGATGTCCTTTGACATAAATTACTTCTTACCAAAATGGATTGGTTGGATTTCCAATTTCCTTAAGCAGTACTTTGGTTGTGTCTTGTATTTGAGATTACTGAACCTCATTACTGTCTTTGTGTGAGTAATTCTATATCTCCCTTCTTTTATGTAACTCCAACTTCTGGAATGCATCTTCTGGAAATTACCTATTGCTTCAATTTTTTTTATTGCTAGGTACTACTTTTGTCTGTGAGGTTTCCCTGCTATATAGTATTAGCACGGACCTCTATTGTGCACTGTCTGGTCTACTCTGTACTGCCTTCTCACATGTGTCTTTGCATCTCGAGAACTGAATATCTTCAACAAATCTTCTGTGATGAGGTCAATTTCTCCCCCGCGTATTTTTTTCTGATTTGAATACCATCTGAATGGCGGTCACCAAAGACTAGTCTTCTTTGAACTATAATGATCTAACCAAGATTCATCAGTAATTCTAACAATAATTCACTCCTTTTAGTTCTGACTTTAAAGCTCCACATTGGTTTCACTAACCTGTGGAGATCATTAACTGACTTATCTATTGTCATGAGTTAATTGGAAATGCTCCACATCATAGTGTGGCAGCAGGTCATTCAGCCTATTGAGTCCACACCGACCCTCCAAAGAGCATCCCACCCTATCCCTGTATTTCCCACAACTAACCTACATATCCCCGGACATTATAGGCAGTTTAGCATGGCCAGTGGACCTACCCTACACATCTTTAGACTTTGGACGGAAACTCGAGCACCCAGAGGAAACCCACACAGACACAGGAGAATATGCAAGCTCCACACAGACAGTCACCTGAGGGTGGAATCGAACCCAGGTCCCTTGACCTGTAAGGCAGCAGCGCTAACCACTGAGCCACCGTGCCACCCAGCAGGGGAAACTGAGAAGAGAGCACTAATAGTGATGTCCCACTGTTCCAAAAAATGTCACAAAATGTGTAAAACCTCAAAAAACTGTCTGAGTGATTTCAATTAGAGACTAAAGCTATACACATCAGGTTTTGTTGTGAACAGAAAATAGCTCTACTTATTGTAACGCACAGTTTGAACAAATGGTAAAAAGAGGGAAGATTTACTAACCTGCTACTACGCAATTTAAAATATACCCTATTAAGACCCCAAATAGACACGCATTCATTCACAAGTAAAACAGACAAAAGGTTTGACACGAATATTATGGGTGGAAAAATATAACAAGGAGAAAGCAAAAATCTGAAGGTCAAAAGACAAGATCAAAAGGGTGAGTTAAATTGCCTCACCCTTATGGCGACGTACTGCTTTCTGTAAAACGATGGTCATTCTCTGTTTTGTCAGTTGATCCAAAAGATTTTGATCTCTTGCTAGAAAGCTTAAAAGAGCAAATTCTTTCTTTTTATCTTCTCAATTTTGGAGAAGAGAGAAAAAAAAGAGATGTTTTCCATTCTCAGTGTCTCTTGCTTCTCCACACTTAGATTTGTAACAAGCTGAAGCTCAACCAATCTGAGGGCTATCATCAGGCAGTTTTTCCTCTGCTCAAAGGATCCTGGTACTGCTCTGATTCAATAACAAACCAATGACGCTGCTCCAACAGCAGCATTGTATTTTCCATCTAAAAATGCACATCTCTCAATTTTTCCAAGTTGCAAAACTCTTTCAGCTGTATAGCAGAGTCCGATCTCCATTCTGCTATTGTGCACAAAGGCAAAGTTAGTCTCCCAGTATACTGTGCATTTCCTAGATGTTGAAGTCATGCTCTTTCAAGAATTTAATTTGTTACAAGATTGAAGCAATAGTCAAAACCTTATAAATCCCGATCAAAAGTGTTAGATTCTTCCTTATGCCTTCAGCCATGATCTCATTGAATGTTGGAGGAGAACTTAATGGGCCAAATGGCCAGCTTCTACATTTTCTAATGAATTATAACATCATCAGTTATAACCCAAAATGAATAGAAAGGTGTTCTGACTTATTAAGCTACCAGTTCAGAATAATTTGAAAGCCATCCTGTACTTGTTCTGGCTACAGAGTGGATGGGGGAGGAAGGGTGAGTCACATCTTATATGGCCAAAAACTGGGGAGTCTCACCTTTGGTGACTGTAAACAATGGTAGTATAAATTGCCATGATCTTCTGAAATGCATCATTCTTACAGTTATCCTAATGATTGCAAGGCAAAAACTTTAGCAATATACCTGTCAGCGTTTATTTGATGTCTTGGATGCTAGCTTATTGACAGGACACATAGTAGTGATGACTAACAGTGAACATTGAGGCCCAAGATTATATTGTTAATTATGATATTATTCTTTCTTTTCATTTTGTTGTGCGATGGCATCAAGCAATGGAAGTGTCAGGTTTTGAGCTGTATATCTTTCAATTTACCTTACAGTAAGGAAAGAATTCCCTGTAAGTGGTTCAAACTGATAGCTTTGTAAATAAAAGCAACCCTTTCACTGCTGCTGAGATTTTATACTTTAGAGAATTGTTGATGAGCTGATAGTGTTATTGTCATGACCGATAGCACAGCACACAATGTATCATATTTCAGTAACTTGTTGTATGTATTCCTTAGCAAGCTAAGTTGCTGGAGATGTTCACTTGAATAATGTTTAATCGAATGTTTCGGGCGAGTTGTACAGTCAGGCAGCCTTTAGCTTCTGGAAAAGTGATCTCAGCACCTTGCAGTAAAACACCAGTCACAGACGTAGGTTTCCTCCAGGTGCTCTGATTTCCTCCCACAGTCCAAAGATGTGCAGGTTAGCTGGATCGGCCATGCTAAATTGCCCGTAGTGTTCAGAGGTGTGTCGGTTAAGGGGGATGAGTCAGGGTGGGATGCTCCAAGGGGCAGTGTGGACTTGTTGGGCCGAAGGGCCTGTTTCCACACTGTAGGGAATCTAATCTAATCTTTCTCCCACACTAATAGCACCTGCAAATAGAATTGATGTGGCTTGACTGGGATGCAACTGGTGGCTAACATTTATCTTGTTGGTGACGATTTGTTTAATTTCTGCATCTGTATGACATTTAGCTAGATCGAGTGCTCTGGCCCATTTTCAATGTTTGTCAAAGGAACATCATTACTCCAGGGCTTAGAAGCATGAAATTTTAGACATGTGCTCCTCTCTAATCTGTGCATTGATTTGTAATCTGCATGGGTGGCATTTCATTTTGCTTCCTATTGTCATAAATGTATGCCAAAGGCAACTGTAGTTTCATTCATTAACTATATTTTTTCCAAGTGCCAGATTAATATCTCAAGGCTGTGCATAATCAACAGTAGGATGATTGGTGCATAATTATTGAAATGTTATCTCTTGCATTTTTAATAAGGAGATAAAATTTCCAATTGACCGTTCCCATACCTAGGAATGTTTGGAAAGCTGAGACTAGAACCCCTTCAATTTCCACGGTATTTTTAAAATACCTCTTACTCCATTTCTGTCCTATTCCATTCCTCTATTTTACCTCCTCCTCTGATATCGATAGTAGCACCTTCTCTGATGAAGCCAATGCAGGACATCATTTGGTGCTGTAGTCAAGGTCTTCACTTTTATCAGATCTCCCTCTGTCTCTCTCTGGCCCCCAATTAGTCCCGTCCATCCCCCAACTATCCTTTTATTATTCATATCTATATATTTTACAATAAATACTTTCACCTACATGGAACCATGGATGCTGGCTTTTTATGGCCCATTGGTGAGGACTCCCAAATCCCTATGTTCTGTACTTTTCCACACCTTTCTCCATTTAAATGATATGCAACTCCTCTACTCTTCCTGCCAAAATGCATAATCTCACAATTCCTCACATTATATTTCATCTGGCAAACTTTTACCTGCTCACTTAACCTGTCTCTACCCCTTCGCAGACCCGTTGTGTCACAACTTGACTTCTCTTCTATTCTTGTGGCGATCACAAACCTGGTGATAGTACATTTACTTGTCTCACCCAAGTCATTAATATGTTTCGTAAATTATTGTCGTCCCAGCACTGGTCCCTGTGGCAGGCCACTAGTTACAGATTGCCATCCTAAAAATGCCTTCCCACCCCTTTACCCCAATTCTCTGCCTTCTATTATTTAGTCAATCCTCCATTCACACAAGTATGATCCCCCCAACACCATGAGCTCTTACTTTATTAAGTAGCCGCATGCATGGGACCTTGTTAAACACCTTCTAAAAATCCCGGTATATTGTATCCACTCCATTCCCCTTTATCTATCCCTCTTGTTGCCCCTTCAAAGAATTCTAGTAGATTTGTCAGGCGTTATTTCCCTTCATGAAGCCATGATGACTCTGCTTAATCATATATTGCACTTTTAAATGCTCTGTTGTTACATCCTTCACAATAAACTCCACCATTTCCCCAAGAATGGGCGTTAAGCTAACTGGCTGAGTGTTACTTATGTTTTGACTCCTTCCCTCTTCAAATAAAGATACTTACATTGGCAGCTTTCCAATCAAATAGGACTATTTCAGTGCATCCATTATCTTTGTCGCTCCTTCTGTTAATACCCTTGAATGAGTGGAGGCACAGATAGTGTTGAGGAAGCATGGAGGCTACAGAGTGACTTGGACAGAATAGGAGAGTTGGCAAAGAAGTGGCAAATGGAGTACAATATGGGAAAATATGAGGTTATGCACTTTGGTGTGAAGAATAGAGATGTAGACTATTTTCTAAGCGGAGAAAGTTTTCAGAAATCTGAAGCACAAAGGAACTTAGGAGTCCCAGTTCAGGTTTTTATTAAGGTTAACATGCAGGTTCAGTTGGCAGTTCGGAAGTCAAATGCAAGAAAGGAATAATTTCAAGAGGGCTGGATTCCATGATCAGGCATACTGCTGAGGCTGTTTAAGGCTCTGTCATACCACATTTGAAAAGTTATGAGCAGTTGTGGGCCTTGTACTTAAAGAAAGGAAGGTGAGCATTTGAGGGGGTCCAGAAAAGGTTCTTGAGAATGACCCCGGGGATGAAGGGATGGTCAAGTGAGGAGCGTTTGAGGATTCTAGGTCTGCACTTGAAGGATGATGGAAGGATGAAGGGGGTATCTGATTGAAACTTACAGAACACATGGAGGCCTGGACAGAGTGGACACGCAGAAACGGCGGCACGGTGGCTCAGACGTTAGCACTTCTGCCTCACAGCACCAGGAACCTGGGTTCGATTCCACCCTCGGGTGACCTGTCTGTGTGGAGTTTGCACATTCTCTCCATGTCTGCATGGGTTTTTCCTCCAGGTGCTCCAGTTTCCTCTCATAGTCCGAGGACCTGCAGGGTAGGTCAATTGGCCATGCTAAAATGTCCCATAGCGCTGAGGGACGTTTAGGTTTGGTGGGTTATAGAGGATTGGGTCTGGGTGGGATGCTGTGAGGGTTGGTGTGGACTTGATGGACTGAGGGGCCTGTTTCCATGCTGTTAGGATTCCATGATCTTTTATGATTAGGGTAGGCGATGGCCTAGTGGTAGAATCGCTAGACTATTAAACCAGATACCCAGCCAATGTTCTGGGGCCCTGGGTTCGAATCCTATCATGGCAGATGATGGATTTGGAATTCAAAAAACAAAGTCTGGAATTAAGAATCTGCTGATCACCATGAAAACATTGCCAATTGTCAGAAAAACCCATCTCGTTCACTAATGTCCTTCAGGGGAAGAAATCTGCCACCCTCACCTTGTCTGGCCTACGTGTGACTCCAGGCCCACAGCAATGTGGTTGACTCTCAATTGCCCTCTGAAATGGCCCAGCAAACCACTCAGATGTACCAATCTCCACAAAGACTCAAAGAATTGAAACCGGACGGATCACCTGGCATCGACCTAGGTACAGAAAATGGCAGAAACAGTTCTGTCGACCATTCAAAAGTGGTCTAGGGCTTAGTTCCAAAATTGGGAGAGCTCTCACAGGCTAATCAAGCAACAGCCTGACGCAGTCATGCTCATAGAATCATACCTTACAGACAATGTCCCAACACCACATCACCATCCCTGGATACGTCCTGTCTCACTGGCAGTAGTATATAGTCAGGATGGTGTTGCTCTGGGAGTCCTCAACATTGACTCTGGACCCCATGAAGTCTCATGGCTTCAGGTTAAACATGGGCAAGGAAACCTCCTGCTGATTACTACGTACTGTCCTCCCTCACCTGATGAATCAGTAATCCTCAACTTTGAACAACACTTAGAGGAAGCACAGAGGATAGCAGGACACAAAATGTACTCTGGGTGGAGGATTTCAATGTCCACCACCAAGACTGTCTCGGCAACAGTGCTACTGATCGAGCCGGTCGGACCCTAAAGGACATAGCTGCTAGACTGGGTCAGCAGGTGGTGAGGGAACCAACAAGAGGGAAACACATACTTGGCCTTATCCTCACCAATCTGCCAGCTGCAGATGCACCTGTCCATGACAGTACGGGTAAGAGTGACCACCACACAGACCTGGTGGAAACAAAGTCCCACCTTCACATTGAGAACAACCTCCATCGTGTTGTGTGGCACTATCACTGTGCTCAATGGGACAGACTTCAAACAGATCTACCAACTCAAGACCGGGCATCCATGAGGCGCTGTGTGCCATCAACAGCAGAATTGTACTCCAACACATGGCCCGGCATATTCCTCACCCACCTATTACCATGAAGCCAGGGGGTGAACCCTGGTTCAATGGAGAGTGCAGGAGGGTATGCCAGGAGCAGCACCAGGATTTCTGAGGGTGAGATGTCAACCTGGAAGCCACCAAACAGGACTATTTGCACACCAAACAGCGAAAGCAGCAAGTGATAGACGGAGCTAAGCGATCCCACAACCAACGGATCAGATCTAAGCTCTGCAGCCCTGCCACATCCAATCGTGAACGATGGGGACAATTAAACAGCTCACTGGAGGAGGAGGAGGATCCACAAATATTCCCATCCTCAATGATGGAAGGGCTCAGCACATCAGTACAAAAGATAAGGCTGAAGCATTTGCAGCAATCTTTAGCCAGAAGTGCCGAGTGGATGATCCATCTCGGCCTCCTCCAGTGGTCCCCAGCATCATAGATACCAGTCTCCAGCCAATTCAGTTCACTCCATGTGATATCAAGAAATGGTTGGGGACACTAGATACTGCAAAGGCTACGGGCCCTGATAACATTCTGGCAATAGTACTGAAGACCTGTGCTCCAGAACTTGCTGCTTCCCTAGCCAAGCTGTTCCAGTACAGTTATAACACTGGTCTCTACCCGGCAATGTGGAAGTTGCCCAAGTATGTCCTGTACACACAAAGCAGGATAAATCCAAGCCAGCCAATTCAGACCCCATCAGTCTCCTCTCGATCATCAGTAAAGTGATGGAAGGTGTCAGTAACAGTGCTATCAAGCAGCACCTGCTCAGCAATAACCTGCTCAGTGACGCCCAGTTTGGGTTCTGCCAGGGCCACTCAGCTCCTGTCCTCATTATAGCGTCAGTTCAAACATGGACAAAAGAGTTGAATTACAGATGTGAGGTGACAGTGACAGCCCTTGATATCAAGGCTGTATTCAACCAAGTGTGGCATCAAGGAGCCCTGGCAATTTCTGGAATCAATGGGTATCGGGGGGCAAACTTTCCGGTAGTTGGATTCATACCTGACACGTAGGAAGATGATTGTGTTTGTGGGAGGTCAGTCATCTCAGCTCCAGGCCATCTCTGCAGGAGTTCCTCAGGGTAGTGTCCTCGGCCCAACCATCTTCAGCTGCTTCATCAATGACCTTTCTTCCATCATAAGATCAGACGTGGGGATGTTTGCCGATGATTTCTCAATGTTCAGCACCATTCATGGCTCCTCAGATACTGAAACAGTCTCCGTTAACATGCAACAAGATCTGGACAATATCCAGGCTTGGGCTGACAAGTGGCAAGTGATATTCATGCCACACAAATGCCAGGCTATGACTATCACCAATAAGAGACAATCTAACCACCGCCCCTTGACATTCAACAGTGTTACCGTCACTAGACGTGAATCCCTCACTATCAACATCCTGGGGTTTACCATTGATCAGAAACTCAACTGGACTCACAACATGAACAGAGTGGCTACAAGAGCAGGCCTGAAGCCAGGAATACTGCGGCAAGTAACTCACCTCTTGACTCCCCAAAGCCTGTCCCACCACATACAAGGCTCAAGTCAGGAGTGTGATGGAATACTCCCCACTTGCCTGGAAGAGTGCAGCCCCAAGAACACTCAAGAAGCTTGACGCCATCCATGGCAAAGCAGCCCCTGCTTCATTGGCACCATATCCACAAGCATCCACTCCCTCCAACACTGACGCTCAGTAGCAGCAGTGTGTACTATCGACAAGATGCACCGCAGAAATTCACCAAAGATCCTCAGACAGCGCCTTCCAAACCCACAAGCACTTCCATCTAGCAGGACAAGGGCAACAGATACATGGGAACACCACCACCTCCAATTTCCCCTCTAAGTCATTCACTATCCTGACTTGAAAATATATTGCCGTTCCTTCACTGTCACGGGGTCTAAATTCTGGAATTCCTTCCCTAATAGCATTGTGGATCAACCCACAGCAGGAGGACTGCTGCAGTTCAAGAAGGCAGCTCACCTCCACCTTCTCAAGAGCAATTAGGGATGGGCAAGAAATGCTGGCCAGCCAGCGACGCCCACATCCCACAAATGAATTTAAAAAAATCTCTGATGGTTCCACTGGTAGGAGAGACCAGAACCTAAGGGCACAGCTTCAGACCGAATGGGCAATCCTTTAGAACTGAGATGAGGAGGAATTTCTCCAGTCAGAGGGTGGTGAATCTGTGGCCAGAGGCCAAGCCATCGTGGATATTTAAGATAGAGAGAGGTTCTTGATTCGTAAAGGGATTGAAGAGTTAGGAGGAGAATGGCGTTGGGAAACATATCAGCATGATTGAATAAAAACTGAAAGGAAAACAAAAATTGCTGAAAAAGTTCAGCAGGTCTGGCAGCATCCGTGGAGAGAAACATTTCAGGTTGAGTGACCCTTTCTCAGAATTCAAACGTTGGAGCTGACTCAATGGGTTGAGTTGCCTAATTTGGTGCCTATATCTTATGGCCGTGTTCTTATTGTCATTTCCCCAACCTCATTCTCTAATGTTCGCTTTGGATTCCATCGTTTTTATATTTTTAAAGAACCTCAGGCTCTCTGCCTTGATGCTGCCTGTGAGTTTACCCTCAAAGTTTATTTGCTCCATCTTTTTCCTGTGGTCATCATTTGTTGGTGGTCACCATTTATCCTCTCCCACTCCCCTACTGCTCTGGAATATTAAATGCTCACAGTAAACCCTAGTTAAAGCACCTCTGCCCAACTCTGCCCAGTAATAGGCGGTAACTCAATGGGTCTTTGTTCTGCTCTGCTGGGGGCCCTCATGCCTGTAGCCCCAGCCCCCTCCTGCACTTTCTTCAAATAGGTATGATGTTTCATCCTTCGGGTATTTTCTTAAAGTTGCTTTTCTTTGCATTTCTGCTTCCATCATCTTAACAGATAGCGTGTTCCACATGCTAATGACTGTGGAGCTTTAAAAATTATCCTTGTGTTTATCATCATAATTTCTGGCTTCCTTCAGTGTTAGCTGTTGACACAATCTTGCGTGCTGTCTTTGACTCTCTTCCATTCTCTCTGTGTTCTCCTGTACACTTTCTGTATTCAGCGTGGTTTTCTCATTACTGGAGGTCTCCAGTATCACAGAAGCCAGTCTTTAGATAATTCAATTTGCTCCATGTCGTATCAGAATGTTGCTGAACCAGCTGTGTACAGCAATTGGCCCTAATGATATTATAGGCTGTAATGTTAAAAAAGCTTCTTTTGAAATTCTCAGTTCAATTTAATCTGTATATCTTTAATCATCCATAAAGTCCTAGCTTTGAATACTCTGCCTTTATACCTATTGAGGAGTGTTTATGTACCACAGCTCTCTCCTAATCGAAACCCGAAACTCTTGGTGTTCATTTATTGACTGAACTGCTAATGTTTGTGTTCATCTCTCCTGTGCCAGATATCTTCATGACTCACTGAAATCAGCCTTCCAAGGTGAATGTTTTGGTTCTTGTTTAATCGTGAGGACTGACTTTTCATGCAGAGGGTGGGGCATTTATGGAACGAGTTGCCAGAGGAGATGATGGAGGCTGGTAGAATTGCACATTTAGAAGGCAGCTGGTTGGGTACATGAATAAGTAGGGCTTAGAGGGCTATGGGCCAAATGCTGGTACATGGAACTAGGTCAGATTAGGATGTCTAGTCGATGTGGATGAGTTAGACCAAAGGGCCTGTTCCCTGCTGTTTGACTCTTCTATAGCTACTCTAAACACAACATATGCTCCTGAGATGCTGCTTGGCCTGCTGTGTTCATCCAGCTTCACACTTTGTTATATTATGATTGCTATTTTCCAAATGCTCTTGCACTGAAATGTTTTCCATCTCCCTCATTTTGTGTCTTGCAATGATTTCCAGCACTACTTCCTTCCTCATTGAGCCGGAGATGCACTAATCAATACAATCCGATTTACACATTTTTGTGTACTTTCTTCCCCTTTACCTTGCTACTAGTCCATTCTGTATCAGGATAATTGCAGAGTCTATTGCCACAGCTTTGTAGCTCTTGTGCCTTTCTGCAATTTCACAGCAAATTTGCTCCTCGATCATCATCATCCCATGATTTGATGGCCTCTTGTGTGTACCCAGCATTTTAATGGCTTCTCTGTTTCTTAATTCTAACCAATAAACTCTTGGCCCTGAAAGAATGGGCTGCTATTTATTCAGCCAGCACGGACGCAGTCAGCTGAATGGGCTCTCCCTGTGCGGTAATTGCAAAGCCCTTTTCTCATGACCTAACAGGCAGAAGCCTAATGCAAAGCAAGCTCTCATTTTAGGTTATTTTTCTGGTGTGAAATTGCGTCATGACACATTGAAATTTGCACTCTCCTCCTGGTCATTTCGTCTTGAGGGGCTATTATTGTATGGCTGGACAGAACAGACATGAAAGATTATTCCTTGTGAAGCTGCATTATTCCTGAGATGCGGATAAATCAGATCCATGACTGTTAACACATGATGGAAATGCATGGGTTTTCAGCTGTCTATCAGGCTTAATATTGAATTGAATTGAATTCGCTTTATTGTCACATGTACTCAAATGAGTACAGTGAAAAGCTTACACGTCACCACTTAACGTCCCATCTTAGATACAAAGGCACCTAGATACAGATTCTTCAGTACAATTTCTTCAGGAAAAAATAGTTGGATAAATAAAGAACTAAAAAGTCCAGATTGTAGAAGTAAATTAGAAAAATAGAGAAATAAAAAGTTTAGAATAACAGCCCTGTAACTAGTTGTATTTGTATCATAGGTGTGCCATGTGATGGCCAGCAATTGTACTCAAACCTTTCTACCTTCACAATTCTCCAGAACTGTCCAAAGCTAACAAAGTGTGAAGCTGGATGAACACAGCAGGCCAAGCAGCATCTCAGGAGCACAAAAGCTGACGTTTCGGGCCTAGACCCTTCATCAGAGAGCTAGGGGTCTAGGCCCGAAATGTCAGCTTTTGTGCTGCTAAGATGCTGCTTGGCCTGCTGTGTTCATCCAGCTTCACACTTCGTTATCTTGGATTCTCCAGCATCTGCAGTTCCCATTATCTCTGTCCCAAAGCTAATGCATTTCATTTGTTCAGCTTTCTTGAATGAGTATCTTCTAGATTTGCAAAATATGTTTTTTTTTTCAACTTAGTGTCCATGCTAGTTCAGTCAATCTTGCATTGACTGTCTGTAGGCCTTAGAAAGCCCTCCAGCATTTCACTGGGCATCCCTGAAGCAGTCATCTGCAGTGACTTCCCAGGGCAGCGCTGAGGGAGTGCTGCATTGTAGGAGATGCATGTGACCCTCCGATCCATAGTCTAGAAGTTCAGGCTTAGCTAACCTGTCTTCATCTGATGCTACTTCATAACCTTTTAGCAGTCAATAAGTGGGGCACAGATAAAGTGAATGATAAGGGTCTTTTCCCTAGGGAGGGGGAGTTCACAACTGGGGGAGGGGGGCATATTTTCAAGGTGACTGGACAGAGGTTTAAAAATGACATGAGGCGCAAATTTTTTTACGCAGCAAGTGTTTGGTGTGTGGAATGAACTGCCAGAGGATGTGGTGGAGAGAGTATAATTACGACATTTAAAAGAGATTTGGGTAAGTTCATCGATAGGAAAGGTTTGGAGGGATATGGGCCAAATGCAGGGAGGTGGGGCAAGTTTGGTTTGAGAGCGTGATCGGCATGGACTAATTGAACTGAAGGGTCTGTTTCCATGACTCTATGACTGTATACTCCCCCCGGCTCCTTCTGCACACCTCCCACCACACACCACCCACCCCATCCCCACAAGCCTAGCTCAGAGGTACTGCAGCTCCCCTACTCCTGAGGCATGTTCAGAGGCTGAGATCACATCGACCACATTTGCTTGTGCTCTGATCTCAAGACAGCTGCTATGTGTCTGAGCATCAGTTACCATGACAACAGAGTTCCTTCCGTAGCATTTCACTGGGCATCCCTGAAGCAGCCAGACAACTTCAGTGTGTGATCTGCTTCTTAGCAACGAGATGTCTGGTAAGAGACTAAAACTTTGATAGCTCTGAGTGGTCCACTGCTTCGAGAACGTAGCCATCAAACACGAGATGGTTGTGTGGATTCACTGTGTGGCCATCATGTACAGTCCAATCCCTCAGTTGTACATCGAACAATCTGGGTCATTTCTTCATGTGCACAATTGTGGAGGGAAGGGCAGGATTCACAATGTCATATACTTCCAGCCACGAGACTTATTAAAAACGCTAGCTGGTGGTAAATCTCGCTGTCATCACCCAGCACAGCTTCTTTCTGCTCAGATAGGTCTATTGTTTCACCAGACATTGCATTCAATCTGCAAGCATGACTGAGATATAGACAGGTAACAGGGCAGTGAGCACCCTTTACAATTCTCCATAGCAACACAGAGGGCAACCTGTAGCTGGAGGCTTAATGCAGAGTGTGCAGGCTAGCGACAGATTGCAGTGATTTATAAAGCTCAAGCAAGTTGAATGTGAAGGGAACAATCTTCAGGCTGTTACTTGTAATGTGCAACATTTCCCCAACCCTTTATCTTTCTTCAATTTGTTTTTCCCACTCCTTTCATTATTTTGTGCCGAATTCTCATGTCCTGCCTCTCTCTCTCTCTCTCATACATTGGAGAAGTGGTATAAATGTCTAGTACGCATGCTGGAAAGATATTAGGATAGAAGCTTGGGAGCTCTTAAACTGGGACCTATTAAAATTCCAAATGGCCCTCTGTTCATTATTATGTTTCTGTAGCCTGCGATCTGTTCAAAAGCACTCCCTCACCTCTGGCACTAATGCCCTGGATCCCATCCTGTCAGCTTGAGCATTACCCAGTGCAACATTGATTCTCATGATCCTTATGTCCAAGGGGTACAGAATTGAAAGTGTATAATGGTTTCCATGCTGACCGCTAGATGTAGTCGGCCCACACTAACCATTATCAGGCCCTGGAATGGAAAGATGACCCACGCTTCTCTCCACTGCAAACAGACTCCTTCACCTTCCCTCCCGATCTGCTCTAACCCTGCCTCCATCAACGTGTGGCAGGGGCTCACAGATAACTTTGCCTCAGCTCAGCCCTTACTTTCCCCTATCTTGCCCGGCTTAACCATCTCCGGGGGGCCTTCCTGCCCCAAACCTCAACTCACATCTTTCTCAAGTTTCATCCCTGCTGTGTCCATGAGAGATCCAGCTCCCGGAACCTTGTTGCTGTCGCAAGACTGATTTTGCTTCCTGACTCCCCACATTCGCTCATGTTAACGGCTCATCACCCCATTTCCAACTTTCATTTCCAGGTTGAGTCCATCAGCCTGGTGATTCCACTGAAATCCATGCCCATTTGTCCAAGACCTCCATGTTTCCATAAATCAGATGTGTGCCTGTGGCTCTCGCTGTCTGCCTGCATCAGTAGTTGTAATGGAATCAATGGTGGCGCAATGTTCAGCTGGAGGAGCACGGAGCTCATCTAAGCCTTGACATTGAACAATGAGCCTGGAATCTCTGAAGCAGTGAAGAGATGGATGGAGATGGCGGACAAGGGAACTAGGCATCTGAAGCCATTCAGAGCTACATCTTGGAGGTTCTGGCTGTGAATCAGCTGGGTAACAGTATGTAGCCGAGGCTTCCAGCATCATCTTGATTTATGTTCGCTTTGTCTGTCTATCATGGGGCATTTAACTTGGGATTGCCATTTTTCAATACTACCCAAGCATGAATAAAATTTAAAACTCTCTTTTCTTGGCAGGCCGCTGCAGATGATCTATTAACCATTTTAAAACGAGTTAGTGTACACAGTTATACATAGAGATAACACAGTGTGGACCTGGAGGAACACAGCAGGCTGGGCAGCATTAGAGGAGAAGGAAAGCTGGCGTTTCAGGTCGGGATCCTTCTCCAGTTTATTTGTAGACAGTTTATTTGCAATGCTCGGTGCTTTTTTCAAATAAACTGTGAAATCGTGTCTCACTGTCCTATTTAACTTCACCTTTATCTACCATATGCATGTTCCTCCAGATTGGTGTTTGAGATTAATCTAGTGGCCACTTTGCACTGTACTTATTTGCCATCATTTACTTAATAAGATAAGCCAAGATGATTCAATTTAGGGGCTGTACTGAGGGATGGACAAGACTGCATTAAGATGTTTGAAACTGACTGACTGATGAGAATTAATGTTAGCACTTACAGGATCATAGAATTATACAGTGTGGATGCAAGCCACTCAGCCATCCATTCCTCTGGAGAGCATCCCAACCAAACCCACCTCCTTAGCCTGTAACCTTGCGCTGCCCATGACTAATCTACCCAGCCTGCACATCCCTGAACACTATGGACAATTTAGCACGGCCAATCCACTTAACCTGCAAGCCTTTGGACTGCGAGAGGAAACTGGAGCATCTGGAGGGAAACCCACACAGACGCTGGGAGAACATGCAAACTCCACGCAGACAGTCACCCAGGTCCCTGGTGCTGAGAGGCAGCGGTGCTAATCACTGAGCCACTGTGCTGCCCCTGAGCCACCTTGCCACTCCCTCGATGTTTAACAGGAATAGCTTGCTATTCAAACAAGACCAAAAGGTTGGATCATCAACCTCAATCTCCGAGAGGCTCTGAAAGGCAATTTGATGGAGATCTTAGACCAAGGGATTTCTGGTTGTGCTTTTTGAAGTAAAATGTAAGTAATTGTCTACCTCAGATTAAATTAATTGTACCTTCTTTTGTTCAGTTTTGTTTCATGGACAGCAAGGTTGGCTTTGTTTAAAAGTGTGAAATTGGATTACACAGTTTCTTTCAGTTGGTCGCTGGCTGTTCAAGTTTGCCTTTGAGTCTCGACAAAAATATTAACAAAATTATACAATATAGTGTCTGTAGTGTAGCCATATTGGAAAAAAACCCAACAGGTTATTGAACGTTCTTCAGGGGACGTGCTGTCCTCGTGTGGTCAGCTCCTTGTGGAGCAACTTCCAATCTAAAAAGGCCCAACAAGTTGTTCACTCCTATGAACCACTGTGAAACGAGGATAGCTGTATAGATCAGAGCCATCAGATTTTCACTCAGCAAGCGAACACTGCCCTCGAGTTGCTGTAGAATCCTCCACACAAGCATGTGACAATGCAACAAGATGGGGAGCGGTCTCCCATGGGCTTTGAGCCCCCTCCAGGTGGGCTCAAGCAATGGCAGATGCCCTGGATGCTGCAAAGATTACAGACCCTGGCAGCATGCCCCATTGCACTGCATTGGAAAGTCATATTGCAGACCCAAATGTGCCTCAAGTCAGCCTTTCTATTAGTGCGACAAAGCTGCTATCCGTCAGGTGATGTGGAAGATATGGCATCACTTCAGTCCACATGAGCAGTTGCTACTGCCCCATGAGTTTACTCTCAGCCACTGAGTGATGGAGGATGTCGTTTATGGTGCTAGTAAGTGCTATTTACTCAGCAATAGTCTTCTCACTAACACCCAGCTCCTGACCTTATTCCAGCCTTAGTTTAGACATAGACAAAAAGTGCTGAACTGCAGAGGTGAGGTGAGAGTGACAGCCCATGACATCAAAACTGGAATCATTGGGCATCAAATGGGCCAACTCTCTACTGCTTGAAGTCCTATCTGGTACATAGGAAGATGGTTGTGGTTATTTGAGGTCAGTCATCTCAGGGCATCTCTGCAAGAGTTCCTCAGGTTGGCCCAAACATCTTTAGCTGTTTCATCAATGACTTTTCCTCCATCATAAGGTCAGAAGTGGAGATGCTCGCCAATGACTGCACAATGTTCAGCTACATTCGCAACTCCTCACGTTCTGAAGCAGCCCATGTTCAGATGCAGCAAGACCTGGACAAGTTTCCAGGCTTGGTCTGACAAGTGGCAAGAAACATATGTGCCACATAAGTGTCAGGCAATGACCATCTCCAAAAGGAGAGAATCGAATTACCATCCTTTGAATCAGTGAATTTTCCACTATCAAGGTACTGGGGATTACCATTGACCAGGAAGTAAATTGGAACAGCCATATGAATACTGCAATAACATGCCAAAAGCCCAGCATTCTGTGCTGATTGTTATGTTAATGATATTGGACTAGTAATCAACCATTCATCAGGAATTAATTATTTCTGTGAGTTAGTTTATCTATAACTGTAAAGCACATTACAAGCTATAAAGCAGACGTTACCGCAAGCCTGTTGTTTGGGCATGTGTGCAGCTTGCAAATTAAAAGGAAACGGTCATGCAGGCAGAGTCGTGCCATTGTATATACATCGTGCATGCAGTCCTTATAGGTTAATTCTTCGAAAGGCATGATGCACCGACAGCAGTGATAGCTTGCACTCTGCCCAGCAAATCCAGGAGTGTGCTAAAATACTCTCCATTTGCCTGGACGAGTGCAACTCCAACTTTACTCAAGAAGTGTGACACCATCCAGGTCAAAGCAGCACAATGTGAACATACACTCCCTCCATGATTTGTGCCATGACGGCAACATGTAAAAAGTGCCGTAGCATCCTGCCAAGACTTCTTTGACAGCACCATCCAAAATTTTGACCTTTTGAGTGTGAGGATACAGGTTTGCACATCCAGTTCCCCATTGCAATTGAAGTTGGGGATACACTGTACTAAACATGGTCACTTTGGAAGAGACAAAGCACAGAGAGGATAACACATTCGTGAGGCCTTGGTGGAGATCCTTCTTTTGACTGAGGAGTGGCACAATCAGAATAAAAGTGTAAAAATTCTAGCTCCCATTTGATACTTCTTCTTTGTGTCCAACGCTAACTGCTGCAGTTTCCTGGATGTATTCAGACTGATGTCTTGCAATCAGGTGGAGTCAGTAGAAAGTAACTGAGATACAAATAGGGTCAGTTCAGAGCTTTGGTTTAATGCTGTTTCCACTTTGCAGCTTACAAAACCCAATAATGACAAAATTACGTTCATTGATGTGTCGTATTAAAAATGCATGTCTGCACATGGCTACTTGATCTCTGATGCAGATAAGGTACCCAAGCAGCATAAATATAGTAACAGCTTTCAGCGCAAAAGGAACATGATACATGCTTGCGGATGGCTTCTTAAGAGGGAGGAATTTGAAGGATTTGGATGTTCGAAGACCAAATTTCAAACCGAAGCATTGCTTCCGCTTTGGTTGAGGATTCCTGAAGGTTCAACATCATCTGTACAGTGAGAAACAGAGTTAATGTCAGCGAGTAAGACACTTCTTCAGAACTTCATTTCGAGCTCGTGGTTCTGAAACAATACAGGGCACTATCCTGACAGTTGCCTCAATCACACATGCTAACAGGATTTTGGAAGAACAGTAGCATTGGCTGTGGTAGCTGAGAGAAAAGCATCACATCTCCTGTGCCTTCCTGCTGCGTGTCTCCAGCAGTGGCCAGGGGTGGGAGGTATACGAGTGCATGAGGAATTTCATTAGACTGTGACACCAGACACATCCCCGTCAACCCTCTATAGAAGGGGCTTATTCATATGATTTTCAAAAGCTCTCCTTTGGACGTCCAACACACCACTTTGTCCCAGCTGGACCCCAGAGGTTGGTACACATGGATTCACTCCATGTACAGGTCACCAAAGATGTACCGGATCCCAACTGCCGCAGCCTAGCTTTCCAGCGTGTGCGGAGGTCACCCTTCAGAAGGCATGCTGGAAATCCCTGGAAGTAACCTCAATCTGACTCTCCTGGCCTGCTGGTTTCGAAGGCGGGGAGGGGGCAGGGGGTCAGTTCTGCAGCAAGGTTTCCAGCGACCCCCACCCCAGCAATGGAGTCTGTGCCTTGGGAGTAACGTGTCGGCAGTTATAAGTGCTCAGGTTTGTGACGTACCTGTGACCTCGTCCTTTCTGCAGTTCCAGCCCAATGGAGGACTGCCTCTCACATTTATCCATGTCTTGGTGTTCCGACGTTAGAATCAAAAGCGTAAGGCAACCTGATTTCATGAGAAGAGCTTTGAAGGTGTTCCTTTTGTTTCTTGAACCTAGCAAGCATGATATAGCCCTCCTGTTGCCTTCAATTATTTCCTTCTGTGAACAGCGACCTTTTTTTGAACTCCTGCCAGAATGGAGGATTAGTGATCCACATCCCAGTGATAAATGGTTCCTGCATGTGTGATACGTGGACATGCCTGCGTAAACCTGCTGTACCTCATTCTCACCCGAAATGGTTACTCCATTGCAGTGACCTTCGGCGATTACTCTGGTGAATTTGTTTTTCCTTTATCCACTGCCTCATAATTATCGCAATGAAAAGAAGTTTTGCTCAGTGGATGGGCAAAAAGATATTAATATTCATGCGGGCCCAGGATGACAAGGCTATTAATCTAAGCAGCTGTTTATATCCTTCGGGAATGAGGCATTAGGTCAACCCTTTACAAATGGGGCCCACTGTGGAGTGTGGGAATTAATTTTGAGGATCCTACAAGGTGGTAATTTGTCAAGCAGCATGCTGTGGTATGCTTTCCATGCAGGATATTATTTGTTGGAAAAACTTGGCTGATCAGTGTTTGGGTTGTGTGACTGCAATTGAGTAGATAGGTGATCAGAAACGCATGCTACCTTACCTTGGCAGTGAAGTTTAATTGTATTGAGCCGCTGAGTGAATAAAATGTAACACCAGTTAATTAAAAGTAGCAGCATCCCTGTCCAGTCTGACTTCAGTCTTTGGCTCTGGGGTTCCCTACCCTGTTAACATTTTATTTTCCCCTTTTGCCAGATGACTTGCAGTGGCCTTATACTCCAGAGGCTTTCTATCATATTTGTGTCACTTTATTTACACCAGGAACTCTTGCTGAGTCCTTGAATTAAGGCATACTTATAAAGAAGTAAACCTCTTGAACAAGGAGAGTAATCAGGGGACTTTCAAGATGGGAGTGAAGAAAGCATGCCCCTAAAGCAATTCAGTTCCCTGGCATGGCTTTCTTTGACACTTACTTTTTTTTAACGCTGTGTAAGATGAGCCACAGCTTGACCAAAATTTTCCCACCCTGCCTTTCCTGCTCTTGTTACCCGCAACTCTTTTGCCAAGCTCCCAGTGTCTTATTTCTCACCATCGCGAGACCAAACTCAGCTCATGAGCTTCACCACAGCCAGTTTATGTTCATTACAGGAGAGGAAATGAAAACCTGCAATTCACAATGATTACTTAGATGCACGAGTCAATTATGCTTTGCCTAGCAGTGGTTTTGTGTGTGTGTGTGTGTGTGTGTGTGTGTGTGTGTGTGTGTTGGCTTATAGCATTGAGGGTTGTGATGAGTAATAACCCCATTACCAGGCCTCTCCGCCCACAATCGAGAATCTCAACTTGACGCCCGGGAACTCTGATAGAAAATGCCAGCCTTGAGGTCAAGAAAGGCCTGCTCGAAGTTTTGCCCAATTCTCCCAAACCTCTCTCGGTAGCCCATGGCACTCAGGGCGAGAGAAGGTTATGTCCTCTGCCAAATGTGTTTGAAATCGGCCACAGGGAAGCTGCTAGATTGAATCATTAGAGGAAGTGTGGCAGCACAATCCGAAAAATCAAAATAGGCAGGATGAGTAAACATGGTTTTGTCACAGGGAAATCATATTTCACCATTGGACTGGAGTTTTTTTTTGAAGGAGTTGCATATTGCTGTGGATAAAGAGCAGTCCATGTGCATACTCTCCTTAGACTTCCAGAAGACTCTGATAAGATGTCACATCAAAGGTTGAAAGTAAAAGGTCATGGTGTAGGGGATAACATATTAGCATAGATAGCAGATTGGTTGGCTGGCAGAAAACAGAGGGTATGCTGTAATGGGATCAGTAGAATGTAACAAATGGGGTCCCATAGGGATCTGTGCTGGGAGCTTAACATTTTACAATTTACATCAGTGACTTACAGGAGGGTAAGTGAAGGTGTGCTGGCTAAATTCACAGGGGATATCAAGATCATTAGGAAACTAAGCTGTTTCCAGGAAGAAAAGAAAAGGAGGTCGCAGATAGAGATAGGTTGAGTGAGTGAGCAAAAGATGTGGAGCGTAGTGTGGGGAAACTGTGAAGCTGTTCACTTTGGCAGGATGAATGAGAAATCAGATTATTAGTTAAATGGAGTGTCCATGGTCTTCCGAAGTGCAGAGGGATATAAGTAAGTGTGGAGGTACAGCTCATGATCAAGAAGGCTAATGGGCTGTTATCCTTTCTGACAAGAGGAATTGGACATCCAAGTGAGGATATTAAGCTTCAGTGATACAGGGCATTTGTGAGACCACATCTTGAAACCTGTGCTCAGTTTTGGTCTCCTCATTTAAGGAAGGATGCAAATGCACTGGGGGTGGTTCACATTGAAGCCTGGAATGAGTAGGTTGTCTTATGCAGAAAGATTGGGCAGTCTGGGCATGTTTCCATTGGTGTTTAGAGGAGTGAGAGGTGCCCTGATTGAAGTCTCTGCCATGGTTGTAATTGTCAAGACAATTGTAGTTGTTTCCAATCACAGGTGTGTCCAGAACTAGGGGACATGATTTCAAAATACGATATTTTGGGCCAGAGGTGAGGAGATGATTTTTTTTGCTTCCTCTCTCTCTGAGAGAAGCCCACCTTTGGAAACTTCTTGCTGTGGAGGCGTTGGAAGTGTTTGAGGCAGAGTTAGATTATTGTTAAGCAAGGGAATCAAAGGTTATTGGGAGTAGATAGGAATGTGGAATTCAGAAATGAACACATCAGGCATGAGCTTATTGAATGGCAGAACAGGCTTAAGAGGCTGAGTTTGTATCCTGCAGTGCCACATCGATGCCACCCGAAGGTTGCAGGAACAGCAACTCTTATTCCGCTTGGGAACCCTGCAGCCCAATGCTATCAATGTGGACTTCACAAGCTTCAAAATCTCCCCTTCCCCCACTGCATCCCAAAACCAGCCCAGCTCGTCCCGGCCTCCCTAACCTGTTCTTCCTCTCACCTATCCCCTCCTCTCACCTCAAGCCACATCCCCATTTCCGACGTACTAACCTCATCCCGCCCCCTTGACCTGTCCGTCCTCCCCGGACTGACCTATCCCCTCCCTACCCCACCACCTACACTCACCTCTACTTGCTCCACCCCCGCCTCTTTAACTTGTGTGTCTCCTCTCCACCTGTCTTCTCTATCCATCTTCTATCCGCCTCCGCCACTCTTCCTATTTATTTCAGAACCCGCTCCCCCTCCCCCATTTCTGATGAAAGGTCTAGGCCCGAAACGTCAGCTATCCTGCTACTAAGATGCTGCTTGGCCTGCTGTGTTCATCCAGGTCCGCACTTTGTTATCTAAGAGGCCGAGTTGTCCAGTTTAGCTATTACCTTGTCCGCTTGTAAAGTTAATAAACATGGGACCCCTACCACCTAGAAGGACAATGGCAGCAGATATATTTCAACTTCTCCAACACTGCAAGTTTCCCTCCAAGTCTTGTACCACCCTGACTTGGAAATAAGTTGCTATTCCTTCATTGTTGTTGGGTCAAAAATCTTGGAAGGCCCTCTCTCTCAGCTTTGTAGGTTTGTAGAACCTTCAAAACGTCAACTCATGGTGAAGCACTGATATGCATGGACAATGAAATGGTGGACCTTTGATTTGATTTGATTTATTTTTGTCACATGTACCTATGTACAGTGAAAAGTTTTGTTTTGCCTGCAGTATAGGCAGATCATACAGTACAAAGTACTTAAGAGTAATAGAACAGAGCGAGGAATACCATATTATGGCTGCACAGAGAACGAGATCAACATTAAACTTAAAATTTGGGAGGTGCATTCAGACCTCTACTAACAGTGAGGAAGAAGCTGTTCTTGAACTGTTTGTAAGTGAATACAACCTTTTATATCTTCTGCCCAATGGAAGAGGGTGGAAGAGAGTATAACCGAGGTGGGAGGGGTCATTGATTATGTTACTGGCTTTCCCAAGGCAATGGGAAGTATAGATGGGGTCACTGGGTGGGAAGCTGGTTTGTGTGATGGACTGGGCTATATTCACGACTCTGTGGTGAGATAGTAAATGTGCCCATATCTCAGAAATAGGACTTTTTAAAAATCTTGATCTTTATGACTGGGCAAATCGTGGTCCGGTGACTCTACCTCAGTATCCTCAGAGGGCCTAGGTTTATTATTTTCTAAATGGAGCAAAACAGTGGACCAAATGTTTACAGAGGACCTAGCGTTGTGCTGAGCTGATCAATGGTGATTGGCACTGTAGCTTGGACAGAAGCAGAAAATTATAACGGCTGCCATAAAATATTTTACTTGCTGCCCAAATTGGGTGCTGTACAAACGTACATAAGACAGCTACAACGATTGTCAAAGGGTATTGTTGCTGTATAAAACTGAACTGGGAGCATGCAGGCAACCTACTTATCAGATTACTAATATTTAATTGAGGGAATCTTGTGTGAGTAAGCAATGAAGCGGATCATATCAGTTACTAAGTTAGTCAGGATTTCGCAAGGTCACATCGCTGAAAGCTTTCACCCGCCATTAATTGATGTATTGATTTCATTTCCTTTTTACCAAGAGCTAAACCATTTTGCTAGTGTGTTCTAAAGATGTGCTGGCTGAATTTCCACTGTGACAGTTGACTCACATGGCCCAGTTCTGATTATAGCAAAATTGCCACCAGTGATTTTTAGTCATTAACCGATGGTACAGTTGCTTAGTGAGATAGAGCATTGGAACATGGCCTATGTTAGCTTCACCAAATGGAGCTGGCTTGGTCTGCAAATGTTGCCTGTGTCTCTCCCTGTAGGTTCTACCTGGGCTACTTGTTGCTTTCATTAAGTAGCGACACTGAATTGTTGGAGAAACTCAGCAGGCCTGACAGCATCACTGGAGAGGGAAACACTGTTAATGTTTTGAATTTGGTGTGACTTCTTCGAAACTGGAAATTGTTTTTGTTTAGAAAATGGTACAAGGGGAGGTGGAGAAAATGGAACAGATGGTAAGTGTGCCCAGAGCAAAAGATAAAGTCAGCGAAAATGCCAGCAAAAGAGTGAGAGAGGTGTAAAATAAGTGTTAATGATTGGCATGAAAGGGAGGAAAAGAGGTGTAAAATAGGGTTAATGATTGGCATGAAAGGGAGGAAATGGTCTGCTTTGTTGAGATCAAAGCCGACAAGATACAAAGGAGACACAGCTAGAGAAGGTGTAGAGCTGGATGAAAGCAGCAGGCCAAGCAGATTTTCTGAAGAAGGGTCTAGGCCCACAACGTCAACCTTCCTGCTCTCTGATGGTGCTTGGCCTGCTGTGTTCATCCAGCTCTACACCTTGTTATCTCAGATTCTCCAGCATCTGCAGTTCCTACTATCTCTGAAACAGCTGGGGAAGGGTTGGGGGGTGTGCACCAATTATGGCATGCAGAGATCATACCCTGAGGTTGTGGAACTCAGTATTGAGCCCCAGAGACTGTAAAGTGTCTAAGCAGAAAATGAGGTGTTGTTCCTTCAGCTTGTCTTGGGTCTATTTTGTAACAATGGAGCAGCATGGTGAGATCAGTTGGATTTTACACAGCTATCACTTAGACAATAAAGACATAAGCTAGAGACACAATGTTGCACATCCTGATCGGATCAAAACGATTCAACAAGCAGTGCACTTTGTTTGGGGAGAGATGAGAAGAAGGAAACATTAGCTTGTACACTGACATTAATCGGTAATTTGTAGTCAAATCCAGTTCAACCTTGCAAAATGAGATTCTGATGGCTGAAAATTGGCACTTCTACACTTTCCAACACCGCCCCCCCCCCACCCGTAATTTTTTTATAATGGATTGAAAATTTCAGGCTGGAAGATAGTTAAAAGGAGCAGACAGCAAGTTTATTCTCTGTCTACATCTGCAGCACAAAATTGCCCATAATTTGGCGATGACCTTTCTTATGGAAAATGGATATCGCTGCAACAGCTGAGATACTGAGATGAAGACACAGTGTTGGGGTAAAGTTGAAAGCATTTAACCATTTACTGCCTAAAGCAGTTTAACTGGAGGTACTGGATGTCAACATTAATATGTTCCACTATTCAGCAGTATGGTTTCATATTTTGAATAGCTGGCTTTTTCTAAAATATCCAATAAATGGATGCAGGGTGAAGGGGTACCCTCCTGTTGTAGAGCAGGTGTTATAGCATTACAGAAAACGAGAATCAGATTGAACTATTTGGAACCCCATCTCGATTAGAGATTCACCTTGAAACTGGGCCGCTTTTCTCTCCTCCAAATGTGGAGAGAAAAATTCTAAATATAACCGGACCTCTGTCTCAAGTTTATAAATGATGTTGTTCTGAAGCTGTCATTTGTGAGTAAGTGAACAGTACAGGACGGCATTAAACTGACTGTACACTAATGAGTTAAATGCTGGAGCACTTTCATCGCACCCCATCCCTCCCCTTTTGTTGTCTCTGTCACAATTCCAATCACATCGAGATTAGCTTGGCAAACTTCCAAACCATTGTCTCTAAATCCCAGTTTGAGTCTCTGTTTCTACTTAGGTCATTAGTCTTGCTTTGATTCTAATTGATTTTACTACTGGAAGAGAAAATTTGCTGTTAGTAAGCCCAGCAAATGAGGTGCTACCCACTGTAAGGATTGCACTCAAATCTTGCCAGCACTTTAGGATCCAGAAACTGATTGATATATACAAACTGAGGGCCAAGCTGCAATCAGTTCCAGAGTGATGCCTACACAGGAGCAGACCAGACATTACCAAATGATTTTTGCTAATCTCTTCATCATTTTTCAGAGGGGAAATAACCATCTATCTTTCCTCATCTTCTGTGGACAGTTTAGAAATGACCAGGTTGTTGGCAGAGGGGCACGCTATTTCTTAAGCTTTCTGACCACCTGTGGTACTGAAGTTGATTAAACTGGCACAGTGATTGACGAGCTCCCAGCTTGCTCCGAGCGCCACGGCTTCTGCTGAGAGAATTCCACTCTATTCTCATCTCCACCGCCCCTCCCGCCCCCAACACTTCCACTGTCTTCATCACCACCAGCAATCTCTGACTACGGGCAGAATTTAGAAACTGACGCGGACCCCAAATCAAAGAGAGTTCAAAAATTGCAGAAAGCCGATGAGGGTTCAGGGGAGGTCACTAGAGTTCCCGGAACAAATAATAAGACAGAGAGTATGGAAAGAGTCAGGAATCCAAGTTCAGGCACAGCAGGAAAGGAGACCACTGTGCGATGAAGCAGACTTGATGAGTGAGCTTAAGGGGAAGGAATGCCTCAGGGGCAGTGACCACAATATTGTCCAGTACACCCTGCAGTTTGAGAGGGAGAAGCTGGAATCAGATGTAACGATATCAATTGAGTAAAGGTGACTGCAAAGATATGAGGGAGGAGCTGGCCCACTTGACTGGAAAGGGGGAGCCTTGCAGGGAAGACCATAGTGCAGCAATTAGAAGAGTTTCTGGGGGTAATTCAGGAGGGAGAAATTCCTCCTCACAAAGGCGAAACATACTAAGGGCAGGTCGAGACAACTGTGGCTGATGAGGGAGGTCAGTGACAGCATAAAAGTGAAAGAAAAGGCATACAATGTATTGAAGATTAGTAGGAAGTCAGAGGATTAGAAAGCCTTTTTAAAAACCAGCCATATACGGCCATAAAGCAATAAGGGGTTGTAGGGGGTGGGGAGGTGGGGATGAAATATGAGGGTAAGCTAGCTGATAATATAAAAGAAGATTGAAAGAGCTTTTTTTAAATATAGACATCTGAAAGGTAAGACAGAGGTACAACAGGACAACTGACCACTTGAAAATGAGTCTGGAGAAATAATAATGGGGAACAAAGAAATGGTGGAGTAACTGAATGAGGGCTTTGCTTCAGTTTTCATGTGGAAGACACCAAGAATATAGAATAGTGCAGCACGGGAACAGGCCCCACGGCCCATCTTGTTTGTGCTGACCATGATGCCATTCTAAACTAACCCCGTCTTCCTGCAGATGGTCTTTATCCCTTTATTACCTGTCTGCTCAGGTGTCTGTCTAAATGCCTCTTAAATGTTGCTATCGTAAATGCCTCTACCACCTCCCCTGGCAGCACGTTCTGGGAATCTATCACCCTCTGTGGAAAAGAACCTGCCTCGCACATTTTCTTTAAACTTTACCCCTCTCACCTTAAACCCATGCCTCCTTGTATTTGACATTTCCATTCTGGGAAAAAGACTCCAACTATCCAATCTATCCATGCCTGTCAATATTTGTATACAGTTCTATCAGGTCACACCCACCCCCTCCCGATCGAGATTCTTGATTAGTAAGGGGGGATCAAGGATTACAGGGAGAAAGCAGGACGATGGGGTTCAGAAATATATCAGCCATGATCGAATGGCTGAATACTTTTCCGACACCTTATGATGTTCTGGTCTTATGGATGATGGGCGATTGGACATGCCTATTCTCCAAGGAAATACCAACATGACTCCAGCAAGATAAATAGCTTCAAAGTAAAGACTTCTGATTTCAGAGAAATGGAATTCTGAATGCCTTGCAAGTAATATATTTTGTGTTCAGTCAGCTCTTAACAGTGTAACTTCCAGTCGAGAGTGGGATACTAGTGGCCGCCTGTGCAACATTGTACAGGAACCAAAATTGATTGCTGCCATGATTTTGTATCTGTGAAACTGTTAAGATATCAATATTATGAAAGAAGATTTTACATCCCTTAGCTAATTGAGATAATGTGTTAAAATGCAAGCTGTCTTTTCTTACCCACAATTCCAAATGGAGGCCCGATTTAAGAGCCTGGGCAAGGTTATTTATTTTGGAGACTGGAGATAGTTATTCTGAATGTTTGTTAGGATTTGGATGGCCTAGGCATTCGCTAATAGGATGGATCCCGATGAGAACTATAGAACGCTATTCTCTATCCAATTGCTAACAGCTTTTGTGGTGGGATTTGGCTTGTGGAGAGCTGGGCAAAAGGGTATTGATAGATTGTAAGGATGGAAATCAATACAATGAAGGTAAGAGCCCACTCACTTTAGATCTAAGAAACATCAGATTACTTTCTAAAAGGGGCAAAGGAATTGTGGAGTGGCAAGAAAAGAGATTTCGGGGATACTACCACTGAGCTGCCAAGAGCCTCTCGTTGAGGGTTAAGGTAAATGGCAAGGATATGTTCACCTGATGGGCGAATCAGAACAAGGGCTTGTGCTGGATGCAGAGATAAGATGCAGAGAGGAACAGGAAAACTGACATTTCAGGTGGGGACCCTTTGTCAGAAATAGCTTTACACAAAGAGTGATAAAAATCAACTAAAGCTGTGAATTGAAACATTTCAAAAGTGTGAAGCAATGATATTTGAGGCTGTATCTGAGATGTGGACAGCACCATTAACGTCAACGAAGAAACTTCATCGTGCAAGTTGCTATTGCTTAGGAAGCTTTACATAAACTGTTCCAATATCTTTATGTATACACTTTCATGTAGGCTCAGGCTGTACTTTACAGGTTGGAGCACATAATCCCGCTGACATCTCCATGCAGTACAAGTGAGAACACCATTTCTGAAGACATTGCCTTTCCCCCTTAATGCCTTCCTCATCGTACTTCTATTGTGAATTTATCTCATTTTGCAGTATCATATTCAATGTTTTACTGCTTCTATATACTTTTCATCTTATAAAATCTAACTTTTAGTTTCAGTTTGTCTTTTTGGGCTGTTTTGTTGGATGCATAATTTCCACAGCAAAGAATCAGAACATAATACTTACCCCATAAGGTCTGCCCTGTTCCAAGACAATAGGAAGTAATTACTGATCTGGGCATGTTAAGAGCACTCGATCTGGCTTACGAGTATTAGAGTTAGCTTTATTGTCACATATACTCAAATGAGTAAAGTGAAAGTTTACAAGTTGCGACTAACAATGCCATCTTAGGTCCAAAGGTACCTAGTTACAGATTATTAAGTACAGATTCATAGGGAAAAATAATTAGAAAAATACAGAAATAAAAAGACCAGCATTACCGATCATAGGAATACATTAGAAAAATAAACTGTTCAAAGCACTGTCCTTCCAACCCAGCCCATGCCAGCACCTACTCTGTAGTCTATGACAGGCTTCAATTCAAGGCTGGGAGACTGCTCTGGAATCATCTCGAGGTGGAAGGTCCACACTGAGGCCATGCCGGGCTGCCAAGACACTGCCACGCTGGGCCAAACGGCCAGGCTAGGAGACTGCCACACTGGGCCACCAAGTCTTGATCTCCCAATTGTGCGTGTGGATGTGTGAGAGTGTCTGGGTGTATGAGTGTGTGTGCGTGTGCGCGTGAGTGTATGCAGGTGTGTGTGTCAGTATGTGTGTGTGTGCACGTGTGCGAATGTGCGCGTGCGTGCGTGTATATGACAGACAGTGACAAATAACAGCCAAACCTAAAAAGGGGAACTGAAATAATTTTTTATAACCTGTGCTTTATGCAAGGAATTTGAATCTGTGGGATAGATCATTGACATGCACAGAGGCTGCTCACTGTCCAAGTAAATGCTTCATGAAGTTTCTTTTATGGGTGGTTTGAGAGTTGTTGTGGATTTTCTTTGCCAGAGCTTTGTCTTCGTTAGCTGACATACCCAGCTAATGTGATAGTAATGGAAGGTAATTCAGTGACAATTAATTTGTAACGGTTCTGATCTGTAAGAGGAATGTAAAGGGAAAAGGTGATCCTGAAACCATTAGGTTCTCATTAATTTGATCAAACTTCCCTGTATATTCGAGCAGTTAGTAATGTTTTGTCCACTTTATTGCTAGTGGTAGCAGTTTCTAATCTAAGCACAAACAAGGGGCTCAGATTGATGAAGCAGATCCATCTCAAAGTCGTTGTTGTCATCAGGTTACACAGTGTAATTGTCCAACAATAAAAGCACAATGCAGCAGATGCTGGAAATCTCAAACAATTACAGAGAGTGCTGGAGAAACTCAGCAGGTCTGGCAGCATTCTCTGGAGACTTTCACTTTCAGGAGCGGACTCGAAACCTTAACACTGTTCCTCGCTCCATTGCCGTCACCAGACCTGCTGAGTTTTGCCAGCCTCCTCTGAGCTTTGCACAACACTTTGAGCTGAGTTGCCTACACTTCTGATGAGCTCGAGGCATAATATGTGAGCCAAGGCAATCTGGCTATCTATCAGAGACAAATGAGTGGAGTGATGGCCTGAGAAATTTGCTTTTTGTAGGTGATTTTTGTGCATTTGCCAAAGGATTTCAGTTAGTTTGTCAGTGTTTGCTTTAGGTCTTGGGTTCTTGATCCAACACTATCAGAAAAGAAAGTGGTCCTTTCACACCATATGTTGCTGAAGATGACATGCCAACTAATGGATTCTAAGGATTGCTCAGATTAATAAAACAATGTCAGATGGGGAAGGCCATGAAGGAGAAACATGAGGAAATGGATAACATGATGTGCACTGAGTCTCAGAGTAAGATTTGGACAGGAATAATCCTGCACATTGCAGTAGCAGTATGAGTAGCGATCTGTTTAGGAATGGTTAATTTTCATTCACAGGCTGGCTGTCAGACTTTTGAGGAATACTTTTGAAAAGTCATTTACCAAACAAGGTGGCTGTGTGGGGTGGGGTGGGGATTTATGTGGATTACACGTCTTTTGTTGTGGACCAACAACTGCAAGGATCTGAGAATTAATTAATTAATTAATTCATTCATTCATTCATTCTTCATTTTCTGAAGAAAGGTCTAGGCCCGAAACGTCAGCTTTCCTGCTCCTCTGATACTGCTTGGCCTGCTGTGTTCATCCAGCTCTACACCTTGTTATCTCAGATTCTCCAGCATCTGCAGTTCCTACTATCTCTGAAAGTCAGAAACTTGGCAGGTCTTGTCACATTTCTGGAGAGAGAAAGCAAATTCACTAAATCAGCCCAATGATTTATCTTCAGTACTTTCCTCCTTCAGATGCACAGCATCAACAATATTTTGCTTATAATATTAACACAGTGCCTTGTAAGTCTGAGATCCCGAAGGGAAAAGGAAATCCCCAGCCTGTTCCAACTTCAGCTTCACCTGAGAAGCAGAAATCCACCTGCAAAAGAACTCTTATCCTGCTCAGAATCCCTCAGTGTTGACTGCAACTTTAAAGCAACTACTTAATTCAAGAAAGCAGGTTTTCCTCATGGGCTGTAGAAACAGTAACTGGGAGATTGAGCCCACAACAAGTTTAAAGTTTACTATCTCTGCATGTAACTGCTCTTGGTTTGTGTTTGTGTGCATGTGAGAATGTGTGTTGGAGGCATAATTTTTTTAAATTCAGCGCAAACACGAAGGAGTAAATAAACCTTTTATTTGCAATTTGCAAAATCTTGTTGCTGAAATTATTTAATTGAGGTTAGGTGGATTGGTCATGCTAAATTGTTCCATAGTGCTGAGGGATGTGTAGGTTAGGTGGGTTATAGAGGATTGAGTGTGGGTGGAATGCTGTGAGGGTCGGTGTGGACTTGTTGGGCCGAAGGGCCTGCTTCCACACTGAGCGGATTCTATGATGAAATGCTGACGGAATTCTGCAGGCCTGGCAGCATCAGTGTAGATCTCCACAGGCCCTGGCATTTTCTGAATAATCGAGAGAGGGTAGGAAATCTGATAGAGATAGTAAGAACTGCTGATGTTGGAGTCAGAGATAACACAATGTGGAGCTGGAGGAACACAGCAGGCCAGGCAGCATCAGAGGATCAGGAAAGCTGGTGTTTCGGGTCGGGACCCTTCTTCAGAAATCTGAAAGCTGTTGAGAATTATTGAACCATAAGGAAAGAGAAATGATAAAATGATATTGAAAGGCCTGAGAGTTAACTGTCCCATATGCAAATGGAAATTTTAATAATGTGTAATTTGAGGTGATTTATTTGACAATTTTGCCAAAGGGTTAAAGTGCATGGGAAGTTTATAAAATACTATACAGAAGGAGGAAATTGATTTCAGATTTTGGAGGAATTCATTATTTGATATTAAATGTCACTGCCGTTATCAAGCATAATCTTCACTATTGTATAGGCAAACACACCAAGCTCTATATAGGAAAGCGCACACCAATCTCCCTCATATGGCAGTGAGGTGAAATGTTTCTGTGTTGGCTGAGGGATCGTTATTGTCCAGGACACCATGAAATACTTCCCTTCTCTTTTGTTACCAGATATTCCAGAGCCAAAGCGTTCTTTTAAATTTCAACCTCCTCATCAGTTGCTGCACAAAGGTCGGAAAAGTGAGGATACACTCAAATTGTTCAGGTGTAAATAATGTACCTGAGGAAGGCTAAAGAATCCCTCTACTAATTCCTGAAGGCAGTCAGGCAAGTTATGGGACACCAGGAATGACCAAATATATCACAGGTATCCATGCCTTTATGGGCACCCTGCATTGTGAAATTTTAGACTCTCTTTCTAAAGTACGCAGCCCTTGTTGCCATTAATGTTGCATGTATCAGTTCTGAATCTAAGCAGGCTCCTGTGACGTTACTTTAGACTTCTGGTCCGTGCACAATACCAATAAGAATGTTAGTGTTCCTGAAATCTGGAATTGTGCAAGTTGGCAAAGAAATCAATGACCCAAGCTTCCATTCTGATGTTGAATGTTGCCTAGAGTGTGTTGGATGGCTGGGATGAGTTACCTTACACAATCTTCTGCTTCTCATCTCATGGGATGCTGTGTGAGGTACTGGTCAGATTTTGTGAGCGAGTTGGATGTTCTTGCCAACCTTATGGAGTTCAAGAGTCCAGCAACCATTTTTGAAGGGGCACAGGGGGCAGGGGTTCGGGTGGTTGTGGGCACCACATCAGGTGCTGCAAACCGCAAACCGCTGCCAGTCTGTGGGCGGCTGCATTTCAAACCCGAAAGATGCCTCCTGGTAACCCAAGTGGTTTCCCAAGTTCACCACTGCTGCCCTTCAGATGCTGTTGGATGGAGTCACCAACAGAAGGGGCATCTCTTCCCAGGGGTGACTTCACCCAGAGGACATCTCATCAGAACTGCCCAGCCTGGACTAAGAAGGCAGTGCAGGCCAGTGCCACTGGTGAGTAGGACAGGAGAAGAGCCAGTGATTTCCCGTGTTCTGCAGTGGTAAGTGGCACCATCTTTCACTGTGCTCCCTTGCGCTCTCTGGGTCATTGCTCAGTCTGACTCTGCTGCTACACAGGGAGCTTGCGAACCCGCGCAGCTTGGTACGCACTCAAAGGCTGACACCCTCCTCAGCCTCTCAAACCCGTCCTGCTCACTTTGCTTGCTATTCGTGAGGAAGGCGTTGCCTATCTACCTTGTATGGTCTCACAAACTCCTCTTGCATCCGTACCCATCAATCCTTCTCTCTGTTTCATTGCAGGGCAAATTGATGAGAGGCCCTAGACTGGTGGGGCTGGGGACGGGGTGTGCAGGGGGGATGGTGCGTGATGTTGGATTGCAAGGTTCTCATTTCCTTTGAGATAGAAGTTTCCAAACTTGTGGAGAAGACCCAGACCGTTGCTGTGTTGACAGGGATGCATCATTGACCTGCGCCGTTGTCCTCTGCTATTTGGATATACACACACAGGAGGCACCACATGCGCTTCTCTGCACCTCCATCATTGACATCAAATCCCTGTTCTCCATCACGGATGGAGGCACAAATCCCTGTTGTGGTGGGAAATCCTGCGTTTTACCCGTTCACGGCCTCAGCCCTCCCTTGTTGGCATTACCCCAGCCACGAGGTGCGCTTGTCACTGTTTGGCCGGCACAGCACTGCAAACTGGGTAGGCCGCGTGCCACCTTACATTATGGAGCCTCTCAATCGAAGCCAGACAGTGCCTGTTTGCGGGACTAGACTCGAGGAAAATCAGGGGCAGGGGTGTCAATGAGAGGTGTCCCCTTGCCCTTCCTTCCAACTCCTCCTTTCACCCTGTGGATCCCACCTTGCAAGATGTTTCCCCATGTTTCTTGCCAGTGGCCTGGATCCTCACGATATTGGGACTCCAGTGTGGGGCAGTCGCTGCGACCGTCTCAGTGGTGCTGCCGAGCATAAGCGTTCTGATTAGCAACTCTCACTAGGGTAGGACATCCAGTTGGAAGGCCTGCAGGTGGCCTCTCTAACTGCCCGCTTTGGGATGTTTTATTTTGGCAGCATTACTCTCTTGCTGGCTGCCCACACACACACACAAGACATCTGAAGCCTCAACAAGGTTCTGCCCCCACCGTCCCTTGACGCTTCTCTCTGTGCTTCCTCACAGAATACTTTCTGAGCCACCTGTATGAAGTTACAGAAGGGGGTACACAGGGTGCTGATAAGTCTGAAGATACCTTACTGCCCTCAAAATGTTTGCAATTGGCCAATAATTTGAATTAAACACTCCCAGTAAATAGTGTAATGGGAATTCAATGGTTGGAGAATTGAGCAACTTGGATGAAATGTCGAACACACTTGACTTCTGACCTTTGTGTAAATGAGCGCACCATTTTCCTCTCTACAGTCTGTTGGTACCTTATTGCGGTGATCAACCTTTTTCAACAGATCCATGAAACTTTGATTTTGTATCTCCTTTAACCCTTTTCATGTAAGCTGGGGCCACACAGGCGTTTGGTATGTGCTACACTGCGCATCTTTGCGAATGATTATCAACTTGACTGCTGTTATACATTGAATAATGAGCTGCAAAAAATTTCCACTTGAATGGCTTTCACTTGACTATTTTAAATCAACTAATTTAGCAAAATCAGTGTAAACAACCCCTGAGGGGTGCTGTTGTGACAATAAGAATGGCAAAGGCAACTTATCAAAGATAATTTAAACCTTGTTTTGCAGGATGACTACATATTCCAACCCCAGCAGGGCCCACCAGTAGCAGAAGGCGCATTGTGCTCTAACCCTCTTGAAACCCTATGCCCAATTGGGTATACAGTAATTTAGTTCAACTTGGTCCAGAATTTCCTCTACTGAATTTTGCAGTGGTGTCTGTGCCCACGAACAGACCCATTGCTTTTCCCCTGCTTGATTCTTTTAATTCACTGGGGACCTTCACAACCTATATCATTGTGATTAGCTAAGAAATTCTTAATCGGGAACACAACGCATCTGTTGTTTTTTTTCTCAATTCAATTAAGGAGAAGTACTTGAGATCAGTTTAAAAGTTGTATCAATGATAATGGGAACTGCAGATGCTGGAGAATCCAAGGTAATAAAATGTGAGGCTGGATGAACACAGCAGGCCCAGCAGCATCTCAGGAGCCACGAGGTGCGCTTGTCAAAAGCTGACGTTTCGGGCCTAGACCCTAGACATCCTCTCTGATGAAGGGTCTAGGCCCGAAACGTCAGCTTTTGTGCTCCTGAGATGCTGCTTGGCCTGCTGTGTTCATCCACCTTCACACTTTGTTATCAGTTTAGAAGTTAATACTTTTTTACAGTCAGTGCAAGATTTCCATGGAAGATGTATCCACCAAAAGGAGGCATCCTTTTAAATACTAAGAAAAATGCATGGGGCAAATTTCCCTTCTGTCGTGGAGAAAACAGAGTTAACGTTTCGGGTCCGGTGACCCGTCCTCAGAACTGTTCTGTCAGCAGTCACTTCTGAAGAAGGGTCGCCGGGCCTGAAACGTTAACCCTGCTTTCTCCTCCACAGATGCTGCCAGACCTGCTGAGCTTTTCCAGCAACTTTGTTTTTGTTCCTGATTTATGGCATCCGCAGTTCTTTTAGTTCTTCCCTTCTGTCATCTTGTCCCAGTTGGTTTTATTGCTGGATTCATTATATAACTGTGGCCATGCAAGTTGATGCCAACCTTGATTTATTAGACTTCCTCTTGTTGTTTTAATATTTCTAATCAACCCGGACTGGATAGATCTTGAACCTGGGCCTCCTGGCTCAGATGTAGGGACCTTACCACTGTGCCACACAAACCCCACTTTGTGTTTCTTACGTTGACGCAATGTCCGTGCTGTTTATTGCAATAAGAAATGCCCAAGCTGAAACAAATTAGCACATGAGGACATTCCCCTCTGTTTTTATCCCACTTAATGAAGTTGTAGTTCTGTACGCATCTATCTTTCAAATGTTAAACTGAACATGGGAAGGTACAGGGCCAATCTTAAACATCTGCAATATTCACATTCCTGCCTAAATGAAAGATATTTCGAATGACCAAGGTGTTGGATTGTGTGACAAAAAAAAACAGCTCCTCATTCGGAGTTCAGGTATCTTGCCTTGGTACTGGGGTAACCTCATTCCCAGAAATTGCTTGAATGTTTTGTGGAAACTTTATTTTGTAATTAATGAAATGAAGGGAAAATTAAATAATTGTTATGCAATAACAAATATATCTATTACATTATCATTTGTACTTTATACTGCCTTCGTAAAAGCTTCATTGCTTGCTCTCCCCAGGCCTTCATTGAACTCTGAATGTGGAATTTAGGTATGTTTTAAGACTAATTTTCCAGCTTGCATAAGCACTGAAGTCGAAATGGGGCATTCTTCTAGACCTGTGGGACGGCAGCACTGACATATGTAGGGAGAGACTGGATTGCTTAGGACTGTAATCATTGAAGTTTAGAAGAGGGATTGGGAATCTCAGAAACGTGTAAAATTATAACAGGAGTAGACTGGGTAAATGCACAAAGGATGTTTCTAATGGCCAGGGACTAAGCTGGAAGATCAGACATGATCATAACGGAGCAGGCTTGAAGGGCCGAATGGCCCACTCCTGCTCCTAATTTCTATATATCTATGTTTCTGTTAGGAGTTTCCACTGTGCGGCTTTTGCAAATAATCTTAGTAATCGAGGGAATTTGTTCTCGATTCTTTCTTTCCTGAGGTGAAATTGCGATCAGAGAGGTTCGATGTGCCTGGGAGACTTGTGATTTCATGTTTGCATCTTTTATTTTGTGCTCTTTACAAAGTCGCTGAAACTTGTGTTGAGGAAGCAGGAGTCAAAGACAGAAGGGAGAGCTTTTGTGCATTTTCTTTGAACTGTGTTACTTAGAAGTAGAATTTTGTGTTGAATCTGTCGCAGAGAACTTGGTCTGATCTGGCAATGATACACCACAAGACTCTTCTCTTACTTTCATTTGTTCGTAGGAAATAAGGTTGCTGGGCTTTATTGTCCCTCCCTAATTGCCCTGGAGAAGGTGGTACTGAGCTGCCTTCTTGAACCATACAGTCCGTGTGGTGCCATGTTGAGGAGGGAGTTCCAGATTATTGACCCAGTGACACTGAAGGAAGCATTAGTGTTTTTACATGTGTTTCTAGCTGGTGTCTCTCTGAACTTCATTGCTGCTCTTAAACTCAAATGAGTTTCTGTCTTTGTATTCACATCATTCTTTATCCTGCCTAATCTCACCCCTGTCATTGATCATCTGCTGCTGAAAACCTGTATACACATTAGCTCCACCAGACCTGAGTGTATTTGTCTTGCAGGCCAGGAACTACAGAAGCTGATAGGGCCGGTCTCTTTGTCCAGACCTGAAACTACTTGTGAAAAGAAATCAGCAGTGATTTACTCCTGGTTGTTTGAGCAAAGTCTGCCGCCATACAATCTTCCGTTTCAGCTTTCTGATGCTCTTTGGGACAAGACTGATAGAGATAGTGGGATGGTGTTCCATATATAATGCAGTGTGGAGCTTGAGGAACACAGCAGGCCAGGCAGCATCAGCGGATCAGGAAAGTTGATGTTTCGGGTCTAGATCCTTCTTCAGAAAAATGCCTTCTCCCTCCAGGAAGACCTCAGTGAATCTCTCTCCCACTGCAACCCTCTGGTAATCTCTTTGGCCCTGAAACTCTTTGGCCACATACTCAGGTATTACAGCCACATCTTCTTTCTTAGTACCTGCCTACGAAACTGGATCATCCCCAATGGATTGCTGTCTATATTCAGGCCTTCCCAATTTGGCCCTGACCACAACAGCCTCTACATAAACAACACCCAGGGCGTCCAAAAATGGGTTTGTTTATGGATCCTCAAGTACACACTCTCAGCAGTGAGCCAGCATCTCCTGGCACTACATTCAAGCCTCTCCTAGACCTACAAAGGACCTCTTTTGTATTTCATTCTGCCACAACCTCAATCTACACCTCTGATGCTGCCTGGCCTGCTGTGTTCCTCCAGCTCCACACCGTGCTATCTCTGACTCCAGTATCTGAAGTTCTTGCTCTGTCTGGTGTTCCATATGTCACCATCTTATGGTAGATTTTGGCTCTGGTCTACTGTTCAGTCCAGTTGGTCACTGTGAAGGTGATTTTGTCTGATTGAGACCAGAGACACACTCCCTGGGACTCGATCTGGGAATTTGTTTCAGAAGGGAAATTCAATGCAGAGGGTGAAAGAGGTGCTTTAGGTAAGGTTTACAAGAAGAAGTAAAGTGTGCTGAGTGGTCCTAGGGCAAATTTCCATGCTCTAGGGATTCTATGATCAAGAGGCTATCAGGTCAAGCTGACTGAGTTCCTATTGAGGATACTCTTTGGAGGGCTAGTATGAACTCGATGGGCTGAATGGTCTCTTTCCACACTCTGAGGGTTCTATGATAAGACAGAATATTAGAAAATACAACCAGCGTATTGCACAGTTCTTTCTATCATAGAATCCCTACAGTTTGGAAACAGGCCCTTCAGCCCAACAAATCCACACTGACCCTCAAAGCATCCCACCCACAGCCCTTCCCTGTAACCCCCATCCCTGATTTAGCATGGCTAATCCACCTAGCCTGCATATCTGTGGACTGAGAGAGGAAACCAGAGCACACAGAGGAAACCCATGTAGACACGGGGAAAATGTGCAAACTCCACACAGACAGTCGCCTGAGGGTGGGATTGAACTCCGGTCTCTGGTGCTGAGAGGCAGCCGTGCTAACCACTGAGCCACCGTGCCACTGGTTTTCTCTTTCAGAGAGACGGACAGCACTAGCATAGACAATAGTAAGTTAACAGGTGAAATCAATACATGAAGTCATGAAGTAATGAAGTCTGGTGCCCCAACAAGCCTGGGGAGTCACAGATGCTGATTACCATGTGGGATTATGAGGTTGTAGCAATGACAGAGATCTAGTTTAAGGAAGGCCAACACTAGGTACAAAATGTTCAAAAGAGATGGATAAAGAAAGAAAGGTGGACGGGAGGCAATATTGGTGAAAGATTTTTACAGTGCTGGAGAAACAGGATGCGTTGGAGATGTAATGACAGAATCAATTTGGTTAGAGCTAAGGAACAAAAAAGTACAATGACATTGCTCAGCCTAGTCTGCAGACCACCAAACACTGTGCAGAATTAAATCTGCAGGGACACGAGAGACACCACCATTGTTGAGTCGGTATATTGGAGGATTTTAATCACCAAATATAGACTGGAAACCTAGAGTGTACGGGTGGTAGTGAGGGAAAAGTGTTCCTGGGTCGTGTTCTAAAGAATTTGCAACAACAGTATGTGTCTAGTCCCACAAGAAAGGATGCATTGTTGGGCCTGGTTCTAGGAAATGGGATGAGCCAAGGTAGACCAATTGTCATGGGGAGTTAGGGGGAGTGGGGAAGGTGGGATGGGGTGGGGTTGGGTTTTGGGGTGGAATTTAGCATTCAGTGATCATTGTATAATGAGGCTGAGGATAATGGTTGAAAATGACCCTGGGCAATCCAGAAAATCAATTGATAGACAGCAGATCCCAAATGGAATGGGAAACATAGAAACTGAGGGATAGAGTAGGCCATTCGGCCCTTTGAACCTGCTCCATCATTCAATATGATCATGGCTGATCCTCTATATTCAGAGTAGAGCTGGGCAGATATAGTGGAATTAATCGTGGGTGGGAGAAATTGAACAATGATCAACCTTCAAAGAGGAGATGACTTGGGTATTGTCAAGATCTATTTCCTCAGAATGGAATGGGAATGGACAAACAAATCCAGAGCTCCTTGGATGACTAAATGGATTGAAATTAAGAGGGGCTCAAAAAGTTGTGCTTTTACCAAGTGTCAGGTAGGAAATATAATTGAGAGCCAAAAAGAATTCAGAAGGTTCAAAGAAGAGGCCATAAAGCGTATTAGAAAAGCAAAGAGGAATTATGAGAAAAGGCTAGCAGCCAAGAGAAGGGGGAAATCCCAAATTCTTGGCTGGGCATATGAATAGCAAGAGAGTGGTGAAAGGAGATTCACACATGGAGACAGACTACCCAGATAAGGTATTAAATGAACACTTTGCGTCTGTCTTTACCAATGAGCTGGGTGATACCCAGGCCATGGAGAATTTGAAAGAATGAATAATTTATTTATTTTCACATATATCTTGGGAGATACAGTGAAAATTGTTCTGAGTGACCTGTGTGGATGTGGTGGTCAGACACCATAGAATAATACAGTGGGACTACGGTTCAGAATAACATGCAAAGGAGAGGATCTAGGAAATACAGTGCGCTGAGGTTGAGGGTGGAATTGGTATTGGGAGCAGAAGACATCCTTGAAATGCTGACCATTTGGACAGAACAGCCAAGATTACAAGTGGAGCACTGTGATAGGAAGTCACCAGGCAAGTGAGAGAGAAGAGGGTACGTGCTCTCTCAAACCTAGTTCCTCCAAAAACCAATGTTGTCCAAAAGCTGGACCATTGTTTAATTAATCTTTTTTTCATTTGAAAGGAGTACTGATGTCGGCAAGTGAGCGAGGCAGGCAAGAGTGATTATTTCCAATGGTTGAGCAGTGAGTTAACATTAATTAGCAATTACACGGCTGAAGTGGCTTGTGAACCACCTTGGTTAGTTTACTTCTGTTGCCCATTCGCTGGATAAAAAGCATTCCAATCAGAATGAGCGTTCTAATCCAGTCTGTCTAAAAACTGGCAATTTCCAAATTCCGGTACTGGTATTGTCCCCAGGCTGTTTTGAGGGAATGTTTTTGCATCGACAGTTTTGCTTCCATCTCTCAAACAGCCTGCCTCCCTACTCTTTGCTGCTGTGCCTTTTAATCTTTCCAACAACAACTGATTCGGCTTGGAAGGTAGTCTGGGAGTTTCAAGTCTTGCTTGAAAATTCAAAAGATCCTCAACTGGTTTTACTTTCCCATTTTCCCCAAAGCACCATCATTCTGTGCTGTCTTATAATGAATCTATTGTGTGTTAAATAATTTATCACCTTTGTAATTATTTGTGTCTGCAGTTTACAGTTTGTTGTAAGGGATTGTTGCTTATATGTGAGGGCAAATAATTGGTTAGCGATTTAGATTTTATATGAAGGCTTATGAGATTCAGCAGCTTATATGATACACACATAAGAAACATGGCCAAATTCCAATTGCTGACTTAATCTTGTTGGTTCGTCTCCTTTTCTGAGGAAGGATGTTCTGTCTATGGAGGAAGTGCAAGAAAGATTAGCAGATTGATTCCTGGGATTGCAGGATTTATGTATAAAGTGAGGCTGGATTGGTTAGGACTATATTTACTGGAGTTTAGAAGAATGAGAGGGAGATCTCATAGAAACTATAAAATTCTAACAGGACTCGATAGGGTCAATACAGAAAGGATGATCCCCATGACCGAGGAGTCCAGTACCAGTGGGCCACAGTCTAATGATGCAGGGTAGTTCATTCGGGACAGAGATGAAGAGAAACGTCTTCAACTAGAGACTGGTGAGCCTTTGGAGTTCACTGCCACAAAACACAGTTGAAGCCAAAACGTTGAACGTTTTTAAGAAGGAATTAGATACAGTTCCTAAGGCGAAAGGGACCAAACAGTATGGGGTGAAAGTGGGAACAGGCGACTGAGTTGGATGATCAGCCATGGTCACATTGAATGGTGGAATAGGCTCAAAGGGCCAAATGGTCTACTCCTCTGCTATTTTCTTTGTTTTTATTTTACTATCGGAACCATACTTTGGACAAACATAGATCTTTGATGCAGGAAGGAGAGGTTGGGGAGGAAGCATTCATTTTAAGTGGAATAAAGCAGTGGGTTGGAAACAGAGAAGAAGGAACGAGAGTGAGATTTTTGTTTAGAATAGGCTTTTGGCAACCACTCAACTCCTTTTTGAAGAGAGCAATCATGATCGAGCTCTGAATGACTCCCCAGGGAATGAAAGTAAAAAAGCAAGTTAACAGGGATCTTAATGCCATGCTGAATCCATATTGATGTGCTCTGAACTCTCACCCTGTGTTCCTGACTGGAATGACAAGTAGGAATAAGTCTTTACATGGGACAGATTGGGATGAAGGGCACTGTTTTACGAAAGGAACTGCACTGTGATACAGTGGCAAAGCAAATATACAGAATGCAGAGCTTAACTGTACTACATGGGGCAGAAAAGTAACAAATTCATTGCACCTGAAATATCTGACCATACATAATCCTTCTGTACAAATGCTGGTGAGTCATAAGGTGATATTGTCTTTGTTGCTTCTGGTGCTGTAAGCAGCTTTGTGATTATCATTGGAGTGAATCCAGCTGGCTGAAGTCTGGGATGTGAGATGCTGGAGACTTCAGGAGGAAGTTGAAACAATACTTACGGCTGAAGCTGGTTGTAAAGCCTGCAGCCTTGTCTTTCGGAAAGCCTACTGGGTTTCCTGCTCATTGAGGATGGGGATGTTGATGGTCTCTCCTCCTCCCATTAGCTGTTTAACCATCCACTACTAATTGTGACTAGATTTTGGATCTGATCTGTTGGTGGAGAGATCCTTTACCTCTGTCTGTTACAGGCAGTTGTTGTTTTGCATATATATAGCCCCGTGTTGCTATTTCGCAAGATTGACTCTCTCTTCCTCTTACGACGAGAGAGTGGCAAAGTGGTTTGCAAGAATGGCTTGGGGAATGAGAAACTTCATCGACGAGGGTAGGCTGAAAGGGTTGGGATTACTCTCCTTGTAGAGAAAACGACTGAGAGATTATCATGAAGTCATGAGCAGGCTGGATGGAGTAGATAGGAAGAAGCTCTTTCAACTCAAAGGGGCCAAGACTGAGTGAGCATAGATTTAAAGTGACATGTAAAAGGGGCAAGGGTGACAAATAAGAGAGTTTTTTCACACAGTGAAGAGTTGAGAATATGCCTGGATATGTGATAGTGGCAGGTTCAATTGAAGCATTTAGGAGGCAATGGAATGATTATTGGGATAGAAATGGTGTGTAAAGGTATGGGAGAAATGGCAGGGGATTCACACGAAGTGATTGTGCAGTTTTAATGAGCTGGCGCAGGCACGGATGGACTGAATGGCCTCCTTCCACACTGTAAGAATGCTGTGATTCTGGTCCTACGTTCACTTCTAACCAGGGTTCTCCGCAATCTGGGGATCTACTCACCAGATCACCCAGGAAAATCCACTCACGGCTCAAGGTAAGTCACCCCCTATGTGTTGAATGGAAGGGAAGGCCGAGATGTTGCTCCTCCAATCACAGACCAATTCCCTTAAAATCAAGAGGGCGATGCCCCCCCCCCGCCCCCGTGTCAGTTGAAAGATAAGAGCAATATTAAGCCCACTCTTCCCTCAGGCTCCTATACATGCAAACCCACTCTGGCACATCAGCCCTGCTGGACCTGGCCAACCCAGGCACTTCTGAGCCGCGCTTTGGAGATGCACATTGAAGTCTAGCATCCACAGTACCTTCTGTACCCCGCAACCCCCTTGCGCCTCTTTCCAGGGGTGACCGACCTTGAGAATGAGTGTTTGCTAAATTCAAGACCAAAAAGGTGATCATCCGCCAGAATCTTCCACCTTCCATCTGATCCTTTTCTGAAAGTGGCGCCTCCAAGGCACGTGACCTGCCAGTTACCCTGTCAGTGGGGTCTACCAGTTGGTAACATGGCAGGCCCCTGCGGAACGTGAAGGAGCCTGATACATTTGTCGCAGGGTACGATTCAGTGAGAATGCCTAACCTTTGCTTGACTTGTCCGCGGTACAGTTGTTGCGCAAACCATTGGCTGAAACTGAGGAAGACAACGTAGGCTCGACTGCGTGACACGACGATGCCACTTTTCAACCTGATGGACTTTTATTTTAAATAAAAAACACTTTGTCGGAACCGCATTTCTATGACTTGGCTTAAAATAAGTGGAGAAATGCCCCAGAAATCCTGCCTCTGATTGTCACTGTTGACAGAAAGTGTGTGTGAGAGGCTCAGCATTATTTTTCACCTGTTGTCACATTGGCTTCTGCAACTTTCTGTGGGGCAATGGGAGAAGGGTGATCCCTGAGTTGAGGTGTCTAGATTTAGTCGAGGAGAGGCTTGAGAGAAACCTGAATTGCAGTGGCAGAACAGTATTTATTTAATATCCATTTTTAATGAAGCCCAGTACTCCAGCTAACAGCTGACACTGCACAAAAGCCATCTATCTATTTAAACATCTCAAGTACAAATTAACACCTTCCCTGTTGAAGTCAGGCAGTTCATTTTGTCTTGTTCCCGCGAGAGGATATTGCCAAAACTTTTCTCGCTAATTTGCAGGTGTGCTGATGCCTCTGGAAGGTGTTGGCATTTGTCCTTGTAATTTTGGGTGCAGAACAAATTGAAATAGGTATGACTGGTGGTGCAGACCGTTCCAGGCTTTACACAAGCAAGAGCTGCCAATTTGATGTACTTCAAAAGCAATAATTGGTGGTAATTTCCTAAAAGCTGCTGTTTGTTTGCACTTCATTTGCAGGCTGTTCGGCTCCCTGGGGTTGTTTTGACATTCAGTGTGCTTGCTGCTTATTTTGGGTCATTATGTTCATTAAAGCCTCCCTCAGTCACCATTTGCTTGGTAATGCATTTCTATATCTGACTTTTTTGACATTGTAAATTACAGCCCTCTGCCCCACATACAAAATTGGGAGGGTTGTTGTCACACTGCAGTCCTCTGCCAGTGCAGTTTGTGTAGCCAGGCGTAAGGACTCTGATGGAGCCTGGCCTGCTGTGTTCCTCCAGCTCCACACTGTGTTATGTAAGGACATGTGTAGCTGTTTGCTCAAGGGTGGCTCACTACCTCCCACCATTTCCTCCTGTTGCAAGGAGCAGGTTGACGAAGCAAACATTTTGTTTTTATCTACTCATGGGGCATGGGTGTTGCTGGCTGGGTCAGCATTTATTGCCCGTCTCTAGTTGCCCTTGGAGAGAGATGGCGGTGAGCTGCTTCCTTGAACCATTTCTTGAAGCCCCTGTGTAAATACTGAAGCCATTTCAGATCAGACCCAATGAACTGCTGAGTGAGGACCACATTGGAGAGGCCAAGTAGAGGAGCGAATAGTGGTGGTGGAGCAAAGTGCAGTTGTTCAACCCAAGAATTTGGCCTCGGAGTTATTGTGGTCTTTGGCTTTGCTCTGTCGCCTTGTAGAAAGGGACTGAAGTTTTCCTGAATTTGCCTGGAAGTTCTTCCTATCCTGCTCCCAGGAGTTGGCAATGGTCTGGAGGAAAGGACATGCAGTTGGAGCTCACATCAGTCGTCCCCGATACCCTTTGGTCATCCACATTTTGATGCAGTCATACCTTAGCATGCAGTACCTCACGTTTTATCTCTAGACCCTTAAAGTGATCTTCAAGAGAACTGTCCCTGAACTGTTGTGGAGGAGGGTGGGAGGAACTGGAGTATATGTTTTGATGAAAAAGATTTCGACTTATGTTAAAAATTGTCTTGCAATGTTAAGATTCATTCTGCATCACTTGTTTTATTTGTTGGTGTGAAGTGCATTTCACTGGCAGGGCCAGCGTTTACTGTCTGTCACTAATTTCCCTTGAGAAGGTGGGGGTGAGCTGCCTTCTTGAACCGCAGCAGCCCATGTGCTGTGGGTTGACCCACAATGCCCTTAGGGAGGGAATTCCAGGATTTTGATCCAGCGACACTGCTGGAACGGCGATTTATTTCCAAGTCAGGATGGTGAATGGCTTGGAGGGGAAATTGGAGGTGGTGGTGTTTCTATGTATCTGCTGCCCTTGTCCTTCTACATGGAAGTGGGGCCATGGGTTTGGAAGGTGCTGTCTGAGGACCTTTGGTGAATTCCTGCAGTGCATCTTATAGACAGTACACACTGCTGCTACTGAGCATCGGTGGTGGACGGAGTGGGTGCTTGTGGATGTGGTGCCAATCAAGTGGGCTGATTTGTCCTGGATGATGTCTTTTACTATACAACAATGTTGTTTCAGATTCCCTCTTGTGCTGGCTCTTATCAGAATAAGCAAATCTGGGAAGAAACAAGATTAACATGATGTAAAACAAAAAAGGGCAGGAACACTTGTAAGTTGCTTTAATCAGAGATGCTGTCAGTCCTCTTTCAGTGCTGTGCTGTTTTGTGAGCAATGTATTTCATGTTGTAGTCTCTAAATTAATTCTTTTCAATTACTCACATTGTTGAAGAAGGCTCAGCAAGATAAGTCTGGTAAAATCCTTTACTTCAGAAAATAAGTGCACAAATCAATGGAAAGACATTGTCTCTGCTCCTATCATAGAGAGAATGATATACAGTGAAGGCTTGTAATCCAGAGATCCAGAATAATACTCTGGGAGACAGGCTCAAATCTGACAATGGCAGCTGGTTGATTTTAAATTCAACAAATAAATTCTGGAGTCGAAACAGAGTCTCTGTAATGGTGATCGTGTAACTGTCATTGATTATATTTTACAAAAAGAAACCCTGGTTCACTGCTGTCCTTTAGGGAAGGAAATCTGTCATCCTTACCTGGTCTCTCGACTCCAAGCCCACAGCAATATTGTTGACTCTTAAGTGCTTTCTTGAATGACTCAGCAAACATTTAACTCTAAACTAGTCAGGGATGGTCGACAAACGCATTCCTTACTATAATGTCCACATTCCACGAAAGAATGACAAACAAAACAAATGCAAGGTGAAGAGACCTGCTTAAGAAAGAAGGCCAAGGCTATGTGAGTTTTATTTTTATTAGTCTAAAACTATGTCTTGATATCATACAGTTTTGACTCATGATCTTTTGGTTGGAAGTGGTTGTAGAGTTTTCGACTTGCAAGTGCCACCCAGACTTCAGTTGGCTGCAAAATGGGAGAGGCCAACTATGGAGAGCTGAACGCAGTTTTGATGCAGGCTAGTGTGCAGTGAATTGGCACAACAATGATAGGAGTCAAATTGGCTGTGTGTGACCACAATTGTTGGTAAAGATAGTGAGGTTTGAACGTTGCTGGTCAATCCATTTGCTATTTTCTGCAGGAAATATTCTTAACAAGACTCGATTCTTGCTGTGTCGAGTTTTATAGTCTGCCAGTCATGTTCTACACCATATGGTTTAAATTTGTTTTCCTGTCAGTTTGTACACTGGCTTGAATCTCCCTGCTGGTTGAACCTTCCTGAAGCGAAGGCAATTGCTAACCTGGTTTTCTGGGATTCATTCAGTGCAGAACTGGACGTTTCTAAAGGGATCTGCTGGATCTAAAATCAGGCTCTGGCAGATCTCTAGCTTTCTTTTCAGCGGAAAATGTGTGATGAGATTATTTCCTTTCCCCACTAGGCTGCCAGGCTAGAGGAATGCAATACCCTCCCTTTTGCTCCCATCTCCACTTTGTGCAATGTAGTTAACTCCTTTCAGCTCTGTATTAGTGAGATCTTCACTAATTCAACCCTCTGAAGAGCATTCCACACAGACTCACCTCCCCTACCCTATCCCTGTAAACCTGCATTTCCCATGGCTAACCCACCGAGCCTGCACACTCTGGGCAGCTTAGCATGGCTAATCCACCTAAACTGCACATCTTTGGACTGTGGGAGGAAACCAGAGCACCTGGAGGAAACCTGCACAGACACAGGGAGAATGTGCAAATTCCACACAGGCAGTTGCCCAAGGCTGGAAATGAACCCAGGTCCCTAGTACTGAGAGACATCAGGGCAAACCATTGTGCCACCCCTTCCACAAGCCTTCCCAGAGTGGGGTTCGAAGCTGAAATTTTGGAGTCATGAGCCCTAAGGAGCTTATAGCTACTGCTCTCTCATTAACTGAGAGGCCCCAGTTACTGAAGAATCCATTTCTCACTCGCATCGCCCATCCTCCATCCCCACCTGCCCTGCTTTTGCTGGTGTGCCTCCGCTGCCAACACAAACAGCAACCCCCCACCCCCCAATCACTTCTCTCCTGTGGGATGTGACAGTCTTGAAGCCTCAAAGTGGAGTGAGAGTGGGAAAGCTTTGTGAGTACAGATCTAACAATTCCATATGCCAGTCTAACACTGAGGGAAATTGCTGGCTCTCTAAAAGGCCAGGTCACTTCCAAACAAAAAAAAAGTGTCCTGTTGCTCATAAGAACTAGGTGCAGGAGTAGGCCATCTGGCCCCTCAAGCCTGCTCTTCCATTTAATGCAATCATGGCTGATCTCATCTTGGCCTCAACTTCACTTTCCTGCCCGCTGTCTATAACATTCCAACTTAATACTTACTGCAAAAATCTGTCTGTCTCCTCCTCAAATTTACTCAACGTCCCGGCATCCACAGCACTGTGGGGGAGCGGGTTCCACAGACTCACAACCCTTTGGGAGAAGCAATTCTTCCTCATCTCTGTTCTAAATCTGCTACCCCTTATCCTAAACCTGCAATCTCTTGTTCTAGAGTACCCCACATAGGAAATGTCCTTTTGATTTCTTTTGGACCTTTTGGTCGGTCCACTTTAGCATCTTGTATGGGGCAATTAGATCTTTGCTCATTCTTCTAAACTCTAACATGTAAAGGCCTAAGATGCTCAATGTCTCCTCAGAAAGCAAACCGTTCATCTCCAGGGTTAATCTAGTGAATCGCCTCTGAACTGTCCCCATTCCTCCTCAAGCATGGGGACCAAGCCTGGTGTCATGCTGCAGTGAATGATGTGGCTCAGCTGAATGGAACGGAGCAAAGCTTCACAACTCAGATTTCCCAGCATTCGTTGAGTTGGTGCCAGGCTCTCGTCAGGTGCATAGTTTGCCTACGATGTAACATATAATTGTTCAAGACAATTTCAAGTGTTGCCGTCAGCAAAACAGTTTGTTTGAGTAATTTGGTGGAGATGCCCACTGACTCCATTCTCTCGGAGTACGGGACTTTGCTCTGAAAGTAATAGTTCTTCATCACTGAACCACATTAATTGGAAACTTTATTGTCAGGCAGATGGCTGGGGGGCGGGGGGTGCAAAAAAATCAGGACCAGTTGCCCAAGATTAATCTGGGAAAAATTGTCAAACGTACTTTCACCGGATCGCTGCCATTTTTATTTATTCACTCGTGGGATTGTGGGCATTGCTAGTCGGCTCAGCATTTATTGCTGATCCCTAGTTGCCCCTTGAGAAGGTGGTGGTGAGATGCCTCTTGAACTGCTGCAGTCCTCCTGCTCTGGGTTGACCCTCAATGCCATTTGGGAGGGAATTCCAGGATTTTGACCCAGCAACAGTGAAGGAACGGCGATATATTTCCAAGTCAGGATGGTGAGTGGCTTGGAACGGAATTCGCACGGTGGCTCAGTGGTTACCACAGCTGCCTCGCAACACCAGGGACACCGGTTTGATTAAACCCTCGGGCAACTGTCTGTGTGGAGTTTGCATCTTCTCCCCGTGTCTACGTAGGTTCCCTCCGAGTGCGCCGGTTTCCTGCCACAGTCCAAAGATGTGCAGGCTAGACTGGATTGGCCATGCTAAATTATACAGGCTAAGTGGGTCTGCCATGGGGTACTGAAGGCTAGTGTTAGGGGCTGGGTCTGGGTGGGATGCTCTTTGGAGGGTCAGTGTGGATGCAGTGGGCTGAGTGGCCTGCTTCCACACTGCAGGGGTTCTATGACTATCAGTAATAAGCATTCGAACAAGGTGATCAGTATTTCTGTATTACAGCAAAGAAATAAACAGATACTTTTGAATAAATATGAATATGCTGTCAAAGCTTTTATCCTTTTGGTCTTCAGGGCAGACACAAGAATGCCAAATGTTAAAGGGAACAATAATTTATACTGCTTTAGAAACAGGGTGCAGTCTGGTTAGCAAGGGGGCTTTACCTGGTCGAGGTGTTGCCATAGAAAATGTACTAGGGAACAGTTGCCCCAAACCTTTAGTGTAATTGAAAGAGTGCAATGCCTGGACAAATTTCATTTTCTTGTGGGGAACGGGGCTCTACTTGTGGACTTATGTAACTTGTAGTAAACAGAAGCTACCCATGTTGGTCATCGGTATAATTGTTGGCACCCCAGGATTGTTCAGAAAAAGCCACTCCAGTGTGCCTAATGTTGGGTGCTATGTTCTGAGTTCTTCAGGCATGGGCTGGTCATACTGTGCCCATTGTAAACAGCTGAAGGGACCTAATGTTTGTTATGACCCACAAGGAGAGACTTTAGGAAAAACAACAACCTATTAGAGGTTGTTGTTCCTATTAGAGAGGCCAGTCTTTGATTTTTCTTCACATTCTGTGTTTCCTACTGGGAAATTCTGGTTTCTCCAATGTTGTAGATTCCTGGCAAGACCTGTCACCATGGGACTCCATCAGTTTGTTTGAGCATCCCAATGCAAGTCTCTCTTTCTTAGTGGTCCTTGGGGCATATCACTCGGCAACTAGCTGTTTCTGTAGAGAAATTGAGAGGGATAGAGAAGCCAAATTTGGCTTTTCCAGCATTTCTAAAGAATGAATCTGCGTAGAATTCTTTACAATTGAACATGGCATGCTTTGTGAGAGTCCATGGTCACTGTAGAAATGAGAGTCCTGCAAACTTGGTGGCACAATGAAAAGATTATCCAATTCCAAAGCTAGGTTATGTCTGAGCAGTGTTACACAGCAGGGACATTTGAATTTGATTGCAAATGACAGGATAAACTTTACCTCAAACAGACTTTTAATCGATTGACGCAGTAGAATTGTCTAGCTGACACTTCCTGATCCTACCCAATTAAAAATTTTAGATGAAAAGTCAAATATGAAATACAAAAAAGTGTATTTTTAATAGAGCAATCATGATGTCTTATTAATGAATACATAATAAATTGTAACAGTGGTTGTTTGCGATTGACACTCCCAGGTTTTCACTTTATGGAATTCTGTGTTTCCAGTCAGTGTCGGGTCTGGGCTGGGTCAGTACAGAGTCATGGCTGTGGCCAGTAAGTTGACTGCATTTTTTGCTGACTCAAGAGCCCATTTTGCCAGCACCCTTCAAATTTCAGCTCATCCAGCACTTACATAGCAACACCATCTCCCACACCAATCCCACTCCTCCAATATTTTGGTTACTGGCTGTCTGAAGTTGACTGCTCCTCACCCAGCATTTTCAACTTAACGTTCTTGTTTATGTTCAAATCCTTCAATAGCCTCAACTCTCTTCCATCTCTGTAACTGGCTGTAACCCCACTGGTCCCTCTTATCCCTTGTACAGCTTTCTCATCCTCAAACTCTGCTTTTGAATATATTCCTCTCTCCTTTCGGTTCATCCACATTGGCCTGGACTGTATTACCTTTACCAACTCACCCAGGTGCCTCTTTCAACTTTCAGGTCTTGGCTTAAATCCCACCTCTTGATTCTGGTTGTAGACAACTGTTTTAATATCTGCATTGGGGTTAGGCCTGGTCCTTTGGCAAGTTCTTGGGGCAATCTTCCATGTCAGCAGGAAAATGGTTTTCCTTCTATTTGGCTTACTGTTCAATACCTTGAATGTTATTCACGCCTTCAGTGCTGACACTACTGGTAAGGAAGATTGTAATGTGGCATTTCCAACTGCCTGTGTTGGTATGAGGAGCTCCTGACCTCAGCAGGCCACAGTTCGCTTAGCAAAACTTAAGACACGCAATAAAATCAGTCGTATTGAAAAAAAACATTTATTCAGCGCAAGTATTTGAAATCCTCTTTAAATGTTTAAATGGCCTCTATAGAAATCGTAACAAATCAAATATTTTGTCACAAATTGGTGATTTTGAGCAAGTTAACAAGATCGAGTGTTCTAAGATAACGATCTATGCCCTACTGTATACTGTTGGATCTTCCTTGATCAACTGAGCGATAGTGTCCAGGGATGTAGGGAAAAGGCAGGAGATTCTCTAAATTAGTGTCAGGCACATCGGGCTGAATGACCTGTTACTGCTAGTTTTGAGAAGCAGTGATCTCTGGGTGTTAGAGAAAGAGCGCCTTTATGCCAGATATGTGCAGTCTGTGATGGAGCTGATTTTGATGCACATGGGCACGTTTTCAGATCCGTTGTCCTCTGGATTTCTCTCCAGCGCTGTGGCTTACTCTTATGCCCGATACTACTGCCTCCAGTTGTATCATTTTTAAAGAACATGCATCAGCCAATTTAAAGCACTGCATTGTGTTTCCATTTGACGAACCTGTGGTTTTGATCAGCATTTCAATCCATGTTGTCACAAGTGTCATGTTGTTTTGTAGTTTTGTCAAATGTGGGGACTCCCTGTTTTCCAGAAGAGTGAGTTCATTGCTACTCAATGGCCTCTGTGCTTATGTGTAGCTTCAGTCTCGGTTTTCCGGAACTACATCCTGGGATATGTGTATAATCCTGTCTTGGCTGGTTAGCCTGATAAGAGTCGACCGTTGTTCCACTCATTTCTCTGGCGGTTTTCCTGGGGCGCAGCTCCACGAGTACAGTTTATCCTCTGGTCAGTTGACAAAATGGCCTCCATCCATCCAATGTCAGGTTCATTTTCGGAGACCCTCACGGTCTTGACACGGTCAAGACACTGACCTGGCTATGAAAACACAAACCTTTATTATCAAGCAAGCACAAGCCGTGGAGGATCGCTGTATTCAACCCGGCACGGAGCGCTGAGTTCTGTGAGCGATTCTCCCAGAACAGCGGACAGTCCCCGCTTTTTATACCCTATGTATGAATTGGCTAATACAAAAAAATTACCACATTCAGAACGTAAAGAGAGCAGGATACCGCATTCATTGTTTGAAAAGTGGCTGATGATGGCAGGATGCATTTCAAGTTGGGGAAGTGACTGAATGCGATTTCAAGCCTCCGAAGTGCCTGGCTTGAACAAAATATCACTGATCTGGCCACTTCAGTATAAACCGGTGTTTCATACCTTTACAGAAGTTTCACCCTTTTACAGAAGTTTCATCCCCTTACAGAATTTCAGAAGTCTCACACCTTTACAAATGTTTCCCACCCAAAACTATTCAGGCAGGAAGTTTAAGACAGTTTCCACATACTCCTGTGTAGGAAGATAAGGAGCATAAATATTAATGGCATGTTATCCCATTAACATCTCATGCACAAGCTGTCAGAGTGTGCTATAGCAGACAACAGTGTGTTTGTTTAGATTTGCTTTCTGCTGTTAGTTTCATCACTCCCCATTCCCCTCTTCCTCTTGTCCCCTCTTCCTCTCCCCTCATCATCCCTTCTCTTCCCCTTCCCTTCTCTCCTCCCTTCCTCTCTCCTCGTGTCCTTCTCCTTCCCTCCTTCTCCACCTCCCCCCTTCTCCCTTCTCTCTTTCTTTCTTCTCCTCTTCTCTCTCTCTCTCCTCCCTCTTCCATTTCTCTCTCCGACCCTTCTTCCCCTTCTCCATCCTGGCACAAAAATAGGTGGGAGACCAAGACATAAGGGATTTCCAAGGGGATAAAGATCAGTTGAGTGAACGGGCATCGACTTGGCAGATGGAGTTTAATGCATGAAGAGGCAAGGATGTGCACTTTGGTAGAAGCATCAAAAGGTGGGCTGTTACTTCACAGGAAAGAGACTCCCAAAAAAAAGTGTGTTGCAGAGGGATCTGTTCTTATGCTTGAAATACAAAGGTCAGTGTGGAGGTGTAGCAAGTAATTAGAAAGTGTACATTTGACCTTTTTAGTTGAGGAGTTGTTGCTGGAGTTTAAAAACGGGAAGGTTTTGATGCAACTGGACAGAGTATTGGTGAGTTTGCACCTGGAGCACTATGTACAGTGTAAGACCTCATATTTTAAAAATGACATTGGAAGTAGTTCAACAGGGATTGGCTAGACTGATTCCTGGGATGAATGATTGGCCTCTCAAGAATGGCCAAACAGGTTAGACCTTTATTTGCTAGAGTTTGAGAGATCAAACCTAAGAGATTATGAGGGGGCTTAAAGCAATAGATGTTGAATATGTTTCCATTAATCAGGGAATCTTGAACCAGAGGACATAGTTACAGAGTAAGGGAACTGAGATGTGAAGGAATTTTCTTTTACCAGAGAGTAGTGAATGTCTGGAATTCTCTAGCCCAAACAGTTGTGGAGGCTAGATCACTGAAAATATTTAGGGAAGAGGCAGATTGATGCTTGCCATACTGGGGAGATGAGAGCTGTGAAGAGCTGCCATGAAAGAAGATATGCGACCTGGGTCAGATCAGTCATGATCTTAGTATCTTTTCAGGGCAGTACCTTGAGGGGCTGAATGGCCTACTCCTGCCCCTATTTCATGTCTGACGTTCTCTTCTCGCTCCTGCTTCTCCCATTCTCCCCTTTCTCCCCTTCTCCTTTCTTCCATCTCTCTCATCTGACCTACATTGTTTATGCCTCATCCCTCTTTCTCCTGTTTGTCCACTCTCCTGTTTTTCACCAATGCCCCCCTCTCTTTGTAACCTTTTACGCTCCTCTTCCCCAAAACCCTTTCTTTTCTTTTCATCATTCCCTCTCTTTTCCCGTCTCTTCTTTTTTCCTGCATAGCACTCTCTTTTCTCTTATGCCCCTCTCTCTTCCCCATCCCCTCCCCTCTTTCTGCCTTGCCCCCTCTTTCCCCCTTCTCCCTTTTCCCCATCCCCCGCCCTTCTCCCTTACCCCTCTCTTCCCCCATCTCTTACCCCCTTTCCCCACTCTGCCTCCCCTTGCCCTCTCTCTCGTCCCCTCCTCCCCCCCCCTTACCCCCCTCTCTTCCCCCCTCTTTACGGTCCATTTTTTCCCCCTTTCCTGTTCTCCCACTTCCCCCCCTTCTTTTCCCCCAGCCCCTCTCTTCCCCTGTTTTCTCCCCTCTCTTTCCCCCTCACATTTCCACTGTAACCGAATCTATTGTCCCCCCCACTACTCTTTCTTTGTTCCGGGCCCCCTTTCTCATTTCCCCGTGCTCGCTGCCGCTCTTGCTGAAAGAGGAATTCAGAGGGATGGTGTTGAAGTGGCAGAGTGGCTTAGAGGTCAGTAGCGCTGGCTCACAGCGCCAGGGACCTGAGTTCAATTCCAGCCTTGGGTAACTGTCTGTGTGGAGTTTGTACATTCTTGATGTGTCTGTGTGGGTTTCCTTCGGGTGCTCCGGTTTCCTCCCACAGCACAGAAATGTGCAGGTTAGCCGTTAATTTGTCCATGTTGTACAGGCTCGGTGGGTTAGCCACGAGAAATGCAGGGTTACACAGCGGAAAAAAAAATTATCCCTTGGGAAACGAAGCACCGTACAGGAATAACGAGGCAACCAGGGATGACTAGGGAAGCCAGGGATAGCATAATAGCAAAAGAGAAAGCAAGTAATATGGCATTGGATAGTGGGAAACCAGAGGATTGCGAAGCTAACAGAGGGCAACAAAAGAGAAATAAGGAGGGAGAAGATTAAATATGAGGGTAAGCTAGCCAGTAATATAAAGGAAGATTGTAAGAGTTTGTTTAGATATATAAAAGACAAAAGAGGGGCAAAAGTGGACCTTGAACCACTGGAAAATGAGGGTGGAGAGGTAATAATGGGGAACAAGGAAATGGCTGAGGAACTGAATAATCACTTTGTGTCAGTCTTCACAGTGGAAGACGCAAGTAATATCCTAAAGATTTGAGAGATTCAGGGGGCAGAGCTGAGTATGGTGGTCATCACCAAGGAGAAGGTGATAGAAAAATTGAATGGCCTGAAGGTGGATAAGTCACCTGGACCAGATGGACTAAACCCCAGAGGTCTTAAGGAGATAGCTGAAGAGGTAGTGAAGATGTTAGTGGTGATTTTTCAGGAATCGCTAGATTCAGGGAGGGTCCCAGAGGACTGGAAAATTGCTAGACTGTCCTGTTAAAAAGGAGAAAAAGGCAAAAGGTGGAAAATTATAGGCCGATTATCCTAATCTCGGACGTGGGGAAGATATTAGAGTTCATTGTTAAAGGATGAGGTTTCTGAATACTTGGAATTGCATGGTAAAATAGGGCAAAGTTGGCATGGCTTTGTCAAAGGGGAGGTCATGCCTGACAAATCTGTTGGAATTCTTTGAGGAAGTAATGAACAGGGTAGACCAAGGAGAGCCAATAGATGTTATCACCTGGACATCAAGAAGGCCTTTGATAAGGTGCTACACAGGAGGCTGCTGAGTAAGGTAAGGGCCCATGGTGTTAGAGGCAAGGTGCTAGCATGGATAGAAGATTGGCTGTCTGGCTGAAGGCAGAGAGTGGGGATAAAGGAGTCTTTCTTGGGATGGCAGCTGGTGACAAGTGGTGTTGCACAAGTCTCAGTGTTAGGACCACAACTTTTCACTTTATACATTAATGATCCAGATGAAGGAACTGTGGGCATTTTGGCTAAGCTTGCAGATGATACAAAGATAGGTGGAGGGACAGGTAGTATTGAGGATTCAGGGAGGCTGCAGGAGGATTGGACAGTTTAGGAGAGTGAGCAAAGAAGTGGCAGATGGAATACAACGTGGGAAAGTGTGAGGTCTTGCACCTTGGTAAGAAGAATAAAAGCATGGACTATTTTCTAAATGGGGAGAACATTCAGAAGCCTGAAGTGCAAAGAGACTTGGAAGTTCTGGTCCAGGATTCTCTCAAGGTAAACTTACAGGTTGACTCAGTAGTCAGGAAGGCAAATGCAACGTTGGCATTTATTTTGAGAGGACTTGAATATAAAACCAAGGATGTACCACTGAGGGTCTCTAAGGCTCTGGTCAGGCCACATTTGGAGTAATGTGTGCAGTTTTGGGCCCATATCTCAGGAAGAATGTACCGGCCCTGGAGCGGGTTCAGAGGAGGTTCACGAGAATGGTCCAAGAAATGAAAAGCTTAACATATGAGGAATGTTTGAGCACTCTGGGCCTATACTTGATAGAGTTTAGAAGGATGAGGGGGGATCTAATTGAATCTTACAGAATACTGAATGGCCTGGACAGAGTGGATGTTGGGAAGATATTTCCATTGGGAGGAGAGACTATAGCTTTAGAGTAAAGGGAAGACCTTTTAGAACAGAGATAAGGAGAAACCTCTTTAGCCAGAGAGTGGTGAGTCTATGGAATTCACTGCCACAGAAGGCTGTGGAGACCAGGTCATTGAGAAAATTTAAGGCGAAGATAGATAGGTGCTTGATTGTCAAGGGGATCGAGGGTTATGGGGAGAAAGCAGGAGAATGGGATTGAGGAACTCAGCAGCCATGATTGAATGACAGAGCAGACTTGGTAGGCCAAATGGTTTAATTTCTGCTCCTACGTCTTATGGTTACAGTAATGGGATGGGGGAGGGGCTGGGGGGTGATTTTGAGTGGGATGCTCTTCCAAGAGTCGGTGTGGACTTGTTGAGCCAAATGCCTGTTTCCACACTGTAGGGATTCTATGATTGTCCTGCTGCCCGGAGACATTAGGCTGTGAAATATTGCTGTCACATCACTGGACAAACTCATGCCCCTCCTTCTCTCATATTTCAATATTTCAATTACAAACTGCAAGTGTGAAATATACTTGCTGTTCACCAGGGAGAGAAAATATTCTGGACGCATCTGTGTGAGGTAGAAGAACAAGCGTTTAGCAATTAGGATGTGCTTGCTGGAGCATAAAATCAAAAGAAACAGTGTACTTGTGATGATTTAATACTGCTTGTGTTTTACTGAACTGCAAATTTGGACACTATGTTGACAATTCTATCATGCATGAAGCTGACATTCAATGGGACAGGCCCTCTCTGTGTTCTGCGTGGATGGTCTTCTGTGTCTACTCCTGGGACATGGAGGAAATCAGATGCTCACGGCCAGACAGGGAATTGATGTGACCCTGTGACTTTCAGAAAAGATGAGACAAACCTTGACCCAAGGCTGCTGAAGATTGGTGAGGCTGAACTGTTATTCAGCTACCCCACCACTGCTGATCTCTCGTTCACTCCCTACCGGAAAGCAAAGTTTGTTTTGTCAAGAGTTTTTTTACCTTTTGCTGTAGACTTGTGTTTTCCTTACATGTTGGCACAATATGTTCATCTTTTGTATTGTCCCAGGGCCCTGTACAATGTGTATGGTAAAGTAATGGCTGTCTACAGCATTCAAGGAGAGCTGAAGAGAGCCACCCAGCCATAGAGCTATACAGCATGGAAACAGACCCTTGCATCTAACTGGTCCACGCTATTCAGATATCCTAAATTAATCTAGTCCCACTTGCCAGCATTTGGTCCATATCCCTCTAAACCCTTCCTATTCATATACACATTCAGATGCCTTTTGAGTGTTGTAATTGCACCAGCCTCCACCACTTCCTCTGGCAGCTCATTCCATACACGCACCACTCTCTGTGTGAAAACGTCACCCCTCAGGTCCTTTTTAAGTCTCCCCTCTCACCTGTACCTTCTACTTTTGGACTCACCATCCCCCCCCCCCCCCCCCCCACCCCGCCAAACCTGGGGAAAAGACCTTGACTCTTCACCCCATCCATGCCCCTCATGATTTTATAAACCTCTCTAAGGTCACCCCTCAGCCTCTGACGCTCCGAGGAAAATAGCCCCAGCCCCCTATTCAGCCCCTCCCTATAGCCCTAACCCTCCACCCTGGCAACATCCTTGTAAACCTTTTCTGAACTCTTTCAAGTCGCACAACATCATTCCTATAGCAAGGAGACCAGAATTGCGCACAGTAATCCAAAAGTGGCCTAACCAATGTCCTGTACAGCCGCAACATGATCTCCCACTTCCCATACTCAATGTACTGACCAATAAAGGCAAGGGAACCAAATGTCTTCTTCAACATCCTATCTACCTAGGACTCTGCTGCTATAAACTGTCAACAGTTGTCAACGGCTTGTACATCTGTTGCAGTAATTAGAATCCTGCATGCCCCTCTTGACAGCCCTATCCATTGATGGTACCAATCCATGTAGCTTAGGGGAACCAGTCTCCAGGACCACGCTTGCTTCACTATTTATCTATAGCTGGTCTCAGTGGTATTGGACCCAGGAGGATTTCTTAAAAATTCTTTCATGAGATTTAGGCATTTTTGGCTTGACAACATTTCCTGCCCATCCCTAATTACATAGAAAGCAGTTGAGATTCAATCAGATTGTGGATGGACGTGGAGTCACATGTAGGCCAGACCAGGTTAGGATGGCAGATTTCCTTCCCTAAAGGACATGAGTAGACAGGATGGGTTTTGTGATCATCGACCATGGTTGCAATTCTACAAGACTTTTTAAAAAAAATTTCAGGTTTTTTAGTGATTGCCATGGTGGGATTTGAACTCCTGGCCCCGGAACATCAGCCTGGGTTTCCGGATCGTTAGTCCTGTGACATTACCACTTCGCCACTTCTTCGGTAAACTGCGCTCAGGTCCCTGCTCTGGGGAGATTTGCTGGAAAGTTAATGATCTGTGGGCTTTAACCTGAGAATAGTTTGGGATTTTTGCTTTGGCTGTTCCTGTGCTTGGAATAAGGTGAGACCACTTGGGAAAGGTATTGCCCACTCTCTATACTTCAACAGTACCTCCGAGAGGGGAATGGTAAATATCCATATTTACAATATGAAAGCAGCTTGCTTGGTCTATTTGGTCCATACCAGTGTTCAGTCCCTTCCCATCCCTTCTTCATCTCACTTTTCAATGAATTCCTTTTTCCCTCATGTTTATTTAACTTGTCTTTAAATGCATCGACACTATTTTTATTGGGACATAGAATATAGGAGCTGGAGCTGGCCTTTGAACATAATCATCCATTCAACATGATAAAGGATGAATATCCAATTTAGTACCATGTCCCCACTTTCTCCCCTCAGCCACTATCTTGGGAGCTTCATTTCCCAACTGCTCTTTCACTGAAGACTGTTCTCCTGAATTCCCAATGGATTTGTTTGGGATTATTATGTATCAATGGCTAGTAATTCTGCTCTGCCATGCAATTTGAAGAAAATATGACAGAGTATCCTATCAATGCTTCTTGGTGGTGCAAACAGCAGGTATAAAGCTGTTGACATTGTCAAGCGATGGGAAATAGAGGGCCCGGTATGATAGAGATGAAGAAGGTAGATTTTCTTCTCTACCAGCAGTGTCCCCCACTCTCCCAGATGAAATTGAAAGCTGTGGGCCTGCACATTGTACATCTGGTCCAGAAGCCTCCAGCCCCAGCTGCAGGACCCGTTCCCTCACAATCGACTTGCTGGGGCCTCAGCCTTGCCTTAAAGATCCCTTGTCATCAGCACAGAATGCTGGGATATCATTAGCAGTTCCTGTGCCTTACAGTGGCATGGCTAGCTGACGTCCCTGACCACATCTGCACACTTACTATGGCAATACTGAATTATAGATAATTGCGCTCTTGGAATATTATCTTAATATCTGTTCTGTTACTCTGAAACAACCATTCACACTTCCATACTTTTCCTCCCTCAAAATAAAGCTCCTGTGTTGCCCAATTTTCCTTGATTCATGTCAATTGTCAGGTCTGGTATTACTCTTAAATCTTTCCAGTGTCTCTATGTCCTTCTTTCATAGGACCAAGGCTGGAGCTGTGCACTGTACTGACAAATGACAGTCTTACTAGGGGTTCCAATGTAAGTCCTCACTGAAAGTTGATGTTGCATTCACGGTAATGACAATTTTAAGTGGAGCAGGGGTTCCCATAGGAACCAATCTTGAAGCCAGAGTTAGGGATATTGTGTCATTCCAGTCAACAACTATCCTGGTGTATGAGTTCAAAAACTGTGCCAAATGTGCAGCGGCATACATTCCTAGCTTAAAAAAGCAAAGGAAATTCAATCATATATTTCAAGTACACTCAATTTATGGCATTTTTTAGATTGACCAAGCTTGCTCTGATGGCTGAAGACAGTCAGTATTGGAGTTTTTCTGCTGACTGACTATGGCCACTAGTGGGAGTCCAGGACATTGATGCAAGTTCAGGAATGGGTGAAGTCAAGAGTTGAACCTTGAGGCCAAGGGTGAGAAGAGGGTTTGGGAGGCAAGGGCTGAGGGAAAGGCAAGGTATGGATCAAGGCAGAGGAGCTCTCCAGATATCTGCTTAGCCTCCCTTATCATCGTCTTAACAAGTCACTCTGTGATTTATGAGTGTGTACATTCTTAAGCCTGGTGTTTGTGTTCCCCAAATTTCCAAATGACTAAATGCCAACCAGAATTCCTATCTGCAAAATACACCCTGCATTCTTCCAACATGTAGGAAGAATTTCGGAGCAGTACGGGGTCTTAACCCCTGACATCAGGATCACCATTGGCAGTCTCAGTAGAAATTTGTTTTTCCTCTCTATTATCATTGGATCAAGCGGCACTTGGAATATTTACATAAATCTGCCTTACTTGAGGTGCTTAGAATTGGCAAGGCAATTGTCTAATCATCTTTAGACTATTAATCGAGAGACCCAGATAATGTTCTGAGGACTCAGGTGCAAATCCCAGCACGTCAAACGGCTGAATTTGAATTAATTAGAAATCTGGAATGAAGAGTCTGATGATGACCATTGTCCATGATTGGGAAAAACCCATTTGGTTCACTAATGTCCGTTAAGGAAGGAAGCTGTCACCCTTATCTTGGTCTGGCCGTCATGTGAATTCAGAACCCATGAGCAACGTGATTGGCTCTTAACTGCCCTCTGGATAATTAGGAAAAGGCAATAAATGCTGCCTGGCCAGCAACACCCTCGTCTCATGAATGAATGAATTCAAAAAAGAAACAAGAAAGCTTAAGGAAAGCCTGCTTAGGAGTCATAAGTATTGTAACACAGACAACCAAAAATGTTTCAACAACTTCAGATGTGACTGTTAGCTGCTGAATTACTGGTTTTACTGCAGTGATTGATTTTAGAGCTCTGTCTTGAAACAGTAATTTGAGAGTTATACTGACTAGCACAGGACACATCGCAGGAATACCAATTCCGTTAAACTGTTGGGCTGCATTTGGGTACTTATTCCATTGGGGAAAGAGTTACAATGCATTCTAAACTAAAAATAAAACTAAAACAATGATCAAAATACTCTTGTCATGAACTGGTGTGATTTAGATCTCCACAACGCTTTAAATAAAATAAAACTGGCGTGCAGTTTCCACTTCAAGCAAGAAACCTTCCCCGACTACTTTGATGGACAGGCCATCCAGAATAGTTTTGCAAAGTAGTGCCTCTGTTGCTCCAGTATCAGTAGGTTCCACTGTTTGCAGTTACAAGATTTACTTTGATAGGCGAACCTAATATGAATATTTACGTAATTTTCAAAAAATCTGGGAAAAAAAGCAGGAGATTTTGCACTTTGTTTGATTGACAGTATGGAGAGTTTATTTAAGGATTGTCTTTGCTTGAGGTTCATTTTCCAAATTAATGCCAATTTGAGGGCATTTACGTTGATTGGTTGGCAAGTGGATCAGTTCAGCCTGGCAGCTAACTGTCAATCAACATCAACGGATGCATTCTCCATGGCAATGCCACCACCAGTCAGGGCCTACTTGCCAACCAATCAGTGCTCTCCTCTCATGGAATATAAATGTTAGTTTCCCCCTTGAATTGATATTCCTGTGACTTGTCCTCTGAGTGCAAGGTGAAAATGCATTCTTTTTCAAGCAAAATGTAAGTTCTGTACCACCAAACAGCAACTGTGCGAGTTCAAATTGTTTATGGTGAGGATGACCCAACAGTGGTTCCAGTGCTGATTATTGACACTTCTTACATTCTAGCAAACTGAGTGACTACTTCCAAATCTCATCTCTCATCTTAAGAATTTCTTCACGGAAAAAAATGTTATTGAATTCTATTGTGCATGTGTTTCAAGAACAGGAACAACTTATCAGAAATGCATTGCTGAGAATGTAAAAGCCTGGAGCCATAGACAGAATTTAACTTAGTCCACAGGCTAACAGTTTACAGTTCAATTTTATGAACTGCTTTGACACTCCTTGTTACTGCAAGCGAGGGCTTAATGAGCAAGTGACTCGCAAGGACTGGAGGGGTCTGGAGGGCTAGGGGGTTGCCAATCACCTCACTCCTGAAGGTGGCTGATGTGGAGAGCTGCCCATGTTGTTCCATGTCACCTGCATCCGACCAGATCCAGCCTGGATCACCACAACACACAATGGTGAATTCCTAAAACGCATGTCTCTGTCCATAATTGTCCTCCTGTGAAGTGGAGCAGTTCTCTCCTCTGAAGTGTAGAGGGGTCGCTGGCCCCTTTGTTTGCCAGTGTTATGGAAAATACTCGACATTTTCTTTCGGAATTGGAGACAATAAAATGGTAGGTGTTTTCAACCAAGTGCATCTTAGCACTGTTCCTGAACGAATCCCATTGCTATGATCTCTCTGTCTGCTACTTTCTCTGTGTAGGTTTTGTTCCATTTAAAAGATGCAACGTCTCCGCTTCAAGCATTCCCTGTATCAAAGTACTCCTTCCTAAAATGACTCTCTGTTTAAAATTTTAAAAACAAAAGTTCACAATTTCTGCCCTCACCTGCCATGTTTTAAATTAATTCCTCACTGTATTCCTGTCCATGCGAAATAGCCTTTCCCTATTCAGACTATCAAAGCTCTGTGTAACTTCAAACAACTCGTTTACATTCCTTTAAACTGAGCTACTACTGTGGAAAAGATCACTACCTTGATTTTACTCCTCATCATTGTGGTTTGCTATCCAAGGCATCAACTTGGTGATAGCTGTGCTTGAATGAGCCAGCGTTCCCTTGCCCAAATCCTGCAGTTTAAATTGACACAATATCTCTCATCCTCAAAAGTCAATCTCTTTACTTTAGGAATCACCCCATTTTCTTCCAACTTTCAGTCCATTTGCACATTACAGCGTCCCTCCCCTTTTCTGCCGACATTACTGCATTGTCGTGCGAAGACTCGTTTTTCAATTACATGTTGGCTGAGCGGCTATGCTTTTTGCCAGGAGTCTCATTACCTATTTAGTTTCCCTTTCCCGCTGAAACCCTTTACACTCCCGTGGCTTTGCTAGCCCTCTCCTGTGCTGAAGACCATAACCCCACTATGGTGCAACACAAAACCTTTGTATTGATTTGTTTATGGGATGTGGGCACTGTTGGCTGGGCCAACATCCGTAGCCCATCCCTCACTGCCCTTGAGATGGTAGCAATGAGCTGTTGCATTGAACTGCATGTGGTACAGGTACATCCATCATGCTGGAAGGAAGGGAGTGGCAGGATTTGGTGGCACGGTAGCTCAGTGGTTAGCACTGCTGCCTCACAGCACCAGGGACCCAGGTTCAATTCCAGCCTTGGGTGACTGTGGGACTTTGCACCTTCTCCCTGTGTCTGTGTGGGTTTCCTCCGGGTGTTCCGGTTTCCTCCCATAGTCCAAGATGTGTAAGCTAGGTGTATTAGTCATGGGAAATGCGGGTTTACAGGAATAGAGTAAGGAGGTGAGTCTGGGTGGGCTGCTTATCAGAGAGTCAGTGTAGACTCAAGGGCTGAATGGCCTGCTTCCACACTTCCATAGGGGATCTATGATTTTGATACAGTGACTGTAAAGGAAGAGCAATACATTTCCAATTCAGGATTGTGTGTGACTTGGAGGGGAACTTGTGAGTTGTGATGTTCCCATGTATCTGCTGCCTTAGTCCTTCCAAATGGCAGAGGCTTGGAATGTGCTGTCTAAGGGGCCTTGGTGACTTATTGCAATGCGACCGATAGGTTATACAGCAACTGTGTATTGTTGGTGAAGGTAGTGAAAGTCAAAGATGTTGGATGAGGTGCTAATCAAGCATGTTGCTTGGTATTGGATGGTGTCAAGCTTCTCATCCAAAGAAGTGAGGAATATTCCATCGCAGTCCTGACTTATGTTGAGTTGATAGACCTTGGGGAGTCAGGAGGTGAGTTCCTCATCTCTGGCCTCGATTGGTAGTGACAGTATTCGTATGGTTTGCTTAAAATGCTGGTCATACGATGTTGAGAATTAGAGATTTAGTGACAGTACAATGACAAGGGGTGATGATTATACTGTCTTTTGTTTGAGACGGGCATTGCTTGACCCTTGAGGCAGGCCCAAGACTGAGCATTTTCAAGTTCTTATTGCATTTTGGCATAAATCGCTTCAGTATCTGAAGACCTGAAACCTATTTGCATGACCATCACTGAATCCACTACTGTCAACATCCTGGGCTTAAGATTGACCAACAGCTCAACTGGATAAGCTGTTTAAATACTGTAGCTGCAAAAGCACACCACAGATTGTGAATGCAGCAGCAGGTGACTCACCTCCGAACTCCCCAAATGCAACCACTGTTTACAAGGCACGAGTCAGGAGTGTGATGGAATACTCCCCACTTGCCTGGATGGGTGCAGCTCCAACAACACGCAAGAAGCTCGACACCATCCAGGACAAAGCAGCTGCTTGATTGGCACCACATCCACAAGCCTCCACTCCCCCGACTACCGACGCTCAGTAGCAGCAGTCTGTACTATCAGCAAGGCTGGAATCTGATCGAGGGGTTCAGATGGTTTATGTATAGAATAATGGATACCTGAGAGTGAGTTACAGACTGGAATCTGATCGAGGGGTTCAGATGGTTTATGTATAGAATAATGGATACCCGGGAGTGAGTTACAGGCTGGAATCTGATCGAGGGGGTTCAGATGGTTTATATATAAAATAATGGATACCCGGGAGTGAGTTACAGGCTGGAATCTGATCGAGGGGTTCAGATAGTTTATATATAGAATAATGGATACCCGAGAGTGAGTTACAGACTGGAATCTGATCGAGGGGTTCAGATGGTTTATGTATAGAATAATGGATACCCGGGAGTGAGTTACAGGCTGGAATCTGATCGAGGGGGTTCAGATGGTTTATATATAAAATAGTGGATACCCGGGAGTGAGTTACAGACTGGAATCTGATCGAGGGGTTCAGATGGTTTATATATAAAATAATGGATACCCGGGAGTGAGTTACAGACTGGAATCTGATCGAGGGGTTCAGATGGTTTATATATAAAATAATGGATACCCAGGAGTAAGTTACAGACTGGAATCTGATCGAGGGGTTCAGATGGTTTATATATAAAATAATGGATACCCGGGAGTGAGTTACAGACCGGAATCTCACGGAGGGCCCTGGAGCTGTAGTGAGTTTACACTTGCAATCTGACTGTTGCTCCTGGAGTCTGTGGAACTGTACATCTAAAAGAGTTGGTTCCTCCAACAGAGGCAGGACTGAAGGACAGGAATGGAGATGGAGAAATGCAGATCCCTCAATTAATTCCAGCTGGTGTGTTTGTCCCAGATGTAAATTGCTGCTGTGGGAGAATCTTGGTTGATGGATAAGATAGTGAGGGATTCATTGATCGGAGCTGGCTCTGAAGCATGAACAGTGTGTTCTGTGATTTCCTGTATATTTCTAGTGAATGCTGAAGGTCTGTAGTTTGCCTGAGACAGTTTAATGAAATACTGCTCTCAGTCACTGTCAGCATTGTAACAATAGAGTAATTTGCAGCACTGACTGCAGTCACTCAATTCTTCACTGTCATTATCCAGTTTAGGGAAGCAATGCAGGGAGTCAGCTTATTGAACAAATTGTGCTTCGAAATGCAAAGCACATCTCGATGGAGCGTGTCCAAGTACTTGTCCAGAAATGGGATCGATAGAATGATAAGGTGTTAGTTGTTGCCACGGTCTGTTAAAAGTATATTTGTAAATGAGGAAAGAACATTGTCAGGACGATTCATTACAACAGGGCTTTGATAAAATGTACACGGGAGCAGGAGGCTGAAGGGGCAGGAAATTTGAAATTAAGTGACAAGGACGCACTGCTGATCAGTGGCACTCTGAATTTTTATTGAAAAAGAAAATGAAGTGCCAGGTTTTTGAAGAAATGGTCTTGAGTTGACAATCAGATGGGAAAATCAGTGAGAGAATGCAGGTGATGTTGTACTTGAACTCAAGCACCATCCCACCCCTGTGGAGTTTTAGTGTTGGCTTTTGTTAATTACACTGATCAAGGTAGAAGTCATGCTTCTTAAAAGGTTGTGGAGGGGTAACAATATAGAGAGGGGGACAAAAGATTCTGGAAATCTGAAATCAGATGCTGGAAACAGTCAGCAGATCGTGAAGGAAGACAAGCAGCATCACCGTTTCAAGGTCAATGAGATCTTTCCCGCTGAAGATTGGAGACGAATCCTTGCTGAAAACAATTTTTTTGTGGGGGGCACTTTTCCTTTGTGCCTCGTGCTGGTAGATACTCACTCACAGAGCTCACTGCCCATTCACAGGTCGACATAAGTGGACGCTCAGTCACGAAGTTCCCTTCACATTGGGATGGAGAAAGGCTTGCGCATAGAGCTTTTTTAGAGTGTTTAATATTGGGCGCATCAGTGAAAAGTAGAACACGTAGGATATCCAACGTTAGCTCCCATTTTTCAAGGCCATTACATATGGAAGAGCTCCCTTTAGTCGAAGGTGCAGTAGAAGGGCAAGAACATTGGAGGACTGGATCAAGCTTTGGAATATTTGGAGTCTATTTTCCCAACTCCAAAAATGGCAGCCCATATGCCAAGTGCGTATATGTAATTGCAGCTGTGATATCACTCCAACACAACATAAACTTTTAAACTAGTTGCAAGATCTGGAGAAATTGGAACAATAGAAGCAGGTGGCCTAACTCTCACAGAACCAGGATTTTCAGGTTGGTTTATTGCGTTTTTCAGTAGCAGCAGTTGTTGGTGGGATTTCAGCAGGGTTGAAAAGTGTAGTACATTTCTCCCAGTTGCTATATTCTCTTAGACTTTTCTCTTTTTTTTGCTTCCTGGGCTACTAGACTTGCACAAGAGACAATCTTTTTTCTGAATTTGCCTTTTGCCAATGGTGTGCCTATGGGATGTTACTATATTAGAACAGTTAATTAATAATAGTCACTGTATCTATTATTCTGTTAAGTTTTCCAGTTGAGTTAAGTTATCCCAACTACTCCTTTCTTTTGTTGGATTTTAACTATAGGGGATGAATCAATTGTGTTTTGCTTTAAATCCGGTAGTTTGACCAATCAGATTGTGCATGGAATGCAAGTCTTAAATGCACCTTTAAAATAAGAAAACTTGAATGTCTCGACCATCTCTAAATATTTTGAGGGGGTTTGGGGTGGTCCCTGACACCTTTAACTTTACTAATTGTGACAACCTAACCTTTTGGGTTTCATTCATGCGACCGCCCAGATCCCTCTGCAGCTTTGAGCTCTGCAGTTTCTGTACTATGCTTTTCTTTTTAACTTTTCCTGCCAGAAAGACAATTTTGCATTTTACCTGACCTCTGTATTGTCACAGACCAGTACAAAGGCATCGGCTTGGCAATTGCCATCATCACACCAGTTTTCTGTAAACTACATGATTTCCCATAGAAAGACTTCTCTGTTCTCTCTTCCATGCTGAAGTGTGCACTCAGCTCATCCTGACCAATTACTGGAATCTATATTTTTCTCTTCTATCATTTATTCATTGTCTCCTGCCAGTTGCCATCTCTCATCACTCACCCATTGATCTCTTGGTTTTTTTTAAACTCTATTCTCATTTCATCAGGCTCTTAGGACCTGCTGTACGCTGTTTCACACACTTGCACTGTGAACCTCAGTTAACACTTTGTTCATAGTTTTTTTTATTCAATAATTCATAGATTATACCTCGAACTTCTGGCGTCCAGTGGAAAATTTAACAAGCTGCGAGATTGCTACCACCTACCAAGTAGTGTTTTATACAGAAATCTTACCAAAGTATATACTTCAAAACTGGAAGATGTTGACTGGCATACAAATTTGTCTTAGGGTCTTTTCTTAGCAAAATAACCTGCAAAAATGCCTGTAAAAGATTATCCTTTGAACCTTAACATTGGAATGCTGCTGGCATGTCAAAAGCTTATAAATCTGGATGAAAATTATCAAAAGGGTCTTCTATTTCTAAATTGACCGGAGGATACTCAGAAAATGCTCATGTAAATTGAAAGTTATTGGACACATGGTGTTATACTGCAGAGCTAAGTTAGGAATCCAGTCCATTCCCTGACACTGTCACACAATATTGCTTTTATTAAAAGTATGACCCAGCATAGTTCAACATTCTAAAGAGTTTATCACATGGTACCAGAAGGTGAAAGGCTCCATAACAGTATAATCACCTTACAGATACAGGAAAAGGAAACTGGTAAATAAATATATCTACAAGTAGGTCAGAACTGCATAAGAAATCAGATTCGACCTTACACATCAACAAATGTTAGCAGTCTATTCGACATTCCACTACTGTTGACTGTAGTGCTCAGTTGATCTGTGCATGATTAGTTGAGCCTGTTTGTGATTGATCCTCACTGTGCTTGATTGGTTAAGCCTGGGTGTTCATTCTGAGGAAAGTTCACCAGAAGCTAGAGCTGGAACCAAGGAGTAGAATTTTAAAGCATTGTAAGTAATTCCTAGTACTTGAATAAGAACTCATCCAAGATGTAAACCATACAGTTATTTCAGCAAACCTGTGGAGAAATATTTTTTTAAAACAGAATACAGGCTATCCCACGCGAAATGGAATTGGGACATAAATTCAGAACATTGTCTCTCTCATGCCAATGATAGCCACCTGGACTGGGCGAGATACCAATGGATTGCCATGAAAGGTCATTAGGAGTCAGATCATATCTGCAGAAGAGGTATGGGATAAGTCTTTGTCAAAATGTTTGGTGGTGGGATATGTGAGCTATCATGGCACACTTACCCAACACTGGGAATGACCATATACATGGCAAAGGTTTTTACCATCTTAAGTGTCTCTGCGAGTCATACACAGTAGATTGATCAAAGGCTATATGTGCATATTCTAACATTCACATTGCTAACAGGTTGACTGGGTTGGGAAGATGCTAACGAAAATGAGCACTGTTTCATCAGTATATTGGGCAGAACTGCCTAAGAATGCCCTGTCTTGATGCTTTGCGAGTGAATGTAGGCTGCAGAGAGATAAACACAGTAACTTTTGGGCATGTAATCTCAGAACATCTTTGTTCTTGATGGCTGATGGCTCAAAAGATTAATGTTGACGGAGCCTTCGATTTGAATTAGTGAGCTTTGTACAGTTAGATGAGGCATGTTTGCAGCATTACAGTGTAATCTTTTATCTGGAGCTGCTGCTACTATGGAATAAATCATTCCTATTTCAATAGCAGCATTCTGGCCCCATTACACTTGCTGCATATGACCTTCTGGCATCTGCAACTTCTAACAATTATTTCCTTTTTGTCCGTAATAAAGCTTGGAATTTTTTTTTTGGCTCCAAATACTGAATCGCAATAAAAACGAACACAAAAGAGTGGCAAAGAAAGGAAAGGTTTTCATGAGAGACTTCTAAAATCTTCAGCTTCAAATGGGGGTCAAAATCCTGCCCCCTCTGCACATGCAACAGCCTCCCATGTGATTTGGGGCAATCAGTGGCCAAAGGGTGGGATTGGTGTCTGATTCATAGTGACCCAGTCTTGAAGCTTAAACACTAATGCTGCAACTTCCAAAGCGACAGCATCTGTGGTGGGTGAATGACAAGGTGCCTCATCACCAATGCTATCACATTTAGAATGGGTTTGGTGGCCAGGCTATCATGCCTGGTGGGGCAGAGCCCCTCTGCTTGATGGTGTCTGTCAGGCAGGGTGGGCATCTCAGCCTGACTTGTGTACATGCCACACACTCCTCCCCTTTGGTCATTCTGCTGCCAGCGTGCCACCTCTGGGAGGGTCCATCAGCCCCTCTCCCCCCTCCCCCAAGCCCGGCTGCGAACTCGCACTTGGTTTCCATTGATGGGTCTTCCCTGGCCTTGTGACCAAACAGGGTCCTCTTGCTGTTTGTGGGCACCCATGCCCACTGCCACCCACCCAACCTATCTGGTGTTGGAAGGGTGGGGGTGGGGTGGTGAGAGCATCCCAGGGTCGGAGAGAGCTGGCAAACTGACATCTCAGCTGGCATCTACCTGCCTCTGTACCCAGTTATTTCCTGGAAAGGTTCCAGGAGATGAGAAGCATCAGCGATGAGGATAGGTTGAAATATTTGGAACTGTTCGCCTTGGAGAAAAAAAGGTTGAGAGGAGATTTGGCAGGGCTTTCCAAAATCAGGAGTGGGCTGGACACATTAGAATGGGCGAAGCTTACAAATCGCCCAAGAACGGAAGTGCATAGATTTGAAGTGATGTACAAGCAAAGCAAGGGTGTTGTGAGATAAAACTTCTTCACACAGCGAGTGGTCAGGATAGGGAATGCAATGCCTGGAAATGTGGTGCAGACAAATTCAACTGAGCCATTCAAATGGACCAATGGATTATTGTTTGGATAGAAATGGCATGCAGGGATATGGGGAGAAGGCAGGAGATAACACTAGTCCAGCTGCTCCACCCATAATGGGCTGAAATCATAGAACCGCTACAGTGTGGGAGCAGGCCATTCAGTGCACACCGACCCTCCAAAGGACAGACACTTACCCTACCCTATCCTTGTAACCCTGCATTTCCCATGGCTAACCCACCTCGCCTGAACAACCCTGGGCATGATGGGGAATTTAGCACAGCCAATCCACCCTAACCTGCACATCTTTGCACTGTGGGAGGAAACTGGAGCATCCAGAGGAAACCCATGCAGTCACCCGAGGCTGGAATTGAACCTGTAACCCTGGTGTAGTGAGAAAACAATGCTAACCACTGAGCCACTGTGCTGCCTGTCTAGCAACTATTAATGGTATGGAATGGCTTCCTTTTGAGCCATAACCGTTCTGAGATTCTGTGATGCTCAAGTCATTGATCTACAACATGAATGAGACCCTCAACGTCTTCAGTGTCCGTGTTCTTCCCACATCTCCGTAAGTTGACTGCTAACTCTGGAAGCTAGGTTCGGTCTAAAGGGATGACGTGTTGCAATGTGAACGAGCTTGTGCAATTTCACTACCTGTTAGCTTGTAACACAGAACTCCCCTTCACTCTGCAAACGAAATAACCAGTTCAGGACTAACAGGGTTATCTGCTGTGGAGACTGGAAAGATATCACATGGCATTCTATGTCTTAACTCTTTCTATGCCAAAGTCTCTGGACTCTAGTTGCCCTCACCACTTGGTTGTATTCTTGAGAGCTCAGTGTGGACAGTACCGATCATTCCATACATAAAAAAAATCCGAAACAACAGCATATGTTGGAAAACAGAAACAAAAAGAGAAATTGCTGGAAAAACTCAATAGGTCTGGCAGCATCTGTGGAGAGAAATCAGACTGAACATTTCGGGTCTGCTGACCTTTCCTCAGAACTGATCATTCCATGTCCCAATAGGTTGTGAGTGTCCAAACAGGCCAGTGAATCAAACCGAGACGAAAACTGTTGATCATGAGACGGGCTGGCAGAACGAGCAGATTTTAGCACAATGACCAAAGTGATGCCATAGATTAAATGGATTTCGATGTTGAAAATTAACAACTGGGAATGACAACGGAATTGCAACACCTTCTAAATCTCGAATGTTGAGCTCATCATCCTCCAGTTTATACAATAGGTGACATTTAATAGCAGCGCCAGGCATCTCAGTGCATTACAGAAGTGGCAGGGAGCAGAAGGAAGCCATTCAGCCCATCTTACCTGCATCAGCACTACAAGTGACCACCTGGCACCAATCTCCTGCATTTTCCCCATACCCTTACACAGCATTTAATTGAATCTGGAGATGACCTGCAGCACTGTTTTTGGGAGAGGTGCCCCCGAGTTACGTAGTACTTGGGCACAGGTGGGTCTTCACTAGGATGAAGGGGACAGAAGACCCACCCGCGGCTGGCCAGTTGGGGACTGGAAAATTGGGTGGCAGTGCAGCTTTGGGAGGGGGTGCGCACTGCACATACTGCCCCATTGGCCATTAATTGCCCACGTATCGGCATCAGTTAATGGAGAGGCAAGGAGCACATTTGCAGGCATTATCAGGTTGGAGGCTTGAACACACCGAGCTCCCCACATAGCCCCCTCCTAGTCAACTATAAGACGAAGGTATTGGAGCAGAATTAGGCCATTTGGCCCAACTAGTCTGCTCTGCCATTCAATCACAGCTAATATGTTTCTCAACCCCACTCTCCTGCCTTCTCCCCTGCTAACTACCTCCGCAGCCCTCAAATCCCTGATGGGATAAATCTGTTTGTAGGAAAAGCACGTCTGTAACGCAGTTGCAAAGGTATTTAAATCCCATTTTCCAAAATTCTGAAACTGTGTGCTTTATCTGTCACTTGGGGCAGGAGGGGAGAAAAGCTGTGGATACTGTTTGATGTTATTATAGTATGAGAAACATTGATCCGTCATCATCAATATTTAGGAGCTTCACCCATCAGCCTGTCAGCAAATTCATGGATATTATCTCCTGAGCTGATTGATTTTGCAAGCTCTCAGCTCTAACGCTAATGTTGAAAGCAACACTGCGATTGCAGTAATAAAAGTTGCTCAAGCGTTGACAAACACTTTATTAAAGGAAGGTCAACCCTAAACCTTGTGTACTGCATCTGCCCTCTGTTTTCTTTCATTTTTTCTTCCCTATTTTCCTTCTGCATTGGTCCATTAGGCTTTTTGATTGTTTCTTGAAGTTGACTCCAGTGTTCGATGATTTATGTACCCACTGTCTTTGCTTCTCAAAAATTACTCATCCTGCACTTCCTTACATCGATCTCCATCGCCATCACATTGTGCGTTTAATTAGTCCATCCATGATGCCTTCTAACTCTCCACCACACCGCATCCCCCACCCCCCAATCTCAATAAGGAGGGGATGGAGAGGGGGAATCTCACAGAAACGTATAAAATCCTGATGGGACTGGACCAGTTAAATGTGGGAAGAATGTTCCTGATGTTGGGTAAGTCCAGAACTGGGGAGTCACAGTCTTTGAAGAAGGAGTGAGCCATTCGGCACTGAGATGAAGAAGAATTTCTTCACTCAGAGAGTTGTGAATCTGTGGAATCCTCTCCCACAGGAAGCTGTCGGGGCCAGTTTTTTAGATATATTCCAGAGGAAGCTGGACGTGGCCCTGATGGCTAAAGGGATCAAGAGGTATGTGGAGAAAGCAGGCGTGAAATTGCATGATCAGCTGTGACCACATTGAATGGTGGTGTAGGCTCAAAGCGCCAAATGGCCTGCTTCAGCACCTATTCCTTTCTATGTTTTTATCCCCCATACCCAGAGACATGGAGTTCAAGGAAGACAGGGGTGTGCATCTGAAGTACGCCATGTTATACCCACGGGTCATGGCCTCATGGACATAGTTTAAAAGAAAAATTAGACACATTTATAATTCCAAAATCTGTTTTTTGCTTGGAAGTGGGCTGACAAAAATTTGGCTGCTGGTGTAAATTAAGCGGAAGTCTGGATAGAAAGGTCCCACAGAATGTCATGCCAGTGAGTGCGAAGCAAAGATCAAACACTGCTCTTCCAAGGTAGGGAGGGAAGAGGCACATCAAAACAGATTGTACTGTTGTCTGTTGGGAGCTGACAGCCTCGTACTCAAACAAATAACCCACTGGATAATGCCCCAAACAGCTGACGCAGCCTGTGTCTTTCCCCTTAAAGACTATAAAAAGACAGAAGTTAAAAAACACAGCCAGTTTGGGGTCTACTGGAGTGAACTAATGGGAGTGAATTCTCTTGTGTGTACTGCTTTAGGTTTTATGCGCTTGCATTTTGTGATGGTCATGTTCGAAGAATCTAGTCCCCCCTGTGTTGCAGGAAAAGACCCTCTCTTACTCTGAGTGCCAAATGCTAGCCAAAAGGAAAACAGTAAAATGGAAAGGACTCTCTGCCTCCCTAAATGCTGAAATTTGATTATGATCAAAAGGAGCCAGTACCACAGAATCTCAGCCAATCTGCAAAATTAAAGATCGTAAAACTGACCATTGAAGTGCCATTAATCAATGCTACCAGTAACCTTCGCTGAAATGGACACAGCATTCTGCTATGTGCTCTTTGCAAACAAAATTCAGAGTCTGATCTGTAAAGCTTATTTTTAACTTGCATCCTTTTAGACTCATCTCTTATTTTTAATGTGTTGCATTACTAATTATTTTCATGTTTAGGAATCAATAAACGCATCTCCTCTTGCTCTTTCACAGAAGCTGGTTAAATTGGCTCTCTTAGATCACAGTTCATTTGGGAGGAAGGAATTCTTTTTTATTTCAAATTAGCCTTGTTGCAACCAACTAAGGGGATGGGTTAATAAAGAAGGTGAATGATCGATCGCTCGATCCCTCCTCACGCGGGAGAAAACACTTTGGGGTATCCCGTCTGGGAGGGGAACTAATCGGGGGTCTTACAGAGATGTTTTGCCTTCTCAGAAGCCAGTTGTTAGAGATTCCGTTAGATGTTTGGAACTTCAGCTCAAAACAGCATGCTTTGCCTTCCCATCATTGTGCATGTTGTTAATAAATACTATTTAAATGGTAAAAGGACCAGGCAAAAAGTTAAAGAAAACTAAATTTTGGCACGTTTCTGTTGATGAGTCCTGCTTGTATACTTTTTTACGCTGCAATATAGGAGGCTGAAGGGTGATCTTATGGAGGCTAATAAGATCATTCGAGGTAAAAATAAGGTAAATGGCAGGATCTTTTCCCTCGGGTAGGGGATTTCAAGTCTGGGGGGCATATTTTTAAGGTGACAGGAGAGACATAGAAAAAAAGCCATGAGAGGCAATTTCTTTACACAGAAAGTGGTTCGCTTGAGGAATGAACTTTCAGAGGAAGTGACGGATGTGGGTACAGTTACAGCATTTAAAAGACATTTGGATAAGAACTTGAATAAGAAATATCTGGAAGGTTATGGACCAAGTGCAGGCTGTTGGGATGAGTGTAGTTTGGGATTATGGTCGGCGTAGGCTGGTTGGCCTGAAGGATCTGTTTCCGTGATGTATGACAATATAACTCTATGCATTAGCATCAAACTTTCCAAATGTGATTTTTCAAATTTACTGCTGAGCCTTATTAAAGGAAAAACAAGTCAGGTACAGCTGCTCCACGTATGACCATGAACCTGAATTTTGGCCACCAAAAATAGGAAAGGGAATATTGAAGTGACCATTAACTTAAATTAAGCCACACACTTTTTATTTAAAGCCTAGTATCTTTCTTTATCTAAAAGTATATTTTTTTTAATTGCAAATTTACAGCTGTGATATATCACTTGTAATTATAACATTGTAACGATAGGGAAAGCCACAGCAAGAAGGTGAACAGAAGATGATAGCAAAACTATGCCGTGGCAGTGCACCCATTCCTATTGACTAACACTTCAGTTATAATATGGAAGCACGAGATTTTGCCTGTCTTTGAGCTTTTCAGTATAATTATTCACCAACGCGTTTTCTCACTATTAAGATAAATGGCAAAAATGCACTCACTTTTCCAGGGCTTCCCTTACCGGCAATAAAGCACACTAGTCATTTTGGGATTTTCATTATTTATGAAGTTAGTGTTTTGTTTTTCCTCCATTTAGGAAAAATAAAGTCAATGTCTCATTCCTGACTGAACATCTGATCCCAAATGGCCACCTACTCAGCCTCGGATTGGATAATGGATACTGTAGGCAAATGTTTCTGCAGAGCAATTTTACCTTCCAGCCCACTGAATGAGGTAGCTTTGGGGAAGAAATCAATCACTATGTGAAGCTTTACGAGCTGAATTGACATGTTACACCTAAATCTGATGGGCTGAAGTGCCTCTTTTTGCGTTGTCATACTGTATGATTCTGAGCCCTGGAGTGGGATTTGAACCTGGGACCTTGTGGTTCCCAGAGGCGAGAGTGCTAATCCTCTGAGCCGCAGTTGGCAAATGCGCTGCTTGCTGTGATTGCCCCATCTTATCATGTTCGACTCCTGCCCAAAAGTGTGACCTCCTCCTTCATTATTCCTCACCAGTACCTGCCTTTGACTCCAAATGGAGCTAACCTCTACTTCCTCAGACGGATAAAGAAATTTGGCACGTTTGCACTAACTCTGTACGTGCACCATAGAAAACGCCCCATCAGGGTGCATCATAGCGTGGTATGGGAACTGCCCTGTGCAAGACTGCATGAAACTACAGAGAGTCATGAACACAGCCCAGTCCATCACAAAGACCAGCCTTCCATCTGTTGACCCTGTCTACACTTCCCACTGTCTCTGGAAGGCACCCAACATAAAGATCCCTCCCACCCTGGTTAAACTCTCTTCCACCCTCTTCTGTTGGGCAGAAGGTACAAAAGTTTGAATACACATATGAACAGATTCAAGAATAGCTTCTTCCCCTCTGTTATCCAACGTATGAAGGGACCTGTCATATAGTACAATTGATCTTTCTCTGCACCTTCTCTGTAGCTGGAACACTATACTCTGCATTCTGTTCTTTTACCCTGATGTACTTATGTAAGGAATGATTTGCCTGTATAGTACACAAAGCAATACTTTTCACTGTATCTTGGTAAATGTGACACTTATAAATCAAATCAAATCAAATCAGTGCTGTTGGCCTTTTGTTTGAGGGCACGTTTCAGAACCAAACAGAACCAAAGCGAATTCCAGGAGAAGATCTGTAAAATATAAAAGCACAGCTGGTTAGGAGTTGATTAAATTGGATATTTTCACCTTGATTTTACACCGTTTCCTTCCATCGACACTTTATACCTCGTTACATTATGACCACTTACTTATTTTCTAGTATAGAACTTGAGTATTGCTGGAGGAGACGCATTGTGTTGATTTTTTGGTTTTTTTGCACGCTTCAAAAACTGAGGAGAGTGCGGATTGATGTTCACTTGTTAAGTCTGAATGTTGTTTTCCTTTCACTTTAGCAGTTCTAGCGAATTCTCCACGGCAAGTGAGCACTATTGCTAAATATTCTCCCACAAAAACATTTCCTGAATTTTCCTTTCTGAGACCTGACTCACCTCTGCGGGATAGAGACACACGGATAAAGAAAGTTCTCCTGTCCTCATTTTGATTCTTCAGCCTCCTTGCCCGATGTGCTTTTTATATCCCGGTCTGTACGAGGATAATTGAAGGTCTGTCACTGTTCTGTTTTGTTTATATTTCACTGGATTTCTCTATAACTTTGTTCCTCACTCTATTTGTTTATCCACAGTGAACACCCAGCTATCTAACATCCTTTAACTCAAACCAAATAGATTTAATTTTTGAAGACACAAGTAAATTATTCCAATCTCTGTTTTTCCTCATCCATCCTAACAACATGGAATGTTTGGTTGTTGTTCATGGTTGAGTCAGGTATCTGTTATACATGTATTAAAATTGCTGAATCATAATCCTGAGGTTCTATACCTCATCAATTGACAGAGTTTGATAGATTTTTAGATATTCTGGGGACAGCATGGGAAATTACATTAGATTGAGGTAAAAGATCAGCCATGACCTTGAAAGGCAGAACAAATTCGAAGGGCTGAATGATCGATTCTAGCGACGTGTTCCTTGCGCGGACCTAGATGGGTTCCACCATGTTAGTCAGCTTTTCTTTGTTACTCCTGCTCTTTCTACACTATGTTCCAATTGCCATTTGATTGATTCTCCTCTCTGATGTGACAACCTGGTTTCCTACCTGTCCCCCACTGCCATTAAATTCCCTTCCACCTCAGGGTTGGTTAACCTCACCAGTGTGTTCAGTGTAGTCTGAAGAGTGTCCTCAATCCTATAACTGGAGAGATTGCATCCTGTTTTCTGAACAAGTGTGCAAAAATGTAGCTATTGTAAGGTGGTATCATAGATTTATGCAATTGCTTCTTCTACCATTAAGGGTTCAAAACACAAAACTAAAAGCAGGACGAGTGACAAAAACACAAACATTACATGTTGATTTATCTTGTGCCATTATTGTTCTGTGGCTTTTTTAATGCAGCTCAGTTTTCTGCTAAACAGCAATGTTTTTTGACTCATTATTTCAGAAAGGTACTGATAATGAAATATTACAATGGATGACAGTACTTTCTCAGAACCCTCCTGAACCAACCTGTGGAACTGAATCAGTGATGGAGTATTATCATATCAAGTGCTAGTCCTCTACAAAGAAGTTAACGCCATCTGCATCTTTCAGCATTTTGGATGGTGTTGGTACATTTCCTGCTGATTCAGTTGTTTTTAATGTGATGAATTTTGGAATCACACTGGGGATTTTTAAGATTTGGAGTCATTCCAGTGTCTCCCATCATAAAGGTACTGCTTCTTCAGTGTAACAATAACAGTTCTCCTCCAACTGGGATCATAAAATCTCAATAAACCCTGTAACTTTCGGCTCGGGGATCTAAGATAAATGTTACTTTGAATGTTGTTGAATATTTTAAACAACTTTCTGTGACAAACCGCACCTTCCAAACCTTGTAACACACCACCATCTAGCTGGACAAGGGCAGCAGAGACATGGAGACATCACCTTCTGCAAGTTCCCCTCTAAGCCACTCATCATCCTGACTTGGAAATAGACTGCCATTCCTTCACCAACAGAGGGTGCAAATCCTGGAATTTCCTTCTGAACGCCCTCAGAATGCAGCAGTTCCAGAAGGTAGCCCACCACCACCTTATCAAGGGCAGTTAGGGCTGGGGAATGAGTGTTGTTCTAATCTAGCAATGCCCACATTCCAGGAACAAATAAAAAAATAAGTAAACTTGGATTCTTTGTTAGAAATAAGATTATATTTTCTTTCACTAGAACTGTCAATGTTGCATTTTCAGTTCTTTTGTCAACGCTCATAAAATGTAGACACATTATTGGGCCCTATAGTCTTCTGTGTGCAAACTCAAGGATCTATCTACTGTTAGTCTTTAGTGAAGAACTGTGTTTCTTCAAGAGTGATACCTGGATCCTTACAATGTTTCAATCAACTAAGTGTCATTAAAGTTCTTCCTGGGGACCATTATATTCTCATCTGGTTCCTTTCTTTCAGGGAGAGTTAAACTCATTCATCAGAACCGTTCTAGTGTCTGTAAGCCCTGTATTTTTTTTTCCATCTTAAAAGTTACAGGAATCAGTTGAGTACAACGGATCCGGAATGGTGTCATGCAGAGGCTAGGATGAGAACCCACTTCACAAGCACTTTGAACATGGAAATGCTTTTTGGTTTCCGGTATGAAAAAGCCACAGTTTTGACATGTCCAATGGCTGGAACAATAGGCCAGCTCCAAATCTTCTACCTGAAAATTCAAAGACAAACAAACCCTTTGGATTTGGAGTTTCTGAGTTGTATTTGTACAAAGCCAAAGATATCTATCAAGCCTGAACTTATTTTTAATTTGGAACTGAGTAAGATGCTACAAGCAAAAAAAAAATTCCCAATGGGGAGATGGTGGTTTCATAGTCAAGTCACTAGACTGGAATCCAGAGGCCCAGGCAAATGATCTGGCGTTGTGGGCTCATATTTCACCATGGCAACTGCTGGAATTTAAATTCGATTCATAAATTTTGGAATTAAAAGTTAATGCTAGAAATGGTGACCACAATGCCATTGTCAATTGTTGTAAAAACCCATCTGGACCACTAATATTCTTTAGGGAAGGAAACCCGCCATCCTCATCTGGTCTAGCCTACATGTGACTCCACATCTGCAGCAACATCATTGACTCCTAATTACTCCCTGGGCAATGAAGGGTGGGCAATAAATGCTGCCTGGGAAGCGACAGCCACATCTCAAGCACAAATAACTTTGAAAGCTGTGTATTTTAAAATTCCAAACCCTTTTCTTTCCTTTGGATCCAGTCTGTTAATTGGGAGAAAAAGGCCCGTGTTCTTTGTCACTTCGCTTTGCAACTTCCAAGTGGACTGAACATTACTTCCACATCTGTGGCATTTACTCGCCAATCAATTAAGTTCAAGGTTTGACTGTCTAAGTCCAATCTTTAATGTTTATAATGATTAGTCGTGAAGGAGGGGCTGGGGATGGAAGGAAGAGACGTGTTAAGTGAGTTCCGGTCCTTGAGAACTGACAGTGGTGTCCTCCAACTGTCAAGTTACAGGAGTCTGTTTGAGAGCCAATATTGGATAACCTTCTTTAATACCAGATTGAGTGCCTGTGAAGGAATGCATTTTATTCCCACTGGTATTCATTAAATTCCATCAAACCAGAGCTCCCAAAATTGTGACACAAGCAGTTAGACATCTACTGACTAATTATGCCATGCTGATGTCTTCATATAGGGTTCATTGCAAATTAAAGTGGCTCATTTTCCATTTTAATAACTTTGGTTTTCCCTGAAGTGAACTCCTCCATTGTGTTCGTTGCAAAGCCAAAGGTATCTATCATAACTAAATTTCTTTCTAATTCGGTGCAGAGGAGCAGACTGTGAGGTAAAAGGTGACAATTAACTCCAGATTGGGACCCAGCGATAAAATGCACGTTTCACTTTGTAAAGCTGTACAACTGTGATTGAAAAGGAGCAATTTGTATCCCAGCGCTGCGGGTGCCTTGGGAGTATGGCAAACTATGTTGGTAATGCAACAGCATTAATTTCACAGATATTTAATAGAATGAACATCGTTATGCAGGCAGTTTACAGCTACTGCCATTTGAGTATGTGCTGCATTGATCATTTTAAACAGCATGTGGAGATACATCTCAATGTCGTAACAGGCTCAATCATTGATTCTAAGCTTTAATGTTAGCTCCCTTTTCACTAATGTGGTCTATTCTCTGCACCTTGTTGATGTGAGTCCAAATAAATTTAGCTAAGATGCGAACAAATCCAAATTGAATATTAACACAAGTCATCACCAGCTCTTCATTATCAGCCACAAAGTGATGAATCATTTCCATAGGACTGTTGTCTTTATTGTATTTATTTAGTGAATACAAATTTCCAGAGCCAAGGAGCAGTCTTTTCATTTGTTGAGTTTACTGTATTTATTCCAGCACTTAATCCAGAGAGAGGACATTCCTCGCTCAGTAATGTGCAGCATTGTTTGTGTCTGTCCGCAAGTGGATAAGGGGTAAGAAAAATTCAGGGGGCCTGTCTTGTGCTAAACCTGCCTAGAAGGGATCACTTTCACTGTAGCTATTCAAAGCCTGCTATTTGACAGATGGGTATTTTTCACAAGGAAGTTGTTGGCTATGAAAGGAAAATTAATGAAACTTAAAGGATGCCCATAAAGCCCCTTTACAGAATTAAAGATTTCACCCTCTGCCTCTGAGCCATTGGTCTCAATAATGAACAACTCTGTAGCACAGGACACACTCTGCAATTGTTACAACTGAATGAAGAGGTCACTAAGCAAAGACTCCTAAGTATCGAAGCGGTTACTGGACTGAATTTCACATTTCAGTGGAAGTGCTGTGACATAATGAAGAAAACCATATTTGCTTAAGATATGCATCATCTTTTGGATTCGTAATCAGAATCTGTGTGTGTGTGTGTGTGTGTGTGTGTGTGTGTGTGTGTGTGTGTGTAGTGTGTTTTATTCTTGTGATGAGCGAGCTATAATTTCCCAATCGGGGCTCAGATATTTCAGTCTGCATTTGGCTGTAGGCTTCCGTCAGCAGGCTCTGAGCTCTCCCTCAGATTTGGAAGATTTCCTCAATTCAATTAATGTTTAAGGAGGTACCTATGGTAGTGGGCACTGTGTCTTGGATGGTGCTGAGCCTTTTACTCTCATTGTGTGACATGGGGATGCGTGGCATCACTGGTCTCGTAGTCAGTGAACAGTTTTTAGGGAGTTAGGAAAGTGAGATGCAGGAATCCCAACCTCTCTTACAGCCACACTATTTTATATGAGTAGTTTCTTTCTCTGTAATGACACAGCATCTCTTGTGCATTGAAAACTCAATCCTGCTGCAGAAATAAAATACACGGCTATTTCTTTCCATAGTGACGTTACTCACTGAAGATCAAGCAGGATGCACCACGTAATGTGAAAGACAAATTGATAATTGCTCCAGGGGATACCAAAGACGGCAGATGCTGGCAGGTCAGACAGCATCTGAAGAGTAGGAATGTTGATGTTTTGTGTTGAGACCCTTCATCAGAACTGGCATCAATCTTAAATATATTCAATGACTTGGCATTGACAGCCTTTGGTGGCAGTGAGATTCACAGATTCAGCATCCTCTGGCAGAAGCAATTCCTCCTTTTGTTTTAATTCTCTGGTGGGACTTGGGGTTGCTGGCTGGCCAGCATTTAGTGCCCGTCCCTATTTGCCCATGAGAAGGTAGTAGTGAGCTGCCTTCTTGAACTGCATAGATTGACCCACAATGCATTAAGGAGAGAATGTGAGGATTTTGACCCAATGACAGTGAAGGAATGGTGGTATATTTTCGACTTAGGATGGTAAGTGGTTAGGAAGGGAACTTGCTGGCATTAATGTTCCCATCTCTCTGTCTCTGTTGCCCTTCTCGATGGAAGTGGTCGTGTGTTTGGAAGGTGCTGTCAAAGGATCTGCAGTGAATTTCTGCAGTGCATCTTGGTATACACTGCAGAAACTGAGCGTCGGTGGTGGAAGGAGAGGATATTTGTGGATACGGTGCCGATCAAGCGGCTGCTTTGCCTTGGATGGTGTCAAGCTTCTTTCATGTTGTTGGGGCTGCACTCATCCAGCCAAGTGGGGAGTATTCCATCATACTCCTGACTTGTGCTTTGTAGATGGTGGACAGCTTTGGGGTGTTAGGAGGTGGGTCGCTTCAAGTAGTATTCTGAGACTCTGACCTGCTTTTGCAGCCACTGTGTTTATGTAGTGAGTCTAGTTTGGTGTCTGGCCAACAATAACCCCCAGGATGTTGACAGTGGGGGATTCAGTTATGGCAACACCATTGCATGCCAAGAGTCAGTGGTTAAATTTTCTCTGATGGTTGGTGATCGTGGCCTAGCATTTGTGTAGCAAATGCCTCCTCTTCCTGTGAGTTGTTTAATTGTCCAAAACTATTCACGACTGGATGTGGCAGGACTGCAGACCTTAGATCTGATTTAAATAAAAACCAAAAGAACTGCGGTTGCTGTAACTCAGGAGCAAAAACAGAAGTTGCTGGGAAGCTCAGCAGGTCTGGCAGCATCTATGAAGGAGAAAACAGAGTTAACATTTCGGGTCCGGTGACCCTTCCTCTGCAGACATCTGTTTTTCCACTTAGAGACCACCTTGTAGGTGGGTTTAATAATTGGAAAAATATACATTTCCTCACGGCAACACCATGTTCAATAGTACAATCACATGGCATCTTGCTGAGCTCTCATTGAGCTTGACATTCCGTAATTGAATTTTAGGGATACTGCATAACAAGCCCCAGACAAGTTGTAAGTAATTATTTGAAGGAATTACCCTTCCCCAATATGGGAAGGTTAGTTCATCTTTCCTGGACATTTCAGGCTTTATTTCAACCCCGTCAAACATTGTAGAGCAGCATGGCTCTGCATTGGGCATACAGGTCAAATTTCCCATCAGGCTATTGTTGGGCACAACATGAAGACCACCACTCTAACCGTTCCATTGCTGTGCCCATCAGATTCCACTGGCTTGACCAGCAGTGAGCTGGGCACTGAGCATTAACCAGGGTGTAGACATCTGGAACCTAAATGCAGTTAGTGCCCAATCACTACTTATAAAGTGTAGAATTTCATCAGATGCAGTCATTTAAACTCAAGGAGCTGGATAATGGGGCAAAAATATTGGCACCTTTGACAAAATCTTACTCATTATTTTATTTCATGCGTGTTTGACCCTTTCTGAAACGAGGGAATTAGAATGACTTACCAAACCTCACAGCTACCAAAATAAATGCAGTGTCAGGAAATTAAAACAAATTCTGAGGATCTGAGCAGTGTAAAACCCAAGCTGCTGATATTTGTTTTCAGGTAACAAGGTGTAGAGCTGGGTGAACACAACAGGCCAAACAGCATCAGAGGAGCAAGAAGGCTGATGTTTCGGGCCTAAACCCTTCTTCATAAGAAAGGGGTCTCGGCCCGAAATGTCAGCCTTCCTGCTCCTCTGATGCTGCTTGGCCTGCTGTGTTCATCCAGCTCTACACCTTGTTATATCGGATTCTCCAGCATCTGCAGCTCCTACTATCTGAAATTTTGAATGGAGTTTGCTATGGAAAATCACGCTGTAGTAGTCTTCAAATAAATTGTTTTCTTCTTTCTCTCAGAATCTGCATTTCACAGAAGCTTATCAGAATTATACACGAATTCCCTCGGGCTCCTGATTATGCTGTCTTCTTTTTCTCTGGTGTCCATCAATTGTGGAGCTGGAGAAAGACAATGGAGCTTGGACTAGATGTCAGTAAAGTAGCATCACAGCAGCTGTGACATTTCTTGACTCCAGCCATTCTGTTATCTTACCCATTTTGGGCACTGTTTTCATGCCAGCTTCAGACTGGAGGCAAAATCCATGCAGAAGATCTTTTGCCTTCATTTACGTTTTTAATTCATGGTTATTGACAAAGCCAGAATTTATTGCTACCTTGATTTAGATGGCCATTTGAAATGTCACAGCATGAAAGGTTACAGGCTGGAAAATGGGACTGGGTAGGTAAATGCCTGATGATTTCACGAATGCAATAGTCAAAGGGCTTTTATCCCTGCTGTAAAAACTCCATGTCGTGGACTTTGAGAGGATTGACTAACTTGTTAAGCTGTTTCAGCTGGCAGTGAATATGTTGTGGCGCTAGACTGGATAAAGTGATTGGATTTGTGAACATCTAATACTTACTTACATGGTTGCTACTACCAATGCTAGCTTTTTCTTGTAGATTTATTTAAGAGACTGAGTTTAAGTTCCCAAGATGCAGTGGTGGGAGTTCGATGTATCTCTGGATTATTAGATACTGTCTTCACACAGTCGCCCCACAAATATACCTGTGATGACCTCATATCTCTAATCCACATCTCTGGCATAGAGCTTGATCTGTGATCTTCTAACTCAGCTACTGAGCACAATCTCTCTGAGGTTCATGTCTCCACTTCCTTCTGTACAGATTTTGATTCTTTACTGCTCAGGGACATGCCTAGAGATAGTCTTCAACACTAGTTGTCATTGTTATTGTAATGCAATAACTTGGAGTTGTCCCAATCAGTTATTGGTCACCTTAAGGTAATTACTATATTCTCAATTACTAAGGGGACCACAAGTTATGGAGAGAAGGCAGGAGAATGGAGTTGAGAAACATATTAGTCATGAGGAAACGGTGGAGCAGACTCAATGGGCCACATAGTCGAATTCTGCTCCTATATCTTATTGCCTGATAGCAAATTGCCTCTCTATCATCTCTTGTTCTTGTTTACCAGTTGCGCATTCTGACAAAAAGTATTGATGTTGGCAACTTGAATGATCCTGAGAACTTGCATCAATAACCCATTGTTTTAAACCACCCAAGCATTGTCGGAGCTTCCCTTCAGCTGCTGTCATTATGGTCAAATCATATGAGGGACTGACTAATCAATCATAGCCTGCTCCTGGCATCTGTGTCCCAGAATCCAGTTTGCTGCATCTCTTGGGAATCCAGTAAGCTTGAAAAACAAAATTGAGTTGAGTTTGGGGTGGGGGTGGTGCAGAATTGGTCAGCTGTGATGAACAACACCTTGCACTCGGCAGATTATTCGATAGTGGGTTAAAAAGGCCTCTGAAATCTAATAAGCAGTATGTTGGGTTGTTGTTCCTTTTCAATTGGAATCTCGGATATGACCGAATACATAGAGGCTGGACACAATGCTGCAATTTGCCTGCTTCTGGCAGCATAGCTATCCCTCTCCCTGAACGATGAATCCAGTGCCACCCTGAACGATGAATCCAGTGCCACCTTTTCAAAATGACCGTCCTGACCAGCTGCTGTAGCTGTCGACCAGTTCTTATGAAGGGAGAAGTGAACTTGATGCAATTGTTCGGATGCTAAAAACAACAGGCAGGTCAAAACAAATCATTGCAGTTGCTGGATAGTGTGAAGTCAAGAGGCCTTAGTTTTTCTGGGATAGCACCAGATATAAAAAAAGGGAGACAAGTAGCTCTGCAATCAGTGATATACATGCTTTGTGGAAAATGGTGCAGAATCAGTTGCAGAAGAGGCACTGGGTAACTCCTTTTAAGAGGCAAATCAGGTTTGAGGACTTATTTAGAGTGAAGACAACAGTATATGAGCTCTGGGCCTGAGTGATTTAATTTAGAAGGTAGCCACTCCTAGTTGTGTGACAAGGCCAGTTGGAGGACGCGATGGTGTAGTGGTTATGTCCCGAGACTAATCGTCTGGAGCCCTTGGATAATGACATGGGCACAAGGGTTTGAATCCCAGCACAGCAGATGGGCAAATTTGAATTCAATAAAAATCTGGAATTTTCTTTTATTAAAAAGCTAGCCTATCGGTAACAATGTCACCATGGCCAATCCCTATACAAAACAAAGCCCAACCCATTCACTAATGTCCTTATAGAGAAGGAAATCAGTCGCTCTTGCCTTGACTGGCCTACGTGTGACTCCAGATCCTCAGAACGATGGCTGACTCTTAATTGCCATCTGGGTAATTAGGGATGCACAATTTGAACAAGTGAAAAGCATTCACTGAGAATACAGGGTAAAAGGCTAAGTTTCCAGAGGCCAAAATTGGGCGTCAGAGATGCCAGCATTTGGTACTGAAGGAGAAAACAAAGGTTTAAGGTTATGCCCCACTGGGGTAGTGCACTGCCACTCAAACCTGCCTATTCCCAGCATTCACCAAGAAGTTAAAGATTTTATAAAGTATACAGCAAAGTACTTAACTTTCAGATCCAGTTTAATAGAAAGCACAGTTCATTTTTAGTGCTGAATAAAAATGATTGCCAATAATTAGACTCTAACTACAGGTAAACAGTTATAAACTATCAACATATATCAGTCATATTTGTTTGCAGGTTTTGTTGTTGAGATGCTCCTCATGACTCTTCTGTTGGCTGCAACATTGCTTCAGTTGTCTTCCTCTGGATGCTTCCAATGGCTGCAAAGAGATACAAGTGGCTAGTGCGTTTATGAAAAGTATCTGAGTTAAAAGTCACAGCTTTGAGCAACTGTTGCAAGAAAGACAAACTGGTTTTCTTTAGTTTTGCGGGGAATTTTGACTGCAGAGAACCGAGGTACCAGTCCCAAGCTCAGGAAGAACTGCACACGTGCACACATCTCTCTCTCTCTCTGTCTCTCACACTCTCCATCTCTCACTCTCTGTTTCTTACTCTCTCGCTGTCTCTTAACATTTGCTGTAAATTAATCCCAGCGCCAAGCTGTTCAGTTATCTGTGAGCCAATCGTACAGTTCTTGGCAGCAAAAAAATGTATGTCATCAGTAACTGGTCCATAGACAACGCAACTTCTTGTTGTCAACAAATGCTGTGTCAGTCCTCCCCCTCTGCTCCAAATCAAACCCCAGTTACTGTTTGTTTAAAGTCTGCTTGCTATGGTTATCGAGTGACTTGCTTTCAAAAGTGCAGAAACACTGATTTCTTTTTTCAAAACAGGTCTTTCCCATTCCAGTTCCCAACTTCTAAAAAATGCAAAAACAAAAGACTCAGTCCTTCTATCATTTACAAGGTTTGCACCCCTAGGAAAACAAATGGTGAAATTGAAGATGGCGATGACTCTAAAATTCCGTGGACAATGTAATGGCCTATTGGATTGTTAGACTCAATGCAGGGAAATGTGAATGGGTTGGGTGGATATTAGGAGCTGATAGTAAATATACGAGAGGTAGTAGGTTATAACTAACTTTTGAGGTCATTCTCCTACAATTTATAAAACCATTAGAGTGGATAGAAGTAACTGCCCAGATACTTTGAGCTGTAGCTGTCCCTTGGACAGTTCGGGCAATTAGACCATGCGTTGTTGAGTGAGAAAGGAGTATTTGACAAGAAAATCATTCGCAGAGGAGTAAATGGAGAAAATGAGAGATGGGAATGTCAAAGAGGTTAAGGGATGTAAAAAGCAACAAATGACTCCTTTACTGTGGGAGATGGAAGATTTTCTGACACATGTGGGATGTGCGGTACATATAAAAGTGTTCAATATCGGAAGGAGAGTCTGTTGTAGGGGATCATACTTCCGTAAGAGTCCACCTGATTTTTTTTTATTCCCCTTCATGCCCTGACTAGATGATACTCAATGAAAGTTCAGCCTGAGGTGAAGAAAGGGGAAACAAAGGATCTGATCATACCATCAAATGGTTTTGAAGCAAATAGTGATGATGTGATTGAGAACTGATGGTTGTGTGAAGGACAGCACGTAAAGTAAAGGAGGTATCAATGCTTGTATGGTTAGATGAAGAAGGAACAGTGCTGTATCAGAATCATAGAATCCCTACAGCTTGGAAGCAGGCCATTTGGCCCATCCAGTCCACATTGAACTTCTGAACAGTATCCCACCCAGACCCAAACCCCACCCTACTCTTGAAACCCTGCATTTTCCCATGGCTCATCCTCCTAACCTGCACATCTTTGGACACTGTGGACAATTTAGCATGGCCAATCCAACTAACCTGCACATCTTTGGACTGTGGTAGGAAACCAGAGCAGCCAGAGGGAAACCCACGCAGACACGGGGAGAATGTGCAAACTCCACACAGAAAGGCGCCCGAGGGTGGAATCAAACCCAGGTCCCTGGCGCTGTGAGGCAGCAGTGCTAATCACTGAGCCACTCTGCCACCCATCTGTAGAGGGGACACAACCTGCAGGAGTCTATAAGTTTTTGGAAAGTTGTTGTAATCAGTAGGCAGAGCAGATTATGATTCGAGGAGAAATTAGGAAGATATTAACACGGTATAACTGGTCAATATAAACCTGTATGAGAAACATGTCTTTGTTCATCAAGCAGAATTCTAGTCATGCAGTAACATAAATGATAAACTAGTTTCTGGAACTGCTGTGCTGTAAGCCACATTGTTAGTTATGTTTCAGCGGTGATTTGCAGGAATGTTTGAATTTGAAATCTAAGGAAGGATCCCTTTACTTGGCTTTAAAGAAATTTTTAAGAGGGAAGGATAAATTAGAGTGGAACTCTAATGATCCTGCAATGAATAGTGATGAGTTCAGAAAGATACTTTGAAAAATGATGAACTGAATGCGATTGGGCTGAAGGTTAATTGAAGTCTGAAAGGTGAAGGAGCTGATAGCCATCAGAAAATCCCTGTTGTGGATTGTAGTGACCCAACAAAATATGAGCAACTCAGGAAGAATGGAGTCACTGGGGTTGGAGACAAAAATAAAACTGCAAATGTTTTAACTCTGAAATAAAGCACTGAATACTGAGACACTCAGAAGATGGGTGACCAATGAGGGAAAGCAGGCTCGTGTATTTCAGCATGGACTGGTCAGAAACAAATCCTGGAACTTAACTGAACTGAATAGATAACTGAGTAGAGACTGGGGTTGGGGAAGTTTGTAGCATTCATGAGTATATGGGAGGAAGTTCAAATTGCTGCAGAATTTGTGAAAATTATCGTAATGAAAGAATAGCTTTCTGGATTTTTAGTGTAGTGATTGTAAGGAAGTCACTAATGTCCTTTAGGGAAGGAAACTGCCATCCTTACCTGGTCTGGCCTACATTTGGCTCCAGATCCACAGCAAAGTGCTTGACTGTTAACTGCCCTCTGGGCAATTAGGGATGGGCAATAAATGCTGCCTAGCCAGTGACGCCCTCATCCCGTGCATTAATTTTTAAAAAATGCCCAGTGGACTTTATAGAATCTGAGTTCCCTGATTGGGGCTGTGAATCTGGTCCAATCAAGGAGCCCTGGCTGACAGGTAGCAAAAGGAGTGTCAGAGGTTCTACTCAGGCTGAGAGCTGGCTCTGAGGGAGCTGGGTCAGTGACAAGGACTCTCCATGTGCAAATAGAGGGTGATATGGTGATGGGTGCCAAGTTCTGTGAAGCTACTTCAGTTATCAGGCTTAGGAGAACAACAGGCTTAAAGTTAGTGAGAAGGTTTGTAGCTCAGGGTGTGGATGGGGTTGTTGATTAGTTCGCCAAGCTGGTAGGTTGGTTTCTAGATATTTTGTCACCACACGAGGTAACATCATTTGATGAAGCGTTGTTGGTCTGTCCCACTTTTTATGTATGTGAACATATAGAAATCACTCATGTTGGAAAATCAAAATTACTCAAGGAGAAGAGCGTTTCAGATGCCAGGAAGACAATAAGGTAGAATTTGTGATCTGGTACAAGGTTCTGTGTGATGAAAAAGATTGCACAAGGTTGTATGTCATACGCCATTTTTCATCATGGTAGACTGGTAATGCTTTAAATACAAATTTCCACATTGCGTTATCCAAAATATGTTGCCACGGTGTTGAGATTCTCCAACAGCAAGACTAATTACTCTAAAAGCACAGCACACAACTCATTATAGGCAGAGTATCCATTGTAGTGACACCTCATCTTTCTCTTCTACAGGTTGTGACCATTGTTTCTGCCATTGAGAGAATAAAAGTCAAAAGAACTGCGGATGCTGTAAATCAGAAACTAAAACAGAACCTGTTGCAAAAGTTCAGCAGGTCTGGCAGCATCTATGTGGGGAGACATCAGAGTCAATGTTCTGGGTCGAGTGATCTTTCCTCAGAGGAGCTGAGCTTTTCAAGCAATTTCTGTTTTTGTTCCTGTCTTTGAGAGATTATGGGTGAGCTGCCTTTTTAACAGCTGACAGACATTAACCAAATTTGGAGGGTAGTTAAGAATGAACCATATTGCAAGGAGCCACATGGGCCTGGCAGCACAAAAGGATATTATATTTACTGTACTTGATGGATTATTTGAATTGAATTAGCTTTATTGTCACACATACTCAAATGAGTCATGAAAAGTCTACAGGTCGCCACATTAGAGCGCCATCTTTGGTACAGATTCTTCAGTATTTGATGTAAACCTGGTGGTTAAGAAAGTCACCATTGCTAATTATAGAATCCCTAGAGTGTGGAAACAGGCCATTCAGCCCAACATGTCCACACTGCTCCTCTGAAGAGCACCCCACCCGGGCCACTTCCCCTATCCCTGCATTTGCCCATGTCTAACCCAACTTACCTAAACATCCCTGGACACAACAGGCAATTTAGCATGACCAGTCCACCCAACCTGCACATCTTTGGACAGTGGGAGGAAACCGGAGCGCTCGGAGGGGACCCATGCAGACATGAGGAGAATGTGCAAACTCCACACACGCACACTAGCCCAAGGGTGGAATCAAACCTGAGTCCCTGATGCTGTGAGGCAGCAGTGCTAATCACTGAGCCACCGTGCCGCCTGCCAGCCAATCTCATTTCAGATTTACTTAATCAACTGATTTCAAATTCCCAAGGTAGGATTTGAACTTGTGTCTCTGAATCATTCAGCCAGGCTGTTGGAGAACTAGTTCAGCACCAGAGTTCCTACTCCGCCATTCTCACACCATGACAGTTTCTCAGTGCCTTGCATCATCATGTCACTGATGCCCTCCCAATATCCCCTCCCATTTCTCCCAGGCAACATCTCTAAACTGTCTGGATTCCACGTATGTTAGTGACACCCAGCTTTATCTCACAACCTCTCAATGCTGTTTAGATAATAATCTCATAGTGAATGAGCAGAAATGTCCTCCAATTCAAGTTTTCCATGAGAGCGGAGAGTTGTAATTTTTTTTCAATTAAGCTAGAGGGAGCGGGCCAATCAGAAAGTTGAGAGGGGAGGGAGTGAGAACCAGCATCTGGATTCAGAGAAGAGGTGTGAAGGTCTTTGTTTCTGAACTTTGCGAGTTTACACTTTAAGACAGCTGCTGGCTGACCCAACTCTCAGGAATCGTAGACCACTCTAGTCCCACTTGATGGATGTGAGGTCTCCATGATCATATTGTGAATCCTAACCTCCCTGCCTGTCTCAGTTAAAGCTGGCAATGGACAGTATGCAGCTAGGTTTGGGATTGGGAAGTGAAATTTTTAGGCCTGACCCCACTGCTCCATCTGAACCCACCCACTGTCTCCAGTTCCTTCACTTCCTTGAACCACATTGCAACATCCACTGATTTAGGGCGGCATGGCGGCTCAGTGGTTAGCACTGCTGCCTCACAACGCCATGGTTCGATTCCACTCTCGGGCGATTGTCTGTGTGGAGTTTGCACATTCACCCCGTATTTGCATGGGTTTCCTCCCACAGTCCAAAGATGTGCAGGTGAGGTTCATTGACCACACTAAATTGTCCTTAGCGTTCAAAGATGAAGGTGGGTTTTAGCGGGATGGGTCTGGGTGGGATGCTCTGAGGGTCAGTGTGGACTTGTTGGGCTGAAGGGCCTGTTTCCACACTGCAGGGATTCTATGACTTCATCCGCCTTACCGGAATTTCTGAAGCAGGACCAGATTTTCCACAACCCTGACCCCGAGCTCAGAGTCTGACCACATACTGGTGCTGTTGCTGAGGACATGCCCTTCCACCTACCAAACCCCTACCTTAACATCTCCTACTGAGACTCTTTTTACCTCGGGGTTCAACTGTTTCAAAGCCCTCTTAACTTTTGTCTCACACTGCACCCCGTCTAGAGTCATGGAATTGTACAGCATGGAAACAGACCCTTCGGTCCAACTCGTTCATGCTTACAAGATATCCTAAACTTATCTGGTCCCATTTGCCAGCATTTGGCCCGTATCCCTCTAAACCCTTCCTATTCATATACCCATCCAGATGCCTTTTAAATGTTGTAATTGTACCAGCCTCCACCACTTCCTCTGGAAGCTCATTCCATACACACACCACCCTCTGTATGAAAAAAGTTGCCCCTTAGGTCCCTTTTAAATCTTTTCCCTCTCACCTTAAACCTATGCCCCTCCAGTTTTGGACTCCCCTACCCTGGGGAAAAGACCTTGAGTATTCACCTGAACTTAGTTTTCTAAATTTCTAGCTGTATGTGCCTTTGCTTGCTGATTTCGTTGGCTCCCATTGACGCAGTGCCTCACAAATATCTTCATGGTCTTCTCCTTCACAAACTCTTTCACCTCCTGTACCTTGGCAACTTGTGAATTGAGCATGGTCGATTTCAAAGTGGAGAGCTTGCCTTCAGTTGTCAGGGTCTCAGTCCTGGAGCTCAGTCTCTAAGCCCACTTCCTTGGAAATGCTCCATTAAACAGCTTACTTTACGAACACTTTTGATTGGCTGGACTGAGACTATATTATGCGGTTGGTCAATAATTCTGGTTCACATTACTCCAACTGAAGAGGCTTAATGGCATGCTTGCTAAAGGTGCGACATTTATCTAAGTTGTTTTTCCACTGAAGCCTTTTCTCTCATCTTAATCTGGTTTCGCTCAGTGTGTCCAGAGTTTGGACTAAGCAGCACAGTGACTCAATGGTTTAGCACTGCCGCCACAGAGTGCCAGGATTTGGGTTCGATTCCGTCCTTGGACGACCGTCTGTGTGGAGTTTGCACATCCTCCCCGCGTCTGCATGGGTTTCCTCCGGGTGCTCTGGTTTCCTCCCACAGTCCAAAGATGTGCAGATTGGGTGGATTGGCCATGTCAAATTGCCCCCTAGTGTCCAGGGATGTGCAGGCTGGGTCGGTTAGCCACAGGAAATGCAGGGTTATAGGAATATGGTGGGTTTGGGTGGGATGCTCTTTAGAAGGTCAGTGCGGACTCAATGGGTTGAATGGCCTGCTTCCACACTGTAGAGATTCTATGATGAATACAAGTATTTATTGAGCCCCTTCACCTTGGCAGCAAAAAAACCCTCAATCAAATGATCATTCCACAGGAAGATGGGACTTATGTTTTGTATGTGGTCTCACTTCTTGAGCTCCACGTGCAATGTCATATTTTAATATGCAGTCACTGATGTGAATACAAACGGTATGCTCCTCCCATAATTAACTGAGAAGGAGAAAAGTGCAGTGTGGTACTTTACAATCAGGTAATAACAAATCTTGCGGCATTCAGAAAAACCGCAGGCATCTTTACTGTAACATAAAACTGCCGCTTGTGACTGTAATGATAAGGTTGAAGTAAGAAGCATATTGCTTTGGTGAGGGATTTATAGAAACTGGACAGAAAATCAGATATCCGACATTTTAAAGTGCACATTTCGAAATGAACAAAAGCTGCTATATTTCTGACTGTAAGTAATTCTGATAGTGAGTTAAGATTGAAGCTGCCATATCGCTGCGTATGATTTTCTGACTGCGCTTTTTCCAATTGTGTTTTAAAAGCGGTTTTCGTCAGGAGCTGATGGCTCATCATTAGTGGAGATACGTTCCAGGATTATCCTGGTTAGCTCTGAGAGTCTGGCAAAGGAGGATGGAGGCTCTCACTTCCAATCCATTCAAAGAAATAAATGTCAAAGGGAAGGGAACAGAATTCTCAGTTAACCAGGTGTGAAGCTGGATGAACATAGCAGGCCAAGCAGCTTCTGAGGAGCAGGAAAGCTGACGTTTCGGGTCTGGACTCTTCTACAGTAAAAGCCTGAAGAAGGGTCCAGATCTGAAATGTCAGCCTTCCTGCTCCTCCAATGCTGCTTGGCCTGCTGTGTTCATCCAGTTCTACACCTTGTTATCTCAGATTCTCCAGCATCGGCAGTTCCCACTATCCCTGAATTCTCAGTTGTTCCTTTTCTGTTGACTCCATTTTCGTCCTCCTTCCAGAGATACTGGATTGAGGGATGGGGCGACTTTCGTGGGGGGACACTATTCCCAAGGGTGTACCCTGAAGTGTGCACCACCATTTCAACTCTGCTGATTTTACCCTTTCCCATGCAATGACCATTGACATTTCAAATGCCAGAGGTGAAATGTGATGGGGGGAACCTTTCCCACAGTGAAACCTGCCGTCAGCTAGCAATACCAGAAGGAGCAAAAGGATCTGGTCAGGCTCTGCATCACAGCCAATACATTCCTGCCTCACACTTCTTTCCATCAACATAATCAATTTATCACAAGGCTTGAGAGCACATAGGCAGCCTGGGTGGCTTTTCGGCTTGCAATTTCACTGGCAAACTACTTCACCTGAGGTTGTTTCCACTTCATTCATGTGCGCTTCATTGTACTTTGGTGAGACTAGCCTAGTCAGGGGTCTAAGTATACCGGCACACCTCCTGATTGGCACGTGTTGATTATTGAAGGGGAGATATGGAGGATGCTTTTTATCTCGGAAAGTGCAGTGTTATGCTTCCTGCCATTATATGTTTATATTATTTGCCAGTGCTGTACTCACCGCTCTGTGGGGCATGGCTGAATTTGCTCAGCTGGCCCTTCTACACATTGTAAAGGACGCTGTCCAAGGTCATTTCAAATTAACATGCGCCTCCATGTAAGTGGCTGTTCTCCTGCTTCCCGCTCTTCTGCACATTCCCGCTGGTGTGAATCCCAGCCTGAACAAACTTGAGCCGGAAGTGCTACCAGGTGCTGATGTGCAGCTGACTTTAGCTTGTAACTTTTAGATTATGCCAAAGTGCGTTCGTGGCTTGCAACTGTATTAGAAACATGAATTGGCCAGTGTGAGGTCCGATGCACCACTTATAACCCGCCAACCCAGTCTCTCCAATGCATTCTGCCATCGAGGAACTGAGATCTCACGTCTCACTTAATTTAGTCAGCGTGCATGCCAAGGTTCCCACATCTAAAGGACCAATGAAATCCTTCCCATTCAATATAGCTCACTAGCTCCACTTGCTGCCAGCATTCCTCTAGCTCATGTATAAGGTCACGCTTGAGATTTTCTTCAAGACCTGGTGACTGAGTGGTTAGCAGTGCTGCCTCATGGTGCCAAGGACCCGGGTTCAACTCCAGTCCCGGGTGACTGTCTTGTATGGAGTTTGCACATTCTCCCCGTGTCTATGTGGATTTCCTCCCACAGTCCAAAGATGTGCAGATTAGAGTGGAATGACCATGCTAAATTGCTCCATAGTGTCCAGGGATGTGCAGGTTGACTTGGTTAGACATAGGAAATGCAGGGTTACAGGGATATGGTGGAGGGGATCGGTCTGGGATGCTCTTCGGAGGGCCCACGTGGATTCAATAGAATGAATGGCCTGCTTCCACACTGTTGGGATTCTTTGATTCTAATCAATGTCAATGGTTCTGATTTGTCATCTGTAGTGGACACGTACAGAGAATTATGTACAGTGTGGAAACAGGCCCTTCAGCCCAACACGTCCACACCAACCCTCAGCTCAACCCACCCAGACCCATCCCCCTAATCTGCATATCTCTGAACACTATGGGGCAATTTAGCATGGCCAATCCACCACATCTTTTGACTTTGGGAGAAAACCACTGCACACAGAGGAAACCCATGCAGACACGGCGAGAACGTGCAAACTTCACACAGACAGTCGCCCGAGGGTGGAATCAAGACCAGGTCCCTGGCACCATGAGGCAGCAGTGCTAATCACTGAGCCACCGTGCCACCCTCATATTGGCAGCTATTGGGAAATGATCGCCAGTGGGATCCTTTTTCATTTTTATTCAGCTGTTGGACTCAAGGTCAATTACAGGACCTGAATCGATTGACTTGATGCAGACTGGGCTCTGATTCTGGGCTGTTTACTAACATAAGCTTGGCACCATTTGGAAGCAGTGATATACCCTGTTACAGCGATCAGAACCCCATGAAGATTCAAATGGTAGAAAATAAAATAGAGTTAACTCAGGGATTTAGATAATGGCAAACTTGCGAGTTTAAACGTAAAAGACTACAGAAAGGGAAGTCTAAAAGACAAAATTGTCTAATCTTTACAATGTAAACAGTTTACGGCTTAGATGAGACGATTGAATGCAATCAGCTTTGCTGATGATGATATGTTCAGGGGTTGTAGAATAATATAGGTAGGGTTAAATGAGTCGCAAGAACTTGGCAGATGGAAACATGAATATGACCAATTTCGAAGGAAAAAGCAAAAATGTTGAATATTTTTCAATGTTAAGAGACTAACAAATGTCAGCATTCAGACGGAAATGAGAGTCCTTGTACAGGAATGACAAATTTCAACATGCAGTTAGGGAGACAAATGAGACATTAATCTCTATTATGAAGGGTTTACAGTATATTTGTGGTGGGTGAGATGGAAATGGAAGTTTGGTGATGAGGTCATCTCCTGGAGAGTTGTCTGTGTAGAAAGTGCATTAAGCAGAATGACGAAATACTGATCAAAGGGAGACAGAGCGTGGCACAGCTGTAGAGTCCCTTTCAGAATGAAGAGAAGAACCTGGAGTATCGGGGAGTGAGGAGTCTGGAGGATTTGTACCTGGGTAAGTGAGAGGAAACATGAAGAAGTAACAGAGTGAATGGAAGGAGTGGAGCGCGGAAGAGTAAAAGGAGACATTACACCCAAAGGGAAGTGATGAGAGACAGCATGGAAATGGGGAGAAGCCAAGGATATGAGAGAAAGATGAAATTATTGTGTATAAAGTAAAGAGGACAAACTGCATTGACTGAACTGTCAGCCTGGAGTGTACTGGGTGCTGTAGTACCCTAGATTCTCAAGCACAATGATTCCAATATACTTGCATCTATGTTCTCCTTGCTGTATGAAGTTGGAGGGTGGCTATGTGCAGATAAAGCAGAGTACTGTGCATGCTGGAAATCTGAAACAAATACAGAGAGTGCTGGAGGAACGCAGCAGGTCTGTGGAGGGAGAAACAGAGTTAGTGTTTCAAATCTGATATGACTGTTCTCCAGAACTGGAAGGTGTTGGAACATGTGACAATGGGAACTGCAGATGCTGGAGAATCTAAGATAACAAAGTGTGACGCTGGATGAACACAGCAGGCCAAGCAGCATGTCAGGAGCACAAAAGCTGACGTTTTGGCCCTAGACCCTTCATCAGACATGTTTTCTTTATTCTTTTGTCAGTGGCACAGGCAAAATGGTTGTTCCTGATGGAAAAAGAAAAAATAAATCTGTGAAATGGGTGTAAATTAAGATGTGAGAAGGAGAGAACTGATGTTGTCCACCAAGTGTGAAACAAACAACGTAGAAACAAGTTTTGAAGGAGGGTCACTGGGCTCAAAACTTTAACTCTTGATTTATCTTCACGAATGCTGCAGAGCTTCTTCTGAACTTTGTGTTTCGTTTGGTTAACTCGCAAAACAAGGCAGTGAGAGGGTTCAGGAAAAGGGACGGAGAGAGAGAGACAATGAGAGAGAAGTGGAAAACACTCATAATGTGGTCACTTTCTGAAGTTATGGAAGTCAATGTTGTGACTGTGAGGCAGTAAAATACCTTAGTGGAAATACTGGAGCTCGTATCTTGCGTTATTGGAACATTGTAGCAGGCACAGGATAGAAACATTAGCTTGAGAGTACAATAGCTTTGTAAAACCCCAAAGAATTGGGAGGTCAGGGTCATTCCTATGGATAGAGTGAAGGTGATCTGCAGAGTGGTCACCCAGTCCAGGTTAAGTGGATTGGCCATGCTAAATTGCCCATAATGTCCAGGGATTTGTAGGCTAGGTGGGTTAGTCATGGGATATGCAGGGTTAAAGGGATAGGGTAAGGGCTGGGTCTGGGCGGGATGCTGTTTAGAGGGTCAGTGTACACTCGATGGGCTGAATGGCCTGCTTCCACGCTTTGAGGATTCTATGACACTGTTTTTGGCCTCATCAATGTAAAGCAGATGCCTTGTGAACAGTGAGTGCAGTTGTTTGGATTGGAAGTAAGATCTTCCGCTTCACCCGGGAGGCACGTTTGGGTCATTGGATAGTGAAGATGGAGGAGGTGAATGAGCATTTCCCCCTTTGGTGGGCCAAGAGCTATCTGTAACTCTCTGTTAGCATCACTGGACTTGAATCATTAAGTCTGTTTCTCTCCACGGATGTTGCCTCACTTGCTGAGTTTCTGCAGCAATTTCCGTTTGCATTTCAGATTTCCAGCATCAGCAGTTCTTGTTTTTGTCTTAAGAGTTAGCTATGACACCTCTGTTTCAGCTCCAAACCCTAAACCATGTAATTAAAAAGTACCAGGCCAATTGTGCATAAGCTCACACACATGTCGGAGCAATGCTGGAAGAGTTGCAGTTGCCCGAGGAGCCCTTCACCATTCTAATTTATATATTTCAGTTGTGCTTAGCTCATGTGAAATTTATAATGTAGGCTAAATATAACAGGGTATTGAATTTACAGAAAGAATGTTAAACTCTCTGGAGCTCTTGCAGCATATGGTAACACTTTGAATAAAAAAAACAAGAAGAAAGGTTTAATAAATTGATTTAGTGATGAGTTATGAAACTGCTACTGAGATGGTTCTGTGTATATCTTAATTGATATTTTCTGGAATGTCTACTTGTGTCTTCTGTAAAAGTGCACAATATTGATTTGATCTAATTCAGTGCCAAAACATCAGATATCAAAAGTATATATTTTTAAAGATTTATTTTTCTGGCGATGAGCTTTTTCCAGTGCTGCTGTCTCTTGTCATTTGACGAAGTGCTTTTTGTTTCATCCTTTGGAATTCATTATATATCTGTATGACATCAGCTCTACCATTGGCCCCAACAATATGAGTAAATGGTACCAATTCACACTGATAGATGCAGATATGGGAGGAATGGGGGTGTCCTGGATGCATGAATTACTAAAAGCTAGCATGCAGATAAAGCCCAGTGGTTAAGAAGGCAAATGGAATGTCGCTATTACAAGAACAAAATAACACCAAGGAAGAGAAGTTTTACAATGGGTGTGTAGTGCATTGGCGAAGCATTGAAATAGGAGCTGGAGTAGGCCATTTGGCCATTCGAGCCTGCACTACTGGTCATCCAACTCAATTCCCTGTCACTGCTTTCTCCCTGTATTCTTTGATCCCTTTAGCCTTAAGAATCATATCTAACTTCTTCTTGAAAACCTTTGATGTTTTGGCCTCAACCTCTTTCTGCGGCAGAGAATTCCACAGACTCACAAGTCTCTGGATGAAGAGATTTCTCCTCATCTCAGTCTTAAATGGCCTACCCTGTAACTTTACACTGTAATGCCTGGTACTGAAGCCTCTGGCCATCAGTATTGTCCTTCCTGTTTTAACGCCATCTTGTTGTAGAGTCGTACAGCATGGAAACAGACCCTTTGGTCCAATTCGTCCATGCCAACCAAGTTTTCCATACTAAACTAATCCTATTTGCCTGTGTTTGGCCCATATCCCTCTAAACCTTTCCTGTGCACGTGCCTGTCAAAGCCTCTCTTAAATGTTGTAACTGTACCTGTATCTACCACTTCTTCTGGCAGTTCATTCCACATTCGAGCCAGCCTGAATATGAAAAAGTTGCCCCTCAGGTTGCTTTTATGTCTTTCTTGTCTCACCTTAAAAATATGTCCCCTAGTTTTGAACTCCCCTATCAGAAGGGAAATGACATCTGCCATTTACCCTTGCTATGCCCCCTTGATTTCATAAACTTCTACAAAGCCACCCCTCAGCCTCCTATGTGAAAATAGCCCCAGTCTATACAGCCTCTCCCTATAACTCCATTCCCAGCAACATCCTGGTAAATCTTTGCTGAGCTCTCTCCAATTTCATACTACCCTTGCTATATAGCAGTCCTGTTAGAATTTTATGGGTTTCTACAACCGTTTCCCCATATTCTTCGAAACTGCAGTGGATATAATCTTAACTGATCCAGTCTGTCTTCATGCGTCAGTCCTGCCATCCAGGAGGTGGGAGTGTACGGGTTTGATCGTCTTATTTAAGATAAGATGTAAATGCATTTGGGAGCAGCTCAGAGAAGTTTCACTTGACTCATACTTGGGATGGGGAGCGTTGTCTTCTGAGGAGAAGTTGGACAAACACTTTGGCATTCAGAAAAACAAGAGGTGATCTTCTTGAAACTAACGAGGGCCCTTGAGGGAGCTAACAGAGGGTATGTTGGAAGAATGTTTCCCCATTGGACATTCGAGCCAAATTTAAAAATAAATGGTCTCCCAATTAAGGTGGAGATGAGGAGGAATATTTCATCTGAGGGTCTTGCATCTTTGGAACTTACTTCCCTAGAGAGCCAGGAGGCAAAATTAGGCCAATTTTTGATGAAGAAAGGTGGGTCAAATGTTATCAGGGCCAGGTAAGAGTCAGGAGCTGAGAGTACACTCCCATTGACCATGATAGTATAAATGGTGAAGCAAACTGCAGGGGCCAAATGGCCTCCTCCTGTTCCTATTTTGCACATTTGTACGTCCGCTCCTATGGCACACGCTCCAATTGCATCCACTGTAAGGCACAGGAGATGCTTCGATCGCTTTCACTGGTGGGTTCCAGCCTGCTCCCAACAGTTGGATTCCACAGCGTGTGACACCACTCTTAGGGAACACGCTTTCAGTGTGAGCTGACGGTGTGTGGGCTCAGCAGGAGGTCATTGTGAAATTGGCTGGCTCTCTAATTGCCTATCTGAGACTGAGCTGGCAGATCTGAATGTGGATTGCCCTGAGAGTGTAGCCGGGTGAGAGGCCGGTGGTGTGGCTGATGGGTCAAAAAATTCAAGCATCTAGTATCACTCTTCCTGACCACTTAAATCTCCGAAAGTGACATCTGCAAAAATAGGTCCCTCTTTGAGTTTTTACCTGTTGGTTTCTGCCCAGTTCCATTGAGCCAAGTGGAAGAACACCGAAGTGGGAGACAAAGGAGACATCAAAATGGTGATAATTGATTGTTCAACCATGTTGCTACCAGTTGAAGCATCAAAGTCTGGTCTTTGTTTCCGATGGTGTGGATACTGAGTCATTGCATATGCTCAAGACTGTGATTGATTGATCTCTGAACATTCAAAACATCAATGGGAGTGGCATCAGAGATATAGGTGTTGAATTAGAAAGTCAGCTATGATCCCATTGACTGGCAGGATGGGTTCAAAGGGCCGAATGGCCTTCTCCTGCTCCTGTTCAATACGATATTCTCAATTCGTGTGACCCCGCAATATATCGCAGCACGGAGTGAGCAGTTCATCATCAGCAGCAAGCTAGTGAGAAAGAAAATGAAAGTGATGGGGTACCATAAGATGGAAAAATGGCGGTACACAAAAATTATTAATGTTTTCTGAATAATTTTTAAGACTTTCAAGACGTATGAGAGGAGTTCATAAAACTACAAGAAACTATCATAAGTTATTCCTGTAATCTTCAGGGAAAATTGAGTGATGGAGGGTAGTCAGAGCTTTGTTCAATATTTTTCAGAGCTAATTGTATAATTTTCAAGTTGTATTTACATCATGCTGTGTTGAATGCACACTCAAACACAGTTAATCAGGTCTGTCACAAAAGCCTTAATGAAAAATAAATATGTTCTTGAGAGCTATTTTGGTACGCTGCGAAGAGTGATCTGCTTTGATCATTGCATCCAAGATATATTTCTGTTTGTTTTCAAACACTGGCCTTCATCTCTTTAGGATTGAACAAATTTAAGTTGTGGTATGAGGCTTGGCAAGAACTGAAAATGTTCACTATCTTCTCTGTGATGTCTGTTTGAATTTAGGCCAGTCTTATGTATTCGATAGCTCCTGCGTTTGATTTTAATGGTCCTACAAGAAGTGCTTTCACAAAGCCAAAACCAGCTATCTCTGTGTGAGTCAGTGAATGGTTGCTGACCACAAAGAAGCCATTGGAATTCTCTTAAAGTTCGAACACTGTCCTCCTCACATTTTGCAACACTTCCCACGTTTCATATCACCTGCAAAATTTGGAATTGTGCCCTGCACACCCAAGGTCATTAATGCATCTCAAGAAAGAAATGGCCCAAGCATCTGCAGCTAAGGCAGCCCCATTATCTATCTTTCTGCATTCCAATGAACAACCATAAAACTCCCGAAGGTCCCCAAGCAGAAAATGAGATGCTATTCTCCCGGCTTTCACTGAGCTTCGCTGGAGAACTGCAGCAAGCCCAAGTCAGAGATGTCAGCCAGGGAACATGCTGGTGTGTTGAAGTAACAGGCAACAGGAAGCTCAGGGTCATTTTTACAGACAGAATGTAAGCATTCCACAAAGCAGTCACCCATCTGTGCAATGTCTCCTGAATCTAGAGGAGAGCACATTGTAACCAGCGAAGACAGTAGACTAGTTTGAATGATGTGCAGGTAATTTGCTATTCCACCTGGACTATAGGATAGTTTCTTGCCATCATGCTCGCTTTTGGTTCACAGAGTTTGGGTGAAATGCAGCCTTTGTTGGTTTTGTTTGTGATCGGTTGTCCTGTTTTGAGTTGCTTACTGGTGCCTGATGTCCCCGGCCTAGACAGTGACAAGCTGGTGGGTCTCCAGTGGGCATTTGTGACAGGGTAGCAATGATTGAAGATTTTCTGACTGGGTGTAGTCGGAAAAGGTACATTGTGTGATTAAACAGTGACCCGGCTGAGAGAATGGGCTTGCATATGCCTTGCACAGCATAAGCTTTGAGGGTACTGTGCCATTCTGTTGCTGGTGATGGGCAGCAGTGGGATGCCAGCGCTTGACCAGGCTGCAACAAACGCCAGCCTTTCAACAGATTACCTGGTGAGTGGCAAATTGTTCTGGGGATAGTGCATGGTGAGCTGGAACCGGAATTGGATGTGAGGGGTGTTAAGTAACTAATGAGAGCAGGTAAATTAATGAGAGGAGATGACAAGAAAACTCATGTTGCCTGTAATCCCTCCAATAAACCTCAAGCGACTCACACTTTCCTCCACGAGTAAACTGCAGTCCTGTGCACCCGATTTCTTCCTCTGATAAAAGGCATGGACACCTTGCTATTGGATGAGCTAGCACTGAAAGGGGGCTGAGCAGTCAGCACCATTCAAGCTACACCAGTATGGTGTCTGCAGCTTTAGCACAGCACAAGGCAACAAGACAAGATCATGGTGAAGAGATGGCAGTGATTGAGCACCGCTACACTAGAGAAACCTCCCCCCACACATGATGGCAACGGAGAGCCTTCTTGCTTCAAACCGTAAAAATAAAATCAGCATTGTACATCTTTTTCTGAGCTCAATTAAGTTTTGTAAATGGCTATTTTTGAATTTGTATCATTAGAATGGAAACTATTTGGTATTAAGCTGGCTGTGAGGGGTCAGTAATGTGCTAGGCAATGGCTACTTTCTTTTAATCTGAAGACTAACATGATTGCGCCTTCTTAAAGTATTCATTCGTATGCAAGGCTGGCTGAGAATTTTGAAGAGACGTCATGTTTAAGATGCTCTTTTGTATCTTTGAGCTTCAAATGATGGATAGCTCTTTGTTCAGTACCTCCTCATTGTGAATTCTATAGGGCAAGTTTAACATCCTTTCTTTCATTTAGTTTCAGTTAATATGATGCCAGAGAGTTGGGAGAAGTTTACATTGTAGCACAGCTCTCTACGTGAATTTTATGCTCATTGGCTTCACCCCTATTGTGAAAAGCATGTTGCAGTCATCCATAAACATCTACTGAATATTCAATCCAGTCTGTGAAGGACAAATTTTGTTGGTCGTCTTATGTTTCCTTTGTTGAATGGGAACTTGAATTGTGAAACCGTCCATAATGCCCATCACACCTGAATGTGTCACTTACAGGAGCTTTCCATGCAAATGTAAGTCACAACTCTGCCTGTGCATACAACACCTGGTAGGACACAATATTGTCCCTACCTCTGAGCCAGGAGGCCCAGGTTCAAGTCTTACCTTGCTCCAGAGGTGTGCAAAAGTAAAGGTTGAGTAGAAAACAAAGACAATAGCTGCTGCCATTATATAATTAGTGTGACTAAGAGGTACTGCTTTGAGTCTGCATGCACCTGAAAACCTGGCTGATCCTGCTGTGTTCATCCAGCCTCACATTTTATTGATTTTGGAGCAGTTTAGTTATCTGAGCCGGCAATGTGTAGATCAAATTGGCTGGGTAAATAAGGAGTAGACTTTACCTTCAAAGTCTTTGGGTTTCTTCCCGCTCCAACCCCAACCTCACCATCAAACCCGCAGATAAGGGAGGCACAGTTGTAGTATGCCGCACTGACCTCTAAACCACCAAGGTCAGGCGCCAACTCTCCCACACCTCCTCCTACCACCCCCTCAATCATGCCCCATCCCCGACCACCAGGCCATCCGCAACCTCATCACTTCAGGTGACCTCCCACCCACAGCCTCCAGCCTCATTGTTTCCCCGACCCCACACGGCCCGCTTCTATCTCCTTCCCAAAATCCACAAACCTGACTCCCCCAGCCGACCCATTGTCTCTGCCTGCTCCTGCCCCGCTGAACTCATCTCTGCTTACTTTGATGCTGTTTTATCCCCCCTGGTCCAGGAATTCCCCACCTATGTCCTGGACACCACCCATGCCCTCCACCACTTCCTAGACTTCCAATTCCCTGGCCTCAACGCCTCATGGACGCCCAGTCCCTATCCACTTGCATTCACCGTGCAGATGGCCGAAAGGCCCTCCACTTCTTCCTGTCCCACAGAGCCGACCAGCCCCCTTCCACTGACACCCTCATCCACTTAACAGAACTCATCCTCACCCTTAACAACTTCTTCTTCAACTCCTCCCACTTCCTACAGACTAAAGGGGTTGCCATGGGCACCCTGTGTGGGCCCAACCTATGCCTGCCTCTTTGTAGGATATGTGGAACAGCCCCTCTTCCACAGATACACTGGCACTGCCCCCCACCTCTTCCTCTGTTACATTGATCACTGTATCAGCGCTGCCTCGTGCTCCCACGAGGAGCTTGAATGGTTCATCAACTTTACTAACACCTTTCACTCCAACCTGAAATTCACCTGGACCATTTCCAATACCACCCCCCCTCCTTCCTGAACCTCTCTGTCTCCATCTCTGGTCACCACTTCGAAACCTATTTCAAGCCCACCAACTCCCACAGCCACCTAAACGACACCTCCTCTCACCCACCTTCCTGCAAGAATGTGATCCCCGTCTCCTAATTCCTCCACCTCCGCTGCATCTGCTCCCAAGATGGGGCATTCCACGCCCAAACATCCCAGATGTCCTCATATTTCAAGGATCACAAGTCCCTCCCCACCATCCCCACACTCCCTTTCAGTGGTTGAAAATGCGTTTCCCACACCTCTGTCATCGTATTCCCTCCCTACAACAAAAACAAAGACACAATTCCCCTGGCCCTCATATATCACCCCACTAACCTCGGTATTCCGTATCATTCTCCACCACCTGCAATCTGATCCCACAACGAAAGATATATTTCCCTCCCCAACCCTATTTGCCTGACAGCTCTCTCCGTGACTCCCTCGTCCACTCCACACTCCCCACTAGCCCCACCACCCCCGCCACCTTTCCCTGCAAACACAGGAAGTGCTACACCTGTCCCTGCACCTCACCCCTCACCTCCATCCAAGGCACCAATGAAACCTTTCACATCAGACAGAGGTTCACCTGCACATCAGCTAATGTGATCTACTGCATCTGCTGCTCCCAATGTGGCCCCCTGTACATTGGTGAGACCAAGCGGAGGCTTGGAGACCGCTTTGTAGAGCACCTGCACTCGGTTTGCAACAAACAACAACATCTTCCAATTGTGAACCATTTTAACTCCCCCTCCCACTCCTTGGGTGACATGTCCATCCTGGGCCTCCTCCAGTGTCACAATGATGCCACCCGCAAATTGGAGGAGCAGCACCTCAAATTCCGCCTTGGGAGCCTACAATCCAATGGCCTCAATGTGGACTTTACCAGTTTCGAAATCTCCCCACCCCCCGGTCTCATCCCATGACCGACCCTCCCTCCATTCCCGCCTCCTTGACCTGACACAACCTGTCTATCTTCTCTCCCACCTATCCACTCCTCCTACCTCACAGACCTATCCTCACCACTCCCTGCCTGCACTCACCTATCACTACCCCACCTACCTTCTGCAGTCCCACCCCTCCTCTCCAAATTTATTTTGGAGTTGCCTTCCCGTTTCCGAAGAAGGGTCCTGACCCAAAACATCAGCTTTCCTGCTCCTCTGATGCTGCCTAGCCTGCTGTGTTCATCCACCTCCACACTGTGTAATCTCTGACTCCAGCGTCAGCAGTTCTTACTGTCTCTTTATGTTTCTTCCCCTTTTTAAGGTACTTTGGGGTTGTAATCCTTTCTAAATTCCCATCGCTGCCATTGGCTTCTGTGAACAATGCAATTGTTTCTTTTCCAGTTGGTTTGACTTCCCATTCAAGTGTTATCATTCTTTTCCTCACTAGTTCCCTGACTCTTTGATGATCTTGCACATAACCACGGCTCTGGCTCCAGAAGTGGCAATGCCCTCTCTCATCTCCCAAAACATGACAACCGACTGCATCCTTTGTTTCCTGCTGCTCGTCCCCACAAAACGTGTATTGATCAGGCATTGGGACTTGTTATTGACTAGGCAGTGGCTGTGGACAAGAAGGCTGGTGCCAGGATCACTATTCCACTCTTTTTTTCTGGTACTGAATCTGGGGCTCCTGACAGAACCTTCCATAGAATCATAGAGATGCACAGCATGGAAACAAACCCTTCAGTTCAACTTCAGTTTTAGTATCCTGGTCTGCCTGTGTCTAACTGTCTCCATTTACTCCAAGTTCTTAGTTCTATTTTATAATGGGCTTGTGTGAAGTCCCATTGTCAATCTGATGCCTGAATTAATCTAGCCTCATGGCTTGTTTTTGGCCCCATATGCCTTCCTATTCATATACCCATCCAGATGCCTTTTAAATTTTGTAATTGTACCAGTTTCCATCACTTCCTCTGGCAGTTCGTTCCATACACGCACCACCTTCTGTGTGAGAAAGAATGCCCTGCAGTATGCTGACTCGAATCTCTCATTTGTTTTATCATTGCCCGCTCCCCTTACAGGTTCAGTAGAATTCAAATGGCAAATTTATGACTCCAGCAACAGATGAAACCTTGAGACTGAAATCGCCACTGAATATCACAATGAATTAGTTCCTCTTCACTCTGAACCCTTAGATTAACTGTCCTCAGTCAGCCAGTCATGAAAAAAATTAATACCAAAGCAGCCTATTGAGTTTAAGCAGTTTGTCTTTTAACTTCTTCAATTAAAATAAATTCCGCAGCAATTCACAGTCATTTGCCTGCCCTTCTTTTTTCTTGATGCAATCAGCCTTCTCAACATGAAGACTCAAACAGAGAAGTCTGCAGCACAAACTTACATTCCTCGATGTTTCTCTTTGCAGTTCTCACCGCTGGCTGAATATTACTGCCCAATGATTGTCGATTGTATTATCTTAGTTGCACATAGCATGTGCTGAAACTAAGACAAAACCTCAGTGGGAACCAGAGGAGAACCTGTTTCGAATACATAGAAATGGGTGAAATTACAAGATCAGCACTCACTCTTCACCAAAGCAGCTGGTGTTTGCAAGGGGCAAGGAAATGTGTACTCATCAATTGCACCGGTAAAGTACAATGGAAAAAGGTTGCACTTTGTGAGCTGTCTGAAATTAAAACAAGTCAGAGAAGTAGAGAGACACACACACAAAGGTCATGGTGACAGTCACAGACACATTAGTGTGAGCAAAATCAACAAGAGATGCAGACATCAGAGAGACAGTGGTATGGAACTTTATACAAGACCATTATAAAGTAGAACTAAGAACATGGAGACAATAGAGATGGATAGACACAGGCAGGCCAGGATAATAGAACAAGAGGCCCAAATGTCATGGGTTGGAAAACTCTACCACCAGCAACACAGCATGTGATGATATGAATTCATAATTTAATGAAGATAAAGACATCAGGATCAATTTTCAGGCTTCGTGGGGGTGGGGGGATAAGATTCCAGCTATGTTGCTTCCTCTCTGGCAATTGACCAAAACCATTCCTGATAGCATAATTGAAATTAAAATTGTTTCTGTGAGGAGGATCACAAGTGTGAACCCGAAGCCTTGTTTTCCAAGTGACACCATTTGAAGGGAATGGAGACTGAGCAAATTACGCTGTGTTCTTTGATAATAAAATTACCCAGTAACAGGCTTAAAGGAAGCTTCGTGACATGAGCCAAAGGACTTCTGAACCCCTATCAGTGCTCAAGTATCAGAGTGGTGCACAAAGAAAGCTCCAAGAATAGTTTAGTTGCTTCTCCGACATAAAATTTAATAACACTGACTAACCACTGATTAAGGAAGCAACAGAACAAGGAAGTCATTCAAGTGAACAATTTTAAAAACGAAACAGGGCTGGTCATGCAAAGCTGAGGTACAAGCTAAATCTGTTATCAATATCTTGCTTCATTGTCCACACATGATTCCGAATCAGATCGTAGAGAGCATTTTATTTCCAGTCACCCTTAGCGAAAGATATTTTTACTTCTTGATTTGAAAATAATCCCCTGGAGCCTCATAGCTGAGCTAACTTTAAACTTGAAGAAACGGCTTCAGTCTTGAATTTGAATGATTTATTGTCACTTGTGATTTACAGTCAATAATGCAGTAAATTTAATTGTCACCAGAATCTGTCGCCATTTTGAATATTTTAAGAATGAAAAGATACAACTGAAAGAGAGCCCATCTTTATTCCACTGCCTCCACCACTGTGAAAAGGTCTTTAAAGGATTCTATGAAGATGCTAAGACATAAAATCAGTGACAGGAGACACATTGTGCTCATTAGCCTCATATATCAACAATTCTTTTGAACAGTGACAAACTATAGCATTGGATAGAAATTTTGCTCTAATTAGCTGACTGAACCCAATAAGTGGAACTGCGGGGCCTTGTTAGCTTTTCCCCTTGCCTCATTCAGAATGGAGAACAGGCTTTGTTGATAATGAAGAAAAAAATCAAAGGTGACACAGTTGACAAGATGCAACCATTGATAATGTTATTTGGTTACATATTATCAATTGATTAAAGCTTCCAACAGCGACTTCCGAAATTCAATGCCCGCATCTAGGAATTTCGATATCTGTGTTTCAGCAAAATGTTGGTGATAAGCAATATTCACAGGTGATGTATGTATGTAGAACCTTATAGAATAAAGTGTTGTGGCACAGTGAGTATTATCCCTGCCTCTGGGCTAGAAGTTTCAGGTTTAAGAGCTTCCTCAGGACTTGATGGTGTGTCCTAATGTGGTCCAAATGGATTAGTTGTCAGTCTGTCAATCCTTCCAACACTGTTGGTAAGAGTGAGAGAGGTTTCTGGTTATCATGTGGTGCAAGAGGTTCCCAACATTAAAAAACTTTTTGCACTGGTTCATGCCATTCACAAGCATCATCCTCATTCCCAAGGACTAACAAAGAGTGGATGTTCTGATTAGAGGGAATGCAACAGCAATTGCATTAGCATGTATTTGTTTTCCCCTATCTCTCTCACGTCTCTTTTTCTCTGCCCAGAAGGTGCTGAATCTTTCTGGAGTGGAGTTTCACACTGACCAAGATCTCTGGCACCTCAGCTAAAATCCCATAATCCCTATTGATGTGAGCTTCATCGTACTCGCAATTCTACAGGGCCTTGTGACAACATAACTCAGCAATTCACAGAATGTATTAGTTAGAGGAGTTTGCTAATGCAGCTATAGAGCACAGACTTTCTGCAAAAGAAGTGCTCAGCTAACAGGAGTGAGATGGAGCTGACAAAACCATCTTCTAATAGCGCACATGCCATTTTCAGCATGGGGACCCTGCAGCCCCCCGGATTCAATATCAAGTTCATGTCCCAGCACCCCCACCCCACGCACCAGGCCTTGTTACCACATAGCCTACCATTACACATCTGCTGTTGTTAGTCACTAACACACCCCATTAATGGCTATTCACCCTCCCAGCCTGATCATTATCACCTCTACGTCTGCCCAACTGCTCTTCTCTCTCTTTGGGCTCTATCCTATCATTTACTCCCTACCCCACCCACCTCCCTACTTTCTGCAATATAAACTGATGTTTTCCCAGCCACCATCAATTCTGAGGAAGTGTCACTGGACCCGAAACGCTAACTCTGTTTTCTCCTCCACAGATGCTGCTAGACCTGCTGAGCTTTTCCAGCAACTTTGTTTTTGTCCTGGATGGTGTCAAGCTTCTTGAGTGTTGTTGGGGCTGCACCCGCCCAGGCAAGTGGGGAGTATTCCATCACACTCCTGACTCGCACCTTGTTGACGGCGGACAGGCTTTGGGGAGTCAGGAGGTGAGTTACTCACGACAGCTTTGATGCATTTTAACTATAGTTTATCAATAAAATGTGTTTTACTTCAAGTCTGGTCACTTGACCAATCAAGTTGCACCCAGAACACAACACCTTATACTTACCTTCAAAAATAAGAAAAGGTTGGGGCCTGGACTAACTTCTTAATATATTTTGAGGGATTTTCATCTGGTCCATAACACAAGTTATTGAGAGAATCTAGGATTACCCTTCAAATTACAGCTATAACAGAGATCTCAGTATATATCACACCAGTTTTTACAATGTTCTTCAAGCCTTGAACTTTATCAAGTAGAAAGCTTACGCCACCAAATTTGAATCATCACCAACTGTACAGTTTTGGTCTCCTTACTTGAAAAAGGATGAACTGGTACTGGAGGGGAGTTCCCAGGAGGTTCACCAGGTTGATTCTGGAGTTGGTGGGGTGTTGGCTTTTGAGGAGAGGTTGGGTAGACTGAGACTATGCTCATTAGAAATTTAGAAGAATGGGGGACAGGTGTTGGCTCATACAGAAATGTATAAAATTATGAAGAGAATAGATAAGGTGGAGGTTGGCAGGTTGTTTCCACAGTTGGGTCAAATATAGCCTCAAAGTTAGGGGGAGCCGGGACAAATTTCTTCACCCGAGGGGCTGTGAATCTGAGGAATTCCCTGCCCAGTGAAGCAGTCGAGGCTTCCTCGTTGAATGTTTTTTAAGGCAAAAAATAGATTTATAAACATTACAGGAGTTCAGGGTACTGGTGAGAGGGTGGGTAAGGGGAGCTGAGCCTACAGTCTGTAAGGTAGACTTTCCAGGTCCCTCTCAGCTCTGCTCCTTGATTCAGCTCTCCATTGTCATTTTCTCCCGAAACTGCTGGAAACGTAAAACATGGAATATGTTACTGTGCAACACTCTGGGTCACTTAGCCAGGAGATTTTATTTTCACTTGACTGTTCCCAAAGTGACTCCAAAGGTATGTGAATGGTCAATACTGTTAGTTCTGCTGTAAACCTTTCCCAGGGTTAAGGCATGTTCCTAAGTATCATACAATGGTAAATGTCAGAATGATGTACAATCCCCTGAATGAACCTGGCTGCTACTCAAAATCCCAAATACTCAGCCACTGGCACTTCCTTCTCCACATTAAGTGGGTTCCACTTGCTAAATGTCAGCACAATGATCATTATCTGGTAATTGTGTAGCGTTAATGTTACTTGCTACTGATCAGCCAAAGCGTGAATGTTGCTGTATTTGGACAGAATCAGTACCTGCGAAGTGGTGAAGAGGACAGCAGTCATCAATCAACATGCACATTTCCAATCTTTAATTGAGGGAAGGTCAGCATGTATCACATAAAGCTAGCATTTGGGTTCAGTGGTTTATAAGGAAGGCAAATTGAATGTCGGCTTTTATTTCAAACCAAATAAAATATAAAAGTAGGAAGGTTTTGCAGAAACCATGCATGAGGCATGAATCAGACCATAGCTTGAATACTGTGAAACGTTTTGGGCCCTCTATCGAAGGAAAGATATATCAATGTCGGAGATAGCCCACAGGTGGCTCACTGGACAGATAGCAAGTTTGACGGGACTGTCTCATGAGGAGAAGTGAGTAGTTTGGGCATATATTCAATAGAGCTTAGAGGCGACCTTATCAAAGCATATAAGATTAGGAGACTTGACAGGATAGAGACAGAAAAGTTGGACCGTCTGGAGGGACAGGTTAGGTCCAGAGGGTATCATCTCAAAATAAAGTGCCGCGCACTTAAACAGAGTTAAGGAGGAATTTCTTCTCTTGGAGGGTAGTGAACTGTGGAATTCTCTGCCACATGGGGCTGTCAAGGCTGCATTGTTAAATATATTCAAGGCTGAGACAGACAAGTTTTGAATCAGTCAGGGAAACCAGGGTTGTAAGGAGAAGGCAGGAAAGTGAGTTGGGGAAATGATCAGATCAGCCATGATCTCATTGAATGAAGAAGGAGCTTAATGGATGGATGATCTATTTCTGCTCCCATTTCTTATGATCTTATGACAAAACCTCTGAAAGATGGTACAGGCTAGAACTATCAATCAATCAATCACAATCCTGAACCTAAAACTAAAATTGTTGGAAAAACTCAGCAGGTTTGGCAGCATCTGTGCAGAGAAAACAGAGTTAATGTGTTGGGTCCACTGAAGGGTCAAAGGACTTGAAACGTTAACTGTGCTTTCTCTCCATAAATGCTGCCTGGCTTGCTGAGTTTTTCCGGCGATGTTTTGTTTACGTTTCTGATTCCAAGCACCCACAGATTTTTTTTTTAAGTTTGTGACTCAGAAGCTGATCTACTCGGCAGCGCGACAAGGGAGATTGTGGCTGCTGCTGGTATGACACCCACCAGAGGGCCCCAAGTACAGGTGAGAGATCATGGAAGGTCGGTGGTAGGACAGCGGCCAGGAGATTGCATGGTCGGGCAATGGAGGGGGTTTGTACTGAGGGCAGGGCAGTTGTTTTCAGGAACACCCTTTCCTGACGCCAGGTCCATCAATCAGTTACAATTTGGCCTTCGCTCTCCCTGCATGGTAAGCTCCGTGTTACTTGCTGGCTTAATACCAGAGGCAGGATACAACACTCCTTGAGGCAGGGGTGGGAAGGCAAGCCACAACCCAGACTTAATCAGGTTCGAGGCAAAAAAGCATTGGGGTCCCAGTCCTTACTTTCCCTCCCAATTTAATGCCCCCTTCCACCAAGAGGAAGGCATAAGTCTTCATCCCCACTCATGCCAAATTTATGTTTTATTTTCCACAGTTCAAACAAAGCTCCTATGCTTCCCTGCACAGTGAGGCAGATCAAAGCATTCCATTTGATTTATTATTGTCACAGAGATACAGTGAAAAGTTTTGTTTTGCCTGATAACCAGGCAAATCACACCTTACAAAAGTACATCAGGGTAATAGAATGCCAAATATAGCATTACAGCTACAGAGAAGATGCAGAGAAAGATAAACTTTAATATATGAGAGGTTCTTTCATAAGTCTGATAACAGCGGGGAAGAAGCTGTTCTTGAATCTTGTAAGTTTTTTCAAACTTTTGTATCTTCTGCTGGGTAGAAGAGATTATAACCAGGATTGGGAGAGGTGTTTGATTGAGTTGGCCCCTTTCCCAAGTTAGCAGGAAGTAAAAATGGGGTTAGTGGAAGGAAGGCTGAATTGGACTGGACTGCGTTCATGCCTCTCGGTAATTTCTCACGGTCTTGGGCAGAGCAGTTGCCAGACTAAGCTGTGATACAATTGTGTGTGGATGTTTTCTGTGGTGTGTCTATAAAAATTGGGAAGAGTCATTGTGGACATGCCGAACTTCCTTTGAGGAAGTAGAGGCGTTGATGTGCTTTCTTGACCGTTCTAGAGCACCCGCACCTCTCTGCATAACTCTAGGGCCTTTACCCCAGCTCAGACAAACCCTACGCCCAGATTCTCACCCCATGACCAATTCCATGATTGCCCCTATTGTAACCATGCAGCCCTGAAACCCAGCTCAACCACAATCCTGCTCCCCAGTCCTGGTCACAATCAGGATGTGGGGATGTTGCCAGGCATCTGCGCTACCTCCTCACTTTGAGTGCTGACGATGCCGAAGCCAGAATAGGAAGGGGTGGATCAGCTTGGCAAAATGTAGGTGGATGTTTACCCCATGAGCAGGCTTCCCCAGGAGGTGCAACATAGTGAACTGGCCCCTTCCCTCTCTCCCTCGCAGCCTGTGATCGGTTTATACAAAGAGGATTAAATATTGCCGAGATTTTAAAGCTTCTCTTCCCAGGTCCAGGCCGCGATTGCCTCTGTTTGGTGTGCATGTATACTGACTTCAACACTCATCAATCGGGAACTGCTCACGTTCTCACCTGGGGTGGTCCTCACTCAGACTACAGCCCCATATAAACCACAGGACTAGTTTGAGATGGACAAGAGGCTGTGAGCTATAATATGGCCCACAATAATCCCTTGGAGAAGGTCAAGTGCTGGCCTGTCCTGGCTCTGACCTAACCTTTCTGTTGAAGAGTTTTGGACCTTTTGCAGTCTGGATGCCTAACTCCAAATGTTACATCTCATGTATCATCTTGCTTCTATTTTCAGCCTCAAAAACGGGAAGGAATGAAAGAAATGCATGCCTAGTAACAGCATGTATATAATATAAAGGGCGTGCATTTACTTGGTGGCAGATGTGGTGTGTAAATTAATCCCATAGCACCAAGAAAATTCCTAGAATACATTTTGCATTCAGGAACTGTAAGTCACCATTATCCCTGCATGGCAAATACTGAGCTATTGTTACACAACAGCATATTCTTTGACACAATGTCACAGTGATTACAACATGTAATTACAGAAAATAGGCAGAAAATCCTTAAAAAATCAGTTTTATATAAAAAAAACTTGAGTCAGAATAAAGGTTAAGTAAATCTTCAAAGTAACATAAGAGAAAAATCCCTTCAAGTGAGTAATGTGAGAACATAACACTCTCAGAGCAAAGCTTATTTTATAGTTTATCCGACCAAACAGACAGACTCACACATACACACACACACACACACACACAGACATGGACACATGTGCACGTGCGCGGACACACAGACACAAACACATACACACACGCGTGCACACATACACACAAGCGCACACACACATGCATGCACAAACACAGATGAACACACATATACCCACGTATGCACACAGACAGAGTCACACCCCACACTCAATGCTACACCTTTTATAATCTGTTATAATTGTGTGGAACGGGCAGGAGCAGAGAATCAGTTTAGAGCAACATCTTTATACAACAGTTGCTGTAAATCTGAATTTGGTTTATTGTCACGTACACAAGAGTACAGTGAAAGGTTGTCAAGTCAGGACTTACAGCGCCATTTTAGGTACCTAGGTACAGTTTCTTAACACAAATATTTAGGGAAGAAAAAGAAAAATAAAGAAATAAATCCAGCAAAAATTAGAAAAATAGTGAAACAAGTGTTCAGAATAACAGTCCTTTCGACCCAGAATGCACTGGGCTTCACCGCGAAGCTGGGAGTCCATGTCTGTGCGGAGGCTGGGAGTCTGGGCTGGCTTTCACCCCAGACATCGCAGATGCTGCTCGAGGATGGGAAGTAAAAAGAAAAAAGGAAGAAAAAAAAATGTGAAAAGGAAAACAAGAAAAAAGAAGAGAAATGGATGGAGGCTCAGGAGTCCTACTCTGCCAGCATCTTGAATCAAGGTCCATTGAGGAGATATTCTAAAATAGAAGGCTAATAAAGGAAAAATGTCTTTCAGTAGATTAACCTGATGATCAAGTAAGATGGCGAAACGTTTTCAATCTACCCTTCCTGGGATATGAGCATCTCAAAGATGGTTTCTGTGGTGGATTAACTTTGTAGTGGTTGGAACCAAGTGGACCTTGTTCATGATGAGGTACTTGATTAGGGTTGTTAACGTGGGTCAATCAGAAAAGCCCTGGCTGACCAATATAAACAGGGGATTGGTGGGCCATGTGGATATGGGGTGTGGGCGCTTGCAATCCCTTTTCAGTTACCTCAAAGCCCTCCTTTTTGTGTTTCTGGCTGCACTTCAGCCCCACGCTCCTGATCTGTGGGCAGCCGGTGTGGAAGGGAGGCAGCTCGGTCAGAAGATTTCCTCTTGAGTCTGCTGCTGGGCCAGGCCAAGCTGGCTATTGACAGCACCAGGCAGTGGGCCATGGAGGCGGGGGGGTGTGGGGGGTCATTATGGCTGATTGCCTGCCCCTCTTCCATGGCTACGATTGCACCCGGGTGTCCCAGGAAAAGGAGCACGCGGCGTGCACCGGCGCTCTCAATGCCTTTCAGGAGAAGTGGGCACCGCGGGTTGTGGAGAGCCTTATTTCCCCTCACAAACTCTATCCTGATTTGATTCCCCACCCTCACTGTTTTTTCTCTCTCCCATAGGCATTGCCCCTGTAAGGGCTCTGCTTGATGCTTTGGTCACATAGGTGTTTACCACTTAGGTGGTACGTTAATAAAGTTAACTGCACGCTTGGTAGATGGTGGTAGTGTAGAGGAACAGCAAAGGAAAGAAGTGATAATAAATAAATGAACGGGGGTTTAGAATCTCCTCAGTTCGGGGAACTGACTCCGGGCTGGTTAGCCACAGCCTGCAAATCAGTAAGGGGTGACTTTGTGATGGGAAGCTGGCCTCTGTGCAGTTATTTCAACTTCCAACTTTAGAACCTGCAGGTGTTACATGTAGAGTCAATGATAACACTGACACTGCTGCAACATATAACCCTACATTACCAAAATGCCACTGAAGTAGAACACTTTGGATGTTGGAAATCCGAAACAAAAACTGAAAATGCTGGAAATACTCAGCAGGTTGGTCAGCGGCTGCTGGGAGATATCCAGAGTTTTGGGTCCTTTGGTTTTCATCCTGCAGCACAATGAGTACTTCTCCAACACCATGAGTACACCATCTAAAGGTACATCAGAGTGTAAACCCAGAGAATGACTTTCTGAAGAGTCAGGAAAAAGGACTGCAGTCAGTAAATTGATCAAGGATTGCGGTTGAGAGGCATTCGAGTCTGGTATTGATTTTGTTTTGTTACATTTACCAAAAAAATCAAAATTGCTGGTGATATCTTCACTGCTGACCATTATATACATCCTGTTTTCACTAATCTTTTCCCTGTCCCTTTACAAAAGTCATGATTCATTGCTGTGATACTATTTAACAGGCACTAGCTTACCTCATGTATCTCAGCTGCAGATGATCCTGATCCTGACTCCAGATGCTGCCAGACCTGCCGAGTTTCTCCAGGACTTTCTGTCTTGCCCTCAACATTGTGTTGGCTGATGGAGGGTGGGGTTGGGTGGGATTGTGATGGGAAGGAGGGGAGATGGCGGTGAGGAATCGAAGGCGAACCTAAACCTGATTCATCAAGAAGCACTTTGCAACAGGAAGACTCTGAATACCAAAGCAGGCATGGGGCTGGGTGGCTGACTGTGTTAAGTCCTGAGGTTAGATAGGAGACCCATTGTTGGTTTTCGATCATTGTTCTGTGTCAGACACGCAGAAATTGAATGTGAAACCCTTCTGATCTGGTCAACAAGCTTTCAGGCAGCTGGATCAGGATAATAGTTGGGTAGGTTTTATCATTATAACTGAATTACATACAGAAATTTTGGGAGAATGCCTATTTCTGATTTATGTGAAACTGTACCCTGGACCTGTGAATACATCTGTTACCTTGCTCTGTTGTAGGACTGTCATGATGTCAGACTTCATAAAGATCCTGTTTGTAATACCTCCTGTATGGCTAGTGGTAAGTTCCCTCATGGGAGTTAGTTGCCAACAGTGCCACATCGAGCCTTGACATCATGGATATCGATGCAAGAGATTGGTGTTACTTGGTTTTGGTGCATAGCAGGGGGGCTTCCCTTGTATCACCCACTCTAATTGCTTTGCCAGCTCTGAGATCCACATTATTTCTCAGAATATGCGGTTAACAGTTATTGCTATGGTATCCAGCTCAATATCATGGTCACAGACAGAGGCTACAGTATCAGCCTAATGAAACTGCAGTTAGATTATTGTGTACAGTTTAGATCTCTGTACTTGCAGAGGGACATACTTGTGTTGGAAATGCTACAGAAAAGGCTCACCGGGTTGATTCCTGGACTGAGAGGTTTGTGTCTTATGAAAATAAAAGGTTGAACGGGTTGGGCCTGTACTCCCTGGAGTTTTGAAGAGCAAGAGATGATCTTATTGAAATGCGTAAGGTTCTGAGGGGGCTTGGTGAGGTCCATGTTGAGAGGACATTTCCATTTGTGGGGTAATCTAGAACAAAGAGGTTCCGTTTAAACTTGAAGAATAAAGTTTTTGGAATTTTTTTCCCCAGCAAATAATCGATACTGAGTCATTGAAAATATTCACCGTGGAATTAGACGGATTTTCGACTGACAAGGAGTTAAAGGTTTTAAAAGATTGACAAGGTAGTCACCATGATCAGATTAACCATAATTTGGTTGAATGATAGAGTCAAAGGGAAAGAATGACCTACACCAGCTCTGGCCTACTGTTTCTGCTGTTCTTGTGACTTTTTAAAAAAATTGAATCCATTCTGGCCTGAAGGGAATTGAATGTATGACGATGCTGTCACTTTAAAAGGTTGTTTCATCCTGTGCTTTTTTGAAGAGCGGTTGTAAGGCAGAGGTGAGGAACTGGGCACTGAAGAGCCCTTAAGTGAACAGCTTAGGAAGCCATGGTTTTTTTTTAAGAAAACAGCTTGAATGGGTGTGGCCAGCTCTCTCAGATCCAGGTTTCTGGATTTTGTTTTTTTCTTCAGAAGCTGTTTGGGTCTCAGAAGAGTTGGAGCTTCACTGAATCATTCCTAGCTGCTACTTTCCCTGCAGCTTCTCTTCGTGGGTTATCCCTATTGGATTCGAGGACTGCATATGAGAAGGTGTGTCTGAATTTACCCTTTAGCCAAGGTGTGTGTTTTTGGGATGTTACTATATTGAAACAGTTAATTAGTGGTAGCTACTGTATCTATTATTAAGTTGAGTTTTCTAGTTGTTAGGTTATTCTAAATTCCTCTTTCTTTTGTTTGTATTTTAACTACAGATTTAAATAAATTGTGTTTTACTTAACATTGAGTAGTTTCACCAGTCGCTTCACATTTGGAATATGGCACTTCACATGTACCTTTAAAATAAGAAAAAGCTAGGGTCTAGGCTACTTATTTTGAGAGGGCCTGGTCTGGTCCATGTTAAATGGACAGATGATCTATCTTGCCTCAATACTCAAGCTGCAATTTTTAGGTCACAGGTATTGACAACAAGGGGATTTATTTTCTCTTTTCACTGTGGATGTTTTTGGAAAGACAGTTGTTTAGAGTTGCAGTGTAAGTCCACATCACTGAGACTATGTGTGGCAGGATGGTTATACCAGATGACCTTTTATACGTTATTAAAAAGCACATGTAATGTTTGGACTATATATTATCATAAAATATTAGCTTGAAGTTAAGTATAAAGTTGAAACCTAAATGTTAATGACAGTAGATAATTCTAAACCACTGTTGGATGGAAATCCTAATTTGTAAAGGGATCTGCACTTCTTCCTAGAGTTGCAGTTGAATGCCTCCCTCCTAACCATGCATTATTGCATTCTTTGCAGTATCTATTTTGCTGTAAATGTTAGTAATCTTCATTGTAAATGTTAAGGTGGCACAGGAAGGGAAGGGTTGTGCGAGAGGAAGCCTGCTGGGTGGTGAGGCATTTAAGACATATTAATCAAAGAAGAGCCCAAGGCTTCAGTAGAATGTCAGACAACTGTGAAATCCACTCGCATGAAAAACTCACTGGCTCTCAACCTGGATAATACATGATTTTTATTTCTGTATCATTTTTTATTTATATATGTGTTCTGGAAGTCTAGAGTTTCCAATATCGGTATCACAAACAGCAGAATTGCAAATAGACAAGTTTTTAACAAATTGCAAAGAAATTTTGCTGTTTATACCCAGTTTTCTGATTTCAGCTCATCTTTAGAGTGGTGTTGAAGGAAGGGTTGGTGCAAAAGATGATGTCGAGCTCAAATTTGAGAGGCAAGAGACATTGTAGTGGGAATGTCATGGCAATCCTCAAATGGCATCTCTGCCAAGCGTATCAGGCACAGTTCAGCAAATTGGTCAGGAAAGAGGGAAAGAGAACGTAGTTGTGAGTAGGAGTCTGTGGATGAGGTACAGATATAACAAGATAACATTCAACCCTTTGTCTGGGGACTGCTTGAGTGGTATTGGCCATGAGAAATTTGGTTCTATCCATCTCTCCACAGTGGTCTGTCTGAAGCTCAGCATTCTGTAGGGAGATGTCATTACCTCTCAGGCCACCACTAACCAGTGCAGTCATGATGTATGCAAACCCTCTGCTTTGTTCTTGCTTCAGGTGTCCATTGAGCTAAAGGCATGAGACTGTTCACGCTTCTCTACTGAAGCAGACACTGAGAGGACAGCACTGTCAATCCATGGCCAGCTAGCTGTGCCAGCTATACCCCTCACTGGGCAGGGCCACTTAGGGTGTGCTGAATGTCAAATACTAAAGTGTCACTGAAGGGGTGATTGGAATGCTCCTGATAGCTGAAGGCTGACAGCAAACCTTTTGAAGTGATAAAAAATCTATTTTAATGGCTGAAATACATAACTTTTTTTTAAGATTAGATTCCCTACAATGTGGACACTGGCCCTTCATCCCAACAAGTCCACACCACCCCTTGGAGCATCCCACCCAGACCCATCCCCCTATAACCCACACACCCCTGAACACTACTGGCAATTTAGCAAGGCTGAACCACCTAGCCAGCACATCTTTGGACTGTGGGAAGAAACTGGAGCACCCACAGGAAACCCACACAGACACGGGGAGAATGTGTAAACTCCACACAGACAGTTGCCCGATGCTGGAATCAAACCAGAGTCCCTGGTGTTGTGAGGCTGCAGTGCTAACCACTGAGCCACCATGCCACCTTCTTCTCAATCCTTTCCTCTATGATCTTTGGTGCCACATAATGGGCTATCTTAATATCCATTCCAAAGGTAATTCCTTATCTTAACACCAGACCCATTTCCAGATTAATTCCTCAAAATTAAACTTTGCTTCCTTGAGGTGCCACAGTTCCCACTTGAGAGAATATGTTGGAAAGCAAAAAATGCTGTTTGGCCTACTGTGTTCCTCCAGCTCCACACTGTGATATCTCTGACTCCAGCATCAGCAGTTCTTCCTATCTCTGATGAGTTATAACCCCACTGTGAAGCCTCTTCCAAGGATGCCCACCTTGAAGCAGTTATCCTCCTCCTTCCAGAAAGACCTCAGTGGATATCTCTCCCACTGCAACTCTCTAGTAATCTTTTCAGCCCTGAAACTCTTTGAACACATATCAATCCCCACCACTCCCCACCTGCACTCACCTATCGTCATCCTACCTACCTTCCCCAGCCCACCCCTCCCCTCGCTCTCTATTTATCTCTGGGCTCCGCTCCCCCTCCTCTATTTCTGAAGAAGGGTCCAGACCCAAAACATCAACTTTCCTGCTCCTCTGATGCTGCCTGGCCTGCTGTGTTCCTCCAACATCAGCAGTTCTTACTATCTTTGGTACATCTCCAATAGGGCAACAACATTGCTCGTTTTCCGAAACTTGCTTTTGGTGGTGTTGGAAAATGCACCATATATATACACATATAAAAATTGAGTTTTTGAGAGCAGACGTTTAGGCAAAAAGTAAAAGTTGGGGGTCGGTTAGCTCAGTAGGAGGCACAGCTGGTTTGCCTTGTAGAGTAAAACCAATAATTCTTGCTTCGGCTAGGGTTATTGTGCCTTCTTGAAGTCTCAGTTCACCTGAGACATGGTGACCCTTGGGTTAAACTATCGCAAGTCATCTCTCTCTAATGATAGAGCAGTCCTATGGTTCAGGAGGACTACGGCGATATTACTTTCGACGAATGAATATCCACGCCGGGTCTTTGAAAATGCCCATCACGACACCGGCACTGGTCGCTGGCCATGGTGCTGAATTCAGCTGGGATCTGTCCCAGGCCAGCCACCGATATCTCTGACCTTTAAATGACGAAGAGAAATTGTGGAACATAAAAGACTCCCACCCACCACTAGCATGAAGCAGATGAAAGATTGTTGGCCAAAAGTACAGATCAGTTCAGACGCACGACATATGGAGGGGGTGAAAGAAAACATACTCAGGAGTTTTTGAGGCCAAAAGTAAGAGGGTGACTCTTACAAGAGATTGCCTATTACTTAAGTATATACGGTGTGTTTGTTTAATAGTATTCATGGCTTTGAAATGTTAGCACTTTACTGCAAGGTTGTTCACTCAGATAATGTGTTCTTACATCCATCAGTTCAACTGAATTGATTGTGTTTTCCGTGAGGTTCCCCAGGAAAGAGTTTTTTTGTGTCATCTTTCGCAAGACAATGTGTGACCTCGTGTTGGCACTGGTGCAGGGAGCCACTCGCAGCTATATTATTGAGGCACAGTTGGACAGACCATCTGCACTGCATGCTGATTATCGTAAGCAACTAAATGGGTTTCTCCCTTATGCACAAATTGAAATGCTGAATCTGGAAGAAAGCATTTAAAGCACTGAAAGCAGAGTTAATGCAGGAACCAAAGTCTTATATCAGTGTGTTCTCACTGAATAAAAAAAGTGAAAAGCCTCAAATAAAACTGGTTTCTTTTAAAACAAAATTCTATAAATCAGTTGCTAAGTGAACAGTATAACATTTAAGGGCAAATTAATCATTTCTGAGGAATGGCTGAATACTGGTTGGAAATAACATTTACCATGTACAGGCTGGGAAGATTCAGTATCACTGGAGAGTGATTACCGCCTTAAAGCTGGTAAATTAGATTGAGGTTTAGGCAACAGGAAGAGCAGTGTGCATTTATATTCTGCTTTAAAAGGCTATGGACAGAAAGCAGCAAATTGTGGTAAATGGTTGTTTTTTTTCCCAATTGGAGATGTGGTGCATTCCAACCTTCAGTGCTTGGAATATTTGAGTTTCTTTTACTATAAAAAATAACTTGGATCTTGTACTACAGAGTGCAATTTCAAAATTTTCCAGTGATCACAAAATTTTGAGAAGTGCCAACAATGTTGACATGAATTTCCTGTAATAGAACATAGATGGACACAATGGGCAGACAAGTGGCTCATGCAACCTGATACAGGGAAGTGTAAGGCAATGCACTTTCGCAAAACAGTTGAAGAGAGGGAAAATAGACAGTAATTTCAGAGTGTGTAATAGAAATAGAAGGAACAAGAGGTGCAAGAGAGTGGTTAGCAAAGCATGTAGAATCTTGGGTTTCAGAAGTAGAGGTATTGCATACCAAACTAGGGGAGTTACACTGAACCTATTATCAAGGTTTCCTACTAAATCAGGTTGCATTGGAATTTGTCTCACTGTATCTTTCATAACCTGCATACATTGTTCTCCTTAACAATTCTCACCTCTCAGCCACTGAGTGCTTGCACTGGGGTCCATTGGCTCTCATCAATTGGCAAGAACCTCATCCAAATGATGCCTCATTTAATTCCCCAGACAACAATAGATAGTGTGTCAGAATGCCTGCAAATCCAATTCTGTCTCTAATCAAACGTACTTTTTAGCAGGAGTCATGAAAGATGGCCTTATTTGTTTATCCCAATTCTTAGTCCAGGGATGCTGAGATCAAATATAGTGCTCAAAATAGATATGACTTGTTGATATTCATATTGGATCAAAGCCAGCATCTTCTGCAATATATGGCTCAATAAACCCAGTTTTAACTTCAGGAAGAAAGCACAGCAATTTTTGAGTACAGCTAATGAGCCCTTCTTACATTTACTGCCAATTTTCTGTCATTTTACTACTTACAGTGGGAACATTCCTGATACAAACTTTCTGAAGGAATGTTGATCTTCTAAAGTGCTAAATGATTGCAAGACAAGTGGCTATTTATAATATCCTGACAATGCATAGTTGAGGACCTATTGCATTGGTTAAGAGCAAGGAAGATATCTACATTGAACATTCAAATCCCATGATCTCTCCCATCTAGAAGGACAAGGGCAGCAGACACATGGGAAAGTCACCATTGGCAAGTTTCCTGATAGGCCACTCCCAAGCTTGACATGGAAATATATCACTATTCCTTCACTGTAACTGGGTCAAAACCATGAAAGTTACTCCCTTACAGCACTCAAAGTGTTACTTCACCACAAGGACTGCATTGGTTCAAGAAGAGGCTCACCACCACCTTCTTCAGGGCAAATAAGGTTGGGCAGTAAATGGGGTGCTCCAGGCCACAACACCCTTATGCCCATCAAGAGTAAAAATAAATAGTCAATTTTTGAACAGGAACCACAGTATGCTCTTGCAACTACTAAAAGATCAACTTTGCATCACACCTAGCATACCTTCATCTAATAAATTGAAATGAATGATCTCCTCCAAAACCTAACCACAATTGAAAAATGGACATAAGTCCAGGAACTGTGGTGTTCCATTCCTGAGAAATGCCCTTCCATCATCCCTGCTACCAGGAGAAAAGAAAAACACTGAAAGCCTATAGTAACTCATGAGAAGTGGTTGAATTTGCCTTGATAAGGAAGAAGTTTAAAAGGACAGGCCAACTCATGATATGTTATTGAAGTTGCTTGTTAGATAAAAATTCCCCTTGGTCAGAAGTGAGCAAATTACCTTGTGCATTGCGTAAGGTGTAATCCCATCCCCTCTGCCATAGACAGAAAAAAAACCCTTCCCAAGACAATTGTGGGTCAAATGCCCATAAATTGAAGTTAGATGAGATATTTGTGGACTGTTGAACTAGGTTGTTGTGTGGGGGTGGCCTGTATGGAGATATCTGGTAGTTGTCATGGAAGGGGTAAGTAAGCCAGATGTCTTGCACACAAGACCCATGCCACTTATTAAAAAGGTCAGGACACCCACAAAGTATAAAACATGATGATTTCCTGTTCAGGGGATATACAATGACCATTATTTAGATAGCAAGGTTGCATTGTTCCCATAGTGAACAAAATCTACCAACATAACTGCATGACCTTTTTTTTCTGACAGTGGTTCTAAGAACCATGTCCAATGAATATTTTTTTAAAAAACTATAAACATTATATTTGTAAAAATAAAACTGGCCTCAGTTAATATAAAGTTGTGGAAATTTGAGAGAAGTTCACCTGAACCAATAGTGCATCATCAAAACTAATGCTGTTAGGAAACAGCTTCACTGTTGGAAATCGTGCCATAAGGGAATACAATCACAGTGTCAAGTGTTGCAATGAGGGAGGAGCTTTTTGTTTAGTTGGTAAGTTTACTGCTGTTTGTTGAGCTGCTGAAGATTGTGAAGTTCCGAGTTATGTTAGCTGATCTTAGTTTGAGGATTGCTGCTGGTTCCTACAAGTTATAAATAATTATAATTTTGGACTCAAAATGCCAGAACTGCATTGAGTGAATTTCTTAGCGCTTACCATGTGGCTGCTGGACTCATAATTGTTACTTGACTGCAGTAGATCAACAAATGTGGCACCCCCAAAATGTGCAGTCACACGGCTGTCTTGTTCCTAGCTCTTTCTGAATAAGGTGACAATATACTAGTCAGGCGAGTACAATTAGCCTGACAATCCCTGGATTGGAGCAGTGAAGATAAATTCAGCATAGACCGACTGTTGTCCAGTGCATCCTTCATGGAAAGTGCTCATGATTTTTAGGTGAAGACAGGTCAAGATCAGTTCCAGTTTACTCCGCAGTTGAATAGTTTGCCAACAGTTAGTAAATTGGCAATCAGTTATCAGATGGTCCTGGGGCCAGGATCAATGCACATTGGCAAAGGCCAGGACATGCAACAGAGGCAAAATCAACCAAAATAAACAAGTAATCCACAGGAAAACTCTTCACTTATTCTCTAGGCTAAGTTGAAACTGCCAAGGTTACTGATGGGAATATTGACATCCATAAACATAGAATAATAGAAAATAGGTGCAGGAGTAGGCCATTCGGCCCATCAATCCTGCACCACCATTAAATACGATCATAGCTGATCATGCAATCTCAGTATCCCACTCCCACTTTCTCCCCTTACCCCTTGATCCCTTTAGCCACAAGGGCCACGTCCAGCTTTCTCTTGAACATATCTAATGAACTGGCCCTGACAGCTTCCTGTTGGAGAGAATTCCACAGGTTCCCAACTCTCTAGGTGAAGAAATTCTGCCTCATCTCTGTAAAGAAAGAGGGCAGGGAATTTGTGAAGAATGAGACATTAAACACAACACTCTGGCTGAACCACAGTATTGAGGATGGAAATTTGTTCATACAGCAAGAAAGCAAAATGAGCGGTGCAGACCTGATTACATATCTCAGCAGACACTGATGCTTCAAAAATGGGTGTAGAGATTCCGAGGGTTGAAGCAAACTGCTCAACTCAGGCACTGGGATCAGAGGATTCGTCTGTCTGAAATATTGATGTGCTGCTGAACTTAGGCGTGACACACGATCGCTCGGAGACAATGGGAGACCCTATTAGTGTTTGTGAAGAGCTCACATGACCAAGGGAAAAGACAATCTCCACCCCTTCCCTTCCTCCCGAGATGTGACAGGTGCCGAGGTAGAATTATATACCGGAGCAGACAGTCTGAATAGGTGCATCGGTTCAGGCTGCGCATCTTCCTGAGTGCCTGAGCACAGTTTGGGGATTCTGTTCAAAGTATATCTTGTTTTTTTTAAAAAAAATATACAAATACAGAAATACATATTTCTGTTTTTTTTATTGGCTTCTCTTTAAACTGCTGCCTCAACCTTGTTCTATTCATTTTTGTCTTCAATTTGGTAGGTACTGAAATACCTGACCTTTTTTTCTAGTTGTGATTTTTTTAAAAACAAAGCTTTAAAGCTTCCTCTTGGTGCCATTCGATGCAGTTTTTTTGTTGTATCTATATATCTGTGTGTGTGTGTGGTATCTGTATTTTTTTCGTAAACTGAGCAGTTCTTTAACCCTTAGTGTCTCAGGAATGTTTTTTTTTTGAGGAATTCTTTTTTTAAAGCTGGCCAAGTCATAGACCTGTCTTCACATCTGATATTTTTACATGAGCTCGGATTTTTTTTTTGATTGTGAGATACGTTTTTTTTCGCTGAATTTTGTAAGATCTAGGACTTGCGCGCCTACTGTTTTGTGGAACTTGAATTTTGATGAATAGAGGCAAAGAAAAACATTTTTTTTGGAAATGTGATACTTTTTTTTCTCCCTAGAAGTATCCTTTCTTTTTGGGAAGAGTTTTATTGACTTGTGTTATTTCAGAAGGTTTGCTGCGTAGTGTACTGATTCCCAGAAGTTAGGGGGCAGTGTTTTAAAACAAATTAAATACCCATCATGCTACCTTTTGTCTGTAATTGTGGGAGAGAAGTAAGGGGAACACACTCTGCAAAGTATATGGGAAATGTGAGTTGCAATAAAGCTGCTTTCTGAGCATCACGTTGCACAGTCGTTTGGAAAGTCGCGGGTGTTTCTGTCCTCCCAACATGTGCAGTTTGCTTTGTCTCTGTTTTTGCAAATAATCTCCCTCCTCGGCCTCAAGCTTTAGGTACTGACTCTGGTTCAGTTCCGGTTCCAGCATCTCAGTGGTACGTTGCCAAAACTGACCAGAATTTTTCACGAAGCGGGGGGGGTGGAAATCTGGAAATATACAGCCTGGAAAGTTAGGGGAGGTGGGCAACCGTACAACGGTTGCCAAAAAATTGGGTGAGCACTTTAAAAGTCATAACATTCAAGGATATGGGACAAACGCTGGAAATTGGGATTAGTGCTCCCTTAGTGGTAGCTATGTTGGTACAGAGTCAGTGGGCCAAAAGGCCTTTCCTGTACAGTATGAATATAGTCAGTCTGTTGAGGGACGTTATTACACACTTGCAGAGCAGATGGGACTTGAACCTAGGTGGTCTGGCTCAGAGATAGGGGCTATCACAAAAGCTGTCTTAGTTGAATGGCCTGCTACATTCCTTTTAGACATCTTACACAGATGATAGGTTAAATATCTTTCTGAAATGCAATCTTGGTCATCTCCCATGCTATATGCATAAATGGGAGTATATTTTATGCTTTATTGGAATATGATATCACTGTCAGGGCTAACATTTGAGGGCCATCAACTGAGGTGCCTCGTGAAGCCATTTCAAAGGAACTTGTGGTGTATGTCTGTACTTTTGAGCTAGGCGGCCTGTGTTACCTTACCTACTACAGAAGTATCTCACAACATTTCTGAACAGGTTATTTGGAAATAAAAAACACCCTGTGTGGCCGTTTCAAAAACACAAACGCGAAGAACGCAGGAGAAACTGAGCAGGTCTGTCAGTGTCTGCGGAGACAGAAAAGCGGTGTTAATGTTTCAAGTCCGGTCTGACTTCTTTAGAAGTAATAGATTCAAAAGAATCATGAGAGACTTAAAGTGTTAACTCCGTTAGCCTGCCCAGCATTCTCTGTGCTTGTATCAGATTTCCAGCATCTGCAGTAATTGGTTTGGCTCGAGTTAAACACGCACATGCCTGTAGGCCTGAATAAGTAAGCACGGTCATTCCAGAATTATTCATTCAATTCAAATCCCATAAACCGTCCTGATGGGGATTTGAACTCATGGCCTGGGTCTCTAGATTACAGGTTGAGTAACGTCACCACTGCACCACGCCTGAGAAACTATGTTGTTCATAGCTATATAACTAGATTCACAAAAATGTTGTACGCATGAAGAATAATGTTTTTATTTTACAGACATTGTATGTGCAACAGTTGGCTCAAAGGCAAGACAAATGACGTGTGTTTAGTGGTTCTATCACCAAGTGGCAAACCACACGGATTCCATTCCAATATTCTGTTTCAGTCGACCGGGCATTGGTTGTTGACATGGTTTCTGTAGTAACCACTGCATTTCAGCTACGCTTGAGTATTGAATACCAGTCTGTGACAGTGATTGTGGGTCTCTGCCACTTTGTTGTGCCAGAGACACTCTGGCCCTGAGTTCTGAAATTCCACCCTGGTCATGTAACTATGTTTGAAGTTGTGCAGTGCCTTTAGGAGAAACAGCTCGTCTGTTAGATAGCACTGTGCTACCTGTGGTTCAGCGTTAACCGTGCCGGTTCAGTGTCTCGCATTAATAACGTGGTTGTGCCTTTTGCTAGGCTTAACTGATCTAAAGTGGTGTTCGTGAAACTGCTCAGGCTCGTGCTTGTGACAGTGGTAGTGCATTACACACTTACAACTGTGGAGCTGTGCTTGCAACTGCAGGTTGGACTTTAGGGTTTAATGTGTAAACCTGTTATCCAACTGACTGAAAGCCAGCGAAAAGAACCCTTCAGATTTGATTAAGATTAATGAGAGAAATGTTTGATTGTAATGCTTTCTGTCCAAATAGCTGAACTCCATTAGCTGCCTTCAGTTCAGGTCCTTCACTGGTAGGGATGGCTAGATGTTGATGCATGTTGCTGTGCTATCTCTGCTTCTGTGGGTTGATAGTCAACCCCTGTTTCTCTGGTGCAGCTTTGAAGTTGCCAGTGAGTGGGAGTAGGTCTAGTTCACTACATGCTTCAGAAGTATAGCTCTAAGCAAACCTTGGAGCCCTCATTGACCTTGGATGGAAGCATACAGACTGCTTATGTTGAGCAGTTTGCAAGATGTATGTGTGATACTTAAAGAATATGCAAGGACACTTGCTCAGTCTGTTCAGGCCTATTCTCCTGCTGCCCCAGCTCACTTATCATGGTCTTCAAAATTCCCTGAGCGTAGATATTCCCAGCACAATGATCCCTAGTGCCAGCCAAGTGGCTTGCTAGGGCAACGCATATTCCAGAGTTGCCCCTATTTGCTTGGAGGCAAGTACATATCTCTGTGATGGATATTTCTGTTACTTCAATATATTCTGGGCAGATTGAAAGCACAGAACAAATAGAGGAAAAAAATACACAGGTACACTATTTGCACAACACGTTATTGAGTCACAACCTCACAATGGAAAAGATCACATGCATTTGAATAGCACCATTCATTACCACCAGACCATGAAGTACCCTAGGCACTGTAGTGTATGGAATGTGACAACTGTAAGTTCCCACATCTGTTTATTGAGGGATGCATATTAGCCCAGAGATCTCTGTTCTATTCCATTTTGTCTCTTGTTCTTGACATGTCTCATTTCAAATCCCACTAAGTTAGAATTAAATACCTATAGGGTAGTGTTTCCCATTCTGACTTAATTGTTCCTTTGGAATTCCTTAACATCAGTCTTCTTCACATTCTAAAGGCTTCTGACACCCAAGCTTCTGTGGTGTCTAAGGGACCTAAAGTGCTTACCTCGAGTCCATATCAGAGGATTCCCAAAGTTCTACATGGTTCTTTCCTTCATTCATTTTATTGGTAAATTTAGGGTGTGTGGTTTTAGCCCTTTCCAATTTGTTTCTGGCGGAAGTCTTCCCATTACTATTTTTTTTAAATTTGCTATTTTGATTGCTATTTTTCTCCCTGCTGTTTTAATTCTTGAGGGTTTGTATTTTTCCTCAGTTTCTTTGGGTAAATTTGAAGAAGCATGTGCCTCTTCTGTTCTGTCCAAGCGCTCCTTGCCCTCTGTTGCTATTTCAATTATAATTTTGGATTGTTCGGCCTCCTGGATGTATACACTGGTTCTTGTACTGTAGGCAAGGCACTGACTTTAGACCTCCTCGCCAAAAGTTTCAGCTGGTGAACCATTTTGTCTCCCTTCAAAATGATTTACAAACCAAACCTTAACAGCTGACAAGTCAGTGTAATTTGCCTTTGCTGCTTAGCACGATGGTACGGTTCCATTGTTATGAATCGCCATTCGGTATGTGGCCCTGACTGGGCACTTTTCATCTTCAGGACATTGTTTTGACAGGAGCAGAAACATGACCATTTTGTTCCCGTCAGTGAGCATGCACCAGTCAGTAGGAATTACCTGGCAGTGATCAGGAATGGCAAATCTTCATTTTCTTTAGTTCAGTGTCCAATAATTACCACTATCTGGGCTAAGAACAGCAAACCTAGGCCAGACATTGATCAGTAGCTCAGTAGCACACCATACTACAGATCACACCATATTACATGCGTGGTATCCACGTCCCAACTTGCCCTTCAGGAATTAAGGTTACTGTTTAACCTAGAAACTCAAATGGTTGAGCAATTGATGAAGAGTACATTGTGTCAGTTATCCTGTGTTCGTGATGTAACCAAAATAATATATAACTATTGCCATGACCGACGTGCAACTGAAAACCATTACAACTTGGCATAGATCCAGATAGTCAATGTACATAGTGTGTCGTTTCCCAAGATCTTTCTTTACCCCATTGGATGCCAGTGACGTCACTCGTAGTTGTAGTGCTCAGTTCCGTGAGCTGCTGATGAATTTCTCATTGAATTATTCAGGCTGTTGAACAAAGGCTGAGAGGTCTGAGTTTGTTTGTATGACTGATCATGTTGTCATGGTTGTGGCGAAAATTAATTATCAATATTCAACCTTCATCATTCAACTTTCACACCGAAGATTTTCACAGACTAAAGATGAGTCTAAAAAAAGACACATGTTGCCCTAGAGCGATTGGTCACGCGGCTGGGTTGAACCCACCAGTAAACAACTTTCAGGCTGGGCTGAGATTGAAACATAAAGGGACAGTGAAACTAACATTTGTTTCTTCTCCCTGGTTGATTCAGATCTATCTGTTACACGTTGAGAGGAAAGGTTGTCTGCGGGGTACTCAGCTTGAGGAAAACAGTAAGTAGGAATATACACCAAATACACCCTAATCAACAGATGTTTCTGAGGAGCAGAAAGATGTGAAGACACGGTACCTTGCTCTTGATCTCAAACTCGGGCATGAGTTGTTCAGGAGCAATAAGTCACAGCGAGCTCCACAGCTCTGAACTACAGATGATGTCTGCACCTTTGTTACTTCCACTGTAATGACAAAGCTGCTAAACAGTTGAACTTGAGACTTTTCATGCTTGCAACTCAAAAACTCTTTTGGAAACAAAAGTTAAACTATATTTTAAACAATAAACTAACTAATTTAAACTACAATTGACTTTACGTTTCACTCTGTACCAGGCATCCCTTTTTTGTCTCATTCATTCACTGGATGTGGGTATCACTGGCTAGTCTGGCATTTATTGCTCATCCCTGATTGTTCAGAGCCAACTCCTTTGCTGTCGGTCAGGAGTCACATGTAGGCCAGACCATGTAAGGATGGCAGTTTTCTTGGATAGAGACAAAAAAAATCCCGCAGATGCTGGAATCCAAGGTAAACAAACAGGAGGCTGGCAGAACACAGCAAACTAGGCAGCAACTGGAGGAAAGGAGCAGTCAATGTTTCAGGTATTACCCTTCTTCAGGACTGGATATGGGGTTAGGGAGCCGCAGATAAAGGGGAGGGGAGGTAGCAGAATGGTAATGATAGGTGGATACCGATAATAGACATGACCTGGTTGGTTGGTGGGAGGGAATGGAAGGGAGGAGTTGGGGCTGGAAAGGGAGCAGGCATTAGGTGGGAAGGTTAATTGAAATTGGAGAACTTAATATTGAGTCCTCTGGGCTGTAGGGTGCCCAGGTGGAAGATAAGGTGTTGTTCCCTGAAGAATATTAGTGAACCAGGTAGGTTTTTCCTGATATTCATCAATGAATTCATGGTCCTTGGTAGATACTTTTGTTTCAATAGATTCAATTGCCATCGTGGAATTCGAACCAGGTCCCCAGAACATTAGCTGGGTCACTATCTTAATGGTCCAGTGATAATACCACTAGGCCAACACCCAACACCACTTTTATCACCATCTCCCCTTTATAAGTTCATTACTTGTTTCTTATTGTGGGTTTTTTAACTGTAATAAAAATCAGTTCTCCTTCCCACAAAATCCTAGAAGTAGATTTTTGTTTTTGTTCTGGTTAATGACGTTCAATTGAATTTTCACTGCGATGTGCTTAATAAAAAACTGATGAGCTAGGGGACTGCTTTTTAAAAAAAAGCAAGGGGGGGCTTGATCATTCCTCAGTTAATCATAATAGAACTACATTATTCAGTCACTAGTCTTTCAAACGGTCTTGGGATGTATCGGCACTGACTTATCTGGGCTCCGAGCATTATGGTGGTAAAGGCAAAGAGAAAACTGGATACTTAAACATATATAATTCGAGAAGTTAAATTTAAAAGTAAAAATGAACTGACAAGTTGAGGGGAAAACTATTTCAGCGGTTCTTTTCCACAACCCACTGAAATGACTCAACCTTCAGTATCCGTTATGCAGTGCTGTGTCTGCGTGGGTTCCCTCTGGGTGCTCTGGTTTCCTCCCACAGTCCAAAGATGTGCAGGTTAGGGTGGATTGGGACAATTTAGCCTGACCATAGTGTTCAGGGATGGGTAGATTAGGTGGGTTATAGGGGGATGGGTCTGCCTGGGATGCTCTGAGGGTCGGTGTGGACTTGTTGGGCTGAAGGGCCTGTTTCCACACTGTAGGGATTCCCTGAAACTATGACGTTTGAGGCACCCTTGCCTCTGGGACAGAATGTTATTGGCAAAGATCCCAGTGCAGATATCTCTGGCTGACATTCCAATGCAGAGGGAGTGCTGCAATGTAGGAGGTGCCATTGCTCAGGTGAGACTTGAAAGGGCTGATGGATTTTCAGTTTCAATGGGCATTTGATTTGATGTATTATTGTCACATGTACCTAAGTACAGTGAAAAGTTCTGTTTTGCTTGCAGCACAGGCAGATTGTAACATACAAAGGTCATAGGGTGATTGAACAGAGCGAGGAATTCAAAGCTACAGCTGCAAACAAGGTCGTTCACATTGGCCCTATTCAAGGAAGAACCAAGAAATTGTGCACAGTATCAGCTTCCTTCATTAAAACTAATTATCTGGCCATATTGATCTCTGTTGGATATTGCCGTGCCCAAATCTTCATTATAAACGTGACTGTACTTCAACGATACCTCTCTTCATTGCAAAACACTTTGAGATGTTTTGAAAGGATCAATATGTGTGCCATTTACTGCCGCTCAATCTGCAAATTCCGTTTTCAGGATTCTGAATCTATTCTTGAGCTCCGCTTAAATAGACTTATGTTTCAGGATGTTCTCATGAGTTGGTGAACACACAAATACCATCCAGGACTTTGTAACATGCTGCAGCAAAGGGCAGCAATGTGTATATTGAGTTGGGATGTTTTTGTTTGATCTTTTTGAATTCAACAACTACAAGAGAGCTTGGCTGTGTCTCATTGTCTCATTAATGTGTTGTATTCACAACATTGTATTTTTCTTGAACTCAGTCATCGCCCCTGTACTCACTTCTTGAAAATTCTCAATTTAGAAAAAAAATTTCACTGAGATATGAGTGTCACAGGCAATGCCATTATAAAGTGCTCATGCCTGACTGCTCTTGAGAAAATAATGATGAACTGTCTTCTTGAAGCCTTTCAGTCCCATGTAGTGCATAGGCACCCAGGGTGCTGTGAGGGAAGGAGTTCCAGGATCTTCCCAGAACCTGTGGAGTTCAGGGGCGTGTAGGCTAGGTGGGTTATAGGGGGATGGGTTTGGATGGGGTGCTCTGAGGGTCGGTATGGACTTGCTGGGCCGAGCGGCCTGCTTCCACACTGTACAGATTCTATGATATTGACCCATTCACACTGAAGGCTTAGAGATAGAATTCCAAATCTTGGAGAGGAGTTTGCAGGTAGAAGTGTTCCCCACATTTCCGCCTTGCCTCATCCAGTTGGTACAGGCCAATGGGGTGTCTTAGATATGGGAAATGCTGTCAAAGGATTTGCAGTGGCTTGATGGTTGTTTGTGATCAAATCTATCCATAGCCTCGCTCTTCCCCATTCCTGTAACGTTCCTCCCCCTTACAGAAGTCTTTGTCCTTACAGTTCAGGTCACTTGCAGCTCCTGACTTTCCTTTCCTGCACCATTCCTCTGGATGTTTTCTCAGCCTGTAACCTCTCTGTTTCTGCTTGCCTTTGCTAATGTCCTTCCAAAACGTCAGTCTCTTGAAGCCACAGCTGAGTGACTGTCTCCCAGTTGTCAATGTCTGCTACCTTTATCTCTTGTGGATGCCCTCAAAATGGAGATGTGGATGCTCAGGGGCTTGTGAGTCAGTGGCCACTTCCCCCATAGATTTTTTTTTGGCCATCATATGGATATTAATTAATTTAGCAAAGACTGTGCATCGATGGATGCAATATGCACTAGGACCTCCGAGTTTATCCAACCGAGATGTTGAGGATCTTTCTGAGGCAGTGAAGGTGGAAATGGTTCGGTGTTTTTTTCCTGCCTGACACCTATTGTCTTACCACTCAAGAGATGCAGCATTTAGAGGCTCACAGTTCAATGTTCTCAGTCAGGTTACTTTCATTCCCCATGTTCTTGCCAGCTTGCATTTAACAGCCACAATACACATTTTGATTTCAGCATCAAGTACCCGATTATGTGTGATTTTGGAGCCTTCCGTCAGCAACCCCCACAGAGATTTGTCAATACTGATTGATGGTGGTAACATCCTGCACCATGAGATTTATCTTCCTGATGCTGACGGTCAAACTAAGTGCTCGGCAGCTGAGAGAGAGAGAGAGAGAGAGCATTACTGTTTGCTGCTGTGGGTGTTCCTCAATGTCCAATTTTAGTGAGGCATCGTCAGTGTAAAGCAACTCTCTCACAACTTGATGAATCCTTGCCTTCGATCCCAGCTGAGCAAAGCTGAACCGGCTTCCCCCAGTTCCAGTGTGTGATGGACACCCTCTGTACATGCCCTCAAGCTCAGAAGGTACCAGCAAAGAGAAGGAAGTGCCCAAGAATGTCAGCACCAGAAGATAACCTGGGTTTGGCCATGTTGTAAAGTTCAAAAAGGGTTCCAATGTTGTGTCATAGCTGCCCTCACCCATCATGTGGTCATGGGAAGAGGAGACAATACAGCGTTGCCCAGCAGAATTCTCCTCGGCACATGCGGTCAAATTCCTTGGTGAGATCAATGAAGACAACGGGTTGAGATTTTCATTGGTTCATGACATTTCTGTTGTAGTTGAGGCCGTCATGTGCCTTGTTGATTTTTCCAGTTCTAAAACCACACCGGGAGCTGGGATAGATGCAATCAGCCATGACCTTCTTGCTTTATTCATTCACGGGATGAGGGCATCACTTTCAAGGCAGCATTTCTTGCCCGTCCTGTGGGCAGTTCAGAGTCAACCACATGGCTGTGGGTCTGGAGTCACATGCAGGCCAGACCAGGTGAGGATGGCAGTTTCCTTCCCTAAAGGGCATTAGTGAGCCAGATGGGGTTTTCCCCGACAATCAGCAACAGGTTCACAGTTATTATTAAAATTCGTAATTCCAGATATTTCATTGAATTCAAATTCCACCATTTGCTGCGGCGGGATTTGAACCCAGTTCCACGGAACGTTATCAGGGTCTCTGGACTAACAGTCCAGCGATAATACCACTAGGCCTTTGCTTCCCCGACATACTTGTTGTCTGGCTAGATAACATGGACTCCTATTTGTCTCACATTACTTAGCAGGGATGTAAGCGGCAAGGCTTTTAGATTTGGTTGTTTAATCTGGAAGTTTTAGAGCCTTTTTAGAGCTTTAGGCAGTTACTCCAGCCAGGACAAGTTGCCATTTTGTGCCAATATAGAAACCATTTTGATTATGGCACTCAAGTTGTCTCAGATCAGTGGCAGACTACAATTATGGAGACAGCGCAGGCAGAAGATAGATAACAAAGTGTGAAGCTGGATGAACACAGCAGGTCAAGCAGCATCTCAGGAGCACAAAAGCTGACGTTTCGGGCCTAGACCCTTCATCAGAGAGCTTTTTTTTTAAATTTACAAATGTGCTTTTATTTTGAAAATGAATGATAGAGATATGGCTGTGCCTAACATGATTTGACCTCAGGATGTACCTGTTCACGTGAGTTGGACTCGGTAATTTTAGAGAGGCTGTCATCTTAAATATAAATCCACCATGGCAGAAAGATCCTATCCATACAAGGCAATACAACCAAACAACTTAACCTGAATAAACATGCAGATTTTTTCATATAAATTGTAACACATTTGTGAAACTACTAATTTGCATAGCTCTCTGATGAAGGGTCGAGGCCCGAAACGTCAGCTTTTATGCTCCTAAGATGCTGCTTGGCCTGCTGTGTTCATCCAGCTCCACACTTTGTTATCTCGGATTCTCCAGCATCTGCAGTTCCCATTATCTCTCGCAGGCAGAAGATAGGCGATTGATGATCTCAATTAGAGTGTAACTGAAGGATAAGTAATTAATCAGTAATATGTAAAGATTACTTTTATTAATTTCTAATTATTAACAATCTATTTTAAAATATGGGGTTAATTGACTGTGACTACATAAGTAGCAGAATGGATTTCAACAACAACTTTTAATTGTGGGGTTTAATTCCAAATTGGCCAGAAAAAGAGTTCACAAGCAGCTTTTTTTTTGCATTCTCCTAATATCCTGAGGACAGTAGAAGTACGGTCTCACCTCAGGCTGAGATTTTGATTTGATCTCAATGCGGATGGTTTTCAGGCAAGTCACTCAGGTTTTCTGTCAGCTTGAAAACCAAAGGCTTTCTGCCTCAGAGGAAGATCTTTCCGGTCTGCAGTCCATCTTACAGTACTTCTGATATGCAACATTATTTTCTCTTTGATAATTGGATGGTTGCATTATTTTACTTAGTTATAGACTCATCCTGCATGGAAACAGACCCTTCGGCCCAGCCAGTTCATGCTGACCATGTTCCCAGTCTAAACAGGTCCCACCTACCCACACTTGGCCCATTTCCCTCTCAACTTCTCCTGCTGGTGAGCTTATCCAAATGTATTTTAAATGTTGTCACTATACCTGCAACCACCACTTCCGCTGGCATTTCATTCCATCCATGAACTACCCTCTGTACTTTTTCAATCTTTCTCCCCTCACCTTAAAAAAATTGTCCCCTCATTTTGAGCTACCCCAGCCTTGCGGAAAAGAAACCCAGCCGTTCACCTCATCTGAGCCCCTCGTGATGTTATGAATGTCAATAAGGTCACCCCTCGATCTCCTGCGCTGCAGTTGATAAATCCCCAGTCTTTCCACTGTCTGTCTTTAATATATACTTAATAATATTTGAGCATTCAGTATTCCAGCCTTACCTGGTGCTGTATCGCTGTTGAATTTTAAATATCTGAACTAAACAGTTGAAGGGGTTAATCCAAGTCTTTTAATTGGACCCATGTAACCATATTGAACTCATTTAAATGATCTGAATGTCTTTTTTAAAAAGCTTAGAGTGGTGCCCTGATAATAGTTGCAATTTCTCCAGCCAGCCTCGTTCTTGCATGAGATCACAATCTCTACATGATACGTACCTTGGGGTACTGCCCTGCAGCAGAGACGGTGAGGTTGTTGCTGACACTGTGGGGAGCGTGCACTTCCTGGGCTTGATGAGGTTTAGGTGGTGTAGTATTGATGGTTGGAGCTCTGCCACAGCTTTGCAACTGGCCTGCCTTGTGAGTTTAATATCCGTCTCTACCATACCTGGAAGGTGTTCTGTGGTGTTTAGGCAGTGTTCTAGCCACCTCGCAATCTGTTTATTGCAATCAGTAGTCTTCCCTGGTTTTTGTCTTCAAGTGAGCTGTTATTCTTGGACCTGCTTGATCCTTGCATACCTACCTCCTGATATTCCCCCGTGTTGAAAGCCATCTGGTTCTTCTGGCAGAGATAATGGGAACTGCAGATGCTGGAGATTCCAAGATAATAAAATGTGAGGCTGGATGAACACAGCAGGCCAAGCAGCATCTCAGGAGCACAAAAGCTGACGTTTCGGGCCTAGACCCTTCATCAGAACCATTTCCACTCCCCCTCCCATTCTCTTGATGACATGTCCATCATGGGCCTCCTGCACTGCCACAATGATGCCACCCGAAGGTTGCAGGAACAGCAACTCATATTCCGCCTGGGAACCCTGCAGCCATATGGTATCAATGTGGACTTCACCAGTTTCAAAATCTCCCCTTCCCCCACTGCATCCCTAAACCAGCCCAGTTCATCCCCTCCCCCCACTGCACCACACAACCAGCCCAGCTCTTCCCCCCCACCCACTGCATCCCAAAACCAGTCCAACCTGTCTCTGCCTCCCTAACCGGTTCTTCCTCTCACCCATCCCTTCCTCCCACCCCCAGCCGCACCCCCAGCTACCTACTAACCTCATCCCACCTCCTTGACCTGTCCGTCTTCCCTGGACTGACCTATCCCCTCCCTACCTCCCCACCTACACCCTCTCCACCTATCTTCTTTGCTCTCCATCTTCGGTCCGCCTCCCCCTCTCTCCCTATTTATTCCAGTTCCCTCCCCCCATCCCCCTCTCTGATGAAGGGTCTAGGCCCGAAACGTCAGCTTTTGTGCTCCTGAGATGCTGCTTGGCCTGCTGTGTTCATCCAGCCTCACATTTTATTATCTTGGTTCTTCTGGCAGATTCATTTCTGGCACACCGCCTCGCATACTTCTCCCCGAGTGATTCCAAGTTACCTTTTTGCACGTCATTCTTTTTGCTAAGTCCTAAGATCTGGAATTTGCCCCCTAAAAGCACTTTGCTCCCCTACTTGAACTGTTCCTTTTAAGGACGCAATTTAAGAGCTCCTCCACCATCCGCGTACTCCTCAATTATCTGTGCCTTGCTGCCAGCCTTTGTCTGATAGTGTCTCACACAGGAGCACTTTGCTATTAGAGATAATGGGAACTGCAGATGCTGGAGAATCCAAGATAATAAAGTGTGAAGCTGGATGAACACAGCAGGCCAAGCAGCATCTCAGCAGCACAAAAGCTGACGTTTCAGGCCTAGACCCTTCATCAGAGAGGGGGATGGGGGGAGGGAACTGGAATAAATAGGGAGAGAGGGGGAGGCGGACTGAAGATGGAGAGGAAACAAGATAGGTAGAGAGGAGAGTACAGGTGAGGAGGTAGGGAGGGGATAGGTCAGTCCAGGGAAGACGGACAGGTCAAGGAGGTGGGATGAGGTTAGTAGGTAGGATTACAAGAGAGTCCTACCTCCTTGACCTGTCCATCTTCCCTGGACTGACCTATCCCCTCCCCACCTCCCCACCTATACTCTCCTCTCCATCTATCTCCTTTTCTCTCCATCTTTGGTCCGCCTCCCCCTCTCTCCCTATTTATTCAAGAACCCTCAACCCAACCCCCTCTCTGATGAAGGGTCTAGGCCCGAAATGTCAGCTTTTGTGCTCCTGAGATGCTGCTTGGCCTGCTGTGTTCATCCAGCTTCACACTTTATTATCTAGCACTTTGCTATTAATGGGCTGTTCAATCATTGGCCCCTGTTCATTCAGTGTCATCCACTTTCCAAAGTAATTGTGGAAGTCGACACAATGGATTTGCTGTGCTTTTTTAACTGGTGCAAGAGAACATTACTAGTGTATGGAATAGCCCGCACTTTGGGATAATTTAATTTTTACCTGAGCTCACTGTCCTTTCGGAGTAATGATGTGGAGGTGCTGGTGTTGCACTGGGGCCGATAAGGTCATAAGTCCATGACACCAGGTGATAGTCCAACAGGTTTATTTGAAATCACAAGCTTTTGGAGCACAGCGCCTTCATCAGGTGTACTTCACTTAACCTGGTTTCAGAGAAAATCAGACAGAATCGTCTGAAGTCCACTTGTGCACAGTTAGACATGCAAATCTGTAAGTTGGTGTCTGATTTGTCACGCTCCCTTCACATTGTTTACTCCACTGATATCTCACTGACGGAAGCAGATTTGAGATATGAAGTGTATGAAATTAAAGTGATAATCCCTTGGACTGAGACCATTACATCCACACCAGCTCACTGTGTACCGTTCCCAGGATTTAATCCTCATTAAGCACACCAGAAAATGATAGGGCTGGTATTTTTTGGATGTGGATGAATTTTTAGTCATGCAATGAGCCTACATTCCTGTGAACACTCTCTATCATTTTGCAAGTGTGGAGTTTCACTCTGTTAAAATGCAATCATTGTTTTCAAGTCAGTTCTGCCTTCTTTTACCTCTATCTCAATCCAATTTGTTTGTCCCTTCATTTTGCTTTATGTGCACCATTTCACATGCAATTCATAATCCTGATTCTGCAAGTTCAAGGGAGAGATTTTCCATTCTGATTGCAGGATTTATAGTGCCTGCTTGTCTTGCTATCTCAGGTTGCAGATTGCCTGTGGAACATGGTGTGCCAAATGGTTTGTAACAAGTCTGAGGGATTCAGTTCGGGTAATGAATGAGGTTGTAGACATGTTTGTTGAGCCGATTCAGCGAGCATATCTACAACCTCATCCACAACCCGAGCTACAAATCTTCTCGAAAACTTTAGGGTAATGAATGATGAGTGCCATAGTCTTGCTATTGATTATGTCATGCTTTATCTCTACAGTCACTTTTTTTTGCAATATTGCAACTTAAGGATGTGGAATTCTGTAAAAAGGGACACAACTGGCATTTGAAGGATTCAATGCACTCCAAATAAAGCAGCATCAATCTGATTCAAGGTAGATGCAGATGAGGACTTGCCTAAATTCAGAACAGCAGTGTGACATTTTCTGCTTCCTTCACCATGCTGCCTTGCAGCTGTCAAAATTCCTACATTATTCAGAAGTGTTTGGCCATACTTAAGTAGCAGAATGATCTTATATAGATACTTATGTGACCCCTTTACAGAGGTAAAACAAATGGGACAGGTCTTCATTTTCCCCACTGGAGCTCCTCGGCTATATAGTGGCTGCTGTTGCTATGATGAGCTCATCATAAAAGGCGATGGCCTCGTGGTACCGCCACTGAGCTGTTAATCCAGAGACCCAATCAATGTCCTGGGGACCCAGGTTCAAATCCTGCCATGGTAGAATTTGAATTCAGTAAAAAGTCTGGATTTAAGAGTCACATGATGACCACAAATCCGCTACCGATTGTTAGAACATAGAACATAGAACATAGAACAGTACAGCACAGAACAGGCCCTTCAGCCCACAATGTTGTGCCGACCATTGATCCTCATGTATGCACCCTCAAATTTCTGTGACCATGTACATGTCCAGCAGTCTCTTAAATGACCCCAATGACCTTGCTTCCACAACTGCTGCTGGCAACGCATTCCATGCTCCCACAATTCTCTGCGTAAAGAACCTGCCTCTGACATCCCCTCTATACTTTCCACCAACCAGCTTAAAACTATGACCCCTCGTGCTAGCCATTGTTGGGAGAAACCTACCTGGTTGACTAATGTCCTTTAAGAAAGGAAACTTCCATCCTTACCTGGTTGGGCCTATATGTGACTCCAGACCCACAGCAATATGGTTGACTCTTTGCTGCCCTCTGGGTGAAATAGGGATGGGCAATAAATTCTGGCCTAGCCAGGGATGCCCACATCCCATGAATGAATGTTAAAAAAAGCCTAGTTCTTCAACTCTAGCCATGAGTGTAGGAATGGGATGGCTTGTGGGTGGCCAGGATCTTGAATACTGAATACAATGAGGGACAAAATATAGGGAGGAGCATAGCACTGAGATATTTCCTATATTACACAGCAGCTACACTTCCAATGTACTTCATTGGGGGTGACACACTTTTTGAGATGTCCTGTGGTGGAGAAGTGTGCATTCTTCCTTTCCAAAGTATGAGTCCAATCCCAGTCAAAACACTGACTTTTCGGTTCTCGCCTTTTGCTTTTTGTGAGCGCGCTGTTACCCAAGTGACTCATCCATCTGTGACCTGCTGCAAGTAGGAATTATTTCAGTGTTGAGGAATTAGATTGAGGGTTGTCCACACTCAAATCAACTGTGTCGTTCCCCTCTTGTGTGCACTCTGTCGCTAAACCACAGTCAAGGGCAATAATATTCTCTGATTCTGTTTTCCTCGCTGGCAGTTGCTGTCGGAACTGGCCCAATCAATTCAAGCCTGATTGAGACTGGGCACTTTACCCCGTCACATGGGCACAATGCGACAGAGGATGAAGAGGAGTTAGGTTAAAACTTGGAAATTAAAATGGTGCAAGTATACAGGGAAACCCAGCGGAATCACGGTGCCAACGAGTGAGCCCAGAGGGGATTAGGCTGAGCCCAGCAAGTCTGTTGCTGGTGGCAAGTGAGACCTCACTTACTTTTCCAGGGTGGGCACAGGACTTGGCATCCAAATTGGCAACTTCTATGTTGGCGGGGGCAAGGTGGGGGGGCACAGTGGCAAAAAATGGCTCGGTGATTTTGTGAGTTGGGTCTGGCAGTGGCAGAAGGACATCACAGTGACATCAACAGGGGCGCACAGTGGTAAAGAGGTGTCTCACTGACGTTGGTGAGGGCGAGGGCAGGAAGCAGTGGCAGAGGAGAATCAGCCCAGCGGGGAAAGATGGCACCTGAAAAGTGGTGACTCCACGTCAGTTTGGGTCTGGTGTAGATGGCGGCGAGACAGTGGAGGAGGGACGGCGATGTAGGCATTGTTGATGGTGAGCTGGCACAGGACCAATGGGCTCTTTTTAATCTACATCTTTCCTTCGTTTTTTTATTCTTAAAACTATTCAAAGTGGCGACAGATTGTGGTGACAGTGGAAAAGCTTTTCAGTGCATTTTACTGTTTCTCTTGCTGTAAAACACAGGCGACCCCAAAATCACTCATTCATGAGTGCTGGAATAGGAATGATTGGGGGTTCATCGTGGTTTTCTTTGGTCTAACCTCGTGATAGCTGACAATCCCTGGAAAGAGAGGGTTAGAAATTTCAAAGCGAATTTATGAGAGAGAAGTCTTCCTGTCGTGGAAATTGAAGATGTTGGGTTTGGAGGAAAGCAGGGGACTTAGGGGAAAGGTCAGAGATGGTCGCACCTGCGACTGCAGGCTTGGAGGCAATGATAATGTAAAAGAAAATGTCGAAGGGTTATCCTTTGCAAGTGTGATTTTGTTTTTAAAAATTTGTGCAGTTTTGCCAGTTTGTTTTTATGTGGGCTGTGGAATTCTTGATGCAGGTCCAAAATCTCTTGTCACAAATGGTTGTGTGTGTGTTGTAACTCTCTGACAGCCACCTTTGCTGGTCGCCCTGAGTTCGGTTGTCGATGCTCATCAGACAATGGATGGCAGACCATTGTGCAGCCCTGTTCAGATCAACACATATATTTCTGCGTCCTGTCCTGAAGTATACAGGGAAACCCAACGGAAACACAGTGCCAATGAGTGAGCCCAGAGGGGATTGGACTGAGTCCAGCAAGTCTCTTGCTGGTGGCAAGTGAGACCTCACTTACTTTTCCAGGGCAGGCACAGGACTTGGCATCCAAATTGGCGATTTCTACGTTGGAGGGGGCAAGGGGGGGACACAGTGGTTGCGAAGGAGTCTACGTCCGATTTAAATAGCAGATGCTGAAAGAATGGGACAAAATGCTCTTACTCATGCTTCGGTTGCGCTGCATTTTAGACATTGGACCTGTGTGAAGGGCATTCCCGACCAATGGAGGAAAGCCAGTTTTCTAAAATAGCTTTGCACCAGGACTGTGTAGCTGCAACCTGTGTGTAGGTTTTGGGTAAAGGAGGTGGAATCATTTCCATTTCAGGGAATCCAACATCATTGTACCTCAGATGATCCACCCTGGAAAAGGGAGGAGGTGTCCTGCAACCGCCATAAGCTCCAAGCAGTGCCTCCCCGACAGCAGTAAACAGGTGATTATTTTTCCGTCTTTCAATAAAGGGTCAGGGTGTGAACGCTAAAGTCACAGCTGACACTCCAGTGCTGCAGTGAAGGAATGCTGAGCTGATGGACGTGTGCTGTGTTACCAGTGTGACGTGTTCAAAAGGGTCTGAATAATGCCCTGTTTTGAAGAACACTCAGTGATTTACCCTTGACCCAGTTTTCATCCCTTAGCCAACACACAAAACAACCACAGCTCATGGCTGCTGCATCTGTAAGATTGAAGAAAATACACTCTCTGGTCACAAATGGTATTGGGATTCACTTTAAGCTCAGAACTCTCACACCTCACAGACCATGTGAACTTTTATTATCATCGACCTAAAATAGTTCAGATGTCCCAGTGGAAATTTGTATTCACTTGTGAGTATTTGTGAGTTTGCAGTGAGTAATGCCCACACCTCTGGGCCAGAATCTCCAGGTACAAAATCCACCTGCCTCACCCCCCTGCACATGACGGACCTGAAGACTGTGGATGGTATATCCTTTCGCTGCACTGCAGGTTAGTTATCAATCTGTAAGTCCTTCACTTACATCATTGGCAGGCAAAAATGGAGCCCGAGATTTTTCTGGTCAGTTCCCCCTGCCATAGAGAGCTGGAGAGGGTTCAGAAAAGATTTACCAGGATGTTGCTGGGAATTGAGGGTTTGAGTTGTAAAGAGACTGGGTTGGATAGACTGGGACTTCTTTCACCGGAGCATAGAGTTTTATAAGATAATGAGGAGTATTGACATGAATGGCAAGTGTCCTTTCCCTAGGATAGGGAGTTTCAAGACTACGGGGCATATTTTTAAGGTGAGAGGAGAAAGATCTGAAAAGGCCATGAGGGGCTTTATTTTTTATGCAGAGTGGTTCATGTGTGGATGAACTTCCAAAGGGAATGGCAATGGCAGATACGTTTACAATGTTTAAAAGGCATTTGGATAAGTACATGAATAAGAAAGGTTTGGAGGGATATGAGCCAAGCGCAGGCAGGTGGGACTAGTTTAGTTTGGGATTATGGTCGGCATGGACTGGTTGGACCGAAAGGTCTGTTTCTGTGCTGTATGGCTCTATGTGATAGCTACAGCACAATAGCCTCCCCATCTTAAAAGTGTTATTGCTTGTTTCAAGAAATTTCCACATCTGTATTTTTTAAAATTTCAAACCTGTACTTTATTCATAAAAATCATCTCTAAGTACAGCCTTTGCAGAGAAAAAAAGGGTGGAGTTTTGATATTTCTCAGAGCTTCTCTACAGTTACGAACAGCAATCACATTTCCTCCTGATGCAGGAAGCTATTTATGTTCATTTCAAGGCACTGAGAAGTTCTTGTAACAGAACAGACCCCAGTTATACTTTTGGCAGGAAGACTTCAGATGGTGGTCTTTCCCCACTACAGCTGCCCCAGCTTTAGTGTGTCCCTCAGCATGTAGTCCTGGACCTTGGAATGCGCCAATCTGCAACACTCAGTCAGGGTCAACTCCTTGCTCTGGAAAACCAACGTGTTTCGGGCAGGACCAGAGAGCGTCTATCACTGAGCTGGTGGCCTGGCAGGTGTAGTTGATGTTTGCCTTGGTGTGAGTCCTTTGGAACAACGAGTAGAGGACAGTGTCCTGCGTCACTAGCTGCTTGACAAAACCCCACTGCGTCGCTCTCAGGACTTGCTTTGCAAAGGCACATTCCAGAAGGAAATTTATGACAGTCTCTTTCGCTGCCTCTCCCACCACCACAGCCCCTTCGAGGGCAGCATACAGTGTTGGAAAGAGACTGTTCGCATACACCCAGTCTCACGGGCAGTGCCCTACTCACTACCAGCCTAACGATGCCTTGGCACTTGTTGGAAAGTTCTGGTGACGAGGCCATTCTCCCAAATGACTTTGACAACCTGCTCCAGGAACATCCTGACAGGACCCATTCCCTCCTTTACCCACAGGGTCTCAAGGACGCTACGTGCTGACCACTTTCTGATGGACTGGTGGATTTTCTCTGTAAAGCTTTCCCAGAGGGAAATGGCCCAACTGCTTGGAGTGTTCCACGGCAATAAGGCCTAACCCATCCTTTGTCATCTGCACACGTGCGCAAGGGAAATTCTTTAAAATAACAGCAGTGGTGAGTGTATCACCGAGACAGTCCATTGTGCCACCTGTAGCTCTGTGTGTGTGTGTGTGTGTGTGTGTGTGTGTGTGTGTGTGTGTGTGTGTGTGTGTGTGTGTGTGTGTGTCCCAGCCCACTGACACTGAAACCTGCCCTGCTTAGTTCCCCTCTCTTTGTATTTATCTTGCCAAGAGCTAGGTTGGGATTATGCCAAATGTAGAAGCAGAAAAGTGAGTACTGCATGAAAGACAATAGCAAAATGTTTCATATGTTGGAAGTCTGAATCAAACAGAGAATGCTGCTACTCAGACAGCATTCACAGAGGAAAGATGTCAACAATGCAGCTTCACAACCTTTCTGGTAAAGCGATCAATAATGTTGAAGAGAAAAGCAGTGAATACATGGTCCCTGTAAAGCAGTGAGGTGGATGAGTATTGATGAATAGCAGAAACAATATTAGCAGGAAACAATAGGCACATCAAGAGAAATGACAACTAAAGGATGGCTCCAGTGAGGTGTGAGTAACTCAGTGCTGTGGGGCAGGCTTTTCAAAAGCAAATTATCATTAGCCAGAGTGAAGAAAAAAGAGCACGTTTATACTGAAGAGGTCAGACTATCTCACTCCTGTGTGACACTGATCTCTTTGTAACCCCAGGGACCACTGTTCTCCAGTCTCCTCATGCATAGAAGCACTGGCACAGCTATCCCACGTTGCCAGGGCCGGGGTGAAAATAGGGAGCTGTCATGTGAAGTCTGACCTTAACTAAGTGCATGTTGAAGCAAGGGAACTACCAAGCGTGTGGTCTAGAGGAAACCGATTCTTTGCATTTGCATCAAGTCTTAATGGGGGCAGTGTCGAGGGTCAATGACAGAAGTCAGACCTAGGAACAAAAATGTCAACTGACAATCTGTATTTTATTGCCTGGAACACTGTGGTTCCAACGCTGCAGGGGCCATATGGATGGTATCTGCGGAGCGTAGCCGTTCAACTAGGTACCAGAGTAAAGTACAATTTTCAAAAAATCCTTAGAGCACAATACATAGTTGATGTAATCTTGTTGGATCGGTATCAAGGATCATTGTTGTTCTGTTACCTTTTGCATACAAAATTTACCATTCTTTGTTATCTATTGTTGTGTATCTCACTTTGACACCTGTGTGCAACACTTGATGGGAGTTAGCTTAGGATGGTGGTGCTAGCCTTGATTTTATTTTATGTAGTGTTCTTCTGCCAATTGTTCGAAAGGAATGCTGAGATGGTTCACACTGCTGGTTCGAGAAACCTCATGATTGTAGGGACATCGACTTGCATCTTATGCAACTGGCAGACCGCAGCTATGCATGGGTTTGCTATTCATACATCTTCCAGGCACATTTTTTGCTGTTGATTGTGCTGGTACCCCTTGGTTTGGTTTTGCACAGGGAACCCTGCTCTCATTCACATCTGCCACATCGACAAGCATCCACTCCCTCTACCACCCACACTCGGTACACTGCTACAACCGTCTACAAGATGCACTGCAGAAATTCGCCAAAGATCCTCAGACAGCGCCTTCCAAACCCACGATCACTTCCATCTAGAAGGACAAGGGCAGCAGATACTTTGGAACACCACCACCTCCAAGTTCCCCTCCAAGCCACTCACCATCCTGACTTGGAAACATATCGCCATTTCTTCATTGTAGCTGGGTCAAAATCTTGGAATTCCCTCCCTAATGGTATTGTGGATCAACCCAGAGCAGATGGACTGCAGTCAGCTCACCACCACTTTCTCAAGGGAACTTAGAGATGGACAATAAACATTGACCAGCTAATGATGACCACATCCCACAAAATGAATGAATAAACAAGCATTCCATCTCCTTTGTCTTTCCAACTAGTCCTTCCCCTTTTGTTCTGTGTCCCTTCCATCCTCTTCCTTTCATTTGCTGCAGACCTGTTACCACTTGAAGGTTAGAGATAGTTAGGTGTGGAGCTGGAGGAACACAGCAGGCCGGGCAGCGTCAGAGGATCAGGAAAGTCGATGTTTTGGTTCAGCACCCTTCTTCAGAAATTGAAGGTTTCCCAGTTGTGGCAATAGCCCATCGATCTGAGGTGAAACTTCCATGAAGTGCCGGGGTCTCTGGAGTGGAGAGCAGGTGAGGTGCCCACCCTACCCCTTGATACAAAGGCAGTGGTAAGGGCATCAGTGGGACATTTGCCAAGCTGCAAGACCCTAGGGCGTTCCTCTCACCCACCCAGCAGCCAGCCAATCAGAGTTTACGCGGCAGTACCTTGGAGCAGACAGAGGCTATTGCATGGAAGAGCCCCGATGCTCCAACTATTGGTCACCCAATGCATCAATCATTGTCTTCTACACCAATTGCAAAGCACAAAGACTCTTCTTACCAATTGAAAGCTGCTTGACTGTCACCCAGACAGCTTTTCTTCGCCCTATCTTTGTTTGGTCAAGATAAATATTTTAAAAAAAACAAAGATCAGTAGTCCCTAATGGGGGAGCTAAGGGGAGGTGATGGCCTAGTGGCATTATCGCTGGACTGTTAATCCAGAGACCCAGATAATGTTCTCGGGACCTGGGTTTGAATCCTGCCTCGGCAGATGGCGGAATTTTGAATTCAATAAAATATCTAAAATTAAGAATCTAAGCATGACCGTGAATCTATTGTCGATTGTTGGAGAAACCCATTTGATTCACTGATATCCTTTTAGGAAGGAAACTGCCATCCTTACCTGGCCTGGCCTACATGTGACTCCAGACCCACAGCAAGCCCTCTGGGCAATGAGGGAAGAGCAATAAATGCTGCTTAGCCAGTGATGTCCTCATCCCGTTATTGAATTTTTAAAAATGAATTCTGACATCCCTGTGGTGTTTCTTTGAGGTTGCAAACAATTAATCTCCTGGAGATTGAGTCTCAGTTCTTGGAGACTCCAGGCTAATTCTGGAGGACTGGCAATGCAAGGGGTTGTTTCCAGGAGGCAGCCCCCTGTGAGATACCCAGTCTCTCAGTCAGGCCTTTAATGGAAGGGCAGTCACTACCCAACCCCAACCTCCAGGGCAAAAAGCTGCCTGCAGGGTAGCAGTTAACAGCAGTATTTATTATTGTTGCATGTACTGCGATACAGTGAAAAGTATTGTGCTGCGTGCTAACCAGCCAAATCATACCTTACACAAGTACATCAGGTTCATAGAACGGAGAGCAGAATCCAGTGTTGCAGCATCAGAGATGGTGCAGAGAAAGATCAACTATTATGTATGAGGTCCATTCCTAAGTCTGATTATACTGAGGATGAAGCTGTTCTTGAATCTGCTTTCAATTTTTTGTATCTTCTGCCCAATGGAAGAGGAATTGAAGAGCGTATAACCAGGGTGGGAGGGCCCTTCAGTTATGTTGGCTGCCTTCCCGAGGCAGCGAGAAGTGTAAATAGGGTCAACGGATGGATGAGACCAGAACAGAAGTTACTGGAAAGGCTTAGCAGGTCCAGCAGCATCTTTGGAGAGAAATCACGGCTAACATTTCGGGTCAGGTGACCCTTCCTCGGAGTGAGTTTCACTGCAAAGATGCTGCTAGACCTGCTGAGCTTTCCCAGCAATTTCTGTTTTTGACTCTGATTTACAGCATCGGTAGTTCTTTCTGGTTCAGTGGAATGAAGGCTGGTTTGTGTGATGGCCTGGGCCTGTGTTCATGACTCAGTATTTTTTTTTGCGGTCTTGTGACAGAGCAGTTGCCGTACCAAGCTGTGGTGCATCCGAATAGGATGCTTTCTTCAATGCACCTATACAAATGGGTAAGAGTCATTGTGGACATACCGAATTTCCTTAGCCTTTTGAGGAATAGAAACATTGTTGTGCTTTCTTGATTGTAGCGTCAATGTTGATGGACTAGGACTTGGCCACTTATGGGGTCTCAATTTTTAGACTAAAGGGTTAAAGAAGATTGTAACGTTATGAAAAGCAGTGCCGTTCACCAAACTAGCTATGATTCACAGCCAAAGCAGACTTCTATTTGTGAAAGACAAGGAATTTTCCTGAGGATAAAACGATTGGGTCTAATTCAAATCATTTGGTTAACTGGGTCTGCCAATGTACCCATGAAACAATAGACACAAAGGACAGAGAGTGGCCTTCCTGATGTTGATTCTTGCCCGTGTGGAAGTGCCAACCCCGCCCAACCAGCAATGCTGAAAGCCATGTACGCCCCAAGATGGGAGATTTTAGGAACGTTTATCAAAGCGTCAATGGAATATAAACACAGAAGTTGCTGGAAAAGTTCAGTGGGTCTGGCAGCATCCGTGAAGAAAAAAAGCCAGAGTTAATGTTTCGCGTCCAGTGACCCTTCCTCAGTTCGGAGGAACTTTTCTCACAGATGCTGCCAGACCTGCTGAGCTTTTCCAGCAACTCCTGTTTTTGTGCCTGACTTAACAGCACCCGCAGTTCTTTCGGTTTTCATCAATGGAATATTTATGTCTGTGGAACAAAGACAGGTGAAAAACAAGTTACTCAAATCTGTAACTACCGAAGAGATAAATGTTTCCAAGGAATAAGATGCAGTCTATTTGGGGGATGTGGTACAACAAAAAGACATGTTCTACAAAACAGGTATTATGCTTAATGGCAAGAAAACTAACTTGAAATTGCATACAGTAGCCATTTCTGTTCTTGCAGATTCAGTATTGTGGTTAAAGTTTCACTTTCCCAACAGTGCAGGGGAATCCTGTAGATCGTTGTTCACATCATAAAGGGTGCCATCTCCTTGAACCTTCATTCAGTTGTTAGCGATGGTGTACTCCTAATTCCTGATGGAATTCCCAAGATGATGTTGTCTTTAACACAACAGCCACATGCTGGAATAGGTGTAAAAGCGATTCCAACTCCTACCCAGTGATTAGGAGGTGGTTGAAAACTCTAAAGAACTAATGAGTTTAGCAGTTTGTTGGAAGACTGAACTTGGTTGGGCATGTAGAGTAAAGGGTTAATGACCCCATTACTTGATGATAATTACAGACCAAGCGTAAGGAGCAATAATCAGATCACATGGAACTAAGACCTCAGTGTCTGGGTTCCCTCTCACCATCTTTGTGTGTAGTTATGTTTAAACAGGTTGATGTTCATTGATATGATCCACCTCCTATTGACAACCCAGACCTTACTACAAAGTAGGTGGCAGGGCAGGGAGATGGATCATTGCCCTTCCCAACAAGATCTTACTTCTGCCTGAGGCCAACACACCACATTTCTGCTTTTCTGCCTCCAAAACCCAAGAGCAGAGGATTCTGCTGGTTAACTGCATTTCTGTCCACATCGTACCCTATCTGTTTGAGTGTTTCTAGTATGATTGGTACATTTGGACTGCTGGAAAACAAAATGTTGAACTTTAATTCTGTGATAGGCCTCAAATTGGTCATTTGTGGCTTTGCGCTTCATTTCAGAAACTTGTGTATAATTTAGACTAATACTTGAGTATTGGGAGAGTGCTGCGTCAAGGGCACTGTCTTTCTATGTCACCGCGAATCAAGTTCCCAGCTGCATGTTCATGGAGCTATGATTCTCTAATCATTCTCTCCAAAGCCTGGCTAAAATTTCTCCCTCAATTGCTTGTTCTATGCGCTACTTTGTGTCATTGGGACCCATTCTTTCAGAAAATTGGTTTGCAGTTTCCCACTTTGCAAACGCTTTGGCTGTTGAAAGTACCTGAGGTCAACAACTTATGGAAGTGAAAGGTGTGGTATAAATGCTGATTCACTGCATTTCCTCCTCTTGCATCTAATGTTTAATTTGCTGCTCTCCTTTACGGTTTCCTTTCATTTCCACCTTCTACATCACATGATATTCTGAAAGTTTGAGTAATTCCAACCTTAACAAACCACTGATCCTTCCTGGAGCTTTATGCAAAGGAACGCTCGTTGGCTCTTTCTTGGGGATTCTGAGAACAATTGCTTCATAAACTCACTGTGTGTGTTTTGATGCACTGTTTAAAACTCATAACTAGATGGGGCAGCACAGAGGCTAGCACTGCAGCCTCACAGCACCAGGGACCTAGGTTCAATTCCAGCCTCAGGCTACTGTCCGTGCAGAGTTTGCCCATTCTCCCTGCGTCTGCGTGGGTTTTCTCCAGGTGCTCCGGTTTCCTCCCACAGTCCAAAGATGTGCAGGTTAGGTGGATTGGCCATGCTAAATTGCTGGTAGTGTTCAGGGGTGTGTGGGTTATAGGGGAATGGGTCTGGTTGGGATGCTCCAAGGGGCAGTGTGGACTTGTTGGGCCGAAGGGCCTGTTTCCACACTGTAGGGAATCTAATCTAGATTATTTGGGATTGAGGCCAAAAGACACCCAGCTGGGATGATCTCAGTTTTTGTAGTGGGCCCATGCTCATCTCTGACAGCTCCTTTGCTGATGCATTCTATTCTCTTCTTCCACAGTCGCAAAATACTAAAGACTGTGACTTACTTCACAGCTAATGTGCAGGATCTAACTGTGATCCTCCATCTGTCACAGTTATACGCTGTGCAAAGTAAATGGAAGAATAACTGAGCATTGACCATATCGTGGCATGTGACCCAGACACACACACCCTGACACAAGAACCCATGAACTAGAGCAGAAGGGATGGCCCTTCACACATGCTGTCACATTTGACAAGATGTTAGCTAACCTGATTGCGGCTCCAACTCTGATTTCCTGCTTTCTCTCTGTAACTCTGGATTCCTTTTATTAGTCAATATCCTATCTCTGTCTTAAAGTGTTCATTGATCACGTCTCCAGCACTCTCTGGGAAAGAAAATTCCCCATCATCCTTGGGAAAAATAAAAGATCTTCTTCTTAAATGTGTGATTCCTTTTTTTCACACTGTGTCCCCTAGTCCGAGTCTCTTCCACAAAAGGGGCAACCTTTCAGAATCTACCCTGTTAAACTAGAGTCCCCCCTCAGAATCCCATACACTTCAGCTGTTAATATGAAGATGTGACTGTGTGTTCAATGTTGTGCTTTGTATCTTAGATCTTCCACTTGAGGCCTGTGTTTCTCTACTAGATTCCAGGAATGTCTTAGAAATGCTTGAGGACTGCAGATCAATTGATGATGACAGAATGTGATTTTCTGCCAACGTGGTGAAGAAAGTTTGTCAGTTCAACAGTGGGTGTTCCTGGAATGTTAGAAACCGTGCTTTGATTTGGAGACTGTTGACAGATTCAGGCCAGATAAGGCAGCTTCCAGTAGTCCTTTGCTGGAAAGAGCAGTCGTTCAATGTTGTAACTGCCCACTCATCATTACTTTCAATGACTGAAGAAGTACATTCAGCAGCAATGTTAACAGTAACATAAAAACCAAGAACAGGTGGAGGCCATTCAGCCCTTTGCCATTCAATCTGATGGTGGCTGACCCTGTATCTCAATGCCATATTCCCTGTGCCCCTGGATGCCTTTAGTATCTCCGCATTCATCAATCTCTTTCTTGAATATATTCAGTGCTCCAGTTCACAGCCTTCTGTCTTTCACAGGCCGACCACCCTCTGAGGAAAGAAATCTTGCCTCATCTCAATCCTAAATTTTCTCTATCTTTTGCTTGTCCTTGGTTCTAGACTCCCCAACAGGGAGAACACCTTCCCTGCATCTAATCTGTCCAACCCTGTTACAAATGTACACACCACATTCAGATCCCCTCTCATTCATCTAAACTCCAGCAGAAGCCCCAATTTAACCCCCTTCAGTCCCTGTTGTTTGATTTGACGTTTTGCTCTTTGCTTTGCCCACGTAACACATGCTGGTTTATTTTATGAATGCTTTGGGCTGCATGCAAGAAGCCATGCTCCGTACAACTGAGTGCTCCCAATGCCTCCCAAAACTTAGGGTCTAAAGGAGCATTCTGACTCCGTTGTATTTTATATTCTGTTGCAGTCAGCATTAGATGCCATCCTTCACAAAGTTCTGAACTCCCCTACCTGAATCAAGTCTCATTAACATTGCATGTATGTCAAAAATGGATTTCCAGTGCATTGATTTCCAAATATGACTGACGTTTGAATTTTCCTTGCTCCCCCATTTCCCTGTCTGGATTCTCAGGCAGACGTTGCTTGTGACCACCATGTCACCTGTCGCACTCACTCCTCATTGTCTGAAACTCGGACTTCTCTTCAGCTTTGTGCCCTTTTCATTTTTGAGAAGGCCTTTTATCAAACCCATCAATTCCAAGTTGTCTCTACCACTTAGGACCCTGGTTCAATTTCGTCCCAAAATTCAGATACCAGGACCCCTGGGTGAAAAGGACTGCGTTCAACATTGACAGCATCACAGAAATGAAAGGTAGAATGATTTGCATTTACGTAGCACTTTTCACAACTGCTTGACCTTTCTTATGACAATAAGAATTGGATGCAAGACCATCCCATTTGGTCCCTTGAGTCTGCTCTGCCATTTAGTGACAACAAGGTTCATCTAACTGTGGCCTTAACTCCATGTTCCTCGCTACCCCAAAAGCCCTTGAGCCCTTTCTCGATCATGGTATTATCGCTGGACTGTTAATCCAGAGGCCCAGATAATGCTCTGGGGACCCAGCTTCAAATCCCACCACAGCAGATGGTGGAATTTGAATTCAATGAATGTCCGGAGTTAAGGATCCAATGATTACCTCGAATCCATTGTTGAGTGTCAGGAAAAACCCACCTGGTTCACTAATGTCCTTGAGGGAAGGAAACTGCCATCCTTACCTGGTCTGGCCCACATGTGACTCCAGACCCACAGCAATGTGGTTGACTCAGAACTGAACTCTGGGCAATTAGGGATGGGCAATAAATGTTGCCTGGTCCAGATGCCCTCATCCAATGAATCAAAGAAAAATAAAGATTTTGCAATGGCCTTGAATACATTCAATGAGTCAACCTCCACTGCTATCTGGGATCGATTAGCACCCTTCTGAGAGAAGGATTTCCTCTTCTTGTCAGGTTTTGGTGGGAAAGCTCTGATTCTGAAGCCGCTCCCCCGGTTCTAGACTCCCCCAGTGCAGGTTTCGAACCTGCTGATATCTGTTTGGGACCTCGCTTGTTTCAACATTATTTTCCTAAACTCTGAATATAAACTTGATATGCTCAAACTCTTGGCATCCATCAGCCAGAGTACTTACTAATCTGTTTTTGAGGTACAGTCACTAATGTAGTGTAGCTAATGTGGGAGCTCATTTCTCATGTGAACACCAATGTAACAATGATCAGGTGATCGACTTTTCTGATTGTGAATGAAGGATAAATATTAGCCAGTGTCGATAACTGTTCTCCTGCCCTCCAAAATGGTGTCCTGAAACCTGTGCCCACAAGTAAATGGGGTCATGGCCTGACATCTCATTTGAAAGCAGAGCACCTTCGACAGGGAAGCGCTCCCTCAGTCCTGCACCGGGGCATCAGCTTTGGTATGTCTGCTCAAGCCCTGGAGTATGATTTGAAACCAAAACAGAAATCGCTGGAAAAGCTCAGTAGGTCTGGCAACATCTGTGGAGAGAAAGCAGAGTGAACGTTTCAGGTCGAGTGACCCGTCCTCAGAACTGATGGTCTGTTAGTGCCTAATGATGGGTTGTGTGTAATAGACCATGTGGTAACAAAGCCTGGTGCGTGGGGGTTTGAGTAAGGACATAGGAGAACTCAAGCCCTGAGGATTTGAGCATTTCACCTTGTGACCCAGAGGGGAAGGCGTTGCCACTCAGACACAACTCTTGCTCATGAGAATTGCTGGAATTCTCAGTGCACTGAAATCTAATTTCCAGGGATCAGAAGCCAGCAACTTTCTGAGCCATTTTCTGGAACTTCTGATTCGCTTTCCCAGTGGAATGTTTCCCCATTTCATGAAGCCAGCTACAGGAGGTGGTGCTAACACCCAGGAAAAGCTGGAAGTACTAAACAGAGTAGGCAGTATCTGTGTGAGAGAAAAAAAACTACTTAATCTTTCAAGTCAATGAGCCCTCATCTGAGCTAAGTTGTAAAATCATCATAGGATTGTTGAAATAAGGGCTGCAATCAGATTAGTTATTCTATTTGGGGAAGCTGTACTTGACTCTGTTCTGGCACCTGAAACGTAGTGTCAGAAAATTAAAACAGTATTTTTAGGAGTTGATTTGGTTATAGAATTTAATAGTAGATTTTAAGCATAGATAATGATGATATAGACTAGGTTTAGACAGGTGGTAATGTTTGAGTTTGTAATTTGCTCAAGGGTTGTTCAATATTTGGAAGTCTTCTATGTCGTTATTTAGCTTCCTCAGAAGCTCGCATGCAACGTTGATGACCCTGTAAGCTGTACAAGATCGGCTGGAAGGAATTATAAAGGGAAAATTGATTTATGTTTATTTTATGGCTATAACCTGATTAAACATCTCCTGTCTTTGCTGAGAATGTTAGAAAATGAAAGTTGGCACTGGGTTATAAGGGAGGTGCTAAAATGCTTAGTCAAAGAAGGAGGTTTTAAGAGACATTTGACAAAACAGAGATTTGGAGAAAGACTTTCACAGCTTCGGACCATACCACCTGAAGGCCAGGCCGCCCAAAATCAGAGATGTTCAAGAGGCCAGGATTTGAAGAGCACAGATCTCTCCAGGGGTTTAGAAATGGTTGAAGTTGCAGAGATGAGGAAACCTGGCAAAAGGGATTTGAAAATAAGGACAAACCTTGACCCTATCTTTGTCTGCCTAATCTTCTTTGTATCTGTCTCTGGGCACCGTCTCCATCTATCTGTTTACCTAACCCCCCCCCCCCCCCCCACCACCACCCCCACCCCCACCCAAACCATCTCATCAGCATAAATATCACCTCTTCCCAGCTATTGTCAGTTCTGAAAGGTCACTGGACTCTAATTTCTCTCCACAGATGCGGCCAGACCAGCTGAGTTTGTCCAGCCATTCATCATACAAAAAAAATTCTATTTTTTGTTTCAGATCTTCGGTATCTGCCATTCTTTTGATTCATTTAAAATCCATATATTGCTACAGATCAAAAGTATGGTGGAGCAATAGGGAAATGGGACTTCGCTCAAGTAAGGGTGTGGCCGGGGGACTTTTGGATGACCTCAAGTTTGTAAAAGTTGGAATGTGTGAGATAGGCCAAAAATGTATTGAATTGTGAAATCTAGAGGTAACAAAAATATGGTGGCAAACTAAATGGTACCTCGCCACCCATTAGGTTAGTTCTTTTTCTCATCTGGGGGTACCAATTCTTTCTAGATGTTCCATTGTTTGGTGTTTGGTCATTCGTATTTGGTAGTGTTGTGCTGTATTTGTGATTAAACCTGGGAGTAGTGACAAGCCAAGACAGGAAATTGACCTACAGCTCCCAGCTCGAAGCACGTTTGCTACCTGCATGCACCCTCACCCAGGAGCGTGTCATGTCTGCAAATCTTTGAGGTCTAAAACACCATATGGCTCTTTCCTGTTGATTTTACATTCAGTGGGGCATTGAGCAATCAAAGTTAGAACCACTGGTGTTTTTTTTTTCTCTCTCCCTACTCCCAAGATTCCCACTTCCATCCATTCATGAAGACTAATTGTTACTCAATGGCTATCCCAGGTTCTGGTCCCCGTGACCAAATCTGGGCTGCACATGCCCTTGGTGTCTTCAAACCATCTCGTTGTTAGCTTCTCTTGCTGAGTTCCCTGGCAAGAGAGATGTGATTTTCATTTAGAAAGGCAGGAAGAATGACTGGAGCGTTTGCGCTGCAGGGACAGACCGAATAGACTGGGACTATTTTCCCTGGAGCATCGGAGGCTGACGAGTGATCTTATAGAGGTTTATAAAATCGTGAGAGGCATGGATAGGGTGTATAGCCAAGGTCTTTTTCGCAGGGTAGGCGAATCCAAAACTAAAAGTCAAATGTTTAAGGTGAAAGGGAAAGATATAAAAGGACAACATTTTCACACAGAGGGTGGTGCGTGTATGGATTGAGCTGCCAGAGGAAGTGGTGGAGGCCGGTACAATTACATTTTCTGGGATAAACTGCAGAATTGGGCTGAAAGGTGGCAAATGGAGTATAATACAGATAAATGTGAGGTGATACGCTTTGGGAGGAATAATAGGAAGGCAGAATGCCGGGTCAGTGGAAAGATTCTTGGTAGCGTGGATATGCAGACGGATCTTGGTGTCCATGTACATAGATCCCTGAAAGTTGCCACCCAGGTTGATAGTGCTGTTAAGAAGGCTTACGGTGTGTTAGGTTTTATTGGTAGAGGGATTGTGTTCCGGAGCCGTGATGTCATGTTGCAACTGTACAAAACGCTAGTGCGGCCTCACTTGGAATATTGCATGCAGTTCTGGTCACCCCATTACAGGAAGGATGTGGAGGCATTGGAAAAGGTGCCGAGGAGATTTACCAGGATGTTGCCTGGTCTGGAGCGCAGGCCCTTTGAAGAAAGGCTGAGGGACTTGGGTCAGTTCTCATTGGAGAGAAGAAGGCTAAGAGGGGATTTAATAGAGACATAGAAGATGATCAGAGGATTAGATAGGGTGGACAGTGAGAGTCTTTTTCCGAGGATGATGACTTCAGTTTGTACAAGGGGGCATAGCTACAAATTGAGGGGTGATAGATTTAAGACAGATGCCAAAGGCAGGTTCTTTACTCAGAGAGTGGTAAGGGCGTGGAATGCCCTGCCTGCCAATGTAGTTAACTCAGCCACGTTAGGGGCATTTAAACAATCCTCGGATAAGCATATGGATAATGATGGGATAGTGTAGGGGGAGGGGCTTAGATTAGTTCACAGGTCGGCGCAACATCGAGGGCCGAAGGGCCTGTTCTGCGCTGTATTGTTCTATGTTCTATGTTCTAAAAGGTATCTGAATGGGTTATGAATAGGAAGGGTTTAGGGGGATATGGGCCAAATGCTGACAAATGGCAGTAGATTAACATAAGCTATCTGCTTGGCGAGGTGGACTGAAGGGTCTGTTTCTGTACTGTACATCTTATATGACTTTACAATCAGTGAGAATTTGTTAGAGGCAAGTTGAGTCTGATGAACTGGTTTGAATTTTTAGAGATAACAAAGGAAGTTGATTGAAGTAGATGTTGACTTTGGAAGGCATTTGATGAGGGCCCACATAAGAGGCTTGATAAAATTTAAGGCAGTAGAATTAGGGGGAAAGTGGCGATAGAACCTGGTGCAGGTGGTGAATGGATGCTTAACATACTGGGAGGTTGGCTATAGTGGTGCTCCCCATTCTCAGGGCAGGGTCTGTTGCTCTTCTCAATTTTTACAAATGACCAAAACTTGGGTGTGGGAGTAGCAGTGTAAAGTTTGCCAATTAGATTCGGCAACACATTGGTTAATGATGAAGATATTTAGACTGTGATTAAATGGTTTCTGGATGGCATCGATGGGAGGGTGAAATCAGCATGAGAAAGGCAGATGGAGTTTATTATTAAGTATGAAGGGCTGAACGTAGGAAGATGAATATGGAAAGTCAATGTGCTTTAAACTGTACAACTTATATAGGAGAGCAGGGAGCTCTTGGTGTTCTTCTGTACAAATCCATAAATGTGCAATTTTGTAAACAAACATATGTTTCTTGGAATTATAAATACATTACAAAAGTGGAGACCAGGCTAAAACAGTATAGATCACTGGGTAAGCCTCAGCCATAATATTGAGAACAGTTGTAGAAAAGATGAAAAGGTTTCAGAAAAGATGCAGAGAAGCTGAAGTAGGATGTTGCAGGGGAGGAGGGGCTGCAGTTATAAGGTTCCTAGCAGTTGGTCTGCACTCCTCACAGAATGCTAAAAGGTGACCTGATAGATGTTTTCAACGTCTTGGTGGTGTAGGGCCAGAAAGACTGTCTATGCTGTGCTCCAAAGGATTTTGGAATTGTAAGGTGCAGGGAACAGACAAGACTTTTTTCACTTAAGAGTGGTAAGGTACGGAATGTCTACTCCGAGACTCTGTAAATAATTTGAAAAGGAGAGCTACTGGAGCATGAAGCTCTTTCCAGTGATATCAAGTTCATGGTATTGTTTCAAGTTATTGTAAGGATTTGATCTCAGTTGTGTTGTATTGTTGTGATTGGAGTTGAGCTTTTGGGCTGACTGCAAAAATGTTGACTGATATCTGATTTATCAAAGTGATGGTGACATGAGTTAAAGACTTCTGTGAGTTTCAGATGGATGTTAAGGATCCCCTGTCACTATATATAAAGACCAGGAAATATCCTTGCTCTTCATGCAGCCAGTCCCTGCTGATTAAACATTGATCTTTCAGTGTGAGTGTTAGGAGCAATGGCTCACTCAGAGATAGCAGCAACTGTCGATGCTGGAGTCTGAGATAATAAGGTGTGGAGCTGGATGAACACGGCAGGCCAGGCAGCATCAGAGGAGCAGGAATGTTGACGTTGAGGGTGGGGACCCTTCTTCAGAAGTGGGGGAGGTGAAAGGAGCTCAGAGATAGATAGAGAGGAGGGGTGGGGCTGTGGAAGGTAGGTGGGATGGCCATAGGTGAGTGCAGGTAGGCAGTGGTCGGAATTGGTCAGTGAGGTGAGAGGAGCGGATAGGTGTGAGGGAAGATGGACAGGTTGTGTCAGGTCAAGGAGGCGGGAATGAGAGGGAGGGTTAGTCATGGCCAGGGGTGGGGAGATTTTAAAGCTGGTGAATTCCATGGTAAGGCTATTGGGCTGTAGGCTCCTGAGGCGGAAAATGAGGTGCTGCTCCTCCAGTTTGAGGGTGGTGTCGCTATGACACTGGAAGAGGCCCGGAGATAGCTCAGTTGTTTTTGCTATTGGATACATAAATGCCAGATGCCTTTGTTTTTTGAACCGAAAGAAGTATGGAACATTGTTGCAACCTGCAATGATGTGCTAACCACAGATTCAAAGACTGTTTGAATTAGAGATTGTAATGAATTGGAGATTAAGCAGCCAACCAGGTTTATCAGTGCTGTCTGATGATTAAGGGATTAAAATTTCTGCTTCATCCTACCCCCACTCTGGCAACTTGATCACTTTTGTTTTGTTTGAAATCTTCTGCTGTTCGCCAGTTATTTACAGATCCCACAGATGCTTGTACTAAGAATATACTATACTCAACTCTGACCAACCTTTGCAAAATAGGTTAAGTCGCTAAACCTCTGATATGCCTGTGCAATTGTTCTGGATGCTTGGTAATCCATTCAGACTGCAGTCGTTAAGCTGTGAATTTGCCTCTTCCTTTTGATTGAGCTGCCGCACCTTGGGTCTGTTGACCTAAGGGAAAAGCATTGGCTCAGTTATTGAAATACTATTCAAAAGCTCTGCCAGTGAAGAGTGTGGGTGTGAGCTCTAGAATTCCTCTAGGAATCTTCCAGCTTGTCAGTGACAGCACTGCTCGCTGAGATGAAGTAGAGCAGTTCCACTCAGTATTCAACAAACGTGGAATCCACAGAAATGTAACCGTACACTCTGGTGGGATCATTACTTTTCCGTTCATTATGATGCGATTGATTAACTTGCCAGACACAAACCTACAGATACTGCCTCCCTGACGGTCTGTAATGCATCAAATTGTGGACATACTGGAAACTGTAAAATGCAACCTCATTCTCTGGTTTCTTAGTCCGTAGAACTGGGTTCACTATTCTCAAACTTCCTAGGGTTCAGTGCAACTGTTATATCACACAGTCTTAGAACAGAGGGCTCTCCTGTCACACGCTCCTAGACAATACGTTCAGACTTGGACCTTGCCTGGAAGCGGGACTGAGAGTAATTCACTGATCTCCTCTAATTTCTAAGGTAGCCTCATGTTAATAACCACCAAGATATCACAACAGCCAACACAACAATGTTTGTAGCGGGGACAGTAAGTAGGAACTGCAGATGCTGGAGAATCTGAGATAACAAGGTGTAGAGCTGGATGAACACAGCAAGCCAAGCAGCATCAGAGGAGCAGGGCCTGGAACCTTCTTCAGAAAATGTTGGTGGCTACAATTTTCAGGGGTGTGATCAGGGAACTGATAACACATCTAAAAAGCCTGTTGTCATATTACAGAAATATACATTCTTGAAAGTACCACATGGCCTGACATTTTTCATTCCAGCCACCTCCTTACATGTGCTGAAACTGGCTTGGCAGATACAGAGACCAAGGGTGGAAGAATACAGCAGCAACTGGTAATCAGCCCCACAAGGGGCCGTAACTTTGAGATAGACAGAGCATTACTGTGATTACTTCTCAAACACTGCAGTTTCAGGCTCCAGATTTAAGGAAGGGTGTAAGCACGCTGGAGGTGGTTCAGAGGAGGTTTGCTGCATTGATGTTTGGAAATGAGTGGATTGCCTTATGAGGAAAGACTGTACAAGCTGGACTTGCTTTCAGTGGAGTTAAGAAAAGTGAACAGTCTTACAGCATAGAAACAGACCATTTGGTCCAAGTGATAATGGGAACTGCAGATGCTGGAGAATCCAAGATAATAAAATGTGAGTCTGGATGAACACAGCAGGCCCAGCAGCATCTCAGGAGCACAAAAGCTGACGTTTCGGGCCTAGACCCTTCATCAGAGAGGGGGATGGGGTGAGGGTTCTGGAATAAATAGGGAGAGAGGGGGAGGCGGACCGAAGATGGAGAGAAAAGAAGATAGGTGGAGAGGAGAGTATAGTGGGGAGGTAGGGAGGGGATAGGTCAGTCCAGGGAAGACGGACAGGTCAAGGAGGTGGGATGTGGTTAGTAGGTAGGAGATGGAGGTGCGGCTTGGGGTGGGAGGAAGGGATGGGTGAGAGGAAGAACAGGTTAGGGAGGCAGAGACAGGTTGGACTGGTTTTGGGATGCAGTGGGTGGAGGGGAAGAGCTGGGCTGGTTGTGTGGTGCAGTGGGGGGAGGGGATGAACTGGGCTGGTTTTGGGATGCGGTGGCCCAACCAGTCCATGCTGACCATAATCCCAAACTAAGACAGCCCCACCTGCCTGCAAGATAACAAAGTGTGAAGCTGGAAGAAAACAGCAGACCAAGCAGCATCTTAGGAGCACAAAAGCTGATGTTTTGGGCCTAGACCCTTCATCTTGGCCCATATCCCTCCAACCCTTTCCTATTCATGCACTTAACTAAATTTCTCTTAAACATTGTAACTGTACCCACATCCACCACTTCCTCTGGAAGCTTATTCCACACACAAACCACTCTCATTGTAAAAATAAATTCGCTCACATATCTTTTTAAATCTCTCTCCTCTCACTTTAAACATATGCCCCCTGGTCTTAAATCCCCCACCTTAGGGAAAGGACACCTGTCATTTACCTTATCTATGCCCCTCATGATTTTATAAACTTCTCTCAGTTCACCCCGCAATCTCTTACCTTCCATTGAAAAACGTCCCAGTACATCTTGTCTCTTATTATTAACGCAAATCCTTCATTCCCAGCAACATCTTGGTAAATCTCTTCCGAACCCTCTCCAGCTTAATAATATGTTTCCTCTAATGGGGCAACTTGATCGAATTAAGATCCTGAATGGTCTTGTCAAGGTGGACATGTAAAAGCTGTTTCCTCTCGTAAGTGAGTTCAAAACTAGGGGGCATAGTTTTTAACTTGGACGTCACCCTTTAATGGTCGAGTTGAGGGGAAACTTTGTTTTTCATTTGAAGGAGCGTTAAAATTTTGAAGTTGCTGCCTCAGAAGGACCCTCCCAGCCCACCTTGGTGGTGAGGTCATTGAATATTTTGGTAGATTCTTGTTTGGCACAGGAAACAGAGATTATTGGCGGAGACGTTAATGTGGAATTGAGAACTCAAGCAAGTAATTGGCAGAGCGGGTTCAAGAAGACAAATGGTTGACTTTTGCTCCTGTTTCCTGTGTTCACATGGATCGAGTGAATCACACCCTGATTCACCCACATCGACGCGATAGTCAAGAAAGCACACCGTCTCTTCTTCCTCAGGAGGCTAAGGAAATTCGGCATGTCCACAAGGACGCTTACCTATCTCTATAGATGCACCATAGAAAGCATCCTATCTGGATGCACCACAGCTTGGTATGGCAACTGCTCTGCCCAAGACTCAAGAAACTACAGTGATCACACAAACCAGCCTTCCATCCACTGACTCCATCTATACTTCTCGCTGCCTTGGGAAAGCACCCAATATCATCAAAGACCCCTCCTACCCTGGTTATACTCTCTTCAAACCTCTTCCATGGGGCAGAAGATATGAAAGTTTGAATACATGGACAAATAGATTCAAGAACAGTTTCTTCCCTGCTGTTATCAGACTTTTGAAAGGGCCTCTCAAATGTTAATTCTAGTCTTTCTCTCTGTACCTTCTTTGCGACTGTAAACACTATAATCTGCACTCTGTTCTGCTCCCCGATGCACTTTGCGTGGTGCGATCTGCCTGTTTAGCACACAAAACAACACTTTTCACTGTATCTTGGTGCAAGTAACAACAATCATTCAATCATTCAATCAATTAATTATTGACTCACTTGGATGTCCTGTTTACATGCACCCTCTAATACCATTACCCAGAGTGTCCCCATTAGTTTTAACAGGGAAACTTATGTCACTCAGCACCATCTCACCACCTCCCTTTGTAAAATACTGAAGATGCTGCAAAATCCCAGCTGTGGCCATCAACCCTCCAGCTCTGCAATCGGTTCAAGCCCAGAACCCTCTGAGATATCTTTGCTCAAACTCTGTCATCTTGCATATCCTTGGTTTGAATTGCCCACATGATCAGTGATTGTGTGGGCCCTAAGCTGTGGAATTCCCTCCTTAAATCTTTGTGCCCCTCTCCATTTTGAAAGATTCTTGTTAAAACTGCCTCCACTTCTGCATTTCATCAGCTGCCCTGATAACGCCTTCTGGGCACCATGGTGCCAGTTATTTTTTATACACTCATTGAAACGTGCGCGATGTGGCCATGTTTAAAGGTGCTATATAGGTACAAATAGTTGTTGTAGATTAACAGTCAGAGCCTCGCTTTAACAACCTAATAAAGGAATAGTTTGCAAAACATTCTTTAATTTTATATCTCATTTTAATCGGAGATATTATCACTGAAACAACTGTCCCATATCAAAAATAGTAATAGAACATAGAACAATACAACGCAGAACAGACCCTTCGGCCCTCGATGTTGCGCTGATCTGCGAACTTAAGAACTGTGTTCTTAAGAAAAAAGATAGAAAAATAAAGGAATAAAAGGAGTAGGGGCATGAATAAATGAGAAAATAGAGAAATAAAAATTCAGAACAATTGCCCTTCCAACCCAGTCAGGCTGAACCTTGACGCTAGACCTCCTTGGGTTTCACCCTGAGGCTCTAAATGGGATTTAGAACATAGAACATTACAGCACAGTACAGGCCCTTCGGCCCTCGATGTTGTGCCGACCTGTCATACCGATCTCAAGCCCATCTAAACTACACTATTCCATGTACGTCCATATGCTTATCCAATGACGACTTAAATGTACCTAAAGTTGGCGAATCTACTACCATTGCAGGCAAAGTGTTCCATTCCCTTACTACTCTCTGAGTAAAGAAACTACCTCTGACATCTGTCCTATATCTTTCACCCCTCAATTTAAAGCTATGCCCCCTCGTGCTCGCCGTCACCATCCCAGGAAAAAGGGTCTCCCTATCCACCCTATCTAACCCTCTGATTATTTTATATGTTTCAATTAAGTCACCTCTCAACCTTCTTCTCACTAATGAAAACAGCCCCAAGTTCCTCGGCCTTTCCTCGTAAGACCTTCCCTCCGTACCAGGCAACATCCTAGTAAATCTCCTCTGCACCCTTTCCAAAGCTTCCACATTGTTCTTATAATGCGGTGACCAGAACTGTACACACTACTCCAAGTGCGGCCGCACCAGAGTTTTGTACAGCTTCACCATAACCTCTTGGTTCCGGAACGCAATCCCTCTATTAATAAAAGCTAAAACACTGTATGCCTTCTTGACAATCCTGTTAACCTGGGTGGCAACTTTCAAGGATCTGTGTACATGGACACCGAGATCTCTCTGCTCATCTACACTACTAAGAATCTTACCATCAGCCCTGTACTTTGCCTTCTGGTTACTCCTACCAAAGTGCATCACCTCACACTTGTCTGCATTAAACTCCATTTGCCACCTCTCAGCCCAGCTCTGCAGCTTATCTATGTCTCCCTGCAACCTACAGCATCCTTCGTCACTATCCACAACTCCACCGACCTTAGTGTCGTCTGCAAATTTACTAACCCATCCTTGTACGCCCTCGTCCAGGTCATTTATAAAAATGACAAACAGCAGTGGACCCAACACCGACCCTTGCGGTACACCACTAGTAACTGGTCACCAGGATGAACATTTCCCATCAACTACCACCCTCTGTCTTCTTTCAGCAAGCCAATTTCTGATCCAAACTGCTATATCTCCCACAATTCCATTCCTCCGCATTTTGTACAATAGCCTATTGTGGGGAACCTTATCGAACGCCTTGCTGAAATCCATATACACCACATCAATCGGTTTACTCTCATCTACCTGTTAGGTCACCTTCTCAAAGAACTCAATAAGGTTTGTGAGGCACGATCTTCCCTTCACAAAACCGTGCTGACTATCCCTAATCAATTTATTCTTTTCTAGATGATTATAAATCTTATCCCTTATAAGGTCGGCACAACATTGTGGGCTGAAGGGCCTGTTCTGTGCTGTACTGTTCTATGTTCTATAACCTTTTCCAACTATTTTCAGACAGGGCAAGATTTGTCTTTATAGTTCAATTATCTTTCATCAAAACTGAAAATAGCTGGTCACAGGTGACATTTAGGCTGGAGGGGGTGGTGGTTGGGGTGATATAGAGGGGCGGGGTGCGCAGGGAGCTGAGAGGGGGACAGAGGAAGGAAGTGAACATTCACATGCACCAACACAGTACACGGAAAAAGAGAAGTGGGGAGAGGAGAGAGAGCGCGGGAGAGCGCGCGAGCGAGAGACACAGCGAGCACTCGAGCGTGCGCGCACAGGAGCAAGCACTCGAGAGAGAGCGCGAGAGCGAGCACTCAAGAGAGAGAGATAGAGCGGGAGAGCGAGCACTCGAGAGAGAGCGGGAGAGCGAGCACTCGAGAGAGAGAGCGAGAGTGAGCACTCGAGAGAGAGCACTCGAGAGAGCGCGAGAGCAAGCACTCGAGAGAGAGATCGAGAGCGAGCACTCGAGAGAGAGAGCGAGCGCGAGAGTGAGCACTCGAGAGAGAGGCAGAGAGAGAGAGAGAGAGAGCGCGAAAGCGAGCACTCGAGAGAGAGAGCGAGCGCGAGAGTGAGCACTCGAGAGAGAGGCAGAGAGAGAGAGAGCGCGAAAGCGAGCACTCGATTTCATCCCATAATTTGAGATTTATCTATTTTTAAGTCTGTCAGGCCACTGAGAACCACCCCCATGTCTACGCTAACTCAAGTATGTATATCACAGACATTCTTACTGATTTCTATACCAAACATCATTTTTCTCACCAGTGAACACTGACCCAAAGACCCCGTTCACGTTCTAACCTACGTCTTCTGGATCCTCGCACAAATTACAGTTGTGCTGTTTGATAGGCTCTACCCTTACTCTTAATTTGCTTGGCAAATAACTCAGGATTTTCCCGTGGTTAGCACTGCTGTCTCACAGCACTAGGCACCCCGGTTCAATTCCAGCCTCGGGCAACTATCTGTGTGGAGTTTCCATATTCTCCCCATGTCTGTGTGGGCTTGCTGCGGTTTCCTCCTCCAGTCCGAGGATGTGTAGGGTAGCTGGATTGGCCATGCTAAACTGCCCATAGTGTTCAGGGCTGTGTGGGTTTTAGGGAGAACGGGTCTGGGTGGGATGCTCTAAGGTTCAGTGTGGACTTGTTGGGCTGAAGGGCCTATTTCCACACCATAGGGATTCTATTATTTTACCTGCCATTCTTTGTTCATACCTGTCTTTTTTGCTCTCCTAATTTCCTTTTTTGGTTTCCCCATGCACATTTGGTACTCTGCTCAGACTCCTGTTGTCTTGAGCACCTGGTATCTACTGTAAGCCCTCCTTTTGCTCTCTATCCAATGTTTTGTAGTCCTTGATATCCACTGTTTATTGGGTTTGTTGGTCTCACTCTCTATCTTTCAGGAACATGTCAGTCTTGGACTGTGTCTCTCCTTGAATGCTTCCCGTTGCTGTAACAGGTTTACTTAAAAGTGTCTGCTTCTAGACTACCCTGGCTAAATCATATCTGATGCCATTAAAATGAGCTTCCCCAACCAGTTTAGAACTTTGATTTCAGGCCCATCCTTGCCCTTTTCCATAACAATCTTGAATCTAAGGGAGTTCGGCTCGCTGTCTGCAAAATGCCCGGCTTTAGTACGTCAAATTAAGCCCAGGACTGTTCCCTGCCTTATAAGGCCCTTCCACAAATTGGCTTATAGAGCTCTCCTGGATGCATTTTAAGCTTCCTCTAAACCTTTCCTGTAATGGCAGCCCCAGTTAATGTTGAGGATTGTGAAATCCCCTGCTATCACTATCCTACCATTTTTACACGTCTCTGAAATCGGCCTGCTCTTCTATTTCTGTCAGACTGTTAGGAAACCAATGGTACTCCTTCCCAGAAAAGTGATTGTTCCCCTTATGGCTTTTAAGATCTTAGAAGCCGTATGAGTAGATGTCAGAGATAATAGGTAATAATAGTAGATAATAGTAGATGTCATCCCTCTTTACCGCTTTAATAGATTCCCTGACCAATGTTGCAACACATCCTCCAGTTTTATCTGCTCCTCTGTCTCACCTGAAGACCTTATGTCATCGAGTCTTACAGCATGAAATCCCAGAATATTGAGCTGCCAGTCCTGTCCCTCTCCCAATCATATGCCCTCAACTCATCTGCCTTGCTTGTCAGACTCTTCCTTTCAAATAAACATCATCCAGTCTTGTCAAAATCCCTTGTTCCTTAAATGGCCTATTTTTAAGCCTCTTGACTCACTTGCCATCTCTTCGAATTGTGGCCCTTCGTCTCCACTCACCTCGAACCTTCTCCCTGGATCCCTCTCTCTCATAGCCAGGTATTTGTGTGAGTGGCCCAGTTCAGCTTTTCAACCCTGCTGATGACCGCACCCCCCCGACCCCACCGCCAACCTCCTTCCCCACGATGTTGATATTGGCGAATTGCGAGATTGTAGTGCCAATGAATGTCAAACACAGTCAGTCAGATTTTCTGGTGTTGGCGATAGGTATTGCCTGATGTTTGTAAAATGTGAAAATCACTTAGCATTTGCCAAGCCTGAATGTCAATTGAGGCTGGCTGCATGCTTTGGCGGAGGTGATGGTCTAGTGGTGTTAATGCAGAAACCCAGCTAATGTTTTGGCGACCCTGGTTCAAATCCCACCATGGCAGATGGTGGAATTTGAATTGAATAAAAATCTGAAATTGAGTCTAATGATTACTGTGAATCCCTTGCCGATTGTGGAAAAGTTAACGTCCTTTAGGGAAGGAAACTGCCTGGCCCGGCCTACGTGTGAATCCAGACCCAAACATTGTGGTTGACTCTGAACTGCCCTTTGGGAAATTAGGGATGGTCTATAAATGCTGCCGGGCCAACGATGCCCTCATCCCGTGAATGAACTTTTTAAAAAGAGTGGGCATGGACTGTTTTGATATTCCAGACCCTTGTCATCTAGCTTTTTATGCGGAGTAATACTGTGTAATCATTGATAAGTTTTCTTTGTTTGTTCCTCTTGATGTTAGTGTGCTGGGGATCCTTGTTGCCACACTTCGTCAAATACAGTCATTTGTGCCTAACTTGTGAAACGTGGTCCTTTCTCCATATTTGGAAGTCAAGAGGATCATGTAGAACCTGAACTGAGCATCAGTGAACAGGTTAAGGTGACTAAGTGCCATTTGCAGTACCCTCAGAGAAGCCTTCCAGCATTTTGCAAGCACAATAATTAGAATGGTGATTTTGGGTTGAGAAGTGGCAGGTGACATTCGCATCCCACAAATGCCAGGCTGTGACCATCACCGATAAGAGACAATCCAACCACTGAATCTTGACATTCAATGGTGTTACCATCACTGAATCCCCCACTATCAACATCTTGGGGTTTACCATTGACCAGTGACTCAACAGGACACATCACATAAGTGCAGTGGCTATAGTCACAGGTCTTAGGCTAGGAATATAGTAGCAATTAATTTGCCTCCTGAATCCTCAAAGTCTATCCACCATCTACAAGGAGCAAGGCAGAAGTGTGATAGAATACTCCCCACTGGACTGAATGGGCGCATCTCCAACAACACTCAAGAAGCATAACACCGTCCAGAAGGAAGCAGCCTGCACCACACCCACAAACATCCACTCCCTCCAACACCGACGCTCAGTAGCAGCAGTGTGTACTATCTACAAGATGCACTGCAGAAATTCACCAAAGATCCTCAGACAGCACCTTCCAAACCCACGGCCACTTCCATCTGGAAGGACAAGAGCAGCAGATATATGGGAACACCGTCACCCGCAAATTCCCCTCCGAGCCACTCACCATCCTGACCTGGAAATACATTGACATTCTTTCATTGTCGCTAAGTCAAAACCCTGGAATTCCCTCCCAAAGGGCATTGTGGGTCAACCTACAGTATGGTGCATGAAGGCAACTCACCACCATCTTCTCAAAGGCACCTAGGCCAGGCAGCAACACCTGCGTGCCAGAAGTAGAATTTTAAAAATTGCCTTGCTTTTTATGGACAGAACAGACTCTGGCAACATTCCACATCGTCAGGAAAATAAAATCTATTGATCAAAGAGAGAATTGATTTAACTTTGCTTGATGTGAATGCCCAGCAAATGAGTTAGAAGAAGGTACATTGTTGCAAGTGGAGCTTTGCCAAAAAGAGAGAGATTCTGAAGATATCACACAAACATGCTCACATTGAAATGTCTTCCTTTTGAGATACCTATCACTATCATCTTTAGTCCCACGTTCCCCAATGTATCTCAGCAACATGAGGCACAGTTAGCTTCAATGAATAGCAATGCATCAAACAGTACTTGTGGAGTCATTATCAAAAGAAAATTCTCATTTGTATCTCCCAAACAGAATGATAAATCGGTTGAGAAACCATCTTCAACTGCCTGCTCCTAAAAATTGCATTTCTAATTGAACCAACTGGTGTAAAATATAAAATGTAAGATGTAGAAAATGCTTGAAGCTTGTCCATCGGCCTAGCTGCTTGAAATTTCAATATCACCCCATACCCTAAAATTCATAAAGATGAGTTCTCCATCTGATTCCATGTCTAGCGTTGTGTAATGGTAACAAAAGGCTTTCTGTACACCCTAATTTTAATGCACCAATTGTAATTTCTGATTTGTCCTGGTATTCCATTCTGGTGCTCGCCCCACTGAGGAAATTTTGCTTTATGTTCCAACCTTTACTGATATCCTCCATTCTTTATGGAATCTTCATTGTACATTTTATATTCTCCCTTCAGCCTTTTATAATAAGGTGATCATTATTTCTTCAGTGTCATTTCCTCTTAATCTGCTTGGTCATTGATTTCATTCTCTCCAGCTCATTTCCATGCTGGTATCTGTTGAGTTCTTTACAGTCTGTGCGTTTTCTGACATAATCAGAATTTATTTTCACGTGTACTCAAGTATAGGAACACATAATACAGTGAAAAGCGTACCAACCTGCCATTCACTGGTGCTATCTTGTTTACAAAACCAGAAGTTTAAAAAAAAAGAAATAAAAGTAAGCCAAAAGTAAGAAAAATGCCAATATCTTAAAGTCTAAGTGTTAGCTTTATAAAGGTGTTTGGCATTTGATTTAACCACGTTTTAAGCCTTCCCAGTCTGGGTCACTGAGTTGAATTCTTTAAGCTATATCTTTTGTTACCTTTTTCTTAAATTACTTGAGACGATGCTGAATCATGGTGACCAGTCAAAGCTTTTCATTATTTTATTGTATTCTTACTGTCAAACTTGATATGACAATGAAGTCATTAATTAACTAATTGTCAATAAACTTAACTGCAATATTTAATAATTTCTTGTTGCACCTCCCCCTCCTCATTTATTTTGAGCACGCGTTTGTTACAGCTTAACAACCTGAGTATTAAAGTTGCCTTAATTACCACCTCGCATACCCATCTGATCACCACTGTTCACCAAATGTTAACTCTAGCCTGAGCACCTACATGGGAGATCCTCTCAATCCTTTGGCCCCACACTGGTTGTTTCATGCTGTCAAGTCAGTCTGCATCATCCTACTGAACCATAGGGCTACTGTCTGATCAGAGAGGGTTTAAACCTGAGGGGCACCACACCTCAGGCAAGGAAAGAGCTTGAGAAGGAGACCCCTTCATGGGAACCTTAGCCTGAATTGAATCCATGCTGTTGATGTGATTCTGCATTGCAAATCAACCTTTTTTGTTATTTTATAACGCTTCAAGCAGTATCTAAGGAAATTCACATGTGCTGGAAAACACTCTAGATCCTTATTTTCACTGGAGCATTTTAAGTGAGACTTAATAGATGTCAATATTTTGACATTTTTATGGCTCAGAATTGTACAAACACCATGCAGAGAGCACGTGCACAAAGATAGAAACAAAGCCATTCACAAGCAATGGAAGCAGCTGCCCCATCCATGGTTAACCCTGACCTGTGGTTCCTTAAGGGGTCACGAAGTTACAGCTAACAAGGTGTGGAGCTGAATGAACACTGTAGGCCAAGCAGCACCTGAAGAGCAGGAAAGCTTGCTTTCTTGCTCCTAAGATGCTGCTTCGCCTGCTGTGTTCATCCAGCTCCACATCTTGTTATCTCAGATTCTCCAGCATCCGCAATTCCCATTATCTACAAAGTTACAGCTGCATGTTTATGAAGTGTCCTCACTGACATCATTGTCTCTATCACTCTCCAACAGCCAGCTGTCTGTCACGGATTCAGGCGTCAAAATGGCTGTGTTCCTATAATTTTGGTATCACATTGAGCTACACTGTCAATGTACATGCTCCATCCCTAAGCTGGTACCCTGCTTGCCCATGTGAGCCCTGTGGTGAGGATAGGGCACATTCTGTTTCCTGTGGATTGCTGGGTAAGAGGCCAGCCATGGAACATAGTGACATGTGCAACCGCATATTGAGACCTGTCCAGGCTCCTAAAGTCTTTCTGATGTATTTCCAAGTCAGGACAGTGAATAGTTTAAAAGGGAGATTGAAGGGGGTGGCGTTCCCATGTGTCTGCTGCCCTTGTCCTTCTAGTTGTAAGTGGTTGTGGATTTGGAAGGTGCTGTCTAAGCATCATTGGGGAGTTTCTGCACTGCATCTTGCAGGTGGTACATTTTGCTGTTACTGAGCATCGATGGTGGAGGGAGTGGACGCTTGTGGGTGCGGTGCCCATCAAGGGGGCTGCGTTGTCTTGGATGGTGTGAAGCTTCTTTTGACTGTTGTTGGAGCTGCACCCATCCAGGCAAGTGGGAAGTATTCCATCACACTCCCGACTCGTGCCTTGCAGATGATGGACAGGTTTTGAGGAGTCAGGAGATGAGTTACTCCACCATAGAATCCCCAGGCTCTGATATACAACCTTATTTCTTTAAATGAGTCTTCAATGTCTCACTATCTTCTCCTCCCTGTTTGAAGATTCTTTTATATCTGGGAATGATTGTCTTTCACCACCTTCTTTGCCAGGATCTAGATTGTAAGTAGGATGCTACTCCAGAGGGAGAGTTCGATACCTGTAAGTAGCTTCTCCAAATCAGTCACTCAGGTATGCCGAAATAAACAAAGTCAATTTGTCATCACAGTAAAGAAGAGAAAGTAATTTGCTCACTTACAATATTCTGGTTTATACTGATCCACTGGAGAAAGCAGTTCAGTGCAGATTCATGAAGGTTTCTTGTCTGCAGAAAGTGTTACCCTGAGAGCAAGTTTCAAAACTCTCATAGGTGACCCAAACCTGGAAGTAATTTGAGTGATGAGGTGTGCAATGACCAGCTTTGAGACTGAACACAAGCTGGTGGAATGGGCAGTACAGTAGTTGATGAGACGTAATGCAGCAAAGTGTGAAATGTTACATTTTGGTAGGATGAGCAAGAAAAGCAATTTAAGTGGTGGTCACAATTCTGAAGGGATGTAGAAAGGAGGAATTAGTATTTTGGTAGTGTCTGGGAGCTCATGTTCTGAGGATATAGATTTATATAGATTTGAATTGCACCATTTATGACACAAGGAGAAATTTGGATTCAGTAAAAACAAAACTGAAATTAAAACTTTGTCTAATGGTAATTGTTGTTGATTGTTATAAGAAGCTCATCTGGCTAACTAATGTGCTTTAGGGAAGGAAATCTGTCATCCTTACCTGGTATGGCCTACAGGTGACTCCAGACCCATAGCAATCCCCTCTGAAATGCCCTAGCAGGACACATCGATCAGGGGCAGTGGGGAATAGGCAATAAATTCTGGCTTAACCACTGAAGCCCAATAAAAGAAAAGGACCTGAGGATATATGTGCAGAAAACATTGAAGGTGGCAGGGTAGACTGAGAAAGTGGTCAACAAGGCGTTTGGCCTTCGAGGTAGAAGCATTGACTACAAAAGAAATGAAGTTGACATGAATCTTTATACACACTGGTTTATCCTCAACTGGAGTATTGTCTAATTCTGAACACTACACCTGAAGGAGGATGCAATGCTTTTGGACATGGGCACAGCAGCTACATGATAAAGATTCTATGGGCACATCACTGTCATACGTGGGTATGTCGGAGGAACCACAGTTGTTCCCCTCAGAGAAGCTTGAGAGCAATTTGGAGTGACAACCATGAATAGCATAGACAGAGAGATTGCTCCCATCGATGGAAAGTCAAGAATGATAAGTCAACGATGCAAGGTGACTGGCAAAAGAAACAATTGTAACATGAGGAAACATCTTTTTAACGCAGCCAGCGGTTAGGATCTGTAGTGCACTAACTGGGAATGTTGATGAAGGCAGATTTAATCAGGATTTTTCAAAGGGGAATTGGATAAGCATCTGAAGAGGAAACTCATCCAGAGAGGAAACTTGCAGAGCAGTGTCCTGGAAACTGCATTAATTGGGGAGCTGGATGCTTGCCCCTCCCTGAATTACCTGTTTTCATCTGACTGATAAATGGCAGTGCAATGTGTTCAATCCATGTGTGAATGTTTGAAGTTACAGTGCTTCTTTGCAACAACTAATAAAGCTGAGATAACAAGGCGTAGAGCTGGATGACACAACAGGCCAAGCAGCATCAGAGGAGCAGGAAAGCTGACGTTTTGGGCGCCTAGACCCTTCTTCAGAAATGAAGAAGAGTCCAAAAGGGTCTAGGCCCAAAACATCAGCCTTCCTGCTCCTCTGTAGCTGCTTGGCCTGCTGTGTTGATCCAGCTCTGCATCTTGTTATCTCAGATTCTCCAGCATCTGCAGTTCCTGCTATCTCTGTAACTAATGAAGCTGCCAATTAAGGAGCATGTGTGCTGCTCTCTCCTTGACTGAAGAACAACTTATGCAACAAAATTGATACATATGTGTAGGAGGCAAGAATTTCTGTGACACAGTGATTCAGTTTTAACTGGGTAGTGGAGTACATGCGTTGGGGATCTGTATTACCATCCACTCCTTTGTTTGCACTAATGGCTCCAAGGTGGGGAATATTTCAATGATGACCTAATGATTACAAATGCTCACATACTCATCCCATCATTGTTGGATGTAACTCACCCAATATAAATTGGGTTTCGAGTGTTGTAGGAGAGGAGTACGTTGATCAGCTCAAACGTATTGATGAAAACTCTTCTTCAGAATTTTTTTTTTCAGAAGCTTCCTTCTGTTTTCTCATTGTTGTTTCATTGTAGTCTTCAGAAAAAAGAAGGGTCTAGGCCCGAAACGTCAGCCTTCCTGCTCCTCTGATGCTGCTAGGCCTGCTATGTTTATTCAGCTGTACACCTGGTTATACCAGATAAGGAGGGACTGCCTTACGAGGAGAGGTTGAGTATGTTGGACCTGTACTCAATGGAGCTAAGAGGAATGAAAGCTGACCACGTTGAAATATACAAAATTCTTGGAGGATTTAACAGTGTAGGTGTGGAGAGGTTGTTTCCCCTTGTGGGAGAGCCTAGGACCGGAGGGCATCACACATTAAGACAGATTAAGACAGAGATGAGGAGGAATTTCTTCTGGAGGTAGCGAATCTGAGGAATTCTTTACCGCAAAAGGATGTTGAGTTTGGGTCATTTAAGTCCATTTAAGGCTGAGATAGGCAAATTTTTAAGCAGTACGGGAAACAAGGGTTATGAGGAAAAGGCACGAGAGCAGAGTTGAGGATTATCAGATCCGCCATTGATCTCATAGAATGGTGGAGCTGCCTCAATAAGGTTGAGTGGCGTACTTCTGCTTCTACATCTAATGGTCATGTCATCTTATTGCTGCTGCGGTCATCACAGGGTTTTGAGAAGTTAGTGAGCACTGAGCCAGCATTCATCCAAAGAACTAAATATTCAATGTTCTTGTAATGAATCTATTTCGATAATTATGTACACGCTTTCACCACAGTTACAGAGTGAATTCCTGTTGTCAGCATCTCATTTGCTGTAAATGGGATTTTTGAAAATGTGCGATGGAGAGGAAATTAAAATTCCTAACTTATGAGACAAATAGAAAAGGTTGAATGTTTTATGCATGAATATGGAACCTCATGCTGCTTTCTGTGTGGGCAGTGAAAGGACTGCATGGAGAGGCTGCAAAATGAGCTGCTCTGCAGCATGTATCACACTTGGACCATCCATCATTTTCGACGGGAAGTTATGCCACCAGTTGCCAATAACTCCTCCTGGAGCTTTCACCATGTGATGTCCTGTTATGACCTGATCCACTCCAGTTCTCTCATCATTGCCACCCACCATGTTCATCATTGGTGCACACCCTTCCTACACCAATCACAAAGCAGAGAGATTCTCTGTTACCTTGTTGGATGACCTGTGACTATCAGCCAAGGGCAAGAATTTTCCACCAATGGGTTTATAACTAATTTGTTCAAAACATTTGTTCAAAAAAACACTCTTTTCTTTCTCAATGATTTTAAACAACAACATGCTAAAGATTTAATCTTTCATTCCTAGACAATCTTTAGTGTGTTGGCACCCACCGTGGAAATAACCCTGTTTTTTTTAGGGGGTCAGCCTATATTTGATTTGTGTTTACGTTACAGGATGTTGGTGTTACGGGTTGGACTACCACTAATTGTCCTTCCCAAATTGCGAAGAGAGCAGTTAAGGGTCAACCACGTTTCTGTGGGTCTTGAGTCACATGTAGACCAGACCAAGTAAGGACTGCAGATTTCCCTCCCTGAGCGAACCAAATGTGGTTTTATGACAATTGACTGTGGTTTCATGGTCACTGTCGGCTAGCATTTTATTCTGGATTTTTGTTTTGAATTTATAGGGGAGGCAATGGCCTAGTGGTATTATCACTGGGCTGTTAATCCAGAGACCCAGATAAAGTTCTGGGGAGAGAGATAATGGGAACTGCAGATGCTGGAGAATCCAAGATAACAAAGTATGGAGCTGGATGAACACAACAGGCCAAGCAGCATCTTAGGAGCAGGAAAGCTGACGTTTTAGGTCGAGACCCTTCTTTTCTATGGATCACCATCTCTTACAGGAACAAATCCAACTTTTAATTCGATTTGATTGAAATTTCAATTGATTTTATTTTGTAATAAACAGCTGATTTGCAGTGTTACTTCAGGAGCTGGGCTACTAATTGTAAACATAACCCTGTGTGTGTCAGTGGCTCAGTTCGTGAGGGCAGTGGTGGATGTGGTGCTGAGTTCCAACCTCAGTCTGGTTCAGTTCATTCACATCACAGTTAAGATCGAGATTTCACGCCTTTCATTCACACCTTAAGTTCACTCATCCCCCTAAATCCTAGATTTCCTTCTCCTACCTTTTGTCATGTTTCACTACCTCTCCTCCATTGAGATACTTCTCTCTGTTTTAGATAATCTGTTGTCTTATTTGGCTTGCTTTTTGAGAGCACACTGAAAAGTATCCAGGTGCATTTTATTATTCAAGATTTATCCTGACCGGCCTTGACAGGATTCTTGCAAAGGCAATGTTTGCTCTAATGGGAGAATCGAGAGCTGAGTGTCACCATGTAAAATTCAAGGGTCACCCATTTAAATTAGGGAGGAGGAGAGACCTTTATATTTGCTGGGTGCTGTGAGTCTTCGGACCTGTCTTCATCCAAGCAAGGTGTAAGCAATTTCTTTTATTTTTTCGAGGATAGATCCTTGTTAAATAAGGGAATGAGAGGTTCCGAGCAGATCAGCCGTGATCCTTTTGACCAGTAGAAGAGGCAGAAGGGGGCAAATGGCTTACGGCTGCACCTAACTACGTTCATTACAGGTGCTGTATAAATATATGGAATTGTTGCCCAATTGATGAGTTTGAGTTTCTGTGCATTAGGGTGTCTTGAATGAGCCAAAATATTAACGCTCATGGTGACCCTTTTCTGCTGTCACCTATTGGCAACATTATTGAAATGACTCCCATTGATGAGTGTCCCCTTTCTTGTCTAACTTAAACACTGGTAACGCGTGTAGGAAAGCTTATTTTGTTATAGATTTTAGAATACAGCAGGAGAAAAGAAAAATCTGCTATGATAATTGCCAATTCAGTGCAAAAGAAAATTACGCTTTGTAATTGGGAAAATGTATCAAAACCAATTTTGCTGACTTGTTATTTGAAATGAGCTTTATTGTAATACTTGAGAGGATTAGCATGAATATTAGAATGAAATGGAGCTTTTCTCTGAATTGGACATGAGTTGCTGCTACTGTTAGTATTGATGGGAGCTTAATAGGATTAACTGGCGCTGTTGTCATTATGAGGTGTAGCTGCTGTGAGAAGAAGTCTTGTTTGTACTCAGGCTACTTCTGCTGCAGCTTATTCCAGCTTCCAAATCAGCCAACAATAAACAATCATAGTATTTTTGTGTTTACAACGATTTTCTTTTTCTGGGGGTGAGAGATGTTGGTGTTCTGGGCAAGAAACTTTATCCCAAAATGCCTTTCTTTCATTTCATTGCTAGTGTTAGTATCAGTGTTCTAATCATTTGAAGAGTTCAGTGGTTCTCTTTGTACATGGCCTGATTTTTGTTATAATTTCAAAAATAGACTTTATTCATAAAAGATGTTAGTATATATAGTCACAAGTGCAGTTTGGTTCTATGCAGTAGCATGTCAAAGAAATGAACACATTGCAGTTTGACTGTATCCAAACAAACCATTATATCTCTTACACACACAAGACTATATTTATGTGCATTTGAGGCAGCGGGAGGAATGGATAACTGAACCAGCAACACAGCCGAGAATCTGGAAGACCCCACTTATCTCCATTGCCAATTTATATCTGAAGATTTTGTGTTTGAAGTGACTGTGTTTCATCTTAACCAAGGCCAGGGTTCAGACTGTGGGGCTTGACATTAAATGGCCAGTGGTCCCATTTGCAGCTTGTTGGTTGTATATATTAATCTAAAACTTCGCTGGGTTAACTGAAATAAAGTTAAATAAGGTAAATGGAATGAGAAGGAGAAAACATACGAAGCCTGATGATGACCCAATGATTAGAAAAGTCACTGGTTTATTGTGTTGGTGTGTTTTTTTCTGTTTTTGTTTACACCAAGAAATGAACTGGTAGAACTGTTGCAGTAACTCTGAAAAAGCTGCAGGTTTATTTAAGACACTGTTAATCAGATGTGATAATATGGGCTATTTATCAGCTAAATTTGTGAGTGTCATAGAATTGTGTCTTGTCAATATCATATAGTTGTTTGGATGCCATAAAAGTGGTGAATGTAAACTACGCTGGGGTCAGAGGTCAAGAAAAGCAAGAGACAAGCTCTTTCCAAGGAGATATTATCAGTCTTAATGAGATAATTGATCAAACCAACATGGAAATCATGGCACCTTTGTGACGCTGGTCAGTGGTGAAACTGATCGTTTGTTGTGTTTATTAACTGCCTTTGAACTGAGTGGCTTGCTGGGCCATTTCTGCAGGCAGTTCAGAATCGACCACCTTACTGAATGTTGATAGTCAAGATAGTGTAAATGCACAGCTTCTTTGTGTGGAGGAAGAGTATAAAAAGCCTTTGCTTCTGAGCAAGTATACCTTGCTTAGGCAGGTCAACTAATCAACAACTAGAAGGTGAGAGGGAGAAGACTGAATTATCTGGTTTGATTTTCAGATGGATCCATGTAAAAGGGTTCACCTTTAATAATTGCAAAAGTCTTACAAAGTTTACGGATTTTCTTGTGGCATACCTTGCTTTTACAAAGAACATTTGGTATAGTCCATGATTAGAACTGTCTTGGGTTATAGATATCTAGAATAAACCAGATGCACCAGGGAAAGTGGGAATAACAGCTACCAGATGATGTGTCGTCCAATTTGGAGGTGACATTGAGATGAGCTGACTACTTTTGCGTTAAACGCATTTTCAGATATGCGTAGTGGTGATGTTTTGGTTTTGCCTTGAGGTGCTGGTTCTGCAGGACGGCCTGTTACCTGATATGGGGTAGCAGTGATATTGGCCAGGTCTAGGTTGTTAGCTATACATTGTATACATGATTCCATACGCATGCAACAATGGCGCATATAAGCGAAGAGATTTCCTGGGAGGTGGAGAGAGAATGCAGGTCAATGGTAAATTCTAATGGTTTCTCCAACGGCAGTTGTCTTGGTGGAGCAGACAAGGTTCTTCTTCCAGTGGAGGTTTGAGATTATCACCCACACAACCAAATGGGATGCAGTATAATAACTCTCTAAAATATGGCGCCTCCAACTGGACAGCATTCTCTCAGTTTCACACAAGAGTGTCACTCCCAATTGTTTAATAAGAAAAGGAATGTAGGAAGAGCTTGAACCTTGAACTTGTTCCATCATTATGGGATGTGGTGGTGAAGTCATAATGTCACTGGATTAGTAACTCAGAATCCTCAGTTGATGGTCTGGGAATGCAGGTTAACCTTACCGTGGCAAGTAACCCTAATGTCAGTATGTAATCTTTGCCAACTGTCATAAAGACCCATCTTGTTCGTTAATGTCCTTTCAGAGGTTGATTATGGCCTGCACGTGACTCTCAAGATGCAGTAGGGTGGTCGATTCTGAACTGCCTGCTGAAATGGCTCAGCAAGCCACTCAGTTCAACGGCAGTCAGTAAACATTGGCCATACCTCCAACACCTACGTCTCCCAAGTAAATAAAAGCAGAGACAGTTCAGCAAGTTTGAGGCTGTCAGAATCCTAAGTCTGATTACCTGGCTTTGGTCCATATTTCTTCATTCCATTGGTTCGTGTTAAAAAAAATCGATAAACCTCAGATTTAAAAGGTGTTTTAAAATTTACAACTGATCTAACCCTTGTAATTGGTGGAAGAATATGCCAAAATTCTATCAAGCTTTGTGGGAAGGAATGCTTCGCTAATTTCATTCCTGCAGGATCTGGCTAGTATTTTTAGAACAATAACTCCCTCATCCAAGACTCCCCATGCAGTCCTTTTTTTCCCCCCCTCGATCTATCCAATGTATTCTTAATATCTGGAAATCATCCATCAAGTCACCCTTTAGCCTTCTAAATTGCAGTTCATAAAATCATAAAGTCCCTACAGTGTGGGGGATTCTTGCGACCTTGTTCCCTACTGTTCTAGATGTAAAGGCCAGATTTTGATTATGTTTTCTTGATTTTTTTTGGTCATTACATTTTGATGCATTGTGTGCATGGATTGCTAAGTGTCCTTGACCCTCTCCTGTTTTGAGCTTTTTAACCATTTAAGATAACACCTATTCCATCCTAATATGCCCTTAAGACTGAGGTGAGAATGCAGTTAGATGATCAAACCAGTGGTGAAACACATTTATTTGGAAGCTTAAATTCAGTGGCAAAAAATAGTCCTTTTGCTCTTATATACATTATTTTCTCATGATGTTTTCTCCATTTCCTCTTGGACCATAAATATTTTATATTTTAAAGACCACATCTTTTTATTTTTCTATAGTATTTGTTTATGGACTGAAATGGAAAAGGATTCTTTTCATAGCTAGGCATTGGGGGAAGATTGGTTGTACTTTTGAAAACAGGCTACTTGACCTCATTGTGAGTTCAATTTACACAGCTGCTTTGCAAGCTATGGGGAAGGGGAGATAGGCTAGCAAGGTGAGGACATACGTGGAAGTTCAGCCAGCAACAGGTAGCTCATTGGTTTGTCATAGTACCCAGTTGCGAATGCCAGAGGTCATCTGCTGGACTTCTGGTGCTCCCTGGGCAGGGGAACACATTGGGTTTACAGGATAAGAGAGAAATGCCTTCAGAGTGCTGGAAATGTTAGTTTTCTGTGTCTCTATCTCTCTTATACTGAAGCATCTGAAACCTGAACAAAGCCAGTTATTTTCTCCAGCCAATTCTTAGAGACTGTTTCCCTTAACCAGAGACTTTGTAATTAGTGCACCAGTTGCCCCGTGCCTTTTGCGAAGAAGTGAAAGAGCCTGAAGACAGGGGATCAAAGAATGTAAGGTATTGGGAAACAGAAGAAACATCTCATTGAAGCCTGTGAGCTGATTTCCTCACTCACTCCACCCCATAACACCATGTCCATCTGTATGCATATATAAAGGGTTTTAAATGGGTTAGATTTTCAACTAACAGAGTTATCTGTTGATAGTTTTGTTTACTTTTGGCTGAAACAAAGTTATTTGTAATAAGTAGCAATTCTTGTTAACAGTAAGAACCTGGTCAATGTTTTCTGTTTATTTGATTCCAACAGACAGGTAAATTGGAAACTTTGATGAATTCATTAACTTTTGTGGTGAACCTGAAAGCTGAAGCATAAACACACTTAACTAAGTGGGCTATAACAATGCCAAATGCACGATTTGAGGGCTGTCATCACTTAGTACAAAATTCTACCATTTGCTCAGTTATTTACCAAGAGAAGCTAAACCCTGAAGCACACCTTAAAATGAGCTTTACATGATTGTTAGTCTGCCCTAGTCCACTGCTTCTAGATTTAGGGAATTTGTTGAGTTGGAAAATCTGTATCTGATCAGATTGAATCCTTATGAGGCTGTAACCTGCACTGAGAGTGGATAGTGTGATCAATGTAAACTGTGAGACGCCAGTCATTTAGTGATAAGTTTGAGTCTGCAGTAAAGCAATAGGGTTTGCCCTTTCTGATAAGGACATCAACACAGCAGAACCTTTCCTGAAGAATGTGCCATCTGTTGGGAAGAACTCAGGGTTCACAATAATTATAAATTCATACCCACTCAGAATGTGAAATCACTGTTGCATGCATGAGTATTAATCCTGTCATCAGTGGGTACAAAGCATCAATATTCTGATGCAATTGCACAGGACTGTACAGACACATTGCATTGGGATATGTGCACATGCTGTCCAGGTGGATGCAAAGGGAATTAAATGCAGCAAATAATGTAACTTGCCTGAATGAATAAGTATGACTGTTAAAATTGAGGTCAAAGAATTAGCCCGAGGAAAGGGAAGTGTAGATTCACTCGATCAATTTGTTTGTGTGTCTGTTGATGACTTTCTGTGGTTAAGCCTAGATTGGGTAGAGAGTAAAAGGAACGATTTTTAAACAGAGGATCAGACATTTTAAAGCATTGAGTAAAACGCCCTGTTCAAATGTTGAGGACAGAATGACCCCATGCTGAGAGCAAGGTGGGTAATGGTATGAAATGTGAGTAAATCCAGGGAGACAGAAAACAAAAAACGTTAAAGAAAAATCTTTTCAGTTTTCCCCTTAAAGTGAGATTAGAACCTCACCGACAAGCAGGGACTGTTAGTATTTCCATCTCCTGAATGACCCAGCTTGCCTCATGCACCATGAGATTCTCCCCTCAACTCTCCTTAGAAATTAGACAGTGGCAGTACCCAACATGAAGGTTTCTGTGGCTACTGGTGGATGCAGATTGGCATTGAGCTCTTTTGTTTTCACCAATGTGACCTTGGACCTCCATGGACACCGTTAGCCTCATCCATGGAAGTTAGCATTGGCAAGCCTCTAGCTGCATCCCATCCTAGCTGTTCTCGGACCAGCTCAAACCCACTTCAGGACCTCACTTTGCAGCTCAGGAAAACCTTTGACTTGCGTGCTCCTGCCAAGTCCACATGCCCCCGTAGCTATCTCCTATGTATGCACAGAGTGCATCGTACAATGCTGAGCTTCCAGTCTTAGTGCTCCCTCTCTCTACACTTACTCAGAGGCTACCAGCAATGTAGCCAGGGGGCAGGAGGGTTAGCAACGGGAGAGGATGAGGGTGGGAGCGAGCTACTGAGCAAAGACGCTGCATGCAAGAGAGAGGTTAGAGGCACCATAGAAAACATTTCATCAGGATGCATCACAGCATGGTATGGTACCTGCTCTGCCCAAGACTGCAAGAAACAACAGAGAGTTGTGAATGTAGCCTGGTCCATCTTACAAACCAGCCTTCCATCCATTGACTTCATCTATTCCTCCCGCTGCCCCAGGAAAGTTACCAACATAATCAAAGACCACTCCTATCCCGGTTGTACTCCCCTCTAGCCTCTTCTGTCAGGCGGAAGGTACAAAAGTTTGAATACATGCTCCAACAGATTCAAGAACAGCTTCTTCCCCTCTGTTGTCAGACTTATGAACAGATCTCTCGTATATTAGAGCTGATTTTTCTTTACACCTTCCCTGTACCTATTGTACATTCTGTTTTATGACCCTGATGTGGTTATGTGAAGTAGAATTTGTCTGATTAGCACAGAAAGCAGTGTGTTTCGCTGTATCTCAGCGCATGCGACAAAAATGAATCAAATCAAATCAAATCAAATCAAAGATTGGTGGCCTGTGAGTGTAGGAGTGTTGTGTGGAGTGGCAGAGTTTGAGTGAGTAGGAAGGAGCAGGGAGATGGTTGTGGCTGTTACCAATGTGAACATTGACCGGTTTGCCTGCGCTGCTGCCATTCCATCTGTCTTGTCCAGGCTGGCTATGTTTGGTCTCCTCTGGTGGTTCTGCCTCATTCCCGACCACCCTGGATCCTTTCCGGAAAACCAAGATGTCAGCTTCTCTTTCAGGTTCCTAAGAGGGCAGGGTGTGAGATTCAGTTCTTACAGCATCTGAAATAGTACGTTGTTGGTCTTTAACTGTGGAAAAATGTTAACCTTTGACGCATTTTCTCCACCGGTTAATATCTGGGTGCTCTGTCCAACAACGGCCCAGGTATCTGGCTGGAAGGACGCTGCGAGAAATGAACTCGGACAATCTTGATCTGATTACCAATGTGCAGAGCTGAGCTTTTGTTTTGGTAGCATCATTCAGGACTGGAGCACGGAGTACAGGGCAATGTCTAGCCTTTGCTGTAATGTTGCACTTGACATGGAAATGCTGAGCAACTGAAACCAAATGCCCCATTCGAGTGAGCCCAGCTCTGTTCCATTAAAGAGGAATGATGCATATTGAAAGGAAAATGCAGGATCTGATTTTAATCTACAAGCAAAAAGCATGTTCTTCACCTTCCCAGCCTGAAGAACCGACTTATTTGGCCCTGTTATCCTCTGGCAATCTCCACTGTGAATCCCACCAGAAGCAGGGCTGAGACCTGTCACTTGCAGGATTTCTAGAAGTGAATGAATGTTCTGCTATGGTCATGGAGTCCCCTCAGTGTGGAAGCAGGTAATTCGGCCCATCGAGTTCACACACGCCCTCCGAACCCACCTCCCTACCGTATCCTTGTGACCCTGCATTTACTCTTGGCTAACCCACCTAGCCAGTACATCCCTGCATGCTTTGGGACAATTTAGCACAGCCAACCCACATAACCTGTACATCGTTGGGCTATGGGAGGAAGCTGGAGCACCCAGAGGAAACCCACGCAGACACGGGGAGAATGTGCAAACTCCGTACAGACAGCTGCCCGAGGGTGGAATTGAATTCTGGGCCCCTGGCGCTGTGAGGCAGCAGTGCTAACCACTGAGCCACCGTGCCGCCTAGTCAGGACTGGTTTTGGTCCAAGCTGCCAAAGGGAAAAGGCAACTGTACTAAGAACTGAATCTAGATTGTGGTTGAGATCGCAATAGGTCAGGCAGCGTCCATGGAGAAACAGCAAGCTAATGTTTTGAGTCTGGATGACTCCATCTAGACTTGAAACATTGACTTGCTCTCTGTCTCCATATTATGTTCTAAGTGTGGTTTGCAATTTTTGCCTAACATCAAGTTTTAAGGGAGAAAAAGGCATTAGTGGTTCTATTAGCTCTTTTGTAGCTATGCTACAACAAAGTAGGTCAAAGCTGAAGGCCATGAGCTGCTTTGCATTCCAACATCTGACAAAATCAGTTGGGTCCTGAAGTGGGATTTATAAAATAAAATTGTTTTGAAACATAATGCTGCCATTCTCAAAAGAAAGCTTTGAAAGCATCGACCTTAGAAAATGAAGCGCTGCTCAGGTAGCCCGTATCGTTTCATTTTGCTGCAAATCATTCTCTTAGAAAAGCAAAGTATTATTTTTGCAGGCCACCCAGCTGTTAGCTAATGTATTTTTCCTTGTGTTTGTAATTGAAAAAGTTGCTCATGTTTGACCCCTTTTTGGAGGAATGAAGCAACGTTTGTTTCTTCTTCCAGCGCTGAACAGCCCCAATTGAAGGAACATTGTTCATCGTACTGCTGAGATTAGACCAAACTAACAGGACTTAAGGAATTTAACTTAAGGAATTGCAAACAAATGGCAGCAAACTGGGATTTTAAAAGCCTGAAGCTTACTGCATGCTAATCTAGAAAACTGGTAAATGCCGACTGACAATTTAAGCAAATCAAACACTCCCAGCTGGTGGAACATTGACAGCTCGTGGGCATCACTAACTCAGCTTTTGCAACACACAAGAGCAAGGAGGAAGACCATGACTTGCAGTGGATGGCATGGCCACGTTGTTCCAGGGCAATAGCATTTTTTATTTATCACAGCAGCCAAAATAACCCCACAAAGACCTATATCTCATCACCAAGCCACCCTTTATTTACATGTGCATTGTCCTTGACACTGACCCGGCTCCCTCAGCTCTCGCAGTAAGCAGAACCTCTGACACTCTTGTCTATATCTGTCAGCCAGGACTCCCTGATTGCGATTGTGAATCTGGTCCAATCAGGTACTCAGATCGTATGAGGTCCACGTGGCTGAACTCCTTACAATCTCTACGGTCATGATTTGTTTTAAAAAAGGGGGCAATGAGTCTCAGGGTCTAGGGCTATGCCTCATAGAAATTAGGAATGAGAGTAGGCCATTCGGCCCTTTTGGAGCCTGCATGGCTATTCAGTGATCATCCAAATCAGTACCACGATTCCCAACACCCCTCTCTTTCCCATTCACTTTTGTCCCAAGAGCTGCCTGGAACTCCTTGAAAATGGATTCAGTCTTCATCTATATGGGTATTTTTGTTTAAATGGATTATTTAAAATCATGTTCAGCACTTTAAACTCTACTTAATAAGACAGACGAGTTGTAAGGACTATAGTACAACATTTTACTGTCCTGTTTCTTGAATGGGGATATAATCTGTACACAGATCATTACTAGCCTGCAAAAATGCTCTGTCTTATCAGATCTCTGAAGCTAAGTGGGCTAAAGCCTGCTGAGTATTTGGATGGGAGATTGCTTGGGAATACTAGGTGCTGTAGGCAATGCAAGAGTCTTGTGGTGCAGTGGGAGTGTCCCTAGCTTTAATCCAGAAGGTTTGGGCTCAAGTCTCACCTGTCCCAGGGCTGTGTCTCAACGGGCGAAAGTGTAAATCAAAGGGTTGGGAAGGACAGCTGTTTCGCAATCCTGTTCGATTTTGTAAACGTGAAGAGTGTTTCCAGCCAGGAGGTAATAATTGAAATACTGCAGGTTCTGCAAATCTGAAGCAGAAAATATTGGAGCAACACCAACTGGAGGAAACTGTTCACAACAGACCTCTGGCTTCAAAACTGGGATAGGGAAATAGGCATGTGTCTGACTACATCGTGACTGGGAAAAAAATGCTCATCCTTTTTTTCAAGTTGGGCCATGGCTTTGTACCCCTAGAATCTCCTGCAACCCCTTGCCCTTGTATGCATTGCCACTTTTTTTTATTACAGCAGTCGTGCCTTCAGCTACCTGGGCCCCAAATTCTGGAGTTCCCCTCCTCAAGACTTTCTGTCTCGCTCTTCTCTGTTTACGCACGCTTTAGAGCCTGCGTCTTCGGACGAACCTGTGGCCAGCTGTTATGTTTCTGTTGGGCTCAGTGACAAATTCCCGTAAAGCACCTTTGGACGTCTTACTACAGTAAAGGTGCTACATAAATGAATTAGTAATAATCCGAAAACAGACAGGGAAAAGCTGCGTGAAAGAAAACACAAAAATGGCACAGCTTCAGTCAATTGGTGGGTGGGAACATTGGGAGTTTAAATATACATGGATGGTATTTGGAGGAACTCTTGGTGTTGTGTTAACGTCTCTGGGGTATTAGTGCATGGGCCCAGACTCTTGTCCTGTGCGCACACAGTTCAAATGTAGCTGGTGAAAGTTAAATTAATAATAATTCTGGAATGTAAAACTTGTGTCAGTAATGGTGACGATAAGACATCAATTGTCATTAAAGCCTTTTGCTTTCATTAACATCCTTCAGTAAGTGGGGTGTCACGGTGGCTCAGTGGTTAGCACTGCAGCCTCACAGCGCCAGGGACCTGGGTTCGAATCCACCTTTGGGCAACTGCCTGTGTGAAGTTTGCACATTCTCCCTGTGTCTGTGCAGGTTTCCTCCGGGTACTCCGGTTCTACAGTCCAAAGATGTGCAGGCTAGGTGGATCGGCCATGCTAAATTGCCTATAGTGTTCAGGGGTGTGTGGATTACAGGGGGATAGGTCTGGGTGGGATGCTCCAAGGGGCTGTGTGGACTTGTTGGCCCAAAGGGAAATCTACGTCATAGGGAATCTAATCTAAAGGAAATCTACCATCCTCACCTTGTCTGGCCTGCGTGTGACATCAGACCCATAGCATTGTGACTAACTCTTCACTGCCCTCTGAAGTGATCCCAGTCTGTTCAAGGGCAGTTATAAATGGATGGCCATCAACTCCAGCATGCCATGAAAAAAAATCAACAAATGAAAAAGTGCCCAAGGAGAGATATGAATTTGATGAATAAGTCTGGAATTAAAATCTAGCCTGATAGTGACTATGAAGCTACTGTTGATTGTCATGGAATCAGTTGTCACCATGGATGCATATGAAAGATAGAAATCTTTTACTATCCTCAAGTGCTCTGACCTACATGTCTCTCCAGATTAACAGTAATGTTCCCTCATTCTTAAGTGCCCTCTGCAATGGTCTAGCCAGTCCCTCAGTTATGTCTAACTGCTGCAAAGTCTGGCAAAAATGAGTGGAACTGCTCAGAGCATCCAGCAACAACCAGCACTCCAGAAGTAACACCCCTGTCCCAATCAACTCTGCAAAGTCTTCCTGAGCAACAGCTAGAGCCTTGTGCCAAAATTGGGAGAGTTGTCTCACAGATTAATTAAGCAACATCTTGACGAAGTCATTTTCAAGGTATTGCAGCCCTTGATAGCTCAGATATCACTATCTCTGGGTACGCACCTTCCAAATGAAAAACCTCTACAATCTTGTAAGGATAAGGACAGCAGATCCATGGGAACACCATCACCATAACCTTTTCACCGAAGACTGTTGCTGGAAGATTAATTGGCTTTGAACAGGGTGTACGATGACTCATTTTTATTCATTCATGTCACTGGTTCGTCCAGCATTTCTGGCCCATTTCTAATTGCCTAGAGGGCAGTTAATGAGCCACATGTAGGCCAACCAGTTAAAAAGGACAATTAGCTTCCCTAAAGGGGCATTAGTGAATCAGATGTCTTTTGTTTTTAATTGTTGACCGTTAACAATTAGACTAGCTTTTTAGCTTCTGGGTTTTTTTTGTTGAATTAAATTTCACAACCTGTCGTGGTGGGCTTTGAACCCATTTTCCCCCAGACCATTACCCTGGGGCTCTCTATCACCAGTCCAGTGACGTTACCATAGCTACATCACTTCCTGTGGGCATGAAAGTGCCACAGGTTAGCATGGAGTACCAGTGGCCACGCACAGGGGTCCGTGGAGGCTGGTTTGTTGGATGTACACAGGTTGGCATGGGAGCAGGGAGCATTGGTAAGCCTGTTTGAGGTTAGATTTCAGGGGGAGCCTCCCAGGAGGAATGCCAGCAAGGGGTACCATCCACACCAACCTGTACCCTTATGCTACCTTGACGGGCAAAATGGATGCCTGGAAAGATTCCCAGGAATCTTGCCCTGACTTCTATTTTCCAAGGCCTGCAGTACATAGGGGAGACTCTACAAGCATTGAGCTCATTGCTCTTGATGTTTTTGTCTAACTCTGCAGGAGCAAGGCACAATACCAATGGTGAAGTATCAGTATGGAAGAGCTAAAGGAGACAGTAATAGATTTCTCAAACTGAACTCGGGTGCAAAACAGAAGTAGTTGAAACCAGGTACTGGAGAAACACAGCAGCTCCAGCAGCATCTGTTGGAGAGACGCAGGATTAATGTTTTGAGTCTGATTTGGAGCTGAAAAGCGGATGGAAAATAATGTTTGTCATGATGTTGACAAAGGAGGAGGAGAAATGAGTGGAACAGATTGTGAGGTACACAAAGCAGAGGATGAAGGGCGTGCTAATGATGGTAAGAGAGAGATCGAAGTGTAAAATGGGTGTTAATGAACAGAAAGCAAAAACTGAGTCTGCGCTGCTGGAGGGAAGTTAACCAGAAACAGCAAAATAGGCTCCCAGAGAATGAGAGCATGTTGAAAAATAGAGGTCAGAGGCCGTGCTTTGAAGTTGTTGAGCCCAATTTTTCATCCGAGAGATTGTAAAGTACCTAAAGCTGAAAATGAGCTTTTTGAAATACTGTAGCAGCCCAGGACAGACACAATAGTGCTAGAGCAAAGTGGTTATTGAAATGGCAATTAACTGGAAAGTCTGGGTCATTGATGCTGAAAGAGTGAAGGTAGTCACCCAGTCTGTGTTTGCCAATGTAAAGGAGATCACGTTGCAAGCAGTGAATGCAGTATGTTGAACATAGTGCAAGTAAAATGTGTCTTCATTGGGGCCTTGGACAGAGGAGATGAAGGAGGTGAATGGGCAGGTGTTAGACCTTCTGCGGTTTCTTGAGAAGTTGCCATGGTTGAGGGTGATGTGGGAGTGGACCAGGGTGTCATGGAGGGAACAGTCCCTGTGGAATGCCAACAGTGGAGGGAAGGGGAAGATGTGTTTGAGTGGTGGCATCCTGCTGGAGGTAACGGAAATGGCTAAGGATGGCTTTGGTTGCAGGGAAAAAGTGAGGTCAAAGGCATCCCTGCTGTTGTTCTGGGAGTGAGAGGAAGGAGTGAGGACAATATTTCTGGGATGGTCGACAGCCCTGTGAACCACAGAGCGATGGGGAGGGGCTGGGAAATTCCTTGCTTGAGAAAGAAGACATATTGGAGACAACTTGGTTGAAGGTCGCATCATCAGAATGGATGCAATGGAGATGGAGAAACTAGGAGAACAAAATGGAGTCCTTGCGGGGAGCAGGGTGTGAGGAAAGGTAACTGTGGGAGCGGGTGGGATTTGTCCTGGATATTGTTGTGACAAATGGAAACAGTGAAGTCAGGGCAGGGAAGAAATGGACCAGGTGAAGGTGAGAGACAGATGGAAATTTGAAGCAAAACTGATTTAATGTTTCCAATTCCTGACTTGAACAGGAAGCACTGATGCCATCATCAGTGTATCGGAAAAAGAGGGCACGAGTAGGGGCTGGAGAAGGACCAGAACAAGGAATGTTCCAGATACCTCACAAAGAGTGGGACTGATGGAGCAACTCATGGTACAGAGAAAATGAGAGGAGTTAAAGTAGAAGTCAATCAAAGTGAGAATGGACTCAGCCAAGAAAATGAGGGAACTGTTTAGCCTTCTGTTAAGGTATTGTAATGGACAAGATCAAAGCCCCTCAAAATATTCAGCAGATAGTTTAGACCCTAATTTATTTCTTATTTTAAAGGTAAATGTAAGATGTTGCGTTCCAGGTGTCATTTAATTGGTGAAGCTACTCGGTCTAAAGCAAAACACACATTATTCATCTGCCATAAAATACAACAAAAGAAAGAAAATATTGGAATAACTTAAATCTATTGGAAAACTTAATAAAATAATAGCTACAGCAACTATTACTAATTAACTGTTCCAATGTAGCAACACCCCATAAACACAGCCTTGGCAAAAAGCCATGTTCAGAATCAAATTGTCTCACATGCAACTCTGGCAGCAGGAAGAGAAACTCCCAGCTTTTGACTATAATCGAGAATGGGAAAAACTGAAAAGCTTTCGCTTCTTCAAGAGACCAACAGCGACTGCTGAAAGCTAAACTAAAGATCTTGATTTCGACCACACCCATTCAGGCTGCTTCTATTGTTCCAGCTTTGAAAGAAAAACAACCCAAGGCCTCACAAGCTGCTTACTCTGGTGACTTTGGCAGGCTGCTTGGTGTCTTTGCCTTAAAATCTCTCTTCAAAAACACAGTCAAGACAAAATGTGCGTCTTGAAGCCACAAGATCGTCACGGTTTTGAGAGGCCTCGGATAAACCTGATGCGAGATGGTTGGGCAGAGAGAGTGCATTTTCATGGTTTAGAGGAGGTGACCATGACCAGAAAGCTAGCTCAGAAGCCCAGCATCCAGAGAATCGTGAACATAAGAGGAAAGATATTGAATGGGGGTGTAAGAGTGGGGAATGGAGTTATGATATCAAGAAACCAGTTTATTAGAGCAGGAAAAGGCTGAAATTATGAAGAGTCCTGGTTGTGGATTTTGTGAAGGAGGCAGGAGTGAACTTTGTAGGGTCAGGGGACTAGGATGTGGGAAACTGTGGCCGTGAAATGGCCACAGGTAAAGGCAGCGACAGACCTGGAATTCTGAAGTTTGTCGCCTCTCCTGGATTGTCCTTGAGAAAATAGAGGTGAGCTGCCCCCTGGAAATGTTGCAGACCTTCTGCTGTGCAGGTGTCATGGTGCTTCAGGCTAGAACAAGCCTGGAGTTCTTCAACGATATTAGCCAAATGCCATAAATTATGCTCCCACCATGAAGAGTTGGTGCTGAAGATGAACGGGTTTTGTCTGAATTAAAGAGGTAGCATTCTCAACGAGATGGCATTGCCCAATTTGAGATTGTATTTATGGGAATGCAAGGTTTGTCTCACAATGTGGAAAATTGGAGAGTTGTGACAGGAGTTGCAGAAAACCTGGGACAAGATTGCTGATGTGAGGAGAACCGTGCAAGAAAAAATAGCTACATTCAAACGTGTGGACTGAATTTCTGCAGCCAAAAACAAAATCATTTCTGAAGGTGAAACTCCAAAACAGCTTAACTTCACTCCTGATTCTTCATTGCAAAGACTTTAGCTCTTTATTGAATTGATGAGTTGCGAAACTCTTCCACGGCAGCCTAGTATGAAGTTGTTGTGGGAAAATGATAACCTTGATTCTTTCAGAGTGATCTTGGATCCTTGAGTTTGCTCTGCTCAATGATTTTACGTTTGTGTTTGATGATGCTGTATCCCGGCAGGAAAGGGAGCCTGAAATTTCCTGAGCTATTGGGAGGGGGCTGTGAGCTGGGAGAGTTGGCCACATGGCAGAAAAAGGGACCAGGAGGGAAGTCTTTTGTGCTCCTGAGATGCTGCTTGGCCTGCTGTGTTCATCCAGCCTCACATTTTATTATCCAGGAGGGAAGTCTGATCTGTTCTCACCACCACAGTAAATTGACAGAAATGTTAACAATGCAGCTAATCCACTGGGAACCAATTGAGCTGCTTAATATCTCAGTTAATGGCTACTCTTCTTCCTGTAGGCCTGACACAGAGTCTAATTGATATCTAGAGAGCATAGTGACCAGACAAGAATGGATCTTCAGAGTATTTCTCCCAGGGTAGAAATGTCAATACTAGGGGACATTAGTTTAAGGTAAAAGGAGTACATTTGAAGGAAATGTGAGAGGTAACTTTTTTATACAGAGGGTGGTAAGTGCCCAGAATGTGCTGCCAGAGGAGAGGGACCAGTAGAGGTAAAAAGATTTCTAATTTAGAAACCCCATGTGTTGGCGCAGCCTTGGTGCGCTAAAGGGCCTGTTCGTGTGCTCTGCTGTTCTTTGTTCTCTTTGTCCTCAGAGTCTGTCAGCCTCTCAGTCATTCCCAGCAACAGTGACCTACCTTACAGGATGTTCTATATGACTTCATGGGCATCTCATCCCCCAGCAACAGTAACCCCATTGTACAGGAGGCAACATCCCTGCAAGCAACAAATCCCTCTACGCACCCCCACCCCCTGCCTCTGCACAGAAATTGTAGGTGTTCAAGGGTTGGCGATACAGCCTTAACACTTTGTTTTTGAGAAACGAGTAATTGGTTATTGCTGGCAATGGCATCATTTGTTGCCCATCTCCAATTACCCTTTGGCTCTTTCAAAAGGCACCTAACATTAATCACTTTGATATGGGTCTGCGTGCACATGTAGGCCAGGCCAAGTAAGGACAGCAGATATCCCCTACTACAAAAGGATAAAGTGGGTTTTTAACAACAATCGACGCTCATTTCCTGTAACATTACTGACGTTGACCGTCCGATCCACATTCTGGAAATTAAGTTAATTTGAAGTGTCTGCAGCTGACAGAGCAACATTAGAATTGTATCCCCAGAGCGTTATCCTGGATTAAAGGCAAAATACTGTGGATGCTGGAAATCTGGGACAAACATAGAGAATGCTGGAGAAACTCACCAGGTCTGGTGACATCTGTGGTGAGAGAAACAGGGTGAATATTTCATGTCCAGTGATCTTCCATCAGAATACCAGGATGTTAACTCTTTTGCTCCCTGCAAAGGTGCCGCCAGACCTGCTGAGTTTCTCCGTTGGGGTTATGTTGTTTATTCGTTATCCTCGATTACTAACTCAGTGACATGATCTCTTATGCTATAACCTCCCGTTATCTCTGATGGAGTAGGCTGCTGTGGAAGCAGGTTCACTTTGGTGGCCTGTTGAGTGTCACCAGTAAAGAATCACCTCAGGCTGACTCTCTCACTTTCTCCTCTTGCAAATTCCATCCATGTATTTCGGCAGCTGGTAAATGACCACGAGACCAGCAAGTCCTGTCCTCTTTCTGGACATTTTCCATTTGCCTTCTCTGTGAACGGGTACTGAACTGTTTCTTGAGCACCTGTATACAATCCTTCTGTGAGGTTCTACTCAAAGAATTGTATGCACTTGCCAAAACAGAAGCTTTTAAAGTGCAAATATTTCTGTGAGGTGGGAACACGCCACTGACGTTTTTGTCAGAGACAGTAAGCGCTGCCGATGCTGGGGTCAGAGATAACACAGTGTGGAGCTGGAGGAACAGCAGACCAGGTAGCAGCATAGGAGCAGAAAAATTGACATTTCGGGTTGGGACCTTTTTGTGTTTCTTCTTTCATGTGAAACAGTGCTGTGGACCAATGTCCAATTGGAATGGGATTGGGATGACACAACCTCTGTCTTGCAACTGCTTCAATCCATTACCAAGACCCACAGTAATCTGCCGTACTCATTTCAATGTAATTTGTTTGCATTTGAATCTAACTGATGTTGGAATACATATATTAATGAATTACTAAATAATGGATGGTATTTTTTAAAAATTAAAACACAAATTGCTTCACACTGTGATATGCAGCTTCATGTATATCAACCCTTAGTTTAAACTTAATGTTATGGTTTAATTGATAGAGCAGGTTACCTCATGGGACTAGATAATGCAGTGAGTTCAAAGTCTTCGACACAGCTTCAACTCGGAGACCTACGTTTCATCTAGTCCACTGTTAGCATGGACGTGTTGAGTTTCAGAAATAAATGATAAAGGTCAATCAGTCCCAAGGTCAGTTCCAAGCACATCCCAATCCACAGACCTGCTTGCCACAAGTTGATAGTCACACATCGGAACAGGGGAGGACAGTGAAAGAAGTCCCATCCGTGCTCCCACCTCAGGGGGAGTTTCTACATTCTAAATCTTCTTTTCTGATGAGCCTGAATCCAAAAGGAAATTAAAATAAAAGCAACTTAATTCAGCCGGTTTGTAGTCCAGAGCACTTCACTGAGTGTCTTCTGCCCAGTTTGTGTGTGTGTTTTCCCCCAGAGACACACGAGCATCTCAGCTAGAGAGAGAGAGAGAGAGAAAGAGAGTTGTTTGAATTCCAGTGATTAGGCTAAGTTCAGCCACAATGCTTTTGATCATTGGCCAGCGTCCAGGCCGTTTACTCTGTGCCTGATGTTGAAGTGTTGGAAAGTAATAGCAGATTGGAGTTCACTCTGAATGTCACCCATCCCCGGAGGTATTGGATAGGGGAGTTTTAAGGAGGTTGCCTTCTCCATCTGGTCATCTTGACCCGGAAATGCTTCATGTGACACCTTGAATTAAGTCTATCCCTAACGCCTGTTGTGCATTCCCTGAGAAATATAGCGGATAAAAGAGCTAGCTTTTCAGCACAATTGTGTCTACTCTTGAATGAAAGGGAAGAGGATGGTATTACTCAGTCCTCACATGAATAATTCTGTTCTGCTCAGCCAGACATAAAGGAATACAGTTTTAATTTAATGAGTTGAAGTTTTGTTTTTCACTCAAGTGTGCCCTCATTTGTATATATAGTGCCTTCCTCTGACCGCAATGATGAGATTAATTGAAATCGCTAACACAGCAGTTATCAATACGAAATATGATGATTGTGTTGATGAAAATCATCTTGGTTAAAGCTGTGTCCTGACATCCCTCTTGAAAATTGAGCAATCATCAAAGTAACTGACAGTTAATGAATTGCAAGCTGCCTGCATTGTTGTATAATTTAGCAGACCTACAATAGGCAAACACTGATTGTTGACAGAAACAGATTATGAAATGCGTGTTCGAAAACAGAGCCTCTGACACTGCAGAATTATTTACCCTGCTGCAGCTTTTCTCTAATCAAAAGAGTTGTTGAGGTAGAGACAGGGTGGACAGCAAGAAGCTTTTTCCCAGAGTGGTGTCTCAATTACTAGGGGTCACTAGGTGAGAGGGGAAAAGTTTAAGAGAGATATGGGTAGAAAGTTCTTTACGCAGGGGGTGGTGGGTGCCTGGTACACGTTGCCAGCAGATGCGATAGAGGCAGGCACGAAAGTATCATTTAAGATGTATCCAGATGGATACATGAATGGGCGGGGAGCAGAGGGACACAGATCCTTGAAAAATAGGCAACAGGTTTAGATAGAGGATCTGGATCCTGGGCTGTTCCTGTGCTGTAATTTTCTTTACTCTTTGTTCTTTGAAACTCATTGGAGGAGAATTCATCCACACAGCTAATGGGAAGATTGATGAGAAGTTCTCTTGGGTCAGACAGCATCACCAGCCATGACCTCTGTGATGTTCCCCATTGTTATTATTGAAGCGTGCTTTGTGAGGGCAGCACAGGTAGTGAACCTGTGACATCGTTTGCTGTTGGGAAGCTAACATAGGTCGACATCACAGCGCTGGCAGTCATACAAAATGAACAAGTTCCTGCTCCAGTAGTCCTCAGCTTCCCGGTGCAGTCTCATTTTGGCTTATTGAAATGCTGTTGTCTGTGCCTGCCCTGTTCACCCTGATTTCTATCGCTGACGTTCCTTGGCTTCCAATGCCCCAGATTTAGAATGGCCACCCGTGTCTTTAACTCCTCCATCGGTTTCACCTCTCCCTGTGTCCAGAACCTCGTGAAGCCTTAACACAACCCCCCTTCATTTTGTTAGACTTGGGGCTAGAGTTCATTTAATCTCTTAAATTTCATGTTCTGAAATGACTGGCAGTGATAACTCTTACTGGTGATAGGGATATATTTTATTCAGTGCAAAAGGTAAGGTTTGGTACATAGAACATAGAACAGTACAGTGCAGTACAGGCCCTTCAGCCCACAATGTTGTGCCAAACTTTTACACAAACTCTGCATTCTATGTAACCTCCATCCGTACCTTATACTATCATCCATATGCCTATCCAATAGCCGCTTAAAACCTCCTAATGAGGCAAACTCCACTACCCTCTCTGGCAATGCATTCCACGCCCCTACCACTCTCTGAGTAAAGAACCTACCTCTGATGACTCCCCTATATCTACCTCCACTCACTTTAAAACTATACCCCCTCGTATTAGCTACCTCCACCCGAGGAGAAAGTCTCTGGCTATCCACCCTATCCATACCTCTGATCATTTTGTACACCTCTATCAAGTCACCTCTCATCCTTCATCATTCTAAAGAGAAAAACCCCACCTTTCTCAACCTTTTCTAGTAAGACCTACCCTCCATTCCAGGCAACATCCTGGTAAATCTCTTCAGAGATAGCGGAAACTGCCGATGCTGGAGAATCTGAGATAACAAGGTGTAGAGCTGGATGAACACAGCAGGTCAAGCAGCATCAGGGGAGCAGGAAAGCCTCCACCCCTGTTGATAGAGTCAACATAGAAAGAGACACTTTAGTCCAACCTGTCCATGCTGATCAGATATCTTAAACTGATCTAGTCCCATTTGTCAGCATTTGGCCTACATCCCTCTAAACCCTTCCTATTCATGTACACATTCAGATGCCTTTTAAATGTTGTAATTGCACCAGCCTTCGCCATTTACTCAGACAGTTCATTCCATAAACACACTAGCTTCTGTGTGAAAAACATTACCCCTTTGGTCCCTTTTAAATCTTTCCCCCCTTAAACCTATGCCCTGTAGTTTTGGACTGCCTTACCTGAGGGAAAAGATCTTCAGAATTCACCATATCCATGCCCCTCATGGTGTTATAAACCTCACTAAGGCCACCCCTCAGCCTCCAACACCTCTTTCCCAAACGGCCTAATTGTGAATGCCTGACTGAACTCCAAGACTCACTAATCCCTAGAATCGGTTGGATTTTTTACAAACATTGAAGGAGACCATTAGCTTTTTACTTTTGATGGCCATGGCATTGTAATCAGCTTATTTTGCTTTGAAATGGTTTTCTAAAGCTTGTTGATTTAGACAAGATTAGATGACTGTGGATTGCAAATGGGAATTTCATTGCCTGTGTTTGAAAGACAATTTTTAAGTATGCAAGAGGGACAATTATTTTCACAGGGAATTTTGAAAGGCTGATTTTATTTTTTTGCTTGTTTGTTTGTTTTATTTGTGACCATTTCAAAATACATTACCCTCGGGCTCTGGGTCGACATGCGTTCTTCGCACAATGACTTCCACTGACCGTTCCTCAAGCAATAATCCCCACCACGGCATGATCCATGAATCTTGTATTAGCCCATTCTGTTAGCAACAGTTTGTCTTCAGGATGGTGCCAAGCTGGTTAATGAATGTGTCACACCCATTTTGTTCCCGAGGTATCCTGCTACAGTTCCTGAATATCAAAACCTAAGGGCGACCGTGCAACCCGATCTGAATTCATGAGTTTTCTTTGTCCTTTGGATCTTCCTCAGCTCCTTCTTTGGTCTGAACTGCAATTTAAGGTGATATTGTTTCTCTAGTCTTTTTGCTGGGTGTCTGAAATTCCGTGAAAGCATTCCCTTTTGAGTCTCATACACAGAGGCTTTGTATTTTCCCACTTGGCTTATTGGAATTTGCCCCTTGGTATCTTTGAAAAACTTGGTCAATGAAGGCAATTTCCCACCGTTACCCTCTCATCATTTCTAACCATATGGCACACTCCAACAGGGTTCAGTGTAAAGATTAGGATAATCATTGAAAAAGGCTGACTTACTCCATGACCAAACTTAAGTTCGATCTTGTTAATTGGTAAGAAAACCTGAAGCAGACACTTCCCAGGATTTTAGCAGCCGAACTAAATCGCTGTTCTTTTGACTATACCATCCAAGCATTTCACCACTTTTCCCCTCGTGATTCTCTGGTTATCCGTCCCTGAATCTCTTAAATCCTGGAGTCTTCTTCAAAACACAACACTCTGACCAGGTTTTCCCTCTACTCTCCTTCAGTTCAGTGCCCAGTGTTTTCCATATTCCTCTGTGAAGATCGCTTTTGAAGGCACTATGTAAATGAAGGCTACAGCTGAGTAAGAATAATATCAGCTTTTGTTCCTGGATGGAGCATTGACCCCCCTTCGAACTGAATGTATGGATTGCTAAGGCATTTTACTTAAGGCTGTTCCAGGTTAAATGTTGTCACTCTATAATAGTACCGCACAAGACAAGCAAGAAAACACATTCGGCAAACTGACAGGAAGAGGGAAGTGGTGCGTGTTAATTCTATCACAATGACATCTGCCACTGTTCATTCCGAGAGACATTCTAAGTTTACAACATTGTACGGAGTGATGATTATTTACAATGTTTTGACAAACATGCTTGTGAATGTACTGCTCCTTTTAACTGATGGTGCTTGAGATTTGCGCAAAAACTGTTGAATGTTATTCCCTGCAAATCAATTATGCTTAGCGGTGACTGCCTTCTTTCGGTTCTAGAAATAAGTCAACACTGACTCGTGGAGGATTGATTGGAGAATAAATGACTGTGTGTCTGTTGATGTGACTGACCTGGACTTAGCTGTAATAATAACAGACAGACTGCCAATGCTGATGGTTGTTGTGAAGTAAATCTGGCAGCAACTGCAGCTTATGTACAGTCCCTTCTACCTCCCCAAGGACTGGTCTGAATCACAGCAAAGTGTCGTCATTTTCGCCATGAGCAAGGTGAGAAGCAGGTCTCAGTTAGAACAGGAAATAAGCACCATTTACAAGTTTGCTGATGACACCACTCCTTGTAGGCCTGATCCCAAACAAGATGACACAGAGTACAGGAAAGAGATTGAGAGCTTAGGGGTACAGTGTAAAGTCAACAATCTCTCCCTCGACGTCAGCAAAGTGAAGGATGTGATGATCGAATTCAGGAACCAGAATGGAGACCAAGCCCGTGTCTGTGTCAGTGGTGCTGGGAAGGAAATGGTCAAGTTCCTGGGAGTGTGATCACCAGCATTCTGCTCTGGTCTACCCACATCAATGCAACAGTCAAGAAAGCACCAGAATGTCTGCATTTGCTCGGGAAATTTGACATTACTACAAAGATTCATAGCAATTTTTTTTATAGAAAGCATCCGATCTGGGATGCATCACAGTGTGGTGTGGTAACTGCTCTTTCCAAGACTGCCAGAAACTACAGAGAGTCATGGACACAGCCCAGTCCACCTCGCAAACCAGCTTCCCATCCGTTGACTTCATCTATACTTCCTGCTGCATCAGGAAAGCAGCCAACATAATCAAAGACCCTCTTGTATTGGGCAGAAGATACACCAGTTTGAATACACGCACAAATACTTTCAAGAGCAGATTCTTCCCCACTATTACCAGACTTTTGAAAGGACCTCTCAGACGTTAATTCTGATTTCTCTCTCTGCACCTTCCCTGCAGCTGTAACACTGTGTTCTGCACTCTGTTCTGCTACCCTGACGCACTTTGAATGGTACGATCCGCCTGTATAGCAAGCAAAACAACACTTTTCACTGTATCGTGGTACATGTGACTACAATAAATCAATCAATCGATCAATGCGTTTGCCATTGCCCTGATCCACACGCTGTTTGATATGCATGTTGAAGTCCAGAGCTATGGAGAGCGAAATTAGAGGTTGCAACTTTCATTCCATCATGTGGCTGACCAGCAAATTTCACCCTGCATACCCCACCACATCCCTACCCCACCACGTTACTTCCAAACATGTATTTCTGCTCACTTTCAATTTAAGATCTGAGCTCCCATTCTGGGTGACAGCACACACATGAGTCCAATGTTATTGTCTAAGGAGTTAGGTTTAATTATGTGATATGATAATGGGACATGGGAGGCATCATCACAGGAAGTGATGTCATATCACATGATCTTATGTTCTCTTGCAGCCCTGTGGCATGATGAAACCGCGGTGAGAGACCATTGATTGTTTTGCTTAATTCGACAGGTTCTTGGTGATGCTACACCTACAACATTGTGTGCAGTTTTGGTCTCCTTTTCTGAGGAAGGATGCTCTTGCTCTCGACGCAAGGCTGTGAACACTTACCAGGTTGATTCCGGCGATGGCGAGCCTGATATATGAGGAGAGATTGACTAGGTTGAGATTGTTTTTGCTAGCATTCAGATGAATGAGGAGGGTTTTTGAAGGGACTAATAAAATTCTAACAGGACTGGACAGGGTAGATGCAGGGAGGATGTTCCCACTGGTGGTTTGTGCAGAGCCAAGGGTCACAGTATGAGGATTCAGAGTAAATGATCTACTACAAAGATGAGGAGACATTTCTTCATCCAAACAGTGGGGAGCCTGTGGAATTCATTACCAGAGGAAGTAGTTGATGCCAAAACATTGAATGTATTCAAGAGGTGACCAGATATAGCACTTGGGGCGAATGGGATCGAAGGTTATGGGGAGAAAGCAGGATTAGGCTGTTGGGTTGGACGATCAGCCATGATCGTGATGAATGGCGGAGAAGGTTCAAAGCGCCAAATGGCCTCCTCCTGCTCCTATCTTCTATGTTTCTAGGCACAATCATGCCTAGAATGTTGTAACTAACCGGGTCCAGCCCCAGTTTGCTACTTAGCGTTTTTCTCTCTCTTGCTTCCTCCCATCCCCGCATGCCTGTTTCCTATCCAGCTCTTCCCTCAGGAAAGGTTTAGAGGGATAAAGGCCAAATGCAGGCAAGTGGGACAAGTTTAATTTGGGAAAGTTGATCAGCACGGACAAGTTAGACCAAAGGTTGACCCACAGAGTATCCCACCCAGACCCATCCCCCTGTAACCAACCGAATCTACACATCCCTGAACGCTACAGGCAATTTAGCATGGACAGTTTACCTAACCTGCACATCTTTGGACTACGGGAGGAACTGTTTGACCAGAGTTTCCAGTGATTTTGATTGACCATTATTCGCACGTATGGGAATGAAGCAGTGTGTTTAACATTGCTGTGGACAAGGGGGAGGTTGGGATGAACAGTCAGTCTGTGGCCTGGGTGTAAGCCATGGTAACCTGCAAAATGGCTCTACTGTAGTGCCAAAAACAAGGCATGCGGGATCAGGTGCCCATTGCTGGAGTCCAAAGTGGGGAGCATGGGAACTTTTTACATGAAATATTAAGTGGCCTGGAGGTAAACATGAGGAGGGTGAACCCCTGAGCAGGAGCTGAAACATTAACAGTTAGTTTTGCATTGAGAAATCTGCTTGTTTCTATCCTCTCAGTTTTGGAGAAGCGACAGAACATCAGTACATTGATATGTTCCACATGAGTCAGATGTTGGTCTTAAAATCGCTGACCCAGCCCTGATCTTGTTCCTTCATTATCTGGACTCATCAGTCAGGGAAACCCTGAGTGTTCAGTGGAAAGCTAAACAAAACCTCTGACACCTAAGAAAGATCAAGCCACGGAGGCAGCTGCAGGCGAAGATGAGATGAGACGTTCTCCTTTCAGAGATTATTTTTCAAGGAATACTCCAGGGAAGACCGACTAAACATGACATCTTCTGAAGTTGGAGCTGCATAAGCTTGCTTGGAAGAATTTTGTCATTCCATCCCTTCAGCTCCAGTTTGACCACTTCCTGTCTGGAAGACATTAGTTGTGTTTGAATGTGGGCTGGAAACCAGCTGCTTAAACATGCTTTAACTGTGCCTTCTCACTAGATTGACCTAAACTCCAGGCCATAGCCAGGCCCCGGTACCTTCATCAGTGGCTGAGCATTCCAGGCACCTTTATGGAGATAAGAACTGGATGTTTTCTTACCATTTGGCTTTATTCTTATTTGTTCTGCAGTGCTTTTGGTTTTATAACCAAGATGGTGCTATAGAATGGCAGCTTTGTTGCGACACGGTGGCTCAGTGGTTAGCGCTGCTGCCTCACAGCGCCAGGGACCTGGGTTCGATTCCACCCTCTGGCGACTGTCTATGTGGAATTTGCACGTTCTCCTCATGTCTGCGTGGGTTTTCTCTGAGTGGTCTGGTTTCCTCCCATAGTCCAAAGATGTGCAGGTTAGGTAAACTGTCCATGCTAAATTGCCTGTAGCGTTCAGGGATGTGTAGATTCGGTTGGTTAAAGGGGGATGGGTCTGGGTGGGATACTCTGTGGGTCAGTGTGGACTTGTTGGTCCGAACGGCTTGTTTCCGCTCTATAGAAATTCTATGATTTTCACTGTACTCCTGTATTCCTATACTTGAGTACATGTGACAATAAAATCTAAATCTAACATTTCCACTCCAGCTCATGTGGCAGAAATATTCCTGTGTGGAAATAGTGCTCTTCACAATTGCAGGATGTCTATTTGTGAACAGTTGACTTTCTTTGAGTAAAGTTATTGTTCTCTCATGTCAATGTGCCTTTCAGAGAGATGCTCATGATATAATCACTGTGTCACACAAAGAGTGTGAGCTGAAGTTATAAACTCCATCTTAATTGGTTATGGACCATAGAGTTGCTCAACTTGGAAACAGAACCTTCGGTCCAACTTGTTCGTGCTAACCAGATATCATAAATTAATCCAGTCCCATTTGCCAGCATTTGGCCCATATCCCTTTAAACCCTCCCTATTCATGTACCCATCTAGATGCCTTTTAAATGTTGTCATTGTACCAGCCTTCGCCTTTTACTCTGACAGTTCATTCCATACATACCCCCCTCCCTGCATTAAATGTTACCCCTTAGGTCCCTTTTATATCTTTCCCCTCTCATCTTAAACCTCTAGCTTTGGATTCCTCTACCCTGGGGAAAATACCTTAACTATTCACTTTATCCATGCCCTCATGATTTTATAAACCTCTATAAGATCACCCCTCAGCCTCCAACACTCCAGGGAACGTACTCCCAGCCTGTTCAGCCTAGAATTGAATCTCTTGAACTGAACACAGTATTCCAAAAGTAGCCTAACCAATGTCCTGTACAGTCATAACATGACATCCCAACACCTATACAATGCACTGATTAATAAAGGCAAACAAGCCAAATGCCTTCTTCACTATCCTGTCGACCTGCAACTCTACTTTCAAGGAACTATGAACCACTTGAAGCATGGCATGCCAATGGAAGTGTGCAGCTCTCTGCAACAAAATTGCTTAATGTTAGGCCAAACAGAGATGCTCCTGTCAATGTTATGTATGTATTCGTGGGCTGTCATACCAATCTGCTTGATGTTGCAATACCACATTTCCCACGCCCCTAGTTGCTTATGTTTTGAAAGATAAGGTAATAAGATAATAACAAACTCATACCATGTGAAGAGACCCTGCTGGAGGCAAATGCTACATCGCAGTGTAGGAATGCAGCAATCCATTTGCACATAGCAAGCTCCCATAACAGAAATACGGTGAATGAGATCATCTGTTTCAGTGATGTTGTTTAGGAGATCTGTTGGTCAAGATACTGAGGGAAAATCTTTCCCAAAGAAATCTGTGGGATTTATTTCCAGCTACCGGTGGGGGGCGGTGGTGCAGCAGGGGGAGGCCTACAGGACCTTAGTATAATGTGAGAAGAATTGGAATGATACTGCAACTTGTAAATGCAACTTTCTCCCTGGGCAAAGAGAAAAACAAATGTCTTGATGCATTGGCGCTCAAAGAGGAACTTCCAGCCAATATTCTACCAATTATGCTTTTATGACCACTTACTATTTGAATTTTCGATCATGCACTTCCACCTCATCAATACTTTGGTTGTTGTTGGTGGGGTGGGGGTAGGGGTGGTGTTGGTGAGAGATGGTTGTGATGAAGCTGTCATAAATGAACTTTCGACAGCTGATTCTGTCCTGAAATGAGACTTCGCTGGGTTTTGAAAGAATTAAATTCAGTAAAATAAAACAAAAACAGAATTTGCTAGAAAAGCTCAGCGGGTCTGAGTATCTGTGGAGAGAAATCAGAGTTAACATTTCCTCAGAACTGATGGTAGCTAGGTAAACGTTGGTTTTTATGCAAATCACAGGGGATAGGAGGAGATAGTTCAAGATGGAGCCCAAGGATAGAGAAGAACTGCTGGACAGACAAAGGACTAAACAACAATCAGCCTAGGAGAATGAATAGCTGCTAATGGGGACCATTAATTACTAACAATGGGTTGTGCATCATAGCAAATCATGTGATAACTAGGCCTGGTGTGTCTGGTTGGGCTAAGGACATGAGAGAAGATGCCTCAAGCCTTAAACTTGTTGAATTTGATATTGAGTCCAGAGGGCTGCATGGTCCCCAAGTGGAAAGTGAGGTGCTGTTCTTCCAGCTTGTACTGAGTTTCACTGGAACAATTCAGCAAGCCTTGAGGCAGAGATTTGGCCCGGGAATAGGATGGTGTGTTAAAGTGACAAACAACTGGAAGCTCAGAGTCTTAAATTCAGTTCCTGGGGCCCCAGGAATGCTTTGTGATCACTTTGCTCCAAGAGGGTCACTGTGCAACTTGTACATACAAAGTTTCTCCAGGAAATTAAATTTGCGCAACAGCAGCAAACAGGCAGTGGTTGGAAGGGAATGCATGCTGTGTTGAAGCCATTTGCAGAATTGTGTAGGCTGCTGCAGCTCGGGGCTCATCTCATACCCAATGCGCCAGGATGGTTCTGTTTACTTAGAAACAGCAGATTGTTGATCTGGGAGGCACCTCTTTGTGGAGGAGACATGGTTTATCTGGCAACACTACTTACCAGTCCCCAGATGGGGCAAGCTAGCAGAACCACTGAAAGTCAAGCCCATGACTTTCTGGCCAGCTAATTCCCAAATAGTGAAACCAATTGTTTGCATATCAGTTCTTCATGTTCTGCGTATGGAAATATGTGAATGAAATGATCCTTCTCTTAACATAGGGCTGGTAAGTCAGGCGAAAGCTTTAGATATATCAGTTAGAGTCTGCTGTTGGGAATGGTGTAGTGTGTTTTTTTTTGTGTGCGTGTGCTTCAAAGTACGATGAAATTTAATAAATAACATTTGATGACTTGAAAGTTGTAAAATAAATTCGTTGTTGAATTGCATTTAGCCTCTTCTCATTCAATCCACTTTATAGCTGATTAGAGAAGGACTCAGATATTGGTATGTGAGAGTTTACGGTACCAATTAAATAACAAGACTCTCATCGTAAGCGCTCCCATCCCTCAGGTTAATCCGTCACGTAACATGCCAATAAGCAGTAAAGTTAAATCTCTGATCTTAAGAAGCACTGGATCTTAGAGACCAGTGGTGGTGGTCTTCAAATGTTACCTGAAGCAGAGCCGAAATTTTCTGACACTGATGTAATACTCTATATATCCATTGTCACTGCATAGTGATCACCCTCTGTTGTTGGATATTCAGATTATATCAGCTGGTGCCTTATGGAAGACTCTGTTGTGTTATCCTGTGTTAATTTAATTGTTAATCTGCAGTGTGTCTCATCTCAATCTGCACTTTTTCACCTGATGCAGATGGTCAATTGCTATTTCAATGAAGGAGTGGTGCTTTCAGCATGAGGTCTGTTTCAGACAGTTGTTATTCCAGCATTCATGGGGAGTTGCGCGTGGGAACCCTGTCAAATCCCCTATCTTAGTAAACACTGAAAGAATTTCCCAGGGATCCGAACATTCAAGGAATTCGCCAAAAGGATCCACTTTAAATCAAACACTTCAGGATGTTCAAATGAAGTTTAAGTAAATCGTTATCCAGGAAAAGTTAGGTGATAAATGCATCGTCTAACTCCAAAATAACTATTCCACTGACCCCCATATTCAACTCACATCCCAACTTCAACTCCCCCAGAGCACACACACCCTAACAACCTTGAATCAAATCCCCCTCTCCCCTGCTCTGGACACAACCTTCCCGAACCCCTGCCATCCTTTATGCTCTACATCCCCTGCTGGATTCAATATCCCTCCCAGACTCCCACCTAACCTAAACACTGTATTACTTACCCGGCCCCCTTGTCACACTACACACTGGTATCCCATTCCCTGGCACCATCTGAGCTGAAATCTTAATTACCTGGCAGCCTACCCTTCATGAATCCTACCTCTGAGAACGACCTCCCTACCCAGCTTCCCTGACCTTGTTAGCACCCTCCCTATCCGGTAATGTATTTACCTGTTCTCTGCTCATCTTGCAACAGATGGCATGGTAACCCATCCCTGATCCCGATGGTACCCAATCCAGCTAGTACCCTACTAATCTGGCACACTCCCCAGCTCCTGCCCTACACTTCTACCCATCTGATACCCAATCCCAACATTACCCTTGCCTCATTGTTTGACAGCAGATGTCAAAATAGCTGTCGGGATCTTTAATTGTCAGAATATGGCAGCCCACTACTGTGTCTAGGATGCTTGGCTTGTTATCTCCCAACAGTTCTGCACCACAGCAGACCATCAGAATGGATACACAGCTTTGCATTTATAGTGACGCAGCAAAACACCAGGCTCTTCAGCCCAACTCGTCCATGCTGATCAATTTTCCTCAACTGAACTGGTCCCATTTGCCAGTGTTTGGCCCAGATCCCTCCAAACCTTTCCTATCCACGTATCTGCCCAAATGTCCTCTGGCAGCTCATTGCATAATTGTGCCACCCCGTTTCTGAAAACGTTGCCCCTCTGGTCCCTTTTTGATCTTTCCCCTCTCACCTTTAGCCTATTCCCTCTAGTTTCGTTCTCCCCTACCCTGGGTAAAAAACCTTGGCTATTCACCCTATCCATGCTCCCTATGATTTTGTACACGTCTATAGACACCACCTGTCAACCTCTGCTCCAGAGAAAAAAAAAGTCTCAGCCAATCCTTATAACTCAATGTCTCCATTCTCGGTAATATTCTTGCAAACTGTTTTTGCACCCTTTCCTCTTTAATAACTTACTGTAGCAGGGCGAACAGAATTGTATGCAGTACTCCAAATGTGACCTTAGTAATGCCTCATTCAGCCATAACATGACGTCCCTACTCCTGTACACAGTGCTGTGACCAATGGGGGCAAGTGTGCTAAATGCCTTCTTCATCACCTTGTTACCCGAGTTACCACATTCTCAGAACTACGTTCCCACATCCCCAGGCCTCTCTGTTCCATAACACTGACCTCCATTAAATGTGTAAATGTCAGCTTGTCTTACCAAAATGCAACACTTCACATTACGGATGGAACTCTGAGTGGAATCTAGTCTCGGAAATGCAGTGCTGTCTCCTTATGAGTGGCAGTCTCTATGAGGTTACTGCTCCTTAAGTCTGGCCCGATGCATTTCTTTACTTTGGTTTTAAAAAGCAGAATGTGTCTGAATGCTTCCTCCTCAGATCTTCACAGGGACTTCTACAATTTCTGCATCAGCAGTGACCAATTGGTAAGGCTGGAACTTTATTGAGGTTTCAGTTGCATTTCTAATCCAATGCCATTATGTCTATAAACTCATTATTTTTAAAAAAAGACACAATTGTTCTCTTTGAGGAGAAAGGAATTTTGGGTTCTGGTCAACCTGAATGTGGTGCAGGGAGCTTTATCTGCTTTGTTCCCTCTGTGACACAAATGACAGGCTACCCTGAAAACAGGAATTTGTCCCAACATTGGAGTATTCACCAGTGTTGGGAGTGTATAATGAAAAAGGATTCAACTATTATCTTCATCTGGGTAATCTCTAGATAAGCACTTCACAAAATGAATTTGGAATTCCATAATTCCATCTGGAGACCAGTGTGCTCAGAGGAAAGCAACATAATGAAAAGGCAGCAAGTTGGATTGCAGAGATGGGTGGGGAGAGGATAGTGACGAAGAAGACTCTGACCCCTCACTAAGAATCCTTCTGAGATTTACCATCTTGTTAATATTCAGGAGTAAACAGCAGCTCAACCCACCTTGCTGAATTGTCTTAAAACAATTAATTCAAATTAGATCAATGTTTATTTTTCATTTTCCCATTAGGATTCTCGCAAACAACTGAGTTAATGATTATTGCTTTATTGTCAAACCTATTAACGAAAAATTCAAATCAATTCATGCCCTTACAGCTGTTTATCAACCTCCTAATCGTAATTAGTTGCATTTACAATTAAACATTGAATTTGCAAGTGGTGTAATAGAGAAGGTTAACTGAGAGAATGAATAGGGCACATTACACAGGTAGTCCAGTTGGGTCACAAGAATTGGTTGGTACCTCTAAACATCCAGTTGCAACCTACCTGAGACCGATAACCCAGTGATTAATTTATAGTTAGACCCCAGAGAAAGCAAACAAGTCAACAGTATTTGACCACCAATCTGTTGATGGATGTGCAGCACAGTGGCTCAGTGGTTAGCACTGCTGCCTTATAGCACCAGGGGCCCAAGATCGATTCCACCCTCAGACGATTGCCTGTTTGGAGTTTGCGTATTCTCCCCATGTCTGTGTAGGTTGCCCCTGGGTGCTCTGGTTCCCTCCCACAATCCAAAGAGGTGCAAGTTAGGATAGATCAGCCATGCTAAATTGCCCGGGATGTGCAGGTTAGGTGGGTTAGCCGTGGGAATTGCGGGGTTACAGGGATAGGATAGGGGGTGGGTGGTTCTCAGTGGGATGCCCTTCAGTGTGGACTGAATGGCCCTTTACCACACTGTAGGGATTCTGAGATGGAAGGCAATATGCTCGTTGTTAACTAGAAGTGATATAACTTTACCTTTACCAGTTAGTACAGTGGAGGTGGCTGTGCATTTTTTTGGCTTTGTAAGACATCACAGTGACGGACCTCTGTATATTGAGTTCTTATCCATTTGCTGCATTCCTGCAACCTTTGCTGTTGAGTAAATTAATTTTATTTTCCCTTTGCTGTGTTAAACAAGCCAACGTAATTCTCCATCCCTTGGTTTTAGGTAAATTTATGTCCACCAATAACTAGATGGCCCGTCAACAACTATCTTTAAATGTTATGTGTGGAGAAAAAATGCAGTAAACATTCATGAAAATGGTCCCAACTATGGGACACCTCCGCCCCTGAGTTGATTGGAGAAGCTGGTACATTTCCCACAGGAGAAGATTGAAAGGAGATACAACAGAGGCATTCAAAATGATGAGGGATCTGGACAGAGTAAGTGGGGACTGCATGAGAGGAAGGATGAAGGACCAGATGCCTCTGTTTTAACATGTTTGGCAAAAAGGAAGCAACAGAGACAGACTGGTACATGCGGCAAGTAGTTAGGATCTGCAATGCCCTGTTTGAGGGTTTGTTGGAGAAATTCACTCATGGCTTTGAATATTAGGCATTTGTAGCCATAATTTCCACTTCAAAGATAAGCAGTTGGAACAGTCAATCAAGCTGTGAGCTGACAGAGACCCTACTGTGATATTATTAGGCTGTGAATACAGCTTGTCAGACACATTCTACAATTATACCCCTCAGATTGATGTGAGCAATGTGAGATAACTTTTTTTTTAGTCACAAGGCAGGAATGTGGTCAGTATCTGAAAAGTAAAACAAACTGTGGGGTTATGTGGTAAGGGTAGAGGAGTGGCCGTAGATGAATTGCTGTTGCAAACATCCAGTGTGGACAGGGTGGACTTAATTACTCCCTTCACTCCTATAACCACGTAATTACAGCATCATACAGCATGGAAACAGATCCTTTGGTCCAACTCATCCATGCTGACCAGTTTTCCTCAACTAAACTAGCCCCATTTGCCTGCATTTGACTTATATCCCTCTAAACCTTTCCTATCCATGCACTTGTCTGCAGCAGGTCTGACAGCAGCTGTGGAGAGAGGTCGGCACGGTGGCTCAGTGGTTAGCACTGCTACCTCACAGCGCTAGTAACCCAGGTTCATTTCCACCCCCAGGCAACCGCCTGTGTAGGGTTTGCACATTGCCCCCGTGTCTGTGTGGGTTTCCTCCAGGTGCTCCGGTTTCCTCCCACAGTCCAAAGATGCACAGGTTAGGGTGGATTGGCCATGCTAAATTGCCCATATTGTCCTGGAATGTGCAGGCAAGATGGATTAGCCATGGGAAATGCAGGCTTATGGGGATAGGGTAGGAGTGACGGTCCAGGTGGGAGGGCCAGTGTGGACTTGATGGACCAAATAGCCTGCTTCTGAGTTGTAAGGATGCTATGATCTTGGGTCTTTAAAAGCAACAAGACGTATCGTTTTGAGTCCAGTATGACTCTTCTTCAGAACTAACTGAACAGATTGAGAAGAGTGTTATGTATCCCAGATATGTGCTGCAATGACAGTCGATGTCTGTGCTCCAGATGAGTGAGACTGGGTGGTCTAGTTTGATGTCTGAAGCTTTGTGTTTTCAGATTATTTAAAAGTACCAGTCTAGCTTCTGAGAGGACAGCAAAGCAATGGGCAGTGTTTGCCCAGTCATTGGGCACTGTTTCCATCTGGCATTTGCTGGATGCTGTTTAATTTTTATCTGACCCATGAAGTTGATTGGGCATTTGGCTAAACTCTTCAAGAATATGAGACACACTGTCTTTCTCTCTCTCTTGCTCATGTTTTGTGGTCACTGCTGCTCCAACTGGGATCACTGTGAGCTGCAACAGAAAGCTTATTATTTCCAAGGCTGAGCATAGCTCCCAGCTTAATGGGTGCTCATTGTAAAATTGCACTCCGTTCCCTTAACCATTACTGCAGCTAAAGCGTACACATTCACAGTGTGAATAGTGATCAGGTAGCAAGCTGTGAGGACCAGATAACTCATGGAGCAGCAATTCTTCTTCATTTTGATGCTGCTGAATAGAGAAAAGATCGCTTTCAGCTGTGCTGTCAGCTATCTTTCGGAAAACATAGATCGGTGAGACCTGTAGGGCCTGAATTCAAATGTGTTTCGAGATTGTGTAAAAGCTCAAAGAAAATAGGACAATCGATAAGAAAGAGACCCTGGGGAGAATGATGAAATTCTATCCTGTTTATATTAATAACTGCCAGCAGTAGTTAGTGTTACTGAAAATGCTCAAGTGTTTGGTATCCAAATTGGAGTCTAATGGAGCAGTGAGAAAGCAATTCTGGGCAGCTCTGTCTCTTTGCTAGCACAATGGTGTTCTATTTCAGCATCAGGGAGTGCGAGATGAAGTAACCAATGAATCTAGGGAGACCGTAGGTCCCATGAACCTGTCAAATCCACATCTAAAGTCTCAGAAATTGGAATTCAATCACAAACTGAAATCATGCATGCATGAGGTGAAAGCCTCGTTGACCGAGAAATAAATCTTGCAAATGAGTCTTACGCGCACAAAGACGCACGCGAATTTGGGGACATCGGCTCTGTGAAAAGCAGGCTCGACTAGAGCTCGGCTCCTCTTGCTACATTTCTACCACAAGCCCAACAGGAGTGTGGCAGTCTAGGGAAGTTGATGCCTGACACAATGTACCACCCCACCCCTCAAATAAAAAAAAACGAGGATCTCCATTTGGCTTTCCCTAAATGAGGATCCTGAGCCCAATCAGATATTGCTCCGACAGAGCAGCCCACTAATTCGGAGGAGGTATTCTTGTCCACTGGTTGGTTTCTTAAGGCTTGCTTTGACCCTGTTCTAGCCTGTGGTGTGCACCCTCAAAATTTCAAACCCTTCCACCACTCTTTGGCATTGTTTAAATGCAAGATGTTGCAATGGTACAGATTGAGCATTGTGCTTTCCGATTGTACACAATCATGGTAAATTAGATTGCCTACAGTGTGGAAACAGGCCCTTTGGCCCAACAAGTCCACGTTGCCCCTTGAAGCATCCCACCCAGACCCATTCCCCTATAACCCACACATCCCTGAACACTACGGGCAATTTAGCATGGCCAATCCATGGAGCCTGCACATGTTTGGACTGTGGGAGGACACCGGAGCACCTGGAGGAAACCCACGCAGACACAAAGAGAAGGTGCAAACTCCACACAGACAGACACCCGAGGCTGGAATCGAACCCGAGTCCCTGGTGCTCTGAGGCTGCAGTGCTAACCACTGAGCCACTGTGCCGCCCTGTGAACAGTTGAGCGTTGATAGACGGAGTCAGTACCAATAGATGTGAATCTCAAATATTGTGGCTGACATGTATTACCCTGAGCAAGTGTCCTGCCTTGAATTTGACTGCTACCAATTCTTTTTTGCCACTAATCTTTCTCCAGAATCCAGTCAGTCACAGAGCCATAATTGTCCCTTATGCAGGTTCTATTTTTCGGTTGAATCTCATTATGTACGAGGATTATTGTGTGCGATTCCATGTTGAATAAATGCTTGGGTGCAGTCAACCTCCACTGTGAGAGAGGCCACAGCACTGTGTTGGGCCAGCAGAAGAGTAAGATTGAGTTCCTCAAGACATGTTGCTATTATTATACATAAAGATGAATTGATGAACACAGAGAATGCTGGAGAAACTCAGCAGGTCTGACAGCATACGTGAAGAGAGAAACAGAGTGAATGTTTCAAGAAGCTAGTTCAGAAGCAGAGTAGTATGGGACTTGAAACATTAACTCTGTTTCTCTCTCCACAGATGCTGCCAGACCTGCTCAGTTTCTCCAGCACTGTCTGTATGGTGCAAATTTTCAATATCCACGGTATTTTGCTTTTATAAATAGTTGGACGACTGACGCAGAACAGTCTGCATCTGAAAGAGAAATTAGTGCAAAGCATCTGATCTGGAGTCACGTCAGAACTCAGTATTTTCCACTTTCATTGCAGTGTGTTAATGTGCTGCTGAGGTACTCTAGCAGTCAGAAGCCAAGTGCCCTTATATGTCACAAGGTGAGAACTGGAAGTTGGGACCATCTATCTGCATTTTGAAAAGATTCAACACTGTAGGAAGTTCTTCTGGTATGCCATCAAGGTTAGTCTTTTTTTTCCAATATGTCCTTTTCCTGAGCATTTCATTCTCTGTTATTTCCCTTTCTCCCAGCACCTGACTAGGTACTGAATACAGCTGACTAAAGGATTGGTAACATTGGCTGGGGCATTTGACACTTTGACCTGTTAGCCAGAGATTTTATTTTATTTTATTTCCTCCTCTTTATTCATTCAGGGTATGAGGGCATGAATGAGTCAACCACATTGGTGTGGGCCTGGAATCACATGCAGGCCAGACCAGGTAAGGATGGCAGTTTCCCTCCCTAAAGGATTTTAGTGATCCAGATGGGCTTTTATTTTCCCCCCAACAATCGATTCACAGTCATTATTAGATTCTCAACTGTTATTTATTGAATTCAAATCCACCACCTGCCCTGGTGGGATTTGAACCTGGGTCCCCAGAACGTTATCTGGTTCTCTGGATGAACAGTCCAGTGATAATACCAGCAGGCCATCACCTCCCTATGTGCACCATAACACTTCTGGATAACGCTTCATATAAAGAGAGTGGAAAATATTACCATTTAATTCTATATTACAGAGCAGGTTCAATGCAGGAAGAAACATATTTTAACCAGAATACCTTGATAAATATGTGTAGCACATGGTGACAATAATGCCTCCCTTCCTAAAATGGCACAGGGGGTTGTTAAACTCTTGAACTTCTGCCACTTCCACAATATTCTGTCCACCCTGGACACATGGATAAGCTGGTTAAGATAATTCAGCTTGGAATTCCTGAAGGTACAGCAACTGAGTAAAGATATTTTACAAAGTAGCTTTACTGAGTATAACTAATGTGCACATACGCTGTTTCATGAAAAGCACAGCTGCCCGTCACCCTTGCTTTCCTTGACCAATATTGCCTGCCCAATTTTAAACTGGAACTCTGTGTCCTTGGTTCAATTCTGTCCATGACTCCTTTGGGATATTCTCTCCCCAGTATTGCGATGTTCTCCCTAATCAGTACTGCTACATCTCCGCTTTTTCTCTCTTTCCTATTTTACCTGAGCATCTTACATTCAAGAATATTTAATGCCCATTTCTGCCCGTCTTTGAACCAGGTTTCTGTTACAGCAACAGCATTACATTCCCTTATGTCCATCTGCCCTTGCAACTCACAGATTATGTTAATTCCAGGCAATGGCCTCGTGGTGGTATCGCTGGACTGTTAATCCAGAGACCCAGATAATGCTCTGGGGATAATGGGAACTGCAGATGCTGGAGAATTCCAAGATAATAAAATGTGAGGCTGGATGAACACAGCAGGCCAAGCAGCATCTCAGGAGCACAAAAGCTGACGTTTCGGGGTCTAGGCCCGAAACGTCAGCTTTTGTGCTCCTGAGATGCTGCTTGGCCTGCTGTGTTCATCCAGCCTCACATTTTATTATAATGCTCTGGGGACCTGCGTTCTAATCCCACCGGGGCAGATGGTGGAATTTGAATTCGCTAAATATCTGGAATTAAAAATCTAGCGATGATGTGAATCCACTGCTGATTGTCAGAAAAATCCATCTGGTTCACTAATGTCCTTGAGGGAAGGAAGTTGCCATCCTTACCTGGTCTGGCCTACATGTGTCTCCAGGGCCACAACAGTGTGTTTGGCTCTCAACTGCTGTCTAGGCAATGAATGCTGCCTAACCAGTGATGCCCTCATCCCATGAATGAATAAAGGAAAAAGAAATGCTTTCACCTTTGCCCATACAAACCCTGATTTGGATTTCTCTTTTCTCCCATACTCAGATCACACCCATTAACTTCGTATTGTGTATTCTCATGCTCTGTACCCCTCCTGGCATCCTGTGTAATGCAATGTACATCTCTCTGACATTATCTCTTGTTTATCACTTGCTAACCATGTTAAGTTACAGCCTCCCCCCTAGCACAAGCAAAACCCTCTGCAAGGATCCCAGTCCTGGTTTTATTTTGCTGTGAACTTTGGTCAGGTACAGGTCCCATCTATCCCAGAGTTAAACCCTAATATCCCAAGAACCTAAAGGCCTCCATTCTGCACCATCTTTCCAATCACAGACTCATCTGCTTTATCCTCGGCTCTTCCACTAACTGGGAAGTGGAAGCAATCCAGAGATTGTTGAGGTATTGCCTGCTCAGTTCCCAATTGGCTCTCTCTATTCTGACTGCAGGACCACATTCCTCTTTCTCCTGATGTTGTTCATGCCAATATGGAGAGTGACTGCTCACCCTCTGTCCTTCGAAATGCTCTGCAGCTAGTCAATTAGATCCTTGATCCTGATCATGTGGAGACAACACACCATTCTGGATTCACATTTGCAGTCGCAGAAACATTGATCTAGTCTATCCCATCAGCATTACCCTTGCAGTCAACTTAACTGCCCACTGTACCCCTGAGCCACCCAGGGTACAATAGACTTGGCTCTGAATACAAGCTTCATTGTTCATCTCGTAGTGTAATCAGCTGTTGCTCGAGTTCTGAAACTCAGATGACAATTCTTCCATAAGCAGGTGTCCAGCAGACAGGAAGTGTCCTGGGTTCTCACATCACTCGAAAAGTTTGTTATGGAGGCTTGAGTGTCTATACCATTTCACTGTCTAGGAGTCAGCCTAATAAACCTTATGACTGTTCATAAAAGCTACTAATACTGATTTAATATTACTAATAAGTAATGCACTTTACTCGTAGTTCTAAATCTTGCATTAAAAATGAGAAGCTGATGAGTTTTACCTTTTATTTTTCCCGTTATTAATACCTAACAATGATATTGCCGTAACCTGCCAATTATTGAAGTCACCAGGCATTCGTAAGTAAACCATGTGAGCCAGGAAGTACACAGTAAACACTGTGCACAGAACCAGCCCATGCTTGGAGTGCTCAGAAAGCTGTGTCTAACATTAGATCTGATTTTGGGATAGGTCAGCATTTGCTAATTAGTCTTGAGTGTGTTAAGAGTTACACTGACAATCAATTTAAGATCACCAGTAAGACTGGCAGAGTGGCGAATATATTGGAAGCTACATATATTAATGCAGTAAGGCCCTGTCCTTTGCAGACAGAATAAATAAACATACCCACTCACTATGTCTGTTTTAACGTAAAACGGGTAATGACAGTCTTTTGGCTCCTTTCTCAAGGCAGTGCCTTGATTAATCAGGCTCAACCTGACTGGTTTATATTTAAACAAAGCTTCGCAGTTAACTGCTGCTACTGTTTAGCCGATACACTCCCCATGGCAACATCTGCACCCATCAGAGTGCAACCGATCAATACTCTCTTCACATGCAATATGAAATGCTGCTCTTTACAATGGTACCATTGCGAAAAGCCTTGATTAGACCAAGAGGAGCAGCGTTGACAAAGTGCATCTTTTGTTAGCAACGAACCAGTTCTACTGTACCAAATGACTGTAATATGCTACATTCTGTTTACAGATTAGATACACTTTGCACAATAAGATGTAAAATGGGAAATGAAGAATTCACCCGGGGAAAGGGGGATCTGGAAGTCTGTGGTGCTCTTGGTTAGTGATGGTTCTTTCAGAGATTCTCCTTCTGCATACACAGTTAATGATGTGATAAATGAAGGGATTTGCCTTTCTCCCTTACAGCTGGTGACTCATTCTCGGAGGAAGATTGGAGCTCCTGTTCATGTGTTTCTGTTTAATTAACCCATTGTCGTCATTGTGTGCCACTCTGACTGAGGCTGGGGGTGGTGGGAGAAGTTAGCATAGGCAGCTAATGCACAGGAGGTGGCCTGGTGACCCATCATGATGCACACACATGGCAACGCATGTTCTCTTGAGACCATGCTACACGGTTTGCTAAGTGTTAAATTCTAAGCAGTGATAGTTTGAATCAACACTTGTTTTACTTGCTTGCAATGAAACCTGCAATCAGGCTGGTCTAACATAAAGGAGGGTAGTGTAGGGCTGTAGCTAAGCCTCAGAGCAGGAAGGTGGCCAGTAATCTATCACCATCTACCAATGTCACGACAAGCTACTGATTGTCCATCTCATTTTTAATCATGAGATGTACATAGCTGCCTGTGTCCTAACATAACAGCAGACATTGATTTCAAAAAGGCAGTATTTTGTTATCCAACGCGCAAAGACACATTTCACTGTGAAAGGTTGTGTCAATACAGACATAATTAACAAAAATCCAAATGACTGGGATTCTGTCCTGCAGATTGGCAAATTCTTTTCTTTTTTCCCAATTTTCCAAATGATGTACACTCGCTGCCTCTTTAGTTGGTCTTCGTGACAATGGAACAAGTGAGGGAAGAGATTATACCCCTCAGACAAAAGTATTTTGGAGATGATGCCAAGCTGTTCCAGGAAACCACTTGAGATCCACCCACTGCCAGTTATGCTATTAGCAACATTTCGCTGGCCGTTAAAACAGTTTTTACTTTCAGGCAATTTTTTTTTCATGGACAGGCTTAGCACTTTCCAAATTGTATTTAACATTTCCAAAAGTTATTTTGTAATCTTGGCAGTTCTAATCCTCTCAGTTGAGATGCCAGGCGATTTTCATGAAATTAAACATTCAATGTCCTCGCTCTCCCCCATCGTGGCAATATCAAAGCTACACCATTAAAATAACCCAACATCGAGTGCCATAACGGGGTCTTGGCACAGCAACTGGGGAACAGGAACAATGTTCAAGGCAGAATAGTGTGTGGTTTGGAGCGAATGTTCCCATGCATCTGCTGCCTTTGGCTTACTGGGTAGTCAAGCTCATATGTTTGGAAGGTGCTGTCAAGGTTACAATGATAAATAACCACAGTACATCTCTCAGATGGCACACAATTTTGTTACAGTACATTTTTAAGGTGGTAGATATGGTGTCAGCCAAGCTTATTCCTGGACTGTATTGAGATTTGTGAGTGCCGTTGGAGGTGCCCCTCCTTCAGGCAGCTGGAGAGTATTCTATCACGCTCCTGGTTTGTGCTTTATAGATGGTAGCCAAGCATTGAGGAATGAAGAGTTGAGCTACAGCACCTCTTACCTCTGTCTTGCTCTTGTAGCCACAATATATTTGGGACGTCTTGTTGAGATTGTTCAGTATGTTGGCAAGGCCTTTTCTGGAGTGTTATCTGTACTTCTGGCCACCCTGTTGTGGGGAGGATATTATTAATCTGGAGAGGGTTCAGAAAAGATTTATCAGGATGTTGCTGGGGATGGAGGGTTTGAGTTATAGGGAGAGCCTGGATGAGCTGGGACCTCGTTCACTGGATCGTAGGAGGTTTTGCGGTGTCCTTACAGAGATTTATAAAATCATGAAGGGCACACATAAGGTGAATGATAAAGGTCTTTTCCCTAGGATGGGGGAGTTCAAAACTAGGGAGCAAACTTTTATGGTGAGAAGGGAAAGTTTTGAAATGGACACGAGGGACAACTTTATTACACAGAGAGTAGTTGGTGTGTGGAATGAACTGCCAGAGGAAGTGATGGATGCAGGAACAGTTACAATGTTTAAAAGACATTTGGATAATTTTATGAATTGGAAGTGTTTGGCGGGGTACGGGTCAAGTGTTGGCAGATGGGACTAGTTTAATTTGGGATGGCTGGTTGGTGTGGTCTGATTGGACTGAAGGGTCTGTCTCCATGCTGTCTGGCTCTGTGACTCTATATTTGTATGACTGGTCCAGTTCACTTCCTGGCCAATGAGACCCCATGAGGTTGTTAACTGTGGAGGAGTTAGTGATGGTAGTGCTAGTGAATGTCAGGGGGCAATCGTTAGATTCTCTCTTGTCGGAGATGGTCATAGCTTAAAGACAGAGGTTCTTTTTCCAAACAGGATGTGAATGAAGCACTCAGGGTGGCACGGTGGCCCAGTGGTTAGCACTGCTGCCTCACAGCGCCAGGGACCCGGGTTCAATTTCACCCTCGGGCAACTGTCTGTGTGGACGTTCTCCCTGTGCGTGGGTGTCCTCCGGGTGCTCTGGTTTCCTTCCACAGTCCAAAGATGTGCAGGCTAGGTGGATTGGCCATGCTAAATTGTCCGATAGTGTCCAGGGACATGTAGATTAGGTACATTATGGGGGGATTGGTCTGAGTCTGAGGGTCAGTGTCAACTTGTTGGGCCAAAGGGCCTGTTCCACACGGTAGGGATCCTAAGATCTCAAGCCAATAAACAAGAGTGATATTGACACAAATGTTTTTGAAGTTACTATGATGGAATTGGAATGCTACTTCTTGTTACTCCGATAATATGATTAGTAACCTAACAACGACGCCACAGTAGCACTAAAATCTCCCTGCGCACTGACAAACATGGAAAGCTACAGGAAACTAATTCCACAATAGTAGAGAGAAGACAGCTGGTGAAATGAGGATATTAAATGCGCAGAAACAGCCTGTGTTCTCAGAGAGCTGTAAAAGATTGACAGTGGTACAAGGACAGTTCTTCAACTGTTGCTGTTGACTCATATTCACTTTCCTCTTCTATCTGCTAATGATTCAATTGAGTGTTCTAGCATGTTTCCCACTTCAGCTGGGAATAGGAAGCTGACAAACAGATTGCAATGTGCCACCATCTGTTTCCACCAGGGTTTCATTTCTATTCCACCTTAACTGTGTTATTGCTATGGAACAGGTAGAAATCTCCATCAGCCAGACAAAGTCAATTCTAACTTGATAACTTATACCATTTGTATTCAGCAACTTGGCCGAGGTGTGATTTTATAAAGAAAACTCAAGCAAAACATTGAATTTTCACTGCAGTACTGTCCCCAGGGAACTCTTACCTTTTGGACAGTGACCGACTAGTGGATGAATTTTGAAATGAGAAGTGATGCTCATTGAATAGACATTTTTTCTGAGGTATGGGGTGAGATAATTTTGGATAAGGTCATTGCGGAGAGTTCTGGCAGGCACTTAACAGGATACTGACCACATTTATGACTAGATCCAAAAATAGAAATCACTGGAAAAGCTTAGCAGGCCTGGTGGCATCTGTGGAGAGAAATCAGAATTAACCTTTCCGGTTGAGTGACCCCTTCCTCAGAATTGAACTTCCTGAGATCACTGGACCCGAAGCATTAACTCTGATTTCTCTCCACAGATACTGCCAGACCTGCTGAGCTTTTGCAGCACTCTCTGTTTTCATTTCTGATTTACAGCATCCGCAATTGTTCCAGTTTTTAATTTAATGACTGACGTTTCCATAATGCGGCTCAAACTCTTGAGCCTTGAAAATGAGAAATTTCGACTGAAATCTCACTCATGCAAGTAATTGATTGGTCCATTAATCATTAATCATAGTAGGAGAGCACTTTGGTGGTAGCAATCATAACTCTGTTAATTTTACAATAGTATTAGAAAAGGATTGGTACATACAGCAGGGTAAGGTTTGTAATTGGGGGAAGGGTAATTATAATTCTGTTAGGCAAGAGTTGTGTAACATAAAATGGGAACAGATGTTGTCAGGGAAGAGCACTATTGAAATGTGGAGATTAATTAAGGAATGCATACTGCGTGTGCTCAATGTTTGTCCCTACCAGACAGGGAAGATGTGGTCGAGAGAGAGGCCGAACGACTAGTTAAGAGGAAGAAGGAGGCTTATGTAAGGTTGAGGACACAAGGATCGGAAAAGGCTCTAGAGGGAAACAAGTTATCCAGGAAGGAACTGAATAAAGGACTTAGGAGAGCTATAAGGGGGCATGAGAAAACCTTGGCAGATAGGATCAAGGAAATCTCCAAGGCTTTTTACATGTACGTGAGGAATAAGAGAATAACCAGAGAAAAGGCAGGGCCGATCAAGGATTATAAAGGGAATTTGTGCACGGAGCTGAAAGAGATTGGAAAGGTCCTAAATGAATATTTTTCTTTGGTATTCACACCTGGAGGGACCTAGTTGCAGAAGAGGAGAGTGTGAAACAGGCTGGTAGGCTAGAGGAGGTCGATCTTAGCAAGGAAGCTGTACTAGGAATTTTGAGGCAGTTGAAGACAGATAAGTCCCCCAGGCCTGATGGGATTTATCCAAGGATTCTATGGGAAGTGAGGGAAGAGATCACAGAGCCTTTGGGGATGATCTTTTCGTCCTCACTGTCCATGGGTATAGTGCCGGAAGATTGGCAAACATCATTCCCTTGTTAAAAAAAGGGAATGGGGATAACCCTGGAAATTACAGGCTGGTTAGACTTAAGTCAGTGGTGGGCAAATTATTGGAAAGGGGTCTGAGAGATAGGATTTATGATCACTTGGATAGGCACAGTTTGATTTGTGACAGTCAGTATGGATTTGTGAGGTGTAGATCATGCCTCACAAACCTTACTGAATTCTTTGAAGAGGTGATCAAACACATGGATGAAGGTAGAGCAGTGGATGTGGTAGACATGGATTTAAGTAAAGAATTTGATAAGATTCCCCATGGTATGCTCATGCAGAAGGTCAGGAGGCATCGATTAGGGGGAGATGTAGCAGATTGAGTTCAGAATTGGCTGATCCTTAGAAAACAAAGGGTGGTAGTCGATGGAAAATATTCAACATGTTGCTCATTTACGAATGGCATACCACAAGTATGTGTCCTGGATCCTCTTCTATTTTTGATTTTTGTGATTAATTTTGATGTAGAAGTGGAAGGGTGGATTAGTAAGTTTGCGGACGATATGAAGGGCGTTGTGTTGTGGATAGTGTGGAGGGCTGTTCTAGGTTAAAAAGGACATTGATAGGATGCAGGGCTGGGCTGAGGAGTGGCAGATGGAGTTTGACCCTGAAAAGTGTGAGGTGATTCATTTTGGAAGGACAAACTTGAAAGCAGAATACAGGGTTAGCGGAAAGATTCTTGGCAGTGTGGAGAAACCATGACTTCTGCATTCACATTCAATTCCTTTATATACATGACGAAAAGCAGTGGAGACTGATCCTTGTGGGCGCACCGTTGGTCACAGGCCTCCAGTCTGAAAAATAATCCTCTACCATCATCCTCCGTCTCCTACCTTCAAGCCAATTTGTGTCCATTTCACAAGTTCTCCGTAATGCTATGTGATATAACCTTGCTAAGCAATCTACCATGCAGAATCTTGTGGAGTGCTTGCTCAAGCCCAGGAAGCCAACATGTACCACCCTGCCGTCATCAATCTGCTTTGTCATCTCTTCAAAAAACCTCAATCAAGCCAGTGAGACACGATTTCCCATGCACAAAGCCATGCTGACTATCCCTAATCAGTCCTTGCCTTTACAAATGCAGTCCCTCAGAATCCCCTCCAACAATTTACCCACCACTGAAGTCAGGCCCACTGGTTTGTAGTTCCCTGGGTTTTCCTTACCGCCAATGGCACCACATTAGCCACCCTCCAGTCTCCAGGTAACTGACTGCGGTCTGTTGATGATACAAATATCTCTGCTGTGGGCCCAGAAATCCCTTCCCCCGCTTCCCACAACGTTCTGAGGCACACCTGGGTCCCAGAGATTTATCTACCTCTATGAATTTTAAGACCTCCAGCACCTCCTTTTCTGAAATGTGGACAGTTTTCAAGACATCATTATTTATATCCCAAAGTTAATATCTTCCATGAAAAGAAATTTTACAGTTTAAGTAAATGAATCCTTACTTCGTATGTGTACCCTACTGTAGAGCAGAACAACTTTTATTCATTCATTCGTGGGATGAGGGCATGGCTGGCTAGGCTGGCATTTATTGCCCATCCCTAATTCCCAGAGGGCAGTAAAGATTCAATCGCATTGCTGTGGGCCTGGGGTCACACACTGGCCATACTGGGTAAGGAGGGAAGCTTCCTTCCCTGAAGATTGTTAGTGAACCAGATGGGTTTTTTTTAAGAGGAAGCGATGGCCTAGTGGCATCATTGCTGGGCTGTTAATCTAGAGAATCATATAATGTTCTGGGGACCTGGGTTTGAATCTCGCCATGGCAGATGGTGGAATTTGAATTCAATTTAAAAAAAACTTAATGCTTTGCAGTTAGTCTATCCTGACCCCATAATGACTTTTGGATAAGGATGTAAGGCTCTAAAAGGGTTAATACTGAGGTGTGTCTTAAGTGTTACTCTCTGTGATTATGTTATAGGGACATGGTGGCTGAATAACTTAGGATTTCAAAGGAGATGGATCCACCGTTCAGTTCCTCCTCATTGCTTTGATGGACATTTTCTCCATAACAATGTTGTTATGAATTCAAATGATGGAGCTGATTTGATAAAGTCCAATCCCAGAGTGAAAGCCGGCTTGATGAACTGTAGGTTTAATGTTCGTAATTTGGTTACTCTGGTGGTCAGTCACTTACCATATTCACATAGGAGTCAATGAACTTTTAAAGTACGTTTAACAGACAAAAGAAAACAAAAACAAATAATATATATGAGGACCATTTTGAAGTCTCCTAACTCAAACAGCAAAAAGAAAGTTTCAGTACTTTTCTCAGCCGTATAATTTACTGACAGTCAATCCCATTGAAGCATCACTGCTGTCTTTACTTCAGAATTGCTCACTCAATTGATGAGGTCACTATTGTTTCCTTTTGCTGACTTTTTACACATTCTCTTCATTACTGCCTCACCCTGAGGAACAAATCCATCCAGACTAACTCGCTGACTGATCCGAGTGAGATTTAAAGAATAAACGAGAGGCTTCAACAACTTCTAATCTGCTTAAATCACATTTGCTGAAATGGACCTTTTCTTCTGAATGTCCAGCTGCTTCTGGCCGCTGGGCTCTCCTTAGAGAATAAACCTCAAGTCTGCAATAATGAGCAATTAGTTCACCAGGAGCTTGTTAAGCCATTAGTTAAAGTTGCGTGCTTCTTTGGGAAGGTTGTCTTCCACATAAATGACCTTTTGAAACACATGCATGACTTTGTCGACATGTAGGGAAAGTAAAGGATCATGATCACAGAATGCTTACAGTGATGAAGTGCTCACAAGCAAAAGTCCACACCCTGAATTCTACAAAGAATGTATTCACTTATTGAGCCAGCCTTGAGCATTGACCCAAAAGTGATTGTATGTTGGAGGACCTGCAGAAGACTGTAGCCAACAAGGAGGTTTCCTCTCCCAAGTCAATTCATGACCTCCAAAGATTATTAGGTAAACCATTTGACACAACTGTTGCTCCATTCAGCAGTTGCTATAGAATCCTTGAGACCACACCTCGAGAAGATGCAAGGATAGTATCAGAGGCAGCATCAAGAGAATGCTTTTCAGAGGTTCAAGGATGTGCTGACATCCACAGATGCCCTAGATCACTGCCATCCATCCTTTCTAACATTCTTGGCAGCTGATCCTTCAGATCTATGTTTCGGAGCTGGACTGTTCCAGGAATAGCCAAAGGTTGTGAATCAGTCTATTATACATCACAGGTAATAAAGTGTGAAGCTGGATGAACACAGCAGGCCAAGCAGCATCTCAGGAGCACAAAAGCTGACGTTTCGGGCCTAGACCCTTCATCAGAGAGGGGGATGGGGTGAGGGTTCTGGAATAAATAGGGAGAGAGGGGGAGGCGGACCGAAAATGGAGAGAAAAGAAGATAGGTGGAGAGGAGAGTATAGGTGGGGAAGTAGGGAGGCGATAGGTCATTCCAGGGAAGATGGACAGGTCAAGGAGGTTGAATAGTATCAGAGATAATGGGAACTGCAGATGCTGGAGAATTCCAAGATAATAAAATGTGAGGCTGGATGAACACAGCAGGCCAAGCAGCATCTCAGGAGCACAAAAGCTGACGTTTCGGGCCTAGACCCTTCATCAGAGGGTCTAGGCCCGAAACGTCAGCTTTTGTGCTCCTGAGATGCTGCTTGGCCTGCTGTGTTCATCCAGCCTCACATTTTATTATCAAGGAGGTGGGATGAGGTTAGTAGGTAGGAAATGGAGGTGTGGCTTGGGGTGGGAGGAAGGGATGGGTGAGAGGAAGAACAGGTTAGGGAGGCAGAGACAGGCTAGGCTGGTTTTGGGATGCAGTGGGGGGAGGGGAAGAGCTGGGCAGGTTGTGTGATGCAGTGGGGGGAGGGGACGAACTGGGCTGGTTTTGGGATGCGGTGGGGGAAGGGGAGATTTTGAAGATGGTGAAGTCCACATTGATACCATTGGGCTGCAGCGTTCCCAAGCGGAATATGAGAACCTGTCTCTGCCTCCCTAACCTGTTCTTTCTCTCACCCATCCCTTCCTCCCACCCCAAGCCGCACCTCCATTTCCTACCTACTAACCTCATCCCACCTCCTTGACCTGCCCATCTTCCCTGGGCTGACCTATCCCCTCCCTACCTCCCCACCTATATTCTCCTCTCTACCTATATTCTTTTCTCTCCATCTTCAGTCTGCCTCCCCCTCTCTCCCTATTTATTCCAGAACCCTCACCCCATCCCCCTCTCTGATGAAGTGTCTAGGCCCGAAACGTCAGCTTTTGTGCTCCTGAGATGCTGCTGGGCCTGCTGTGTTCATCCAGCCTCACACTTTATTATCTTGGATTCTCCAGCATCTGCAGTTCCCATTATCTCTATTTTACGTCACAAGCAGTATAAGACGCTGCAACAGAATATGCTGTGATTGAGAAGGAAGCTCTCTCAGTTGCATGAACCCGTGAGAGACTTGTGGGTGGGACGGTGGCTTGGTAGTTAGCACTGCTGCCTCACGGCATCAGGGATCTGGGTTTGACCCCAGCCTTGGTGACTGGCTCTGTGGAGCTTGCGCATTGATCCCATGTCTGCATGGGTTTCCTCACACAGTCTGAAAACATGCAGGTTAAGTGAACTGGCCATGCTAAATTGTCCATTGTGAGCAGGCTAGGTGGATTAGCCTTGGAATTGCAGGGTGACAGGGATAAGGTTAGGAGGGAATGGGTCTGGGTGGGCTGCTCTTTGCAGGGTCAGTTTGCACCCAGTTGGCTGAATGGCCTGCTTCCACACTGTAGGGATACCACGATTCTATTTTCATACTACATCCTTGGTCTGAAAGCGATCATAGAAACAGATCACTGATCTCTAGTTTCAGTACTTGTGAGAAGGAACTTGTAAGAATGCCTCCAACAGATATGAACTCCATCCCACAAGGCTCATGTATGAAACAGTGTATGTACAGGGAAAATTGCAGATGTGGCAGCTGTGATCTCTAGAGTAACAATCAACAGTCTTACCAAGCAGGGCATTGAGTTATACACTCAACCCATGGCCACACCATAGCCAACAAGCTACAATTGGCTTAGCCAGGTTTGACAGAGCTGGTGATGGATCATGGATATCACAGCACCCTGCTACACTGTGGTGTGCAGACCAAAGCTGGTTAGTCACAAAGACACGCTTTGAGCACTACAGAATTTGACAAGAGTGAACGACAATAGCGTGCGATGAATGACTGGCCATTCCAGCTCCAATTCAGGATGATGTCTTGAGGGAAGCTGCGCCAGATACACTTGGGAATTACCAAGCATGGGGCAGGAGCTCAATGAATGTTGTGGCACCCTTACATCTCCTTGCCAGCCATGAAACTTGTGGTTTTCACAGGCCAGAGCTGGGAGGCTGCTAGCACCTACCACATTATATCAGCACAAAATTGATTTGCATTTTGCTATGTGGAGGACAACTGCTAAACTCGTGGATGGCCCAGAACATGGGAGAATTGTATGCTGTGAGGAGAACGTTGTAGAATATTGTAGACATTTCATGTGGAGCGGCAAATGGCAGATGAAGTTTATTGCAGGTAATTCTGAGGTGTTATGTTTTGAACAACTTGGAGAGATGGCACAAAATAAAGAGTACCGTTCTTAAGGGTATGCTGGAGACTTTGTGTATGTCTATAAGGCATTAAAGGTAGCAGGATTGGTACGGAGAGTTGTTGATAAAACATGCGATATTCTAGGCTTTGTAAATAGGGGCATGGAGCACAAGAGCAGAGAGGTTATACTGAACTTAGAGAAGACCCTGTTCAGACTTCACCTGAAGTACTTTGTACAGGTGTGACACGGTGGCTCAGTGGTTAGCACTGCAGCCTCACAGCATCAAGGATCCGGGTTCAATTCCAGGCTCGGGCAACTGTCTGAGCAGAGTTTGCACATTCTCCCTGTGTCTGCGTGGGTTTCCTCAGGGTGTTCCAGTTTCCTCCCACAGTCCAAACATGTGCAGGCTAGTGGATTGGCCATGCTAAATTGCCCGTAGTATTCAGGGGTGTGTGGGTTATAGGGGGATGGGTCTGGGTGGGATATATCAAGGGGCAGTGTGGACTTGTTGGGCCGAAGGGCCTGTTTCCACACTGTAGGGAATCTAATCTAGTTCCAGGCACCACACTATAGGACTAATGTGAATGCTTCAAACAGAAGAGGTTTACAAGAATGGCTCCAGGGTTGAGAACCCTCAGTTATAAGGCAAGGTTGGAGAAGTTCAGGCTTTTTTACCTTGGAAGACTAAGAAGAGATTTGATGGCAGCTGTCAACATCGTGAGGGACCTGGACAGAGTGGATTCAGAGAAAATATTCCTGCTCGTAATAGAGTTCAGGTGTGAAGTGCAAACAAAATGAGGGTAATGTGAGAAAATAAAAATGTTGTTACACAGTGAGTAGTTAGTGTATGGAGCACACTGGCTGGAAATGTGGTGGAGGCAGGTTCAACTGAGGCATTCAAGAGAGGCATTAGATGGTTATTTGAATAGAAGTAATGTGCAGGGTTATGGGGAGAAATCAGTAGATCAGTACATAGTCAGACCATTCTCTGAGCTAGCAAGTCAGAGTGTGCCATTTAAATTCTATTTACAACATCTATTAGGATTAGGGTCAAATCAGAAGTGATGTAGACATTTATTTTGTGATACATCTTTGGAGCAGTTAAGACTTGACCTCAGAATTTCTGCTTCAGAGATAGAGACACTATCATTACACCACAGCAGCCCTTGAAGCTGAATTATAAAGGACATGAGTTTGCCATCTGCTCTACTGTGTTATTTCGAAGAGCGGAGTATCGCAGTCGAACTCTCCCAGTCACTGCAGCCTCAGCTGGTTTCCATAAGGAGCATTTGTGATAACAAACACAGAACTGCAGCAATCTGTATCCACTCAGTACTTTAAATGGAGAAAACACAATGTGATTTGGAGTTTTAATCCAAAAAGCAACACTGATCTATTGAAGGAGATATTAAGTGAAGTGACTAACTTGGCTAAAATTAAGTAGAAGAGAGACATGAAGAGGCAGACCGGTTTATAGGAATGCATGAGTTTGCTACAGTTAACGGCAGCGCTCCTTATATGAAGTCCCGTTTCAAAATGCAGCTCACTGAACAACATCTCCATCAGCCCCCTCATCTCACCTTTGAGCTTGAGCATCTCTTTTTGTCTGTTTTGTGTCTTGGAATGACTTCTACATTTAAGATGCTATATGCCAATGTAATATTGTGTGGATTTAAATATGATTCCAGATGTAAATTTAGAGCAGCGAAAGCTGGATGGTGTAATTTGTCTGACAACTCACTCACTCATGCCTTTATGGCAAGGGAGATTGGATTAATATATCAAAACTGATCAATCCACAGGAAAAAAAGAAATTATTCAGTCTGCTCCACCAGCACAATGCAATATTTAGGCATGTTTTGACATTGTGTTGTCTCAGAGGCTGTCTCTGAATCAATGTTGGGAGAAGAATAGATGTGACCATTTCCAATCAGTCAGTATTTCTTTACTATACACTGGCTGTGTTTTTGGGTATTTGTCTTCTTAAAGGAGGTGAGTGGTTGCTGTACAATTCAAGATTTCTCAAGCATAGTTGCTCCACTAATTTCTTTGTAATTACCGGCTCTCCGCATAGCTGTTCACCTGCACATCTGCTAATGTGGTATACTATATCTGCTGTACACGTTGTGGCCTCCTATACACTGGGGAAACTAAGCGGAGGCTTGGGGACCGCTTTGTAGAACACCTACGTTCGGTTCGCGCGAAACAACTACACCTCCCAGTCACGAACCATTTCAACTCCCCCTCCCATTCTTCAGACAACATGTCCATCCTGGACCTCCTGCAGTGCGACAGTGATGCCACCCGAAGGTTGCAGGAACAGCAACTCATATTCCACTTGGGAACCCTGCAGCCCTATGGTATCAATGTGGACTTCACAAGCTTCAAAATCTCCCCTCCCCCGACTGGATCCCAAAACCAGCCCAGCTCGTCCCCGCCTTCCTAAACTGTCCTTCCTCCCACCTATCTCCTCCTCCCACCTCAAGCCCCAGCCCCATCTCCTACCTACTAGCCTCATCCCGCCCCTTTGACCTGCCTGTCTTCCCTGGACTGACTTATCCCCTCCCTAACTCACAACCTTCTGAGAGATGACTATGCTACCGACAGAGCCAGCTGCTAGATAATTCAGAAAGTTTCTGAAGAGGAGTCATACCTGACTCAAAACATTAACTCTAATTCTCTCTCCACAGATGCTGCCAGACCTGCCAAGTTTCCCCAGCATTCTCTGCATTTGTTAGACAGCTGAAATGAATCGTGACTATGGGCAGAGATCTGCTGGCTCATCAGTGGTGAATTTTACTGGTAGACTTCTGCTGCAGCTGCAGAAAGACACTGAAAACCACGACTAGTGTTAGACTTGAGGGAAAACAGCCTGTTCATAGACCAGTATGCAGCACTGCATCAGGGCACAAGTAATTTCTCAAGCTTTGAATTCCCACGGTGTTAAACTGAATCAAAGTCTTCAAATTACCCAGAGTAAGGCACTTTCAATCGCTTATTAAAACTCATGAAAGCAACTGTTTTCCACCTCTGAAGCAACAATAGTGTCTTTATCCTCTTCCTCCAATCTCCCATCAGTTGAAAGTCTGTTTGCTGCCTCTCTGACCAACTGTATGTGTTCACCTTCAGAGTTAATTCTCTTTGAAAGCTCAGCAGCTTAAGCTAGCTCAATTTTCAATAAGTACTCCCTGCCCAGTGATGCTTATGATTGGTACTATACTTTTGTGCTGTTCGCATCTTAACCTTGTTGTCACCAGCTAAGCACTTAGTAATTTCTGAACATGAGTGTAGATTTTCCACTTGCTGGCCTGGTGCAGGGATCCATGTTCAATCTCTTCCATAGAAACTGGACCATTTCACGCCTCGTGTTGAATGCACAATGGGACTGTCTTTTGCTTGGCTCCCAACCCACAGTGTTATTACGAAAATGAACCAATAATTTTGAAATCTGGCTCAGTAACTTAAAGGCAGGAGATTCAGAGCTTTGTTGCCATGGGAATGACTTTTTGCGTTCTCCCTTTTTAACATAGAGAATTTGGGCTGCACCTTTCTGACATTGACATTTTTCTATTGGTCAGGACTATTTTTGGGTCATGGTTCCTTGAAGGTGGAGCCGCAGGTAGACAGGGTGGTGAAGAAGGCGTTTGGCACACTTGCTTTCATCAGTGCTGAAAAGATTTACAAGGACATTGCCAGGGTTGGAGGGTTTGAGCTTTAGGGAGAGGCTGAATAGGCTGGGGCTATTTTCCTTGAATGTCGGGGGCTGAGGGGTGACCTTATCCAGATTTATAAAATCATGGCGGGGGGGGGGTCATGGATTGAGTCAATAGGCAAGGTCTTTTTCCCAGGGTAGAAGGAGTCCAAAACTAGAGAGCATAGGTTTAAGGTGAAAGGGGGAAGATTTAAAAAGGACCTGAGGGCTAACCTTTTCATGCAGAGGGTGGTATGTGTATGGAGCAAGGTTCCAGAGGAGGTGATGGAGGGGGCTACAATTACAGCATTTAAGAGGCATCTGGATGGGTATATGAATTGGAAGGGTTTAGAGGGATATAGACAAAATGCTGGCAAATGGGAGTCAGTCAGTTTGGGATGGCTGGTCAGAGCAGATGAGTTGGACCAAAGGCATTTGTTTCTGTGCTGTATGACTCAATAAGTCGCAAGCCGCTGCCTTGGTAGGACCTTAAGCATTGCCCATTTGCATCTTAAGACAGTTGATTTAATGATTTACAGTGTTTTGATGTCCCACTGTGCAAGCGTCTCCTGTAATCTGATGAGCTGCAGACACTGCACGGCCCTTGAGTGACACCATGTCTCGCTTACCCTGGAAAATTGCCGCTAATTGGTTTCTGCTGAACCGTAATTGGCCTCCTGCCTATCACCTGGGACAGACTGACCCGTGTTCAACTCTTGTTCTGATCGAACACTTTATGTCTTCAGCTTTCAAGCCTGTCCTTTGAAAATTTGCAGTGACTTGTTGAAACTGCCTTTGGGAGAAGCACAAGGCAGTGGGAAGACATCAATGAGCCAGCACCACTTTTCTGGTTATGTTTTTCCTTGTTTTCTTCTTTTACTACTGCCCCTGCCTTCAAAAGGGTCTCCAACTCCCTGGGAGAACTCTTTCCCATTGCATTGGTGTTTCAAAGGTTCCTTCTGTTCTCCTCACCTCAATATGCTTCCTCTTGTTCTACACCTGAGTGTAGCTTCCTTAGTACACGCTTCACTCTCTGAACCTATTATTTTGATGAATCATATTGGAAGATTGAAGAAAGGTATAGTAACCGAACCTTTGGAGAGATTGCAACAGAGGAAAATGTAAATTATAACCGGTATTGCAAATTCCAGAAGTGACCGAAAGTATCAGAGTTTTAAAATTAAAGGCACAATCCCTGATTTAATTTGATTTATTATTGTTACACCGAGATACAGTGAAAAGCTTTGTTTTGTGTGCTATCAAGACAAATCATGCCATGCATAATTGCACCAGGGTAATAGGACAGAATGCAGAATATTGTGTTACAGCTACCGCGAAGGCGCAGAGAAAGATCAACTCTGATGTGAGAGATCTGACTGCAAACACCATCAAGCAACCCCACATGTAACTGAAAGGTTTTCTCAATATTTGGCAATTAATGAAGATGTTCTGTAATTTTTATTGTTACCTCGGGAAGGGGTTAAAGCTTCCTTGGCTAGGATTCCATTCTGTAGTAAAGAACAGAGAAGAGATGGGGGAAGTCAAGATGTCACAGAAAAATTTTGTGAAAATTGGAATTTAAGAGTCTGAGAGCCATAAAATAAATCAAGAGTGCAATTAAGAGGAATACTGTGGAGTTCAATTCTAAGGTAGAATCGGCTCAGTATAAAGGATGGCAGGATGCATTGTGATTCCAGTACAATACTGAGAATGAGGAAAAGTGAAAACAGATTTGGGGAGATTGGGTGGAAAAGGCGATGAAGTTCTGTCGTGTAAATAGAAACGAGACAGAATGAAGCCTGGATGATGTGAAACAGCTGCGCCCTTTCTTGTGATTGCAGCTGTTCATAGTTTAGATGGTATTTGACCCATGGAAAGTGCCAAAACACTAACTTCAGAATACCTATTGTATGTTTGATTTAAGGGTCTAATGATGACCGTGAATTCATTGTCGATTGTTGGAAAAACCCACCTGGTTCACTAATGCCCATTAGGGAAGGAAACTGCCATCCTCCATGTGACTCCAGATCCACAGCAATGTGGTTGACTCTGAACTGCCCTCCGGGCACTTAGTGGTGGGCAGTTACTGCTGGCCTAGTCAATGACACCCACATCCCATGAATGAATAAAGAAAAGCAAGTGAAATGAATTAATATGATCCGATTGCCGTAACAGAGATGTGGCATGACAAGATTTGAGCTCTCAATACTAAAAGGTTTAAGGGTAGCAAAGTTAATAAGGAATGGAATTTGGGCAGTAGTCAGAGTTTAGCAGATCAGGATATGGGATGTGTTTTGTGGGAGATGAAGGATAATAGGAGAAAGATGTGAATAGTGGAGTGGTCACCAGGTTGTCTAGCAGTAGCCACATTCAAAACATTCAAAAGAAAAGATTGGGATGACCATAATCATCTACGTATCAACTGAAAGAATCAGATTAGCAGCAATAACTTGGATGACAAGTTTATAGGATGCTTTTGATGTAGTTTCTTAGGGTTGCGCCTGCTAGATCCAGTCAGAAGATATGTTCCGTTAGACTTGATATGTAATGTGGCACTATTCATGAGTGACCTGAGACCAAGGGCAGGCGTAAGTATTTTTGCTCAGTTTGAAAGGGAGAAAATTGAGCCCAGGCCTAATACTTTAAACCCTAATAGGAACAACTTTGGGGGCACAAAATGTGAAGTCGCTGAAGTAAACTGGGATTCTAGGCTAAAGGATAGATCAATGGAGGCATTGAAGGTGACATTTCAGAATAAGTAAATTCCAACGATAAAGATTTGCTTTGATTTATTATTGTCACACGCCCATGTCGCAAGCTCATCTCTTGCGCCCGGAGCGTCTCGGAAAAAGTTCATTCTCTTCTTCAGACGGCAAAGGTGTTGAAGTGGCCACATCTGCTGTGTCCATCCCAGATTGTGAGTGCTTGACGGAGACAGAGGACCCATGGATTCCAACGGCTTTCCCGACTGTTTCGAGGAGCTGGGCGCGTTTTGCTCCCTCGCCCTTTGTGAGTTTGCAGATTACGTTTAGTCTACATGCTCGTTCAGGACCATCCCTCCAGCTCAAACTTTAGACCTTGCTGGATCTGTCATCATGTCCTCCATGCCTCTTACCCAAGCAGGCCCATTCCTGTGTTCTCCACACCAAACTTCATCCTCCAAAGTAAACTGTCTTTCTTGCTTAGCGCAATCTTGTGTCTGACATCGGCATTCCTGATGCTGTTTCACCTCCCAACATTGCTGTGGTCCAGGGAGATCACATTTAGCCTGCTTAGCAACTCTGCTCAAGCTACCCCCATAGTTGCATGAGGAGTGTTCCGATCGTCAAATATAAACTGGGACTGTTTGATAGGGAGTGAAGCTGTAGGCTGCTTCTTTAAGCCTGCCATCAAAGTTTTAACTGCTCTTTCCTCCAGACCATTGGATGATGGATGGCATGGAGCTGTCCTTATGTGTTGAATCCCATTTGACTTTAGGAAATATTCAAATTCCCTGCTGGTTGCATGTGACCAATCCTTCAGGAGCTAGTGTGTTGCAAAAGGTACGCACAAGTTTTGTGTTGTCGCCCCTGTGTTTGACACATTAACTCTCTGCATGTCTAACCACCTCAAGTGAGCATCCACAGTGACAAAGACCATTGAGAACATGAAAGGACCTGTGTAGTCAACATGTAACTGGGCCCTTGGTTTACCTGGCCATTGCCATGAATTTAGGGGAGCCACTGACGGTAATTTCTGTCCTTGTTGGCACTCTGTACACAGCCCCACCAACACAGCTCTGTCTGCAGCCAATCCTGACCACCAGACATAGCTTCTCACTGATATCTTCATTTTAGACACCAGATAACTCTGGCGGAGTTCAGCTAGTATCTGGCAGCTACCTTTGCTTGGGACAATCACTCTTGCTCATTGTAATAATATGAGATCCTCTACAGTGATCAGGTCGGCCTGGGTCCAACAAGGTTTCACATTTTGGTTGTGATGACCCTTTGGTTTCCCCCATCACCGTCAGCTGTCTCAGTTTTGCCAGGACCGGGTCTTTCTGCACCCAGAGTCTTATATTGTCAGCTGTGTTTGGGTGTCCAGAAATTTAAAACATTACAAGACTGTTCCAGTGGCAGTACCACTGGTTGTGTATCAGGGAGCAGGAGGCAGCTTAACGCATCCGCATTTGCTACTCGGCCTGCCTGACAGCATTCCAACTTGTAAATATACTCAGCATTCGAGCCCACCGCTGAATTTAGCCTGAAGCTATGGGCCGCACTACCTTGTCCTCTTTCAATAGACCGAGCAGGGGTTTGTGGTCCGTTATAATTACAAATTTACATCTGGACAGGTATTGGTGGACCTTCCAGATTCCAAGTGTGACCAAAAAACTTTCCTTCTCTATCTGGGCATATATACACTCTGTTTCAGCCAAATTCCTGGAGGCACACATCATTGGAATTTCCTCTCCATTGGGCCACCTATGAGCTAAAACTACCCCAATGCTATACAGGTAGGCATCGCAGGTTACAGCAGGTTTCACTTGGGATCATTGTGTGCCATCACCTTATGGGATGATAGCTGCTTTTTCACTTTCCTGAAAGCTATGGCTTGACCACACGGCCATTTCCATGGCTGACCAAAGGTGCCAGCATGGTGGCCAGGTTATGTAGGAACTTTCCTTGGGCTGGTGAATTATTATAGAAAAACATAAGCTCTTCTATAAGTGTGGGAGTCAGGGCACCTCTATTCACCCTCACTTTATCTTCCAACAGGTGTAACCCAGTCTTGTTGACTCTGTAGCTCAAGTATGTCCCTTAGTGTGCCTGGAACACACATTTTTTCGTGTTACATATTACACAAACTTAAGGGTTGAAGTCCAGAGTGAGCTTTGTTAAAGACTGGATCTGCCATCACTGATATAGCCGTGCCAGTATCAAACCCCATCAGAACCCAGTGACCATTTAACCAGATGTTTATTTTGATTGGTTCAGATTTGGTAGTTGCTGAGCAATATAACTGTTCCACACCAGATGTAGGTTGATGGATGGATGGACGGATCGATTGTCATCAGTGATGAAGTACAGTGAAAAGCTTTGTTTACCAGCAGTGCAGTAAGCAAGGACGTACAGATCAAGAAAGACTTAGACAGAGACATACAAGTTACATTGCTTAGGGCATGCGCTAGGCGAGAGCAACATTAACAAGGTAGTCTGTCCAGGGTGTGCTCTGTGCTAGATACCGACCTATAAGTTCTCTTACTTAATTCAGGCCAAGTGGGACTCTTCTGCTGTCTCACATCTGCATACCAGCAGCAACTACAATGGCTCAGATCCTGTAGAGAATGTTAACTGTTTGGCTGAGGCATGACTTTGTTTTGGGGTTTTGCTGTGGGCCGTCCTGAAGTCCCTCTGTTCACTGTATGTCCTGAGTAAGTCTATGTATTTGCCTTCACTCAAGTGGTCCCCAAGCTCAGTCGGACTGGGGAGGGTATCCACTTCCATCGGAATACCCTGCAACTCATGTCCTCCTCTTACCACAGTTTTCAATGATAAAGCCAGTTGTAGTGTATGTCTGAAGTCCAGTTGGGCTTCACCTAGTCGGTACCTTTGCATGGTTACAACATTAATCTCACATCCCTGTCTCTCAACATATTAATATGTTTATATTTATGTTTATTTAATGTGGTCACTTGCACCTAGGTACAGTGAAAACTGTATAATGTCACCACATCCTGGTGCCATCTTGGATTACAGAGTAAATTGTACTTATGGTAAAACACTGAACAAATTAATATTAAATTGATATTACTAAAACTGAAACAGCTTCATACATCTGCCTTTCCCTCTCCGTAGCCGTCATCCCCTCTGCTCCTCCAGTTGCTACTGCTTGACATTATTGCTGGTGCCCTTGCAATGTGCTCTTTTTCCCATTGCTACCAAGACCATCGCTTATCGCAATCTTCGGCTTAATTTGTTCCAATTCTGCTACCGCATCCCCATTGACTGTTTTCAGTGTGGTACTGGTGATATATTCAGCGTCGTCTGTCAGCTCCTAGACAAGAGGTGGCTGCAAATGTTTGATGCCGTGATGTTAATCCCACCTTTTGGCCGTATCACCTCCACGCAACCTCCCTCAGTCAGACCTGAGGTATCTTGTCCCTCAGGTCGCTCTGAAAGATTAATCCAAAGTCACATGCTTCTGTCATTCATCTTAACCTGGTCAAAAATCCCGACGAGGATTCTCCTGGTTCTTGAGCTGCCGAGTCAAACCGTTCACCTCTCAGAATTAGAGGAGGTTTGGGGTCGTAATATTCCTTAACTAATTTAACTCTTAAAAGGCGTTAGAATCTGGAACCTCGGGGAAAGTTAGGCCCCTAATAACCAAAAATGCTGCAGGTCCACAAGCTGTCAGGATAACGATTTATTGATTTTTCATCTGTTCCGATATCATTTCCCAGAAAAAATACACCTTTCCACCTACGGAACCCAGTCTTCAGCAGGGCTGAATGAGTCAAGTTTCCCAAATAATGGCAGGATACCAGAAATACTTATCCCGACTCAAAGATGACAGTTGTGAGTACAGCTTTTCAGGAACGTGCTTTACTCTCATCGCCACCATTGATGTCTATTTTAGCCAGGAGCGGGCCCAAAGGGAGATCTTCTGACCTGCCCACCATGGCAGTGAGTGTCCAAAAGCCAGGAGCTTGAGACTGAAGAGCAACCAAAAGTACAGCAAAAGCTTCCTCATTTAACTAAAGACAGAACATAGTCTCCCATAAAAGAAAGTACACGCAGTCCATGGTTGGACTGGGTGTCTATGAACTGCCACAATATACAAGCGCTGCGAGCGACATCATCCACCCATGGTCCCCAATGGAAAGTGACAGCTTCTGTGTAGAGAGCCTGCCTCTACACACCAGGTGTATGAGGGAATGAATTCTGTAAATTACCAAGTGGAGAGAGATGACTTTTCCCTATACACCAAGACCTGAACTTCTGCCATGTTTCAGTCCTGTTTCAAACTGGGGAACTTCTTCAGAGAAGGTGAATTGGAGAATTACTGCACTCCAGTAACAAAGCACATGAACCCAGCTCTCAGAGATAGTAGGAACTGCTGATGTTGGAGTCTGAGATAACAAGGTGTAGAGCTGGATGAACACAGCAGGCCAAGCAGCATCAGAGGAGCAAAAAGTTGACGTTTCGGGTCTGGACTCTTCTTTAGAAAATGACCCTTTCTGAAGAAGGGTCCAGACCTGAAACGTCAACTTTCCTACACCTCTGATGCTGCCTGACCTGCTGTGTTCATCCAGCTCTATGCCTTCAACCCAACTCTCTCTTTTTATTGAAGACAATATTAAAATCATACTGGAGGTCAGACATTCTAGCACAAAAACCCAGCTCTCCTCTAATCATTCTCGCTGTTGACTGTAAAGAGTTTCAATTGGCCCCGTTCAGATGTATTACAGTACTCTGGAGCAGTGAGACATCAATCCAGGGTCCACAGCTCAGAGCTAGGTACACTACCACTATGCCACAAGGGCTCTATGGACTCAGTTTTTTTTTAGTTTGAAAATATCCACCAGCAAATCACCCAATTAATTCATCAAACAAACAACAAGCACTGCCCATCGAAGGCAGTGGTGGAATAATGAAAATCGAAAGGGCAGGGAAAACAGGGGAGGGACTAAATCAAAATGATGTTGGGAGGGGGGCATAATGCACTCCAGTCCCCGCAGTGTCCACTTCTCTCTCAATGCCTCAAGAGTGTTGGGGGATAACACATGTTCCCTTTTGAATGCCTCAAAAGCACAATTTGGGTCTTGAATAGTGTTGTAGAACAGAGCGACCTAGGAGTTCAGGTACGTAAACTTTTCAAAGTTTGCATCACATATAGACAGGGTGGTTAGGAAGGTGTTTAGCTCACTTGCCTTCATTGCTCAGACCTTAGAATATCAGAGTCTGGACGTCATGTTAGGAAGGTGTTTAGCTCACTTGCCTTCATTGCTCAGACCTTAGAATATCAGAGTCTGGACGTCATGTTGAAGTTATACAGGACGCTTGTGAGGCCTCTTCTGGAATATTGTGTGCAGTTCTGGTCACCCTGTTTTAGGAAGGATATTATTAAGCTGGAAAGGGTTCAGAAAAGTTTGAGCAGGATGTTGCTGGGAATGTAGGGTTTGAGACATAAGGAGGGGCTGAATAGGCTGGGACATCTTTCACTGGAGTGTAGAAGGTTGAGAAGTGGCCATACAGAGGTTTATAAAACCATGAGGGATATAGATAAAGTGAATAGCAGGTGTATATTCCCTAGGGTGTATGATTTCAAGACTGGGCGATATATTTGTAATGTGAGAGGTGAAAGATTTTAAAAAGACACGAGGGACAATTTTTTAATGCAGAGAGTGGTTTGTGTGGAGAATGAACTTCCAGAGGAAGTAGTTGATTACAGGTACAGTTCCAATGTTTAAAAGACATTTGAAAAATAGAAATAGAAAATGATTGGAGGGATATGGGCCAAGCGCAGGCAGGTGGGATTAGTTTAGTTTGGGATTATGGTCAGCATGGACTGATTGGACTGAAGGGTCTGTTTCCGTGCTGTATGACTGTATGATTCTGCCTGTCTTGTTGAAATTAATAAAAGTCCAGCATTCTCAGTTAGATAGCAGATTCCATTTGTTACTGAGGATCTATCATTCTTGATGGATTGAAACTTCAATCGATATAAAAAAAATTCTCCAAACAAGGACAGCGGCAAGCTCAGTTACCCTGTTGAGCGCCAGCAGGCTACTTAAAGCCGAGCTTGTGAAATTTCAATCTCTGGATTTTATTTTCCACGGCAGAATGGCCTCTGACATTGCGTGCAAGGCTTGGAAATTAATCGTGATCTAGTATCACTGCAGGAAAATTACTGCAAATCTATGAAAGAAATGAAGACAATCTCAAACAATAGCACAACTGATTTTAAAATATGTCAAATTTTATTACCCTCTGTGAATCCAGGAGTCAGCAGTGAAGTAGACTGGGACACTATTGCCTATTAGTGTGGGGTGTGACTCTGCATATTGATTAGATCCAAGCACCTACGAAGCAAGAAGATTCAAAGAGCAGTTGCTTCTTTTTTCTGATTGAGATGTTCACATATTCATAAGTGACTGATGTGCTTCATTTACCAACAATTGCCTCATTGGCACGTAGACATTTACTGAATGTGTGGCCACTTGGCCTGTCCTACCTGTGCTGGTCAACAATAGATCTGAACACACCAACCCCACTTTCCAGCTCCAAGCCTATAGCCCTGGAGGCTACCGCAATACAAGTGAATATCTAAGTACTGCTGAACTGTTACAAGAGTTTCTGACTCAACCACCCTTTCAGGCTGTGAGTTCCAAACTCACACCACCCTCTCAAACAAAACACTTCTCCTCAGCTCTCTTTTTAGTTTTCGACCTTTAAGTTAGCTTAAATCTCTGTCCCTGGTTAGTGATTCTTCTATGAACAGAAACAATGCCTTTTCTGCCCATTCTACCTATTTTAATCTTACACATTTCCATCTCCCTCCCTCTCATCCTTTGCTGCCTCAAGGACGCTAACCCCAGCTTATCTAAAGATAGTGAGAACTGCCGATGCTGGAGTCAGAGATAACACAGTGTGGAGCTGGATGAACACAACAGGCCAGGCAGCATCAGAGGAGCAGGAAAGCTGATGTTTCAGGTCAGGACCCTTACTCAGGAAGATGCTGCCTGGCCTGCTGTGTTCCTCCAGCTTATCCAACCTTCCCTCATAGCCCACTCTCTCCAGCCAACACTGGTAAAACTCCTCTGTACCATCTCTGGTCCCAAATAATTCTTCCTATAATTTGGTGACCAGAACTGCATGCAGTACTCCAGTTGTGGCCTAACCAGTGTTTTGTACTGTTCTAGCTTAACCCACCTGCTTCTGGTGTGTTCTCCCTGTTCCTTTATATCTGTTTGTGTGAATTATTTGTCTGCAGCCCCATGAGAGATGGCAATACTGCAAAATCAAGAAATGCTCGATTTCAGTACGCCAAAGTTCACAGTGAACACTCCCAGATGAGGTACGGTAGATTGTGGGCAAAATGTAACCAAACCCTGATATCATATATATTTCCCACGTTAACAAACTCACCTGCAATTAAATTATAAATGATCAGGCTTTGCCTCAATATTTATACTTTGCATATGCGACTGAGAAGATGAACAAGGAGTTATACCGTGCAGACACCATTGGCCGAGCCTGCAGCCCCAGGATTAGCAATTCCTGCTTTATTGTTAATTTTACACTATCCTGGCCAATATGTATTCTTCAGTCAACATTCCACAAAACCTGGTTATAACCAATTTTTGGGGGTTGTTGGCTGTTCACAAATTGGCTGGCACATTTCCTAGGTTACAACAGTGGCTGAACTTCAGAAGTGACAGTGCGCTTTGCTTATGAAGGATGCAGTAGAAAGAAGTCTCTTTTTCCTGTGTGCTGTCTACCACAAGACTACACAGTGTGGAGTTGGATGAATACTGGAGGCCAGGCAGCATCAGAGGAGCAGGAAGGTTGACGTTTCAGGTCAGGACCCTTCCTCAGAAAATTCCAACCATGAGATGTCAACTTTCATGTTCCTCTGATGGTGCCTGGCCTGCTGTGTTCCTCCAGCTCCACACCTCTCTGACTCCAGCAGTTCTTGCTTTCTGTGAATGCTATCTACCATGCCGTCAGTGTGCATATAGAAGCATAGAAAGACAGAAGGCTGTCTTAACGATGCACACACATGTGCACACGCACACACAGACATGCTTGTGTGCACATGCGCACACGCATGCGCATGTGCATGCATGCACTCATACAAACAAGCATGCGCACACACGCATGGACATATGTGTGCACATGCACACAAACGGACACACATGCACGCGCGCGCAGACACACACACACACACACAAACACACACACAGAATTGGATATCCCTGCCAATGAACCAGCCCAAGTATAATGGGCCAAATGACCTCCCCCTTAGTATTAAATGAGTCCATGCTATACAGTGATGAGGGATGATAGAGACTGAGGAACAGACTGTGCTTCAACTTCAGTTCAAATGTGAAGACAGGAGCCATCTCCACTCTTTTTAGTCCCCAGGCCCCCACTGCTGTCCGTTGTGGCAGATAATTTTATTTTCTTCAGAGCACGTAGCTACCAGAATTCCATTAAACTATTGCAAACTGGATTGAAATGAAGGAGATAAATTACAAGGTTTGCTTGAGTGAGAGAGAGAGAGAGGGGAACTTTATTCCCTGTTACCCCAAAAGAGTAGAAGTGCCACACTGAGGACCCACATAAACAGGCAGTAGCTGTTAAATGAAGGAGGTGACAGTGTCTACAGAAAGGAGGGTAAATTTAGAAGTTTTTTTGAGTCAATGAATTGTGAGAATTGCCTGACCTGAGTCCCAACTGCGTGTGTCATAGAGTCTCAAATGCCAACTGCATGGAAACAGGCTCTTCGGCCCAACTTGTCCATGCCGCCCGGTTTTCACAACTAAACTAGCCCCATTTGCCTGGGTTTGGTCCATATCCCTCCATTGCCTATCCCATCTGTGTACCCCATCCGAATGTTTCTTAAATATCAACATTGTAGTCACCTCCACCACTAACTAATTCGGGCAGCCCATTCCAGACACTCAACACCGTCTGTGTCAAAGACCCTTTTATACCTCTCCTCTCCCACTGTAAGCATATGCCGTCTGGTTTTAGATTCCCCAACCACTGGGAAAGGCTTTTGGCTATCTATGCCTCTCATGTTGTCTGGCTGTTGTCTTTCTTTTCTTCAGCAGTGGTGAAATTTGTCATCATGCCTGACTTCTCATTGGATTGTTGTTGCTTTGAGTGGCTTTTTTCACCAGTCTGATGCTGCCAGACCTGCTGAACTTTTTTCACCTACTTCTGTTCCTTGCTCCTGATTCTCAGCATCCGTAGTTCTTTTGGCTATTTTGAGGTAGCCACCCGCTGGCATCGAGGGTGGGGGCAGCAAGGGCCTTGGAGGTGGAATCTAAATGTGAAGAGTGACAATTAGGAACTACTACCTGTCCCCCCCCCACAACATAAAACAAACCTTGTCTCTTGCTCTTAGAGAATGCCTCAACCTGTAGGTGTCACCTCTTCTCTCTGTAACCTCCAGCGCACGGAGCTGTGCTCAGAAGGGCAGATCACTGAAGTAGTTAACAGAAGCTCTGAGGATGTCAAACTGGACGCGAAAACATTAACTCCATTTCTCCTGTGTTGGTTTCTGATTTCCAGCACCCCCAGTATTTTGCCTTTACTCAAATGCCAGTGTCTGTCGGTGTTTATTCAGTCAAATATTTGTTGCATCACCAAATATTCTCCTTCTCTTTGATATGCCCCCGTATGAATTTCACCCGCGAAAGTAAAGCAAATTGGATTTTCTGTCCCTGTCCAAGGTTTCACTGGCTCCATCCGTGCCTTTTTGTGTAATCACTCTTCTCACATTCCAGTCCCAACCACTGCCATCCCTCCAGTCTATCACACTGTCCTCCTCTGACCTTCTCCTTTACTGAAGCAGCATCCTGTTCAACCTGATACAAGCATTTATGATGGAAAGCTTCTAATTTATCTTTGACCTCTCATGCGCCAAGGTCTCAATACCATGCATTAGTATTGCAAGTGCTTCGCTATTTTATAGGCTCATTTTAGGACTGAAATTGAATTATAGGGAGATGATTTGACTCCTCAGGCTGAATAATGGATGTTGCCTCCCTGTGATGGCAAATTAGGTAGAAGTGAAGTGACTGAGCAATGGAAGAAATGATCTAACTCGTAATGACTTCACTCAGCTCTGTTTCATTGTGCTCAATGTCTACAGAGGCTAGCAAAGTTTTTCCAACATTTAAAAGAAAACAGAAGGTTGAAAGTGTGTCAGAGATAGTAGGAACTCTAGGCCCGAAATGTCGGCTTTCCTGCTCCTCTGATGCTGCTTGGCCTGCTGTGTTCATCCAGCTCTACACCTTGTTGTCTCGAGGGTTGGAAGCATTGGCCGGCCACTGATGTTGTGATTCATCAAGAGACAACTCTATGCTTTAATCCTCATTGAGTTTTCTTTAGAGCTTAGAAGATCTGGGTGAGGGAGCATGATTGAGGTGCGTAAGACTATGAGGCGTATGGGCACGGTGAACAGACCGCTGCCGTCCTCCCTTGGTTGAGGGGTCAATCATGAGAGAGCGCAGTTTTAGGGGAAGGCGCAGGAGATTCCGAAGGGGATTTGGGAAGAATTGTTTTTGCTCAGTGGGTGGGTGGGAATCTGGAATGCTGTGCCTGGGAAAGCAGAGAAGGCTGGAGACCTTACAACCTTTAAGAAGTATTTGGATGCATGCTGCAAGTATTCTAACATTCAAGGATATGGGACAAGTGCAGGAAATTGGGATTAATGCACCCGTAGTGGCAGTTGTGTCTGTAGACTCAGTAGGCTGAAGGACTATCTCTGTGCTGCGTGGATCTATGAATTATCGAATACATCAAGAGCTGAATTTTGAGTTGACTAATAGACCCTCTTTACAGCTGCAGCTTTTCTGCCTTGTTAATTTGAATTGGTCCCTGGGCAGAAAATAGTGAGCCGGGATAAAACACTCATTTTCAGGTTCACAGTGATTTGGAAAAATGAAGTGAATGTACAGTAACCAAATTTGAAGGTGATGCGAAAGTGGATGGAAAGGCAGGTTGTGGGAGGGTTGCAAACAGTTCGCAGGGAGATATTGATAGGTTAAGTCAGTGAGCAAAAATTTGGCAAATGGAGTATAATGTGGAAGTGGCTCATTTTATGAGGGAGAACAAGAGAGCAGTATCATTTAAATGGAGAAAAAACACAGCTGCAAAACAATGGACTTGAGGGAGGTGTGGACTTGTGCATGAAACACAGAAAGCTAGCACACAGAGTGCAGCAGGTAATCAGGAAGGCTCATCGAATGTTGGCTCTTATTTCAAGGGGGAAGGAGTGTAAGAGTGCGGAAGTCTTACTGCAATGTACAAGGTGCTGGTGAGACCACAGCTGGGGTACCGTGAGCAGTTTTGTTTCCCTTATTTAAGGAAAGATATTGTTTTATTGGTGGCAGTTCAGAGAAGGTTCACTGGGATGATCCTTGGTATGAAGTGGCTGTTGTATGAGCAAAGGCTAAGCAGGTTGGGACTGTACTAGCCGAAGAGCCTGTACTGCTCTGTAGTGTTCTATGTTCAATATTCTATTCACTGGAGTTTCGAAGAATGAGAGGTGATCTCATTGAAACTAATTGGATTTTTAAAGGGCTTGACAGGGCAAATACTGAGAAGATGTTTCCCCTCGTTGGAGAGTCCAGGACCAGAAGGCATAGTCTCAGAATAAAGAGGTACCAATTTAGGACTGAGATGAGGAACAATTTATTTTCAAAGAGAGTTCATGAGTCTTTGGAACTCCTTCCTGCAGAGATCTGTGGGGTCAGAATCCTTGTGTATATTTAGGGCTGAAATGGATTCTTGATCAGTCGAAGAATCAAGGGTTATGGAGAAAGGGCAGGAAAGTGGATGTGAGGAATTTTGAATCAGCCATGATCATATTGAATGGTGGAGCAGGCTGGAGGGGCTGAACGGCCTTGTCTTGTCTCTGTTTCTCTTGGACTTGTGGAGTCACTGGAAGTTGTAATCTCAAGTGTGGACACGAGACCAGGTAATAGGTCTGCTTTTGGTGCATCTCTTACGCAGAGCCCTTTGGAGAACTTGGGTACCCATCGAATATGGGCCCACAACACCCTGGAGGTAGGGGGTCAGGGATTCTTGTGGTTTGGGGTGTGGTGTCAGGTGTCCTTTGGGACTGCGAACTGTGGAGAAGATTGTGAGTAAAAGGTAGATATATCATTTGGAGCTGTCCAACTTGTCAGATCGCTCGACACGTGTAAAAGTATGTGCTTATGAGTGAGAGTGCTTTTCTTGGTAGAATCTACTGAGCAATTCAGAAAGGACTGTAATATAAGTACACTATTTCTGCTATATGCATGGTTACCTGTAGATAGAAAATGTGCTGGCATGGTAGGTGAAGGGAGCATTAAGCTGGCACAGGCCATGGGAGATGATTAGAGGACATTGGTTTGCATGGGTTGGCATGCCAGGGGCACTGGGAAGGGTGAGAGCCAGCGGAATGTTTCATTCTGCTCACGTTTTGAAAAGTCGAGGTACCTTTTGGATGTCATCTTGCGACACCTTGGGTGCTGGTATGACACAATTGGGACAGTGAAAAGGCAGGCTTGTACATCAGAAATTGGAATTTACAAGCTATTGCAATCGGCAAAGTTGTCCAGAAATTGTGCAAACAAAGTGCCATATTAAAGAAGAGCAGTGCAAGGTATTTCAAAGTGTGAGCTATGTAGCACCATTATAGGATCTGTGGTCCTTGACTGATTCCTCTGACTACCACTTCCATAGAGGATTGGCTGTTGATCAAAAGCTCTGCCTGCTTATTGAATGGAAATGTTTGTTAAACTAAGGTACTACACCTTGATGAATGCTGTTGCTGGTTAATAAATAGCCTGGTCTGAAGAAAGAAGAGCAAAAGGAGGCAGGCTGGAGATATGAGTTGACACCAAGTCATACAAGAGGCTGTAAAGGGTCATTATAATGACTGGAGACCAAGGGTCATGAGTGGCCATAGGGATTGGCACAGGAACATAGATTGCTAAAGATGGAATAAGGGAAGTGAGCAGAGAGAGCAGAAGTAAATTTTCTGCTCTGTTCTTTATTTTTAAACTTTGAACATGAGTCTGGAGTCCTGTGACAGACTTTATACCAAGAAAACTTAGCATCCTTCTCACTCCATTGTCTTTACTTTTCAGGAAGCTTTAAGCATTATGTGCCTTTTCAAAAGGACTTGTGTACCATAATTCTTGTTGGAAAGTCCTTACCAGTGAATCAACTGGAATTAGACAATTGACTTTGTTCAGTTCGTCAATATATTAAGTGAATCACAAGTAACTAGCAATGTACTAATTATTCTGTTTCAGCCATCTTCTGATGGAATTAACACATTTTAAAATCTTGTGTGTTGCTGAAAAAAGACTCATTTTTGTCAAAGCTTTTCATCTTGCCCTCATCAGGACTATTTGCAAGAATATCAGTGCAAAGGGAAGACAACATTGTTCTGGGCAAGAGGGGGTGCTGTTTGGGAGAGAGAAGGGAAACAAAGGGGAAAGGAAGGGAGGGATGATTGATTTATCCCTTCACAGGAAGTGGTGGGAGTAAATGGGTTCTGCTTCAGTGGACTCAAGTGAAGACTTTGATGTGGCAGGGACATCTGAAGGGCCCTATGTGCTAACCATGCACCATGGGTTTGACAGGCCTAGCCATTGTTACAGTTGCTTCATCTCAGTGTCATGTTCAGACCCTGGTACCGTCACTGGTGCCACCTGTCCTTCTCTATGTTTGTGTGAACAGGTCAGCAGATTCTTTGCTAAGTCCAAGAACTCACCACAAAACCTCGAAACAAAAACACCCCAGAAATTTTGGAAGAGCAGATGTTGTTCAGAATGACTTGCATTGGGTGTCTGACCCCTTTAACCCTGCCATTGTTGAACCCCTCTTGCATTTGAACCATGGCAAGCAAATTGCAGTAACCAAATGGATGTCAATATGTGGTATATTTGTATGGACTGAATTTGGCATTTGAACATCAGGTCAGCAAGACTGGCTGTGTGATATCATAGTAGGACAAGTTCAGAAACATACTCCTGCCACATTCTTACCAAGCTCTGCATGGATTGTTTACACAGAGAAGGTGATTGAGTTCCATAGTGCCTCCTCTACAGTTTTGTCACAGATCTGAATCTTGTGTCTGAAGGATTTAAATATTAATGTATACCAGCAGACTTACGTTTTTGCCACTCTGCCTCAGATTCCTTCCTGAAAAATCTCGCCCTCAGCAGGTTTACTGTTAAATCTAGACGGGGGGGGGGGGGGGGGGGGGGTGCCCCAAATTACAAACGTCTGACCTACAAATGCTCATACTTCCAAGCATGATCCTATACCGGGGTGTAACTTTGAAGATCTGACATATGAAATTTCCTGTGTTTACGAGTGGCTATTTTACATTGTCCTGCACTGTGTTCTGACTTGTGTACAAATCGACTTGTGAGCGGAGCCTGTTTGCAAGCCGAGGACTGCCTGTAGCTAAATAAGAGATGTAACTTAGTCTCTTGCTTCTAATTAAACCTGTGTTGCCCAGAGATAGTAAAGAACAGCAGCTATTATCTGTGTAGTTCAGATAATCACAGTGACTCTGGATAGCCCTTGACAACTGAGAAGATGGAATGCACATGCATACCTAGCAGCTCTTGGATCAATAGACTTTGCATTACGTAAGAAAGGGCAATGACTGTCCCTGGCTGCTTCCATCACTACAGAGACAGAATTTCAAAGCTTACACTGTTCTGGGCCTGATCAGGTCAAGTGTACATGATGCTGGAGAATGAGACACTTACATTTCAAACAGGCAGGTACTGCTGGACGGTGCTGAGTAAAGCTAGCTCTACCTGGTGCTATCAATGTGCCTTCCCTGTACCTATGATCACCATCCTACATGTAACTACGGTTATTTAACGACCTACTCTGTGGCCACGTGAATTTGGCAGTGACTGTAATGATCATCTTGTGGGCAGTACCACCGTGGGAGAGAACATAGCCCTCGGCTGAGTACCATTTCTGCGATGCTGCTTGACAACAGAGCTTCCACTTATGCAGCTTCCTTCATGAACTGCAGCAGCAAATTGGGCCTAAGTAGTTTTGCAGGACGTGTCGCTGTTGTAATCAGAGAGACACAGGACCTAAATGTGTCCACGGTCAAGCTCCAACAAGCAGCAAAGAGACAATCTATCTTTAATAAGGAAGGTCGCCATACTCTGAGCAGACCATAGGGCTGGTCTTTCACTGGAGAGAGACAACAGGTGGCAGTTTAACCTGAGGGTCACCACACCTCATGTGAAGGGAGAGGTTGAGAAGGACATATGATAGTGATAGCTGGGAGGGGAAGGTATGGCAAGGACAGTACAATTTAGAGCCTCATAATGGATTTGAAGAGTCTATTAGAATTGGGAGCCTTATAATAAGGTGGAATTGTAACAAATAGTATATTAAAACAATGTGTCTTCCAATGGCAGTGTACCTTGCGTGGAGTGTGCTCATAAAATTCCATAGGGTTACCACTGGTCCTCTTTCATGAGAGACTGGTGGAAACATCAGAGAGATAGAGCAATAATTGATAGTGATAATCTCCTCCTCAAGTTCCAGTGACAGAGATGGAGAGTCCCTGTCAAGTTTCAGGGGGGTCTGCCTGTCACACCTTAGAAGTATTATCAAGGCATGTATCAATGACAATTAAATCAACGAAGGGTGCAATTTTAAACATCAAGAGGTTGGAACAGTAGCTATTATCTGTCACTGCCAGGGAATGTGTCAACTGTTGATGAGATCCAGGCACAGATTTCCGCAACTGATTTCCCTAAGACAGGAAGAAGGTGATGACCATCTTTAGGACACACTGCCATCGCTTCTCTCTCCCTCCCCAACTCCTCCAACCCCAGAGTCAATGCCACCTTTCCAACCTTATGGGCACCTTTCCAATGAGATATCAAACTGTGTCTGCTTTCTCAGGCAAATGTGAAAGAACCCATGGCACTGTTCCATAGAGCAGGGGTGCTCCCCCTGCAGTCCTGGCAAGACTCCCCATTAAAAAGCTGTACCAAAGGTAGAGAGTTGGTCAGCTCAGTTGGCTGGACAGTTGGCTTGCAATGCAGAGTGATGCTAGCAGTGTGTGTTCAATTCCCACACTGGCTAAGATAGAATGAATAGACAAGGTCTTGTCCCCATGGTGGGGGAGTCCAAAACTAGAGGGGCATAGGTTTAACCTGAGCAGGGAAAGATTTTAAAGGGGCCCAAGGGGTAACTTTTTCATGCAGAGGGTGGTGCGTGCATGTAATGAACTGCCAGAGGAAGTGGTGGAGGCTGGTATAATTACAACATTTAAAAGGCTTCTGGATGGGTACATGGATAGGAAGGGTTTGGAGAGATATGGGCCAAATGCTGGCAAATGGCACTAGATGAATTCAGGATGGTTGGTGGGCACAGACGAGTTGGACTGAAGGGTTTGGTTCTGTGCTGTACAACTCTGTGACTGCAGATGCTGGAAAACTGGAACAGACACAGAAAGTTCTGGAGGAGCTCAGCAACTGTGGCAGGAAAGACATGGTTAATGTTTCAGGTCCAGTGGCCTTTTGTCACAACTGTTTAAGGAGTTGAGCAGGCAAGAGCAGAGGGAAGGCCATTTTACAGACAGTGTTAGTTATGCCAGTGCTCAGATCTTGCATTCAGTAACCCCCATTCCACCCAGAGTCATTTTATGTTCCCCAGGACTATAAGCAATGGAAAGCCTGTGAGAGGAAACTGAGGCTCCAGTGCATCTAGGGTTAATCCGATAAGTGAAGCTGTTGCTGCTTTGTTGCATGTCTTTTGACTAACTGGTAATTCTGTATGCCATCCATATTCCATGGAAGCTAATGTGATTTTCTTACTACTGACAGAACATTATTAGTATGTAAATGTGGGTATGGCTCTTGTTTGGTCAGAGTCCTGTTCGATAATCCTCAAGAGGCAGGTATTGAAATTTTATTCTGGTGCATAAAGTGTTGCTGCTATTCTATGGGTTCTACTGCACGCTCAGTGCTAAAAAAAAGCCAATTCCCTCCAGGGTCGTTTGAAAGGGGAAAAAAAAATGAAGAGACAAGGTAGAGATAGCTACTGTGAAACAAGAGGCCATTAGGGAACCACACAAGTGTGACCGCTCTTCATGTTCAATTTTTTGTTTTCAGGTAGAAGTCAAATGGTTTACACCAGATTATCAGTGTTATTTGACAAGGTACTGGCATTCTGTCCAGACCGAACGAGAGAGAGGAACAGGGGATAGAGAGAGTATGACAGCGCGGTTTCTGCTCAATGCCTTCCTTGTTTTGATAATTCTCGAGAACGAATGAGGAAAACCAGAGCGAGTGAGGGACAGAACAACTGAGAAAGGTAGAATGAACAAGTAAGCAGAATGAAAACTGAGCGAGAAGGAAGGGTTGAAGCAGAGAAATGCAGAATGCAGACAGGAATTGAGGCAGACAAAGGTGTGTAATGAAATAGAGAGTGAGATAAGACAAAGACTGAAGATGGGGGTGAGACTGTGAAAGCAAATGTGCAGGGGAAGGTAGGGAAGTGAAAAACCAACGACTTCGCAAATTGGTTGACAGACTGGAGTATTTGTGTGGTCTGCTTCCACTGTGCTGTAAAAATGACTCCAATTTCCCTGCTGTGATTTACTGAAGGCTGTGATTCCAACTCTGGTAGTGTAAAATTGAAGTTTGTTTTCACCAACGACATTGCCAGGTAATGGATACCATGTGAATGGTTGTATGTGTGTGTAAAGTGGTCTTTGTTAGTCTTAGCTCATCAAATTGTTTTAAACCGTGCTAACTCGTACTCTGAGTTAAGCCAGAATAGAAGCTGGATTTTGTTTCTGTGACTTGTTTTTGCTCATTGAGGTGATGATAGCCAATGTGACTGAGGTGGGGTGGGAGGGCAAAGTCTTATTTTTATCATGATTTTCCGCAAACCGGTATTCCCAGGCAGCCCATCCTGGGAAATAGGGAGCTTTATTTTCCAAAAATGAGACATCTTTTCACTTTGCTCATTTTGCCAGGACATCTTCCTTGATTGTTAGCATTAAACATCAACACGAGGATAATTCAGTGCTATTGGAAAGGAGTCATGCTCCCTGTCTATTGTAGCTTAACCCCAATCTAAAAGAACATCCCTTACTGAATCCCAAACATGTGTGAGTCTTTTTGTTTAATATTTTCTGCAGCTGGCATATACTGTCTGAATGAGATTGCAAATTTGATAGCAGTTAGTGGGTACCCACTTTAAGGTATCGTGTGTAACAGCTTGTCAGACAATAGACTGAAAGGGGATTCATTCCATCTCTTTGGCTTAGGTTTGTACCCGAACAGCGAAAGTGACAGGCTGGCATTTTAACCCATCCTCACCCAGACACAACAGGCAGGCTTATTCACCCACGCATTCACAGAAATAATAGATTGGCACATTAACCCTCTGCACCATCCGATTCACCAGAGCTTTATTTGTGAATGATATGATCAGGGATCCATGGCATTGTGTACTGATTAACCCTTTGAAAATGGTAAGGCTCTGACAGTCATGATTATGAAAGTAGAATTTATGAAATCTAACCTCTTTTGACATTCAATCAGTTCAATGCAAAAGAGCTTAATGAGTCATTCCATCTCTTTGGCTTAGGTTTGTACCCGAACAGCGAAAGTGACAGGCTGGCATTTTAACCCATCCTCACCCAGACACAACAGGCAGGCTTATTCACCCATGCATTCACAGAAATGATAGATTGGCACATTAACCCTCTGCACCATCCGATTCACCAGAGCTTTATTTGTGAATGATATGATCAGGGATCCATGGCATTGTGTACTGATTAACCCTTTGAAAATGGTAAGGCTCTGACAGTCATGATTATGAAAGTAGAATTTATGAAATCTAACCTCTTTTGACATTCAATCAGTTCAATGCAAAAGAGCTTAATGAGTCAACTTAATAACAGTTTCCAACACAGTAATTTCATAAAATGTACAACATCCATAGTTATGTCTCTCAGCAATGCAGAGATGATGCTATTTTCGATGTTGATTGATTTATTGTTGTGACATGTACCGAGGTACAGTGCAAAATGTTGTTTTGCATGCTATACCAGCAGACCATACCATACAAAGTGCATCAGGGTAGCAGAACAGACTGCAGAGTACAGTGTTACAGCTGCAGAGAAGGTGCAGAAATAGAGATAGAATTAACATTTGAGAGGTCCATTCAAAAGTCTGATAACAGCGAGGAAGAAGCTGTCATTTGAATCTGTTGCTACGCATATTCAAACTTCTACAACCCTTGCTGGGCAGAAAAGAATGAAATGGAGCATAACCAGAGTGGGAGGGGTCTTTGATTATGTTGGCTGCTTTCCTGAGGCCGTGAGAGGTGTAGATGGAGTGAGCGAGTGGAAGGCTGGTTTGTGTGAACACACTGGGCTGTGTTCGTGACTCTCTGTAGTTTCTTGCAGCCTCGGGAAGAGCAGTTGCCATACCATCCTGGGATGTTTCGTATGGTGCATGTGTAAAAACAGGTGAGAATCCTTGAATTTCCTTAGCTTCCTGAGGATGGAGAGATGTTATTGTGCTTTATTTTCCATTACATGGACAAGGGCAGACCAGGATAGATTGTTGGTGATCATCACTCCCAGGAACATGACGCTCTCAACCATCCCCACTTCAGCGCCACTGATACAGACCGGGACGTGTCCTCCACTCCACTTCCTGAAGTCAATGACCAGCTCCTTTGTTTTGCTGATATTAAGGGAGAGATTGTTGTCTTTACACCGTGCAGCTAAGCTCTCTATCTCCTTCCTGTACTCCGTCTCGTTGTTATTTGAGATCTGACCTACCACAGTGGTGTTGTCACTAAACTTGTAAATGGAGTTGGGACTGAATTTGGCCACATGGTCTTGAGTGTGCAAGCAGTATAGTGGAGGGGCTGAATATGCAGCCTCGCTGGGCACTGGTGTTGAGGATTATAATAGAGGAGGCACATATTCTTATCGATTGCGGTTTATGTGTCTCGCAGGTTTCATTTGTCTGCTCCAAGCTTTATCGCAGTTTATTGTACAACTCTGTTTACTTTCCTTTGAGTCAACACCCAGGCTTAACCAAACAAGCACAGTGACATCAATAATTATCAGGCTCACGCAATGAAGGCTGGAACCTTTGAATGCTACAATGAGGGTAATTATTGAATTGAGACTGCAGGAGAATTCTTAGTCTGTCAGTTCTTGATTGCCTACACAGTTCTCTGTGGGTGATCAGAGGGCAACAAGACTCTGAGCTCGCACCATTTGCTTTTCTTGCTCTGGCTCATAGTTTTGAAAAAGAAACAACTTGCAGCTGGGACCAATTGATCTGCTTGCTTAAAGCTCCCTCTGTTTGCTTGTCAGGGCAGTGTATCTATTCAGCAGGAGATTCAGCAGCTCTGATGGACTGTCATCTAGACTTGAAATGTTAGCTTCATGGATGCTGCCTGACCCACTGTGATTTCTAGCACTTTTTGTTTTTAAGTGCATCCATTCCATTCTTTAGAGACAGTCACTAGTGCTAGGAGAGCCGTGCACTCTATTTCCAAGGATTCCATCAACAGCCACCCACTAGTGGCTTCTGCAGAGCTGCTGAATTTCAAGAAATTGTGAATTTTTCTGCTGAAATCGATTCCTGTGCTGCTGAGAGTTAGCTTCAGTCTCAGGGGGCTTTTAGGCTGGCAGATTCACATTGATCTTTGAAGTCAGCACTTACTCTGTGAAGGCAGCTAAGAGGATCAGCGTTCATGAGGACATGTATTCATGCACTTATCCCTCTAGCTCTGTGGTCAGTTTCTGTAATGCACATTCTGTGCCTGGAACTGGCAGTAAGATGTGGTGGAGCTCTGAGCGGTTGTGTCACTCTTTGGCCAGGTTTGACCAGCAGATGCAACACAATTTTTAAACTGTCGGTTTCCTTTATCCACTAGGATGCAGACTTGTTTCCCTGCATTCAGCGCAGTTTACCACCGTAAGTGTCCAGTTTAAATAGGCTGACTTGTGACAGCAAATAAACCCCTCAAAAAAAAATCTCACTAACTCTGAAATGTTGCAACTGGGAAAGCTTACGGTTATCTGACACCAACTGAAAGTCAGCTAGAACACTAGGAGGGCTGTTTGAAGTAAAGGGAAGGGACTGCTCTGGTTCCCAATGTATAAGGGTGACCCATAGTAAAATCGCCTGAGCGAGTACAGTTTGGGTAGGATTGGCACTGCCGTCCTGTAGTGTCTGGCTGCTTGCTCCTCTGTGGGGCTGGGAATGAAAACCACTCCAGCGATTTGACAGTGCGATGCATGAATTGACGTGGGATGCAGATCTTATGAATGAACCATGCCGTCTGTACTTCTCCAAATACTCTGCGTGTTCCAAAGAATTTTGAGGATTAGATGCCCTTATTTTTAACCTGTAGTGTGTAGGCTCTCTTGACTTGATTGACTGCATTTTGAACAGTAAACATTGATGAAATGCATAGGAGATTCTGAACTTAGTACTGCAAGGGAGCAAAGTTAACACTGGCAGTGTGTCATTTTGCATAAATGAGCCTTGCCTGTCAACAGGGCAGATTGGAAATTCAGGCTCAGATGTTTCACAGAACCCCTATAGTGCAGAAAGATGCCATTCAGTCCATCAGGTCTGCACCGAACCTCCTGAAGATCATCCAACCCTGTTCCCATTGTTAACCCACCCAGCCTGCACATCCCTGTACACTATGGGACAATTTAGCAAGGCCAATCCACCCTAACCTGCACATCTTCGAACTGTGGGAGGAAACCAGAGCACCCAGAGGAAACCCATGCAGACACGGGAAGAATGTGCAAACTCCACACAGACAGTCGCCCGAGGGTGGGGTTGAGCCCGGGTCCCTGGCGTTGTGAGGCAACAGCGCTAACCACTGAGCTTTCCTGTCAATATCCAAATCCCAGTGTGCAGCAAGGGCCTTGGCTCATTGGAAAGTGTAGCTACAGCAATATTTACAAAAGTGTAGCATGCCATAAGCACTGCACTCAAGTGGGAGCCTAGATCATGCCCTCAAGTGCCTGGAGTGTCAAGTAAAGCCATCAACCAACTTAGAGATACGAGTGTCGCTGTGGGTACAAAGCCAACATTTGAAATTAAGCCAATAAAAAGCCCTTTACTTGTTGTTTCTGGGAAGCTTTTCTTTCTGATCTTCTGGCGGACCTGCTGGGTTTTAGATTCCCTGTAATTGTCGTAATCTTTGTGGGTTTTGGCCCGTGACATAATGAGTCTTTGAAATTAATCCTGTCAGACTCATTGGGTTGAGCAACAGCCCTGAACTGATGAGGACTGAGCTGGCATCCAAGATAATCTGAGTGCCTGCATACAATGATTGTTCCTCCAGTGAATAAGATGTCTTGCGACAAGTGAATTATACGGCTTACCTATCCTAGTGGAATGAAACGTGGTATTCTCCAACTTCATCTGTACTGTTGTGTTTAAACATTCAGTGAGAATCATTTTCAGAGCCTGCAATTCTGTTGGATGTGAGTTTTAATGTGCATTGGTTAGTGGTATTTATAGAATAGAAAGAGGCCACTCGTCTAACAGACCTAGTGCTAATGCAGCACACATTTTCCCAGCTAACCCTCAGTCAACATATCCTTCCTTCTACATTATGTTATCTAGCTCCCCCTTAAGTCTGTGTGCTCATACCGCTTTCTCTACTCGTTGTAATATGCTGTCTCTAAAGACATTTCTCTTAAATTCCCTTTTGGTCTTATTCATGACTATCTTACATTTGTGGCTAGTTCTACTGAAATCACCTTTTGTGTCTCCATTTCTTAAATAACTCTTATCTTGTCACAATTGGTGATCCCTTTCTTCAAACAGTGAACCCGTAGCCAGCTCAGTGTTTCCAGATTCCTATACTCCTTTTAGTTTAGGCATCTTCCTCATAAATCATTTTTCTAATATTCTTTTTCAAATGCCATAGAACTGTACAGCACAAGCATGGGTCCCTTCGGCCCATGATGCCTTTATGCCTTTTTCTCTTGTATATATGAAGACCATAACTGGTCACAGTGCTGCAAGGTCAAGCCAATGCTTCTGACGACGTTGCACACAACTTATTCCCCCTTTTCAATGCTATTTGACGCAAAGTGAAATCCAGTGTGTTGTTCTCTGTTCGGAATAATGCGCTTGTCACTACTTGTAGCAATCTGAGTATCTGACCTCCAAAGATCCCAATACTCCTCTCTCCCTTTGGACTTGGGGTACAATTGAAACCCTCTCTTATGGTGAGTTTAATGGATTTAGATTTTTGTTTACTATCATGTGTAGTCAAGTACGGGGATGCAGGAGTACAGTGAAAAGTGTACAATGTCCTGGCGCCATCTTGGATACAAAACTATACAGGTACAAAATCTTAGATACAAAGTAGAAAAATAAGGAGCTACAGTTAAAAAATCAATGTTAAAGTCCTCCTTAGAAGGAAAAAAAAGGAGTAAAGTTCAGAGTTCAACATTGCAATCCTTCTTATATGTTTAGCCATGCTGGGCCTGGACTCCCCATAAGGATGTCATCTCCTTCCATTGGACTTGATCTTCCTGTGGTCTTTTGCCCCTGAAGATTCCAAGAAGCATTGGGTTGCTTGCTGCAACAGATCTGGAAGACTTTTACCAGACCATGTTGGGCTCGCTGACAAACCTGTCTGAATGTTGAATCAGCCTAAGGACAGGTTTGGTCGTCCTAAAGAGCTGTTGAGTGGGCAGAAGGGAAAATAGACCTCTCAGAATCAGCTTTTGTAACAGAGGCGATATACAGGAATTCCACTTGGGGAATTTGGCTGCAATTCTCAATACTTGTGAAATGAAAAGAATTCAGGGTGATTCTATTGGTTGTAACAGTCCTTGTGTGGAATGGGGCAAGATGTCACAGAAAGGTGTTCTGTGTCACACTGAAATTAACATTGAGAGAGATGGAGGTTACCAGCATTGAGAGAAATGCAGCGTGAAGCAAGGTACAGCATAGTAGAGGTTTACAACATGGAAACAGGCCCTTCGGCCCGACTTATTAATGACTGGAAAGAGGGATCATTGCAATGAGCCGCATTTGGATGATGAACTGAAAAGGTGATTGACATCACAGAAGAATGGAGTTGGAGGAAAGATTAGAATGCAGGGGAAACTGGAGTCAACAGTGAGAGATTGTGAGGATGGGCTGTGAACTGGGTCACAAAAAGGGGGATTTGAAAAGACATTGGGCCATCTCTTGTCGACATTTGAGTGGAATGCTCCATGATGCAAGTCAGTATCACTTCCTCTGGCGATCTGCCAACTTTTCCTCATGATTGCTACTATGCATGCATAAGTAGCTCAGCGAATCTTATGACAGAGGCAATCCAGGATGTTGATGTCATTGCCATTGATGTGAGAGCTCTAAGCTCCTGGTGCCGTATTTAAAGGGCATCTAGACATTCTGGCCCTGCAAGCCATACTCGGGCTCTTGGAGTAGATGCTTCTAGCTCAATATTCTGGGCCTTGCATGCCCGATCAGCTTGCCTCCCCTACCTTTGTCAGGCAAATGTCCACCCTCGGCCAGCCTCCAATACACTGCAGCCTCTCTCCTTTGATCATCCTCCATGTCCTGATGTATGAGACTACCATCAGTGGGCATCCGTTGTGATTTGGTGTAAACTGAGGTGGGTAAAGTAGTGGCAGTCCATGCTACAGCCCAGAGTGCAGTACCTCAGTTTGCTGTACGACGCTCTCTTATGTAGTCAGGAAGTGGAAGGGGAGTTTCATTCGGGTGAGCTTGCTTTTCAGATTGTGCTTGAGATGCAAAAAGATGCATTCCAGGAAACTTGACCCAGCTTTAACGCTCCAACAACATCGCTTCAGACTTATGCTCCCACTGTCAGAAATCTGACTTTTGTTTCGTTGGGCAATTGAGATCCCATTGCATCCCATTTCTGGGAACTTCACAAAATCCCACCTTTAGCTGGAGATGGTCAGCGCCCTGTTTTCTGAAGTGATATCAGAATGTTTGGCGTGATGGAGAATGTGTTTTGCTCATTTGAAACGGTAATGCAGGTTATGAGGAAGAGGATGCAATGATGGAACAGGTTAGGGTTGGAAAGTGGTAGGGCAGTCTGCACCCACAACCCAGGGAAGGTACTTTCAATCAAGGATAACACAACGTGGAGCTAGAGGAACACAGAAAGCCGGACAGCATCAGAGGAGCAGGAAAGCTGACGTTTCGGATTGGGACCCTTCTTCAGAAATTTTCAATCAATTTCTTCAGACCTGTTCACCTCTGAAGCAAAGGGGACATGAAGTTGGGCCTCCTAGACCAGAGGTAGTTACATTACCACCAATGCTGAGTCTGATAAATAGCCATAATTAATAGGATATTTTGGTATCAACTGATTGTCACCATTTTATAGACGTGCTTAATTTGCTAGTCAGGTATTTCAACAGCAGTAAAAACACTTGTTGGTTGTCCTAGCGATAAAGTTCCAATTATTTCCACATCCTCTCAGGTTGATGCAATCATTTGTGATGAAATAGCCGAAGTCATGTGTACAAGGCATTCAGACACGTCAGCATAAAGCGCTGGAGAAACTCAACAGGCCTGGTTGCACCTGCAGAGAGAGAAACAGGGTCGATGTTTCAGGTGCAGTGACTTTTCTTCTGGCTCTTCTTCAAACTGTATTCTGAGGAAGGGTCACTGGACCTAAAACATTATAATTCTGCTTTCTCTCCACACGTACTGACAGTCCCTGCTGTGTTGTCTCAGCAATTTCTGTTTGTGTTTCTGATTCGCAGTTCTTTGATTTTTTTTCATATAGTTATGTCTGTCCAAGGGCGCTAGTGGCTAGTCTAACTTGTGGGAAAGCAGGCTCATGATAAGACTTATAATTGTAATTTGAGACCATTTACCTGGCCCACAGTTACTCACCCAGGGTGCGTTCAGCCAGCTACTAATTGTTCTGTATGGCTCTTTTTGGTATATTCCCAAACATCCATGCATTGAGCAATCCGAGTGAATTCCCTCTTAATTTGTGTTTCTCATTGTGGATGCAATGGAGGGAAGAGGCACGGGGATGATGCTTCAAGGCACCAGCCCCTATCTACAAGACGCCCTGCAGAAATTCACCAAGACAGCACCTTCCAAACCCACAACCACATCAGTCAAGAAGTACCATGTCCAGTTCTGGTCTCCCTGTTCTAGGAAGGATATTATGAAGCTGGAGAAGGTTCAGCAGAGATTTACCAGGATGTTGCCAGGAATGGAGGGTTTGAGTTATAGGGAGAGATTGGACAGGCTGGGACTTCTTTCACTGGAGCGTAGAAGGTTGAGGGGTGGCCTTAGAAGAGTCTATAAAATCATGAATGATATAGATATGGTGAAGGACAGGTGTCTTTTCACTAGGAAAGAGACTTGGGATACATTGTTAACATGACAGGAGAAAGATTTAACAAGAGCGCCTTTCTTACACAGAGAATGGTTCATGCATATAATGAACTTCTAGTGCAAGTGATGGATGTGGGCACAGTTACAATGTTTTAAAGGCTTTTGGATAATTATGCGAATAAGAAAATGTGGGAATATGGGCCAAGCTCAGGCAGATGGGACTAGTTCAGTTTGGGATTATGTTCGGCATAGATTGGTTGGGCCAAAGGATCTGTTTCCATGATGTATGACCTTATGGCAACAAACACATTGGGCGCCATCACCTGCAAGTTCCCCTCTGAGCCACCTGCCATCCCTGGAAATATATCACTGTTCCTTCACTATCACAGGGTCAAAATCCTGGAATTCCCACCCGAAGGGCATTGTGGGTCAGCCCACAGCACAAGGACTGCAGCGGTTCAAGAAAGCAGCTCACCACCACCTTCTCAAGGGGCAACTAGGGATGGGCAAGAAATGACACAGACAACTACATCCTGTGAGTGAATTAAAAACAAATATCAGAGATAGTAGGAACTGCAGATGCTGGAGAATCTGAGATAACAAGGTGTAGAGCTGGATGAACACAGCAGGCCAAGCAGCATCAGAGGAGCAGGAAGGCTGACGTTTCAGGCCTAGGCCCTTCTTTTCTGATCTGTGTCAACACTCTGTTGTGTTCACCCAGCTCCACACCTTGTTACCTGAAAACAAATATCAGCAGCTTGGGTTTTAACACTGCTCAGATCCTCAGAAGATGTTTTAATTTCCTGACACTGCATTTATTTTGGTAGCTGTGAGGTTTGGTAAGTCATTCTAATTCCCTCGTTTCAGAAAGGGTCAAACACGCATGAAATAAAATAATGAGTAAGATTTTGTCAAAGGTGCCAATATTTTTGCCCCATTATCCAGCTCCTTGAGTTTAAATGACTGCATCTGATGAAATTCTACACTTTATAAGTAGTGATTGGGCACTAACTGCATTTAGGTTCCAGATGTCTACACCCTGGTTAATGCTCAGTGCCCAGCTCACTGCTGGTCAAGCCAGTGGAATCTGATGGGCACAGCAATGGAACGGTTAGAGTGGTGGTCTTCATGTTGTGCCCAACAATAGCCTGATGGGAAATTTGACCTGTATGCCCAATGCAGAGCCATGCTGCTCTACAATGTTTGACGGGGTTGAAATAAAGCCTGAAATGTCCAGGAAAGATGAACTAACCTTCCCATATTGGGGAAGGGTAATTCCTTCAAATAATTACTTACAACTTGTCTGGGGCTTGTTATGAAGTATCCCTAAAATTCAATTACGGAATGTCAAGCTCAATGAGAGCTCAGCAAGATGCCACGTGATGGTACTATTGAACACAGTGTTGCAGTGAGGAAATAATTATTAAACCCACCTACAAAAGTGGCCTCTGAGTGGAAAAACTGATGCCTGCTCTTGCTGCTGTGTGAGACACAATCCATTTGTCTGTGTGCTGCTGATAACATTACAGCATAAAAGAAAACACTGTGTTTGTATCATATGTGTATCTCACACTTCACAAAAGGAGCTTAGTACCATTTGTGCAGAAGATCTAAAGCATTCATATATTTATGACTATCAAAGGTGGTGATACTGGATTCTCTGTCATCCACATTGCATGTCCTGCTCTCTGATATTAGTGCTTTTGATGAGGAGAGAAATATATTCTGGGTGAATTGCTGCATTATCCAATGTTAGAAGGGGAAATGTCTGTATGTTTTATCACAGGGTCTCAATCTTGTTTCTCTGCCACATGCTTTAGATCTGCTTATTTAGTGGCATGAGCCAAGATACAAATCCAAGCCAATTCCTATCCATCTGCTGTGAGCGATTCCTGATATCTCCATGAGACCTCGTTCTCAGGTTCACTGGAATAGCTGATAGTTGGATCGGTTCCCCTCATGTTATTATTAATTCCAACGGAATCATGTCCTCAGCTAGAAATCATTGGAAAAACTTCTGTTTCCAATCAGCCTGGTCTGAAAGGTGACCTATAACCCCATAGGTCTCACAAGGTCAATGGAAATGATTTGTCACAGAATTTCAAGTGTGTCCTCCCTTTGCCCGCTCTTGGGGGCTGTATCCGAGTCTTCCTGATACTCAATCTACTTCTTTCCTTATTTCCCAGAAATGTGTCCGCACCTTGAGCAGACCTAGGATATATGTTTAATTCCTTATTTTGTGGCCTGATGATGACTACTCCATTGGCATCGGTGATGGGGTATGCAGCCTATTGTAATGGGATGGGAAGTTTCACACAAAATATGGTACCAGACCCTCTGTCCCAAACATTCAGTTCTAAAGGTGGGAGACAAAAGGGACTATGTAGACCTTACCCTTTACTGGGGCAATTCACTGGTCCGTACTTCCTTTCCAAGATTAACATGCAGTGAATTTAGCTACTCCCCTGTGGATGACTCATCAACGATGCCACCCTGTGTGGATGGTCCACATCATTTAGTTAGAGTCCCAGGTTTCAAGCCTCTATCCCGATCAGAATTGAGACTGGCAGGATTTCTAAAGGAGGGGGTGTGCCTTGGTAGTTGGCGTCTTGCCCCATTACGATTGTGTGAGGTCTTTCATGTTGTGAGCCGGTTTGCCTTGCTGCTGGTCTGTGCATTTTTGAGCATTGACTATTTTCATGGTCTGTTCTAGAAGGTCATTAATTCACATCATCTTAAAGGAGTGGTAGATGATGGTGATACCCTAGTCTGGAGTTGGGTAGCTCTTTACAGCTAAGTAATTTCATATCTCAATATCGTGTCTGATGAAAGAAAATGCATTTAATGGATTGATTGATCATAGTGCTTCTGTACATGAAGAACGTAACCTTGAATTTGACCAACACTGTGAAAGTGTTCACGTTATCCACTGAATAAAATGCTCTTCTGCATTAAACAGAATTAAGATTCAAATGCTCATGTATTAGTTGAACCCTATGATTTAGTCTTTGCTTTGATTAAGAGATCAGCCATCTGTTGAGTCTTTGAAGCTACGTATCAGATGGACTTATGTTCCGCAACTTTGAAGGTTTTAATATATTCAGGGTAAAAAAAAAGTACGCAGGGAAATAAAGCCCTTGCTAGAAACTTTCACTGAGAGGACTAAGTTAAGCTCAAAAACAAAAGAATCATTGGCAGGCTTTGTTTGCTGAAGTTGTAGATACAGTACAATTTCTGATAATTTGATCTGCCTTGCGTTGTATTGACAACTGGCTTAACAATAGCTAGGTTTGACTTCCTCTTCCTGTTTGTTGGTGAGAAGCCAACCTTCTTCAGTTTCTGGATCTCTTCACTCCTTTTTGGCTCACTTTTTAATTCCCGTGTCACCCTGCTGGTTGGAACAGACCAATTGACCCTGAATTCTGGAACACAGAAACATAGGGAATAGGCGCAGGAGTAGGCCATTCGGCCCTTCAAGCCTACACAATCATGCAATCCCAATGTCCCACTCCCGCTTTCTCCCCATACCCCTTGATCCCTTTAGCCACAAGGGCCCATGTCCAGCTCCCTCCTGAGTATATTTAATGAACTGGTCCCATCAGCTTCCTGTGGGAGAGAATTCCACAGGTTCACTGCTCTCTGATGGAAAAAATTCTTTGTCATCTCCGTCCTGAATGGCTTACCCCTTATTCTTAGACTGTGACCCCTAGTGCTGGACTTCCCCAACATCGGGAACATTCTTCCCACATCTAACCTGTCTGGTTCCATCAGGATTTTATATGCTTCTATAAGATCATCCCTCATCCTCCTAAATTCCAGCGAGCACAAGCCCAGTGAATCTAGTCTTTCCTCACATGCCAGTCCTGCCATCCCGGCAATCGGACGGTGATCCTTCGCTGGACTCCCTCAGTAGTAAGAATGCCCTTCCTCAGAGCAAAACTGCACACAATACTCAAGGTGTGGTTTCACCATGGCCTTGTATAATTGCAACAGGATATCCTTAACTCAGTACTCAAACCCTGCATACCAGTGAAAGTCAGAAAACAAGTTAAATGTTGCAAAACAATGAGTTTGCTTGAAGAAATGATGATTAATGTGTCAAATTCTTTCCTGGCGGCAGCCTGGTGTCACTGCAGTGAGAGTGCTTTGTAACCAATGCTGCTAACTTTTTAGGATTACAATAAGCTCAGAGGTTGCATTGTGATTCGTTTAACAGAATGTCAGCTTCACCTCAAACTGCAGGTAGCATGGCAATCTGCTTTATTTACTTATACCTGTCCTGAAGAGCTAATGATAATTAATCTTCCCTTTGCAAAATCTTCCACTTTTATCAGAAAGAATTCTCATTTGTTAGGATTCATAAAACTATGCCTTGCTAAATTTTCCTTCGTGCCTGAGGACAGCAAGGAAGTGAACAGCACAGGGCTGCTGGTAATTGGAAAATATAATTGTCTTTGATTATTATTCTTTTGGCATTCATTCAGAAAGCACAAGAAAAATGAAAGTATGGGCTTCGCCGGAATATCTGATATTACATTTTTGCTTATCCCTTGACTCATAAAGTTTCACTTCTAACTATGTACAGTTTCAAAGTGATAAAGTGTTTCACCATTCACAGGGATGTTCAGATGTAATGGTACGGTTTCTCAGCTTCACTCAAATGTCAGCGCTATTTTGGGACGAGGGAGTCTGCAAGCAGTTGTAGTGGGTTGTAAGAATGCTGTAAACATTTTGAGGGGCCAAGCTCAACACTCTGAATTTCCCAGCATTCTCCTGCACAGTACTCCTTGAGCCAACGCACCTCACAGCTCCAGTCCTTCCAAACACTGATAGGACTTCTGTGCATCTCTATCAGAGCAACCAAAATTCGCTGAATTCCATCGTCACCGTTTCCCCAGTCACCCACCACAAAAGGTGTCCCTTTCCGCAGAAGCCCATTCACGTCTGTCTTTCTTCTGTACCTGAGAATACTCAAACCATTGGTGTATGCACAGACTCGGAAGGGAGGTGATTTGGGGGCTAGTGGACTGACCTTCCAGTTACAGGCCTTTGTAATTCCTGAATTACTTGACCGATTGAGTGGTGAAAGAGAAGGGGACTGAGACTGTTGGCAGAGGCGTTCCTGCCCTTCATCAATGATGGAAAGTTGCATTACTCCTACATTGAAACTGGGAACAGAATAAAAATCCAACTCCAGTGCTATGCAGTTGAAGTGCATTTCAAGAGGTTGAGAAGCAGTGACAATAATCCTCAGAGAGGACTGCTTTGGCAAGCAACCTCTTAGCTGGCCGATCAGTTTCACCAGTCGAAGCCGTTCCCACCTGTCGGTTTCACCCAAGAAGCCCCTCCCTATTCTCCCTCACCTGCTGGTTCGCTGACAGGCCAGGAAAGCTGTTTTCCCTGGATGTCCCTCATGACCCAACCTGAATCTTTTAAAGCTTGACCCAACAGCTGTTCTGCCTGGATGAAGCCTCCCCAAGTGGGCAAAATGGTGTCAGGATTCCAAGCTGACTTTCACTTTCAGGGAATTAACACAACCGTGTGCAGCAACTCGCTTGGTTCCATCAGTGCTGAGGAGGGGTCACTGAATGCGAGAGGTTAACACTGATTTCTCTCCAGAGATGCTGCCAGACCCACCGAGCTCTTCCAGCTTTTTCTGTCTCAGCTGGTCTTTATTTTCTGTTCTTCATGTCCCATGTTTTATTCTGCGATTGCGTCCCCCTGATTACAGATCCTCAGTGAGGGTAAACATCTCATCTCAGCTGCTTTCCTGCCCACTCTCCATAATCCTTCAACCCATTGCTAATTAAAAATCTGTTTGTCTCATCAAATTTACTCAGTGTTCCAGCAGCCACCACACAATAGGGGAGTGAATTCCACTGATTCATGACTCTTTGAGATAAGTGATTTCTCCTCATCTCTGTTTTAAATTAGTCTAAAACTGTGACCTCCCATTCTACATTTCCCCATGAAGGAAGCATTCTGTGTCTGCTTTGTCTATCCCCTTTAGCATCTTCTCTACCTCAATTAGATCCCCTTTCATTTATCGAAATTCCAGAGAGTATTAGTCTAAACTGTTCAATTTCTCTTCATAAAACAAACCCCTCCTCTCTGGAATTAATCTGGAAAACCTCTCCTGAACTGCCTCCACTGCAATTATATCCCTCCTCAAGTAAGGGGATCCAACCTGTAGACGATACTCCAGTTCTGGTCCCACTGATGCCTTGTAGCGTTGCAGCAACACTTTCTTGTGTCTATATTCTTTTAGCAATAAAATTCAATTTGCTTTTTCTTATTGCCTGCTGTACCTGCATACTGGTTTTCTCTGATTCATGCACAAGGACACCCAGATTCCTCTGCCCCAAAGCATTCTGAAGTTTCTCTCCACTGAGATAATAAGTTGCCTTTCTATTCCTCCAATTAAAATGGATAACCTCACACTTATCTGTGTTAAACTTCATTTCTCAAATTTGACCCATTCACCTAGCCTAACCATATCCATTTATAAAATTCTTGTCTTTTCGTTACAGTTCACCTTCCCATTTATTGTAGTGGCATCTGCAAATTCAGCTATGTTACTTTCCACCTACATATCCAAGTCATTGATGTAGGATTGTAAATAGTTGTGCCTGAGGGGAGAGATTGGCTCATGTCTGGAATGACTTTCCAGAGGAAATGGAGATACGGGTACAATTGCAACGTTTAAAAGACATTTAGATAAGTACATGAATAAGAAATGTTTGTAGGGATATGGACCAAGCGCAGGCAGGTGGGACTAGTTTAATTTGGTATTATGCTCAGTGTGGATGGGTTCCATGTATATGACTGAATGCTGTGGCACCTCACTCATTAAAAAAACTCCACCAGGTTTGTCAATCATGTCTTTCCCTTTCATAAATCCATATTGACTTTGCCCAATCAGACAATTATTTTCTAAATGTCCAATATTCACATCCTTTGCAATAGAATCACATATTTTCTCTGGTCCTGTCTTCACGCTAGTTCATCTGTTGTTTCCTGCTTTTCTATCTGTCTCCTTTCTGTAAAAGCTGGAGTAATATTTGGAACCTCCCAATCTGCCAGGACCAGTGCAGAATTAATAGAATTTGAAAAGGTGATCACCAAAGGTGTATCCACAAGCTCTGAGATAGTCTCTTGCACCACCTTAGGGTAAAGATCATTGCTTCCTGGGGATTTGTGAATGGTCAGTCCCATTCAGTTCTCTAGCACTAATTTTTCTAGAGTACTACACTTCCACTGGACTTTTGGCTCTTAATTATTTCAGGAAGAAATCATGTATGTTCCTCTATGACGGCAAGCTTATGGTATATATTTAAATCAGCAGCCATTTCTCTGTATCCTGTCATAAATATGTCTTTCATGGACCCTTGACTTGCTAATCTTTCCTATTATGCAGAAGCTTTCACAATCCATTTCTATGTTTCTTGCTATTTTACATTCATATTCTGTTTTTTTCCGTCATTAATTTCTTGATTCTCCTTTGCAGAGTTCTAAAATTTTGCCAATCCTCAGCCTAATTACATTTTTGGCAACTTTATTACCCTCCACGTTTGATCTGATGCCACCTTTAACTTCTCCTGTCTCTGATTAGATTAGATTCCCTAGTGTGGAAACAGGCCCTTTGGCCCAACAAATTCACACTGCCCCTTGGAGCATCCCACCCAGACCCATCCCCCTATAACCCACACACCTCAAACACTATTGACAATTTAGCACAGCCAATCCACCCTAACCTGCACATCTTTGGACTGTGGGAGGAAACCCACGCAGACACAGGGAGAATGTGCAAACTCCACACAGATGCCCAAGGCTGGAAATGAACCCGGGTCCCTGGCGCTGTGAGGCTGCAGTGCTAACCACTGAGCCACCGTGCCGCCTTTTTGTTTATAAAGAGTAAGCAGTTGAGACCCTAGCACTATGGCACACCACCCATTACTTCTTCCCAATTAGAAAATGACCCACTTATGCCGACTCTATTTTCTAATAGCTGGCCAATCTTCTGTCCATGCCATTATGATTAGATTAGATTCCCTACAGTGAATCCCTCTCAGGCAAGGATACGGTAGAGTGCCTGTATGCGCGTGCTCTCGTTACTATGAAGAGAAGTTCAATGTAGAGTGTGCGTTGCTCATACCTCAATTACCTCAGAAGCCTGAGGGCAATAAACAAATGCAAACAAGATTTCCTGCGTGTTTCCTGCTTTTCTTTTTGCGTCAAAATATCAGAGTCTACCAAGCAGGGGATTATGGATTTCTGACTTTTGAGCTGGTGATCTTTTCACTGATTATCACATACCTTAAAGCAGCCCGCATATATTGACAAAATTTTGAGATATTCTTAAAACTGAAAGAACTGCAGATGCTGTATATCAGGAACAAAAACAGAAGTTGCTGGAGAAGCTCAGCAGACCTGGTAGCATGTGTGAAGAAAATAATCAGAGTTAATGTTTCATGTCCGGGGTGATCTTTCCTTGGATCTGTTCCTCTACAACTATAAACTAAATAGGCCCTTCAGCCCAGTCAGAGAAAGAGGGTTGGTGGCAGTATTCATGTACTTACACCTACCATAAAATAAACACCTCACCCCATTCCATACATTCCATAACATTAGGATTGTTATTGTCCATCTCTTATTACTGTCAAGGTAGTGCTGAGCTGCCTCCTTGAACTGGTGCAATCTTTGTGATGTTTAGACTAAGATTTTATTGTCACATATACTCAAGTACAGAAATGCAGGCGTACAGTGAGAAGTGGACAATGTTCCCTCACATGGCACCATCTCAGGTACAAAGTTACCTTAATATAAAAAACTTAGGTACAAAGTATTAAAAGAGAGAAACAAAGTTAAAAAGTTCAGCCTTACAGACTTTCATGGTATGAGCAGAAAAGTAAAGAAATAAGGCTGTAGTTAACATTGAACTTCTTTGTGAGTTCGCAATGGTATTAAGGAGGGAATTCCAGGATTTTTACTTGGCGATAGTGGCTCTCTGATCTATGTTTGCGGTAATGCCATGAAACCTCATGGGTTCCAAAACGTCAGTATCAGGGACTCCAGTGTAACTCCCTTCGAAATGTATTGCAGTGTGTCAGCACCTCTGTGGGTGCAGCCCTGCTGGTGGGATAGTGAATATCCAAGGATGGTGATGGTAACATCAAAGGCATTGGTGTTTAATATAGTTCAGTGAGTATATCTATGTCAAGTCTGTTGGGCACCTCTCCCAATTGTAATGCAAATCCCCCTGATGTTCATGGGAGGATTTTGCAGGGCTGACTGGCCTTAGCTGTTGCCACTGCATGGAATTGGGTGAAGTGTTTATTTTATGGTATGTGTCGAGACAAAAATCCTGTTTTCATGACTGGGTTGAGGGGTCTATTTGGTTTATAGTTGTAGAGGAACTGCTGCTAATGAGTCTTAACAAGAAATAATTGTAGTCTTAAATGAGATAAAGTTTATTCAGTGGTAACAATCAGGTACCAGTCACATTAGTTAGATAAGCATAGTTACTTGAACTAAGAAGACATCTGTAGGTATGGCTCTATACTCCATGGGATCCCAAGATGTTCTGCCTTATTTTGACCCAAATCTGTATGAAAAACATAGGATTGTGTGAAGGTTATCGCAGTCTGTGACATCTTTGATCTGATTTGTTTTGATTTATTACTGTCACGTGTCCCTACATACAGTGAAATGTTTTGTTCTGCATGTGGTACAGGCAGAACATGCCATACAAAGTGCATTAGGTTAATAGAGCAGTGTGAGGAACACAATGTTATGGCTGTAGAGAAGGTGCACAGAGACCAAGGTCAACAATAAATTTAAAATCTGAGAGGTCCATTCAGCAGTGTACTAAGAGCGGGGGAAAAAAAACTGCTCCTGAACCTGTTGGTATGTGTGTTGAATCTTTTGTATCTTCCACCCAATGGAAGAGGTTGGAAGAGATTATGACAGGGGTGGGAGAGGCCTTTGATGTTGGCAGCCTTCCTGAGGCAGCAGGAAGTGTAGACGGAGTCACTGGATGGAAGGTTGTGCAATGGTCTGGGCCGTGTTTACAACTCTCTATAGATTCTTTCAGTCCTGGGCAGAGCAGTTGCCATTCCAAGCCGTGATGCATCCAGACAGAATGCTTTCTATGGTGCATCTGTAAAAATCGGTAAGAGTTTTTACAGACATGCCGAATTTCCTTAGCCTCCTGGGGAAGTAGAGACATTGACCCTTTCAAAACCATGCAGGCCAGTTTGGGTAAGACTGGGAGATTTCCTTCTCTCGAGAACATTGATGAACTGGGTGGGTGTTTGAAGATGGCCTGAAATCTTGTCATAAATTGAAGTTGTTTAATCTCTCCTGGTTTATTAAATATGGCACATTAGAATATTGCTACGGTCAAGTAGCCAAGTCTCAATGCCAAGTGCTGTAACCATTTTGACTGCATTATTTGCTTTGTGCATTATTCCAGAGGTCAAGGGTCTAGGCCCGAAATGTCAACTTTTGTGCTCCTAAGATGCTGCTTGGCCTGCTGTGTTCATCCAGCTCCACACTTTGTTATCTTGGATTCTGCAGCATCTGCAGTTCCCATTATCTCTGAGCAAAGTTTATATGTTCAGTGCATTTGCGTTCTGTTTCTCTAACCAACATGGAGTCCCCAAGCTTCCTGTTCAGTAACATGTTGCACATTGTCCGACTCTTTTCCCTTGAATTTCCTTTCCCAATTCCGCTGCAGCCAACTGTAAAGTCTTATTTGTAATCCACCCCTGTGGGTTACTGACAAATTCAACTCAGGGTCCCATCCACATTGGTGTACTAAGAGGCACTACAGTCAACTGGAGTGGTATATATCTAGTGCAAGGCCCCCCCCCCCCACACACACACACACACACAAACACACACACACACACACACACATACACACACACACACACACACACACACACACACACACACACACACACAGAAGAGACGCACGCATTTTGCTGTCACACGTACTCACTAGTACAGTGAAAAATTTACAAGTTGCCACTCTCAGTGCCATTTTAAGTACAAAGGTGTTTAGGTACAGCTGCTAGAGTACAAATTCTTAGGGAAAAAAATCCTAAAAGTGAAGAAATAAAACGTCCAGTATTGCAGACCTTCAAAAGTACAAAATCAAAAAAAAGATAAAATCTCAGAATAAAGCCCTTCTATGATAATATAACAAAGAGAAAAGCAACATTTGGGTGAGGATTAGTGAATATAGTTCCTGTACTAACCACAGTGCTGCAAACCCAGAAACATTCCTCCATACTTCCCTTAAATTGTTAATAACTGTACCAGGGTATCTGGGTGAGTACTATGGGGTTAACATCGAATCCTCTTGTGTCTGATGCCACCTTCCGTATTCCTGGAAATAATCTAAGGAAGAATAACTCTTAATTTTATCATCTTGAACTAAACTGGCTATTTCTACATTTCTGCTTCGCTTTACCAGGTGTCGAAATATCCTGGACCACTGTACACTGTCTTATTTTTTCACTGGTTTGTTGGAAAAATGAGTGAGAAACAGTGTCGGAGAGAGCTAAGGGATTAAAACCTCACCAATCATTTGGACTTCATAGGCTACAGTTAGGGCTGTGAAATAGACACCTGCAGGGAGCATGGATACATTGATTATGGTGTTCCAGAATTCTTTTGGTTCAGGAATGGTCCCCCAGATTGAAACCAGCAAATGAAAAGTCATTTTTCAAGAGATGAGGGAGAAAGGACACAGTGAACTATGGCCTAATTAGCTTGATATCAGTCAGGTTTGGGGTGGGGTTGAGGGTTGGGGAAGTGCTGGAATCTGTTAATAAGGAAACCTTTTCAATGCATTTAGTACAACTTAGTATGATTTCAACAAGCCAATGTAATTTTGCAAATGGTGTGTGTGTGTGTGTGTGTGTGTGTGTGTGTGTGTGTGTGTGTGTGTGTGTGTGTGTGTGTATGTGTGTGTGTGTGTGTGTGTGTGTGTGTGGCACCTGATGTGTACCATACCTGGATTTGCAAAAGGCAGTTGATAGAAATCAGATTTTATGCGCAAAGGATTAATGGGCAGGATTGCAGCTGACAAAGATGTGGTAATATAATTGTATCAGTAGAAGATTGGTGAGCAAACACAAGGCAGAAAGTCGGCATAAATAGGGCATTTTCAAATTGTCAGGCTGTGCCATGAGTCAGTGCCAGGACCTCTATCCATATTCTTTCATTGGGTGAAGAGATAGAGAGTAGTGTATCTGAGTTTGCTGATTGTACAAAATCAGACGGAAAGGTGAAATGTGTGGGGAGGTCACAGAGGCTACTAAGAGGAATAAACAAGTTGGATGACTAAGAAGCAAGATAGCAGATGGAGCGTCATGTGGGGAAGTACGAGCTTCTTCACTTTGGTCACAAGAATAGAGCTAAAAATATATCTTTTTTAAAAAGACATGACATTTGTAAATGTTGGGTTTGGAGAGATTTGTTTGTGCTTGAATGAGGAACAGAAAGGATTAGTGTGCAGATACAGCAAGCACTTAAGAAGGCAAAATACAGAGGGATTGGAGTTTAGGAATAACACAGGCATGTTACAGTTATACTGGGCAATGGTGAGACCAGATCTGGAATACTGTGTGCAGTTCTGGTCCCCATATTTAGGGAAGAATATACTTGCGTTGGAAATGGAGCACAACCAAGATTTATTATATTGGTCCAGGGAATGAGGGAATCCTCTATGTCGAGAGGCTGAGTATGTTAGACTCATATTCTTTGGAGTTTAGAAGAATAAAAGGCAATATCATTCATAACTGTGGATTCGGAAGGCACTTTAGAGAATGGATGCTGAGGGGTCTGGGAAATCTGAAACAGGGACGCAGGATAAGGGCTTAATTATTTTAAACTGGAACGTATAGAAAATACTCCACCCAGAGGGTTGTGAATCTTGGGATTCTCTGTCCCAGTAGATTGTGGATGCCCCATCATTGAATATGTTTAAGACAGGACTGGACAGATACTCACCCTCCGAGATATTCGGGCCCAGGTGGCGAAATTGAAGCCCAAAATCAACCGTGACTGTATTGAATGGCCCAAAAGCAGCCTCAATGGATTGTACAGTCTACTGATGCCACTATTCCCTGTCTTCTGCTCCAGCCATTTCAATCAAACATCAATGTACCAAAAAATGACCCAATGAATTATTTTTTGACTCCAGGAAATAGTGACAAATTGACAAAACTCATTGATTGTCAATTGTGCATTCAAATCGTCCTCTATTGATTTCAGTGGAGTTGAGAGTAGTGAGATGTTGAGTGCACTGCTACATTGGTAGAAGTGTTGTTTTACACTCAGAGCAAAGGTTCAGGTGTTCACAACATATGGGGATTCTGTGCCTTATCCAAAATGGAGCTGGGACTCTGATCCAGAAGTCCCAGATGAAGGGTTATAAAAGGCTGGTTGAATCTACAGGTTATTTAAATCCAGTGCCCTTTAAAATTTTAGAATAAAAATCAACTTGCTTTGTTTCTAAGTTGGAAAAATCATCAGCGTTTTCAGTTCCAATAACTGTTGACATAACCCTAAGGCCAATAGCTAGAATAATTTTATGACATGACTGCTTTCCCCGCTCTATCATTGGGCTGGAATTTATTGTGCGGGAGGTTGTATTTTTACAAAAGCCTAAGCTGCAGCAATTACACACTAGGGAGCTGAAGGAGCCGGCACCCAGCTCAGGAACCCAGCTCCACCCTCTTCCCTACCTCACTGCCTCACTCTTCCCACTGACCGATTCCTCCCACCTCCCCTACCTGCTTCCACCTATCACCATCCCACCTACCTTCCCCCAGCCCCACCCCTCTTCCCTCTATTTATTTCCCAGCTCCCTTCCCCCTCCCCATTTCTGAAGAAGGGTCCTGACCCAAAACGTCAACTTTCCTGCTCCTGTGATGCTGCCTGGCCTGCTGTGTTCCTCCAGCTCCACATTGTATTGACTCTGACTCCAGCATCAGCAGTTCTTTCTATCTCTGAATAATATGCCAGGGCTGACCTCAACGAAGTGTGAGTGGGACTTTCATCCTTCAGAGATGGAATGCCATGCTCTAGCAAGTGGCTTGCCAGCTTGGTGGAAGGACGCAGCCTGGCCACTGCTGGCTGGACAGGTGAGCCCTAAAAAGATAACATTGATACCAGACTAAAGTAAGACAAGTACTTCTGAGCAGGGAGAGACCCGGGATCTGTCAGAGTTAGGGGTTAGGCTTTGGAGGGTGGGAGGAGTCACAATGATGGGATGGATGGTTCCATTGTACAGAACCCTTGCCTCAAAAGACGAAAATTTCTCACTCCTCCTAAAAGTGTTCCTGGTGGAGATTATGCAGTTCTCCCTCATGGTCACAGTAGCAGCTCTGACAGCTTGATTGACAAATCAAACATGCTATTTAGGGATTAGCTGTCTATGATGTTGGGTTATCTATGATTTTTTTTCAAAGAATTAAGTACTTGAGGAAATTTGAATGTATTGAATGATGGGTATTTTTTCAATTCAGCTGAGCAAGGCTCCTGAGATCTTCCCATGATGGGCACTAGGTAAGTTGAGATTGAGGTTTAAAGGTCAAAGATGGTGAGTCAGAGCATGCATTGGTTGAGTTGCCATTAAATTGGCATTAGAAGTATAAGGGGCCACAGAGTTGCTGTGTTGGAGGCCATATATTGACATGATTTGGTGCTTTATTGATGTTGGGGTTATTTGATGATTTGGGAGGGGAGGAGACAGGGGTGGTATAGAGTAAGTGAGGTAATGGATGGTTGGATAAATTGGCGTATCTTGGCATGGAGGGCACAGGATTTGGGCGAAGAAACAATCATTGCTATGGATGATATGAGGGGACAGTGAGGGTAAGCAGAAGAGTTTGAGGAAGCATTGGAGTGCCTGAGGCATTATTTGACATGGATGGAGTGAGGAGCGTGGGTAGGGGTGAGGGCTAGAGGGCCTAATGTTGAATGAAACAACTTGCGTGAATTCCGAGGACACAGAGCTATTAACCAGGCTGTCTCACCACTCAGCAGCTGCCTCTCAACTAGTCCGAGTCTGTCCCGCTCTCAGAATGAAGATCCCAATCGTGTTATTCAAGGCACAGTTCCCGATTCTGCAAACCTGGGTCGGGAGCAGAAACCCAGACCAAAAACCAAAACGATGCTCGGTGCCCCCTCCCTCTCGCTCACAGCCACTTCCACCAGTCCGACCTTCGACTGACAAATGGTGACATTGCTTTGCTGTCTCTGCATTACACATTGAACACTGGCCCTGCCTCCATGCTGTAAGACAGAGCCAAGCCCCTTACTGCTCTCCTGCTGTTGAAAGATGCAGCATCAGTTGGGACCATAATGAACAGCAACCCCTTGGCCTTTTGAGGCCTAAGTGCAGTTGAACAGGGAGGAAGGGCTCAGGGCAAGACAAACGTGTGACTCTGCTCAGCAGTGTTCCTTTATAATTGTCACTGAGGGGTCACTAATCTTTCTGGGTCCATGGCGAAGGGAGCAGGCCTCATTAGCATTGTACACTGAGTGCACACAGGCTTTGCAAGCCCAGTGTAAATCCTCTCTGTGTCAGATGGAGCATGCCTCAGACCAAATGCATCCCGTACCACGTGTTCCTGGCACCCGGGCCATTAACCCCATCACTTGTTAAGTTTGGATTGGAGTAGGCGTAGAAAATAAACCTTGTTATTTTATTTCTGGTGCTGTCACTCATGTATGGAGAAGGAGTAAACATTATTAACGTGGGTTGGGAAGTGCCAGGGCAGCTTGACTGTATTTTTCACCTCAATGAGCACCATCTGTCTCAGCACAAGGTCAACCATCACTGCTTCTGTCTCTCGGTTTCTGTGTCTCTCCGCCCCCTGGAATTCCAGAGATATTAGTCCAGAGTTATTTATTCCTGATCCACTGTAATCCAGAATAGCTGAGACCATATTGCCTCTTCCAACGTTTGAGCATCTGTTCCTCCTGTGAGCACCTCCCCCCATCGGATATTTGTCCAGAACCTCCTCAAACAAATGAATTGACTTTAACTCCATAGTTGCCAGACTGTACTCCTGCTGTGGTGTGTCCCTCAGCAGGGACTGACTTTATGTGGAGGACCCAATGATGTTAAAATTTTCTCACCATGTTATTACTGCACCCACCATTTCTGTTGTGGCATGGTGGCTGACTGGTTAGCACTGCTGCCTCACAGCGCCGGGGACCTGGGTTCAGTTCCACCCTCAGATGACTGTCTGTGTGGAGTTTTCACATTCTCCCCTCGTCTGTGTGGGTCTCCTCCGGGTGCTCCAGTTTCATCCCCCGGCCCGAAGATGTGCAGGTTAGGATGGGTTGGTCATACTATAGCATCCAGGGATGCCTGGATCAGGGAGGTTAAAAGGGGGATGGGTCTGGATGGGATGATCTGAGGGTTGGTGTGGACTTGTTGGGCCGAAGGGCCCGTTTCTACACTGTGGGGATTCTTTGATTCTATTAAACCTAAGCATGCCTTTCCAATTGGTGCGTTTGCTGGTTGAAGTTTTTGGACAAGTATTTTCAAAGCTGATTGGGGAACTCAGTTGCCAGTTCTGGCTGTGGATCCTCGCTCCACACTGTCAGTGCCACCGACCTGATGCCAATTTGAAATGCAAACATCTTTGTTTTCCCAGCAGCAGCTTTGCCCCTCACAAGCAGGAACGCAGTCTGCGCCCTGGACGTGTCCTGACCTGCAAGCAGCTCATTATAAAGCTTTTTTTTGTGAATTTTTCTGCATTTTTCTGAAGAAGGGTCTCGGCCCAAAACGTCAGCTTTTCTGCTCCTCTGATGCTGCTTGGCCTGGTGTGTTCATTCAGCTCTACACCTTGTTATCTCAGATTCTCCAGCATCTGCAGTTCCTACTATCTCATTATAAAGCTGGCCAGCAGCTGTAGCTGTGTCCGTCGATCAATGTTGGTAGCTGTGGTTTGCAGCCTTTGTAAAAGTCAGGTGGAATATACGTATGTGCTCAGAGAAACAAGTCATCCAACATTAACATGCCAAGTCTTTCTTATACTGAGTAAATTATAATCAATGCCACTAATAAGGATGATCACTTACGATCTTGTTTTAAGCAGGTCTTATTACAATCGTGTAACCATTGTTCAATACCCATCTGGTTCACTAATGAACTTTAGGGAAGGAAACTGCCATCCTTACCTGGTCTGGCCTATATGTGACTCCAGACCCACAGCAACATGGTTGACTCTGAACTGCCCTCTGGCCAATTAGGGATGGGCAATGAATGTGAGGCCTAGTCAGAGATGCCCACATCCCGTGAATGAATCAAACTAAAAAAAAATCGGAATTATTTTGAGAGGGCATGGGGTGAATTGACTGTGATCCTCCCCATTCCAGTTGAAGCTGTGAGCGATGATGGTATGGAAAGGGTGGGGCACTTGGCTAGCTCAGTTGGTTGGAAGGCTGGTTTTAGAAGCATAGTGATATATGGGGCCTCTTGGGTTAAATCACCACCAGTCGTCTCCCTCTTTATCTAATGAGAGAGCAGTCCTATGGTCCAGTAAGACAATGACAACTTCACCTTTTAATGTGGCAATTGCTCCTTACTTTGAATTTTTATTGACTTCAAGTGGAATTCACATGGGACAATATAGTGAATAATTGGCTTTTGTGCATCAAGGAACTCTCAACAGTCACTGAGTCTAATTTCTCAGCAACCCAGATGGGGGCTTATCCAAATAAGATGTGCCTGGAAACCGCTCACCAAGGGACAAGTCTGAATAAAAACGAAAATTGGAATTGTTTTATTAAAGTGCGCAACCCATTTAACCACATACTGTGGAAAACTGAAAGACAGAGATGGAAGGAAGTTAATTCTGTTACTGAAGGAAGGGTGAGCAGGCTGAAACATGCTCAGAGTTGTACAGAACTGAACAATCTCAGCCACAATCAGGTGGGCTTGAAGGTGAGGCCTCTGAAGGGATTGATCATGTTGCACATAAGTTGGAAATGTATGAACAACTGGGTCGGCATGGTACTACCTTCCCAGCTGTAACTGCACAGGGCACCAGCTCCTGTAACAAGATTTGAACTGATTTTCCTGGAACCCAAAGATTACTGTTTCACTGGCTGTACCACTGTAGCGCTGTCACCCTATTATCATGAGCCATTGCAGCTCTCAAACGGGAAGGATGAAGTGATACTAATACCCCTGCATTCCGACAACTTTCCCAGCGAAGAGTGTCTTGAGGAGCACATTATCAGGAATACAATCCCACAGTCTCATTTGAAGAATGTCCTAACGGAGGGAAGTGAGGTGTGGAATCAGAGTGCTTTAGAGAGAGAGAGCTCCAGATCCAGGTTAAACACACTGCCACCAGTGGTGAAATGATTTAAATCCAGGCATAGCCATGAAGCTAGCATTATAGGATGGTCAAGAGATGAGGCACTGAGAGAGGCAAGGCCATGAAAACGAGTATGGACATTTTAAAACTAATTTACATGAAAGTTTCATTTTCCAAGTATCTGGAATGAATGTCAGTGTAGCTTTGTGTCTTACACTGTTCCATTTTGATGTCAGTATATCCTGATGGATTATTTAAACACAGTTTTTAGTAAAGTCTCATGTGATCTTACTCACAGGATCTCTGTAATTTGTGCAGACAAATTTAAAGTGTGTTTTTGTAGGGGTCTCTACAGCCTGGACCAATGTGACAGATATGTATGGACCATGGCAATGAACGAAGGTGGAGAGATAGTGTACTGATCATCGAAGAGATGATGATGGGGGTTCAGTTACTTGACCCTTAACTGCAGGGTACCACAGAATAGTTTGAGTGTTGTCAGGGAGAGGGAGCCATTATCCTGAAGCATGGAGCTTGATTCTGTGCTCGCTCTCACTGTTGGCAATCATTCCATCCCCCTCTCACATTCACCCCGCCCCTCTCTTACATTCACCCCATCCCCATCTCACACTCGCTCCATCCCTCTTTCACACACTTCATCCCTCTCTCACACTCACCCCATCCTCCTTTCACATTCACCCTGTCCCCATCTCACACTCACTTCATCCTCATTCACACTCATCCCATCCCTCTCTGACACTCATCCCATCCCATCACTACTCTCACTCACTTCATCCCTCTTTCACATCCACTTCATCCCACTCTCACAGTCATCCTCTCCCTCTCTCAAACTCATTCCATTCCTGTCTCTCACTCACTCCATTCATCTCACACTCACTCCATTTCTCTCTCACACAGCCCCCATCCCTCTCACACTCTCCCCGTCCCTCTCACACTCTCCCCATCCCTCTCACACTCTCCCCACCTCTCTCACACTGTCCCCATCCCTCTCACACTCTCCCCATCCCTCTCACCCTCACCCCATCCCTCTCTCACTCTCACTCCATCTCTTTGTCTGTCTTGCTCTCTTTCCCTGTCTGTCTCCATCTCTCTCTCTTTCTCTCTCTCTCACACACACACATATAGTCCTGCCATATTGGTAACAGTTTGAATGGCCTTCAGACCGGGAATGGAGTCTCTGATACAGCCTTGAGGGATTCACTGCTTGAAGAACAGGGAGAGAAAGATCGAAGGTGCTGCAGGCTCTCCCTTTGACACTCAGGCCCTGTCGAATTCCACACAGCCACACACAACATACATACAACACAGACACTCACACATTGCATACACTGTGAGCACACAACATGCAGCATTTTTAAAGAGCATTCATGAATACTTTTCATTAGTTGTGCAATGTTATTTGTTTTATCACTTCTTTGCACTGAATAATTCCACTGTGACCAGTGCTCCTGTGACAGCCCAGCAACTGCAGTGTGATGGCAAACCCCCTCAAAGCCAGCAGTGACATGGATGTGATGGTGGAAAATCTGAGCTGGTCCCTGTTGGCCCATGTGTAACCTGGATCCTCGAATGCCCCTTCACTGCCACCCAGCTGGGGGAGTCTGTCCTCTCCTCAGGGCCTTCATGTCCACCCACCTGTGATCAGAGAGCCCCCATCGATGATTTCTCTTCCTGTTCCTGTACCGTGAGCTCTGATGTTCTCCGAGGCTCACGCTTCCTGTTTCTCAGCCTGGTAAAATTTCTCAGTAATAAATCTGAAAGCACGGTGTTAGATTTCACATGTGCAATGACAACACATTGTTCTATCTCTCTACCACTGCTCTTGACCCATCTTCTATTCCTGAGCTGTCTGGTGGCTTATCTCACATCCAATCATGGGTGGCTTTTCTGCCTGTTAAAAAAGTCAGAAGGATTGAAGCCATCATGTTTGATTGCTGATACAAATGGCTTTCCCTCCCTGGTGAATTGCATTCTCTGGCAACTCTCTGAAGCTCCAGCTAGGAGACTGGCTCCCTCAGTGTCATGGACGACAAGCTTCAAGCCATTTGTGGTGCTATCAATAAGACCAGCTATTTCCCCCTCTGTGACATTGGTCACCTTCAGTCCTACCTCCACTCTTCTTCTGTCAAGTCGCTCGCCCATTGCCTTTGTTCGTCCTAGACTTGACGGCTCTCCTGCACCCTGAGCCAGCTAACCCATATTTTACCCTCATAAACCTGACTGGGGGGAATAGAGTTAAGATCAAAGATTAACTGTGGTACGGGGTTGGCACAGTGGCTCATTGGTTAGCACTGCTGCCTCACAGCACCAGGGACCTGGGTTCTCTCTTGCCCTCGGGTGACTGTGTGGAGTTTGCACGTTCTCACAGTCCCCTCCTCTGGGTGCTCTGGTTTCCTCCTACAATCTCAAAATGTGCAGGTTAGGTGGATTGGCCTTACTAAATTGCCCCATGATGTGCAGGCAAGGTGTGTTAGCCGTGGGAAATGCCGGGTTGCAGGGATGGGCTGGGGGATATTGCTTCACAGAGAGATCTGGACATTCAGGTCCATTGTAACCTGAAGGTGGCAACTCAGGTCGATTAAGTAGTCAAGAAGGCATTCAGCATACTTTCCTTCATCAGACGGGGTGTTGAGTACAAGAGTTGGCAGGTCATGTTACAGTTGTATGGGACTTTGGTTCAAACACATTTGGAATACTGTGTACAGTTCCGGTTGCCACATTACCAAAAGGATGTGGATGCTTTGGAGAGGGTGCAGAGGAAGTTCACCAGGATGTTGCCTGGTATGGAGGGCACTAGCTATGAAGAGAGGTTGAGTATATTAGGATTATTTTCATTAGAAAGATGGAGGTTGAGGGGGACCTGACTGAGGTCTACAAAATCATGAGGGGTATAGACAGGGTGGATAGCAAGAAGCTTTTCCCCCAGAGTGGAGCACTCAATTACTAGGGGTCACAATTTCAAGGTGAGAGGGGAAAAGTTTAAGGGAGATATGTGTAAAAAGTTCTTTACACAGAGGGTGGTGGGTGCCTGGAATGCATTGTTAGCGGAGGTGGTAGAGGCGGGCATGATAGCGTCATTTAAGATGTATCTAGACAGATACATGAATGGGCGGGGAGCAGAGGGATATAGATCCTTGGAAAATAGGTGACAGGTTTAGACACAGGATCTGGATCGGTGCAGGCATGGAGGGCTGAAGTGCCTGTTACTGTGCTGTAATTTTCTTTGCGCTTTGTTCTTTGCAGGGCATGCTCTTTGGAGGATCAGTGTGGACTCAATGGGCTGAATGGCCTGCTCCCAAACTGTGGGTCTCTGGTTGGATATGGAGTGGCCTGCTGGCCCATCTCTTTCCTGCTGTTGTTCCATTTCTTCTTATGGCAGGTTCTGCAATCCTCAGCCAAGCAGATTAAAGACCAGACCTTTAGGATGAGCCTAGGTAAAAGTATAAGGGGACACAGTCTTTGTTATTACAGAACACAGTGAAGCCTTCCAATAAACTACTGGCGTTGGCACACCTGATGTTGAACCAACACTACCAGTTCTCAGGAAGGGTCACTGGAGCCGAAATGTTGACTCTGCACCGATGCTGCCAGACCTGTAGAGTTTCTCCAGTCATTTCTGTTTGGTTCTTGCCAGGATTAGGGCACCATCACTTTTCTGCACAGCTCCTGGAAACAATGTAATCAATACATTTTTGTGACAAGCAATAATTTTGACAGAAGCACTTTTCCTTATAACCTGAGCCAATTCAAGAACTCTTCCGTCAAGCACATTATGGGTCAAATCTTTGTTACCTTAACAGCCTTGAATCATCAGAACCACCTACACCTGCTAGCATATAGCTTTGTAACACCTTGGTTCATAATATCCATTAAATCTTTCTCATTCAGTTCAAGTCAATCGTGCTACTCAGATTTTATCACAATGCCTAATGGTTAAGAAACTACTAAAGGACAAAGCATTAGAATAACATTAGACTCCAATTTTCCAAGTAGCTTTTCCTGATCTTTGCTTTTGTGAGATTTTAAAGTTTAGCAGTAAGGGCCCCAAAGTTTGAGATGATAATAAATTTATCAAGCTTAAAAAGCAGGTACATCTGCCTGAATGTGCATTGCAGACAACATTGCAAATGTGGAAGCTACACATTTTAGGTTACAGTTGCAGTTCCAAACAAAAATTAATGACTTACATGCTGCTGTCAGGTTCCCCATGAAAAATATCGAAGCATGTTAAAAGCTCAAATAATGGGAAATAGGAATCAAGAATTTTATGTTAACCTGCCTGTGAGCAATTCTACACAAGCTTTTTAAACAAAGGTTAAAACATGAACACACTAACCAGATAATGTCTTTTTTCAAAATAACAGAGCAGAGTGCTATTTGACATTTATTGAGATAAGTGGAGTGGAGAATGGAGTACTCATCTTTTTCCATCCAGTAACAGCATCAAATGATCTTAATTTGGGTTTTAAAACAATTTAATGCTAACTGCATCACATTCTACTGAATTGATTTGATTGTATTACTCATGATTCACTCCCAGATATTTATTTTCATTCATTGACAGACAGACATATATACACCAACATGGGTATACACTTGCACAGACAAGCGCACACTCATTGACACATACAGTCGTGTGCACACTCATTCACTGATATGTAGGCTCACAGTCACTGATACATAACATGCCTACTCATTGACACACACATACACTCACTCCCTGATAAACACACACACACACACACACACACACACACACACACACACACACACACACACACTTACTGATGCACAAACTCACACACAGAGATGCACACATCTACCCACACGCATACAGACACACTCACTGACATCCACATTCACTCACTGGCACACTCCCACACATGCATACACACATGCTCACTTGCTGACATACAAGCAAGCACACACACACACTCTCACTCATTCACTGAGACACACACACACACACACACACACACACACACACACACACACACGCACACAGGTATACACTCACTCACTGACACACAAGCATACACTCACTTACTGACACATACAGACTCACTGAAACACACACACACACGCATACACACGCACGCACACACACACACACGCGCGCGCACTTGCTGACACACACACACATACACACACATGCATACACGCACTCTCTGTCTCACACACACTATACACTCACTGATACACACAGACACACACACACACACTTACTGACACATACATACACACTCACTGGCACACATACATAAACACTTACACACACACACACATATACACTTAGACACATACACACCCTGACATGTGCACTCAATCATTCACTGACATACTCAGTGACACACACTCATAGATAAGGCTTGGACACATGCTGATGTATACTGGATATATACATTCAACAACTGTTTTGCAATTTCCATTTAGAGTAGATTGATTGGCACTTGAAGTTGAAAAGATAAATACTGAGCTTATTTTTGTTTCTGAATCGCACGCTGGGTCCTAAAATAAGCCATGACTTGCATGTGAAATAGCTCAGCAGATGGCTTGCAGTTTGCCTTGTGAAGAAAGCAGATGTTCCCCAGTTTCTGGGCCTGCTCAGGGTGCTCCGTTTTACCCTGCAGAAAATGTTCACTTTTCAGTATCCAGTTGGGCAGGCACCTTTTGGGGCTTTGCATCATTCAGTGTATTTTACATATCCTGCTGATGCATGGTATTCATCCATGTGTAATGTAAAGGTTTGGCATGGTAGACTGGTTTACACTTCAATGCTTAATTATTTCAATCTGTTGGAGATTGGTGCAGTAATTTGCAGATCCTACCCTCAAAAACTAATATGGTACCTCATCGACAACTAGCCATACTCCAGCTAGTGACAACCCATCAATCTTGTATCTTACCTGGCAAATAACAGAACTGCTGATCAGGAATGTACTTAAATAACAGCACAGCAAGAAGTGAATGATGAGAAGCTAACAGGGATTCAGAAGGCAAAGATCCTGCAAGACAAATGCACATTATAAGCCAACAGAGTGGTGCTGTGGTGAACCTCCAGTTATAAATTACTGACAAGGTACTGCGCGAAAAGTTACTGTTCAAACTCTGTAATATCTTTTGAAAAGTGTTGGCTTTTGGTTGAGGGCTTGTGACAGAAGTTAAACCAAATTGGTTAATTGAATGTCGCAGAGAGCTCTGTCAGGACTCCTACTTGAGATAAAATGCGAAATATCGTGGATATTCTATTTTATCTTTCTTCTGTAAAAGTGTGTATGACTATATATAATTTGTACTTGATATATCCATTTGGGTTTAAATAAGCTGCTAATAAGTTAGTCGGAATAGATGACTGCCCTAGGAAGCAACTGAGAAACCACAAAATCAGTTGAACAAAGTCAAATGGTTGAAACAGTGACAAATTATATTTCATGTTAAGAACTGTCAAATACCATCCTTAAGAAGGCAAAATGAGCAACATCAGCTCTTTGAAAGTGAAAATGATCATAAAATCACGGAAGGATGAAGCACAGGACATAGCCATTTGGCCCATCATGCCTTCTGCTGGCTCTTTGAAATAGTTATTCATTTTGTCCCACTGCTGTGTTCTATTCCCTTGGCTCTACAAATCGATCCTTTTCAAATATTCATACAGTTCCCTTTTGCAATTTCACACAGTGTATCCATAAAATTTTAAGAGACACCATATGTTAGTATAGCTTGAAGAGACCTGCTCATGCTATCAATGGTATCATACCTGAGGGTGTAGAAGTCTCAGGCTTCATCTTACTTGGGATCACGTGAAGCAAGAGATACTATTGAAAGCAAGGTATTCTGCTGTAACTTAGATGTCGCTGAATGTAAGAATTGCATACAATAGCAAGCTGTTATAAATGTGTGATAACAAGGTGTAGAGCTGGATGAACGCAGCAGGCCAAGCAGCATCATAGGAGCAGGAAGGCTAATGTTTCAGGCCTACGGCCATGACCATTTCTCATAGTCATCATTAGATTCTCAATTCCAGATATTTCATTGAATTCAAATTCCACCATCTGCCATGGTGGGATTCAAATCCAGGTCAGGTCATTATCTGCATCTCTGGATTAACAGTCCAGTAATAAACTAGGCCATCACCTCCCCAGCTGTACACAGTACTCCAGAAGTGGCCTGGCCAACATCCTGAACAACCTCAACATGTCGACCCAACTCCTATACTCAGTGGTCTGAGCAGAGCTTGCGAGTCGAGCTTGGTATTTGTTACAAGCGCTACACTGGTTATAATCCTGAATATTGTTGTGTGTGTATGTCCAGTATAGAATTTCGCTTAACTTCTTCAGACTTAACTGAAGTGCTTGATAACTTATATGGATACACTTCAGCATTTCTTTTATCATGACCTTAGGGATAGTGATTTTAATTCCGTTGTACAAGATGTCATCTTGTGCTATCACTACACTTTTGGGCACCGGATATCCTCTGACAACAACAAGCTCTGTCCTTGATGGTTTCAGACCACCATTTCAACATTTCTTCATTATGTTCTGCAGCTCTTAGAAAGTTGCATCTTGTTGAATAATTTGCTGATGTCCCTTTCAAATTCCCGGGCTCTGCTGAGTTGGTAACATCTGCTGCACATCAAATTGTTGGCGCCTACTGAATGTGGAAAATTTAATACTTTGACTTAGTATCTGAACTTCCTTCATAGGGAGTACTGCTCTTGACAGCATGTCAACAATGTGACCCTCGCAAATGTATCATATTTCCAATGTGTCTGCAAACAAATGCCATTCTTTGCAGAAGTCTTGGAATAGAAAGGACCTGGTCGAGGAGCCTGTTGTGAAATGGTTTATTTTGGATTCCATTGTCACTTTGTCAGTTGCAAATAGAAATTGACTAAAATACTGACAAGCTAAGACAACCACCAGGTACTCTTTGTCCATCCAGGTGCAACAACATTACTTTTTGTTCGAAACCCGGTTACTTTTTCATTATTTTTGTTTTATTAGTTTAGCACTTCTGGTTTTGAGCTGTGAGCAGTGAGCTGCAGATGACCTTTGGACTGTGATATTAGGAAGTGGTTGGTTACAGCAATGGTCATGGCATTAAATGTTATGGGGAGTTGGTCAGATTCTCTATTGCTGGACGTGATTATAATCACATAATAGGCTTGTTAGCAGAAACAAAGCCCATGAATGACAGGGCTCTCTGGCAGCATGGATACGATGCTGATCTATGACGGGATACAGAGACTATTGGTGAGCAGGTAAGTACCAAGCTGAAGGGAGGTGCCTAGTAAAGTTCCCAGGGATCAGTACTAGAACAATTGCAATTCTTGATCTGTATGAGCGACCCAGACTTTTGTATTCTGGGAAAAATTCTAAAATTTGCAAATGATACAGAACTTGGAAGTGTTGTGATTTGGGAGGTTAGTGATAGAATTCAAGAAGCTTGGCAAATGAGTGGAAAATTGACAGGTGAAATGTAATGTAGAGAACTGTGAAATGATATGAAAGCCACAGGGAGTTGTAGATTTTATAAGTGAAGGCACACCGTGAAGACAAAATCTTTCTAAAACAACTGGTTGCCCTCAGCTGGAGCCGAGTGTCTAATTTTGAGCACCTCTGGCCGAATAAAAATGCACAGCAACAGGTCAAAGATGGGCAAGTTGCCCTTACTGAGAACCAACATGGACTCAACAGGATGATTGGCTTACTTCTGTGCTTGTAGCAATTTTATGACTCAGTGATTCAGCTTGGCAACTCAGTGGTATAACTGTTCCTTGGCATTTACCAACCTAAATCTGAATGTTATTCGGTCCTTGCTGCATCTGGGCATAACTGATCAGTTTCTGATGGAGGCAAGGTCATTGATTAAGTTATTCAAAATAGTTGGGAGTAGGTCACTGGCCTGAGGATCAGCAGAAGTAGCGAATGCTAGAGTGATCCATTTGGCATTTTCAGCTGACGACAGCTGCAACCCCTGTGTTTTTCACTGATGTGCAGGGTGCCAACCTCATGGCGAATGGGGATATTCATGGCATACCCTTCCACTGTAAATTACTTAATTATCCACCACCATCCCCATTGGATTCAGTAGGACTACAAAGCTTTAATCTGACTCATTGGTTGTGAGATCACTCTCTTCTTCATTCATTCACAGGATGTAGACATCACTGGCTAGGCCAGCATTTATTGCCCATCCCTAATTGCCTGGGGGGGGGGGCAAGGCAATTAAAAGTGACCCACATTGCTGTATCACATGTTGGGCAGACCAGGGAAGTGTGGCACTTTCCTTCCCTGAAGGACCTAGCTCTGACTTACAGCATGCAGCCTCCCCTCTTTAGCATGCACGTGGCTCAGTCATGTAGATTTATCAGGTTGGCACTGCATGTTCTACTGCCTCTGGCCAGCTTCTTACCTTCCTCATTGCCATCAAGCCAACAATGATAGATTGAGGGATATGCCAGGCCAGAAGTTACAGATTGTGGTACAATATGATCCTGTTCCTGATGGCCCCACAGTAACATCATGGATGGCCAGTTAGCACATGCCAGGCAACATGGTGAAATATCTCCCTCAGAGTGAAGATGGTCACACCTTCCAATGCTGTTAAGGAGAGACACATCAATGATGGTTAGATTGATGAAGATCATTTTGAAGTCAGTATTTTCCTGTTGTTTGTTCTGTCACCACTTTCTGCAAATCTGGTCTGGAGTTCGGCTGTTCGGGCTTTGGTCAGTGTAGTCGATAGTTGTGTTGCTGAGTCACTGTCAATGATAGGCATTGATGTGTCCCACAGAGAGTACATTCTCTTATATAACAAGGTGCAGAGCTGGATGAACCAGCAGGCCAAGCAGCATCAGAGGAGCAGGAAAGCTGACATTTCGGATCTAGGCCCTTCTTCAGAGTACATTCTCCTGATTTCTTGCTACCCTCGGCCTTGATTTTTAATATGAGGCAGTTTTTAATTCATTAGTTGAGTGTTGGCAGTAGTGATAATCAAAAGGTGGTAACACAGACAAAGGATGCTGGGGCAACTCACAGATCTGGCCTGATCTGTAGAGAGAAACAGAGTTTGTCTTTTCACTCTGATATGACTTCTTCAGGCGAAGAACTCTGAAGCAAATCTGTACCAGGTTCAAAGTGTTAACTCTCTTTCTCCCTCACTGACAGGCTGAGTTCCTTTAGCATTCTCTGCGCTTGTCTCAGACTGCCAACATCCACAGTGTTTTGCTTTCATTGGAGTAATGGGTGGTAATCAGCAGGATCCTTGCCCAACAATGATTTCATTTGATTTATTATTGTTACATGTGCCTAGGTATAATGAAAAGTTTTATTTTGCGTGCAATACAGGCAAGTTATACCATACAAAGATCACAGGGTAATGGAACAGGGTGAGGAATACAAAGTTAAGCTGCAAAGAAGGTGCTTGGAGAGCAAGGTTAACATTCAGTTTGAAATTTGAGAGGTCCATTCAGCAGTCTAATAACAGCGGGGAAGAAGCTGTTCTTGAATCTGTTGGTACGTGTGTTTAAGCTTTTGTATCTTCTGCCTGTTGGAAGAGGTTGGAAGAGAGTATAACCAGGGTCGGAGGGGTCTTTGATGATGTTGGCTGCCTTTCCAAGGCAGTGAGAAGTGGAGGTGAAGGCAGTGGATAGAAGGTTGGCTTGTGTGATGGTCTGGGCAGTGTTCACAGCTCTCTGTAATTTGTTCCAGTTGTGGGAGGAACAGTTGTCATACTGAGCCATGATGCATCCAATTAGAGTGTTTTCCATGGTGCATCTATAAAAAATGATCTGATGTCATGAGCCTCTGTGCTATCTGTGTACCACTATGGTGCCACTTCCGCTGGGTCTGCTGTGCTGGTGGGAGAAGGTGACAGTGCTGAGGAATTTGGGCCATTGCCATTAAGCTGAGTATAAATCACACTGTTGCTTGACTCAGCTGGGGTCAGCACCCACTATTTTGACAGTAGCACCCAGGTATCAGTAGGGAGATCTTTGCAGGATCAACATGGCTATTTTTATCTTGTTAATTTCCAATATCATGTGGTCTGCCTGGTTTTATTGTCACATTTTGGTACAATTGAGTGGCTAGCCTGGTGATTTCAGAGCATGGAGGCACATGTAGGTCAGGATGGTGCGATGGGGATGAGGGGCAGGAAGGACAAAGGATTTTCTTTCCTAAATAGCATCAGTGAGCCAGAGGAATATTGAACAACAATTCTTGTTGTTTCGAACTGCTTCAAGTGAACGAACTAAATTTCAAGTTTCCAGCTGTCTTCAAAGGAATTGAACTCATGTCTCTGGAGCATTAATAGCGGCTTATGGATTACTTGTCCAATAACAGAGCCACAACACTCCCCATTAAACATTGTATCTAAAGCCACAGCCTCAATCTGTCTGTCGTTCCAATGATCCAGCATCCTTGAGCATGTTTGTTGTCTAGACTCTCAGATTTTATACCTATTATCAGAGGTAAGACTGACATAATCAATCCAGTCAAATTAGACTGACTTAATCACGGTGCTCCTACAGCTGCCCTTGCTTCTGTACAATGACCTGTTCAGATATTCACTGATACTTGCTATAATCTCTACATATTAGGTCTGCTTCCCAACAGGTATGGTCAGGGAATTCACTGAAGTGCTTCAGAAGCTGGATGGATGCAGTTGTACTTGCTTGAATCCTTAACCTAATATCCCTGCAAACTGCTGACCTGAAACAGAGATTTGTTTTACGAGTGTGTGTGAGAAAATGGATTACCCACCATCAGATACATTTCTAATCACGGGCAGAAAATAATGTTAGCTTTTGGATGTGAATGTTAATTTTTTATAGCAAAGAAAATTACAGCACAGGAACAGGCCCCTCAGCCCCCCAAGCCTACACCGACATGCTGCCTGTTACAACTAAAACCCCCTACCCTTCCGGGGACCATATCCCTCTATTCGCATCCTATTCATGTATTAGTCAAGACGCCCTTTAAAAGTCACTGTCCTATCTGCTTCCACTACCTCCCCCGGCAGCAAGTTCCAGGCACCCATCACCCTCTGTGTAGAAGAAAACCTTGCCTTGTACACCACCTTTAAACCTTGCCCCTTGCACCTTAAACCTATGTCCCCGATAACTGACACTTCCACCCTGGGGAGAAAGCTTCTGACTGTCCACTCTGTCCATGTCCTTTATAATCTTGTAGACTTCTAACAGGTCGGCCTCAACCTTCATCATTCTAGTGTGAACAACCCAAGTTTGTCCAACCTTTCCTCATAGCTAATGCCCTCTGTACCAGGCAACATCCTGGTAAATCTTTTCTGTACCCTCTCCAATGCCATCATATCCTTCTGGTAATGTGGTGACCAGATTTGAACACACTATTCCAAATGCGGCCTAACTAAGATTCTATCAAGCTGCAACATTACCTGCTAATTTTTAAACTCCATGCCCCGGCCAATGTAGGCAAGCATGCCATATGCCTTGTTGACTACCTTCTCCACCTGTGTTGTCACTTTCAGTGACCTGTGTACCTATACACCCAGATCCCTCTGCCTATCACGACTCTTAAAGGGTGTGGAGTGTGGTGAGTTAGGATCCTAGGGCTACATTTTTATTCACTGGTGGGACATGGGCATCGCTGGCTGGGCCAATATTGTTTACCTGTCCCTAATTGCCCTTGAGATGGTGCCTTCTTGAACCACTGCAGTCCATGTGCTGTCCACAATGCCCTCAGGGAGGGAGTTCTGGGATTTTGAGCCAGCCTCACTGAAGGAACAACAATCTCTTTCCAAGGGAGGGTAGTGAGTGGCTTAGAGGGGGGTTTGCAGGTGCTAGTGCTCCCAAGCTTCTGCTGCTCATGCAAGTGGCTGCAAGTTTGGAAGGTGATGCCTGAGGAGGCTTACACAAAAACTGCGGTGCTGATGGCAAGATAAGGAAACATTGGATAAAGAGGTAGGTCCGATCTAAATCCCATCTCTGCCAAAGGGAGTCTCACTAACATTGTTCCGGAGTTATCCTCAGTTCTAATGCACCACTTCCACCATATTGACTTCAAGCCAGTGGGCAACAAAACTGACCACCCATAGATGACAAGGCGGAAATGGCTTGCCAAGGATGATGCTATGTAAAAGGTACACAAGGAAGAATGTGCGATGTTACAACAGTTTAGATATCTGAGTCATTGCTGACTTGACCATCTCAAAGAGGTCATAGAGACTTCTGTAAAACAGGACATGACAATTTCTTGCGCTAATCGTTGGCCGTTCGAAGTGCATTGAAGTGAAATAGGTCAATCAAAACACCGATATTGAATGAGTGATAATGGGAACTGCAGATGCTGGAGAATGCAAGATAATAAACTATGAGGCTGGATGAACACAGCAAGCCCAGCAGCATCTCAGGAGCACAAAAGCTGACGTTTCGGGCCTAGACCCTTCATCAGAGAGAAGGGTCTAGACCCGAAACGTCAGCTTTTGTGATATTGAATGAACAATGGTTAAGTCTGTTTTTTTGTCTGTCACTGTTGACCTGAGGAGGTTCTCTCAAAGAGTGACCCGCATTCTCCTCCATTTGTACCATGCCTGAAGCAGAACAATATCAAATATACTCCCCTTTTCTCCTCAGGATTCCACAGTAAATGTAAATACTGTGTGGGTGTTCAAGTTTCAGTCTGAGACAAACAGCTGGCTGATGTCTTGCTGTAGAACAACTCCACGCCACCCTCCAGGGTATATTTGAGCTATCAATGAAGAGACGGTTGAGGAATGACCAAGCTTGATTGTGAAGTTGAATGCAAATAATTCAGTCAAATGATGGAATGATATCCACAAGATGGAGTGTATACTGAGAGAGCGTGTGCCCATTTTCAGTTACTTGCTCAACCCACAGAGGTGGAATGTGTCAAGTGCACTGGAAATAAAATGATACTGGGTGAAAAGCGATGAAACATTGAGGAACGATATCGCCCCAGGGAATCCCATCACAAGCTGGTGCCAGTTTAGGATATCTTGTTCCCAACATACCAATTCTTGAGAAAGACGAAAGACTTTCTTAGGAATGCTGAACGAAGGGCACAGGAATGCAAAATCTGTCTGTGCACCAAAAGCTGCACCTAATCCACGCCATGTTTTGTAACTGATGCAAGTCAACATCCCTGATTGAGACAGGGAGGCATCCAGAGATAACAAGGTGTAGAGCTGGATGAACACAGCAGGCCAAGCAGCATCAGAGGAGCAGGAAGGCTGACGTTTCGGTTCTTTCTTCAGAAATGGGGAAGGGGGAAGAGGATTCTGAAATAAATAGGGAGAGAGGGGGAGGCAGATAGAAGATGGATAGAGGAGAAGATAGGTGGAGAGGAGACAGATGGGTCAAGGAGGCGGGATTGGAGCCAGTGAAGGTGAATGTAGGTGTGGAGTTGAGGAGGGGATAGGTCGGCCCAGGGAGGAGGGATAGGTTGGGGGTGTGGGATGAGGTTAGTGGGTAGGAGATGGGGGTGGGACTTGAGGTGGGAGGAATGGTTATGGAGGCGGGGACTAGCTGGGCTGGTTTTGGGATGCAGTAGGGGGAAGGGGAGAATTTGAAGCTTATGAAGTCCACATTGATACCACTGGGCTGCAGGGTTCCCAAGTGGAATATGAAATGCTGTTCCTGCAGCTTCCAGAGCCAGGTGTGATTGAAGAGCATATGGCAGAAAATAATATCACAAAGCATAGAAATAGCTTGCTCAATCAGACAGTTGTCTCTGCACTGGTAACCAAAGGCAGTGAAATCAGAGAGACAGTTCTCACTGTGTATTCAAGCTAGCTATTAAATCCCATTCAACTCTGTTACAGTTGCATCATAGTTTTCTCTCTTTGCTGAGCCTCTGGAAGAAATGGTGAAGCTTTCAAATTGCATCAGAGATAATGGGAACTGCAGATGCTGGAGAATTCCAAGATAATAAAATGTGAGGCTGGATGAGCACAGCAGGACAAGCAGCATCTCAGGAGCACAATGCTGCTTGGCCTGCTGTGTTCATCCAGCCTCACATTTTATTATCTAAGCTTTCAAATGGCATTGGGTTCAGTGATGCAGACATTCTAACCATCTTATCTTAATGCCAGAATTAACCTAGACCGAGCTCGGATTAAACGGTAGGAAAGTCCAGATCTCAATCTGTCTTGTCCTAGTTACACAGGCCCTGGTGAGTTGTGAAGAATGCCTGGTATTCAGATATCGAGCAACATTTTTACAGAGGCGGCTTAAAACCAGGAGGAGGTATGAGTTGATTCCCAAAGGAAGAAGGAACAATCTGAGGGAGTGTTGCGCGTGAGTGAGGTTCACCGTGATTTCTACCACCCAGGAGGACAAGGGGCAGCAGGTGGGTATTAGACTCAAGCCACTCCCCCACCACCTCTCCCGGCCTGCAAATTCACCACCAAGTCATAAACCATCATGATGTGGAACTGTATTCACTGGCACCAGGTCAAAATCCTTAGCTTCTTTTCCAAACAACACTGAGGGAACACTTACAGATTCAAGAAGGCAGCTTGCCTCCACCATCACAGAAACATCAAGGGCTGCACAGTATCGAACTGGCCTTGCCTGCACGAGAGGATGTAAAGAGCTGAACTCCAGAGTGGAGAAAGCAGGACTATTGTCAGCCTTAAGAATGAATATGACCTTCAGGAGCCCCAGCAAAATTGAAATCGATGGAAATGGGAGGCAAACTGTATCACTCGTCTGGAAAAATTGTGGCTTTTTGCTGGTCAGTCATCTCAGCCCCAGGATGCACTCATTGGGTCTTACAACCAGTCCATGCCAAACATAATCCCAAACCTAACTAGTCCCACCTGCCTGCTCCTGGCCCATATCCCTCCAAACCTTTCCTACTCATATACTTATCCAAACGTCTTTTAAACATTGTCACTGGGCCCGCATCCAGCATTTCCTCAGGAAGCTCATTCCACATGTGAACCGCCCTCTGTGTAAAAAACTGCCCCTCATGTCTTTTTTTAAATCACTCTCCTCACACCTTAAAATTATGCCCCCTAGTCTTGAAATACCCCATCCTGGAGAACAGGCATCTACCATTGACCCTATCTATACCCCTCATTGATTTTATACACCTCTACAAGGTCACCTCTCAACCACCTACGCTCCAGTGAAAAAAGTCCCAGCCTTTCCTTATAACTCAAACCTTTCATTCCTGGCAACATCCTGATAAATCTCTTCTGAACCCTCTCCAATTTAGTAATATCCTTGTTATAACTGGGTGACCAGAACTGGATGCTGTACTCCAGAAGAGGCCTCACCCAATGTCCAGTACTGCCTTAACATGACTTCCCAACTGCTATACTCAAAAGTACTCCACAGTGAAGGCAAGCGTGCTAAATGACTTTTTAACGAACCTGTCTATATGTGATGCAAACTTCAGAGAATTATGTACTAGAATATCCAGTTCCCTCTGTTCTACAACACTACCCATCTCTGCAGGAGTTCCTCAGGGTAGTGTCCGAGGGCTAACCACCTTCAGCTGCTTCATCAATGACCTTCCCTCTATCATAAAGTCAGAAGTGGGGATGTTTGCTAATGACAGCACAATGTTCAGCTCCATGCGTGACCCCTCAGTTACTGAAGCAGTCTGCCCTCAGGTGCAGCAATATCCAGGAATGGGCTGATCAGTGGAAACAATATTCATGCCACACAAATGCCAGGATTTGAGCTTCAGCAACAAGAGAGTATTAACCACGGCCACTTAACATCCAATGGGATTCCCATCACTGAAACTCCCATAAGCTGCACCCAGGATACTGTCGCCCTGAAGTTTTTCACATTCATCGATGGGCTGCATCGTTTTATTTGTGCTCGGAAACAGGCGATGTAGGCATCTACCATTCATGATCCTGAGAAGGTAGCAATGTTAGTCTATCTCCTTGAGTTGCTGCAGCCCTTACCTTGAATACGCTGTCATGATGGTATTTGGATGTTTCTTGACATCAGTTAAACAACTTTTCTGCTCATGCTCAATATTTATATCTCTGGTGAGACGAAGTGTGCACCAAGTGCTTTTTTAGGGAAAAAAAATCCACAATTACTTTTCCTATGTGACACTCGTAGCATTGTCCCACATAACAAACTTAAAAACTAGGAATTCCAGCAAGCCAGGATTCTCCTTTAGAAAGAGTGTGCCTGTTGAGTGATCTCTGCTCCATTAGTGAAGCCTGTGGGTGTTGTTAGAGAAACAGAAGGAAAGCAAAACAAGAGGGTGTAAGTTTGTTTTAAAACGATGTAAATAGAGCTCCTGATTGGACATATATACTTGTGTGCAACGTCTGTGTATTTCTGAGGCGTAACAAACCAGAGACAGCAGCAGACTATATAGCATCACACACCAGCTTTGCCATTCATTAAGTTCATAGCTGATCTTTTACTCAACTCCACCTTGCTCTGGGGGTGGGGAGGTGGTGGGGGGAGTTCAGAGAAGGTTCACGAGGTTAATTCCAGCGATGAGGAGTTTGTCGTTCGAGGAAAGATTGAGCAGTTTAGGCCTGTTCCCGCAGGAGTTTGGAAGGATGCAGGTGTAAAGTCTTCAGGAATTAAAGTTCAATCTTCCAGGACTGAGATTGACATATCTTTGGATACTCAGGGAACAGTGGATGAGGAGATTGAGCAGGTTCATAAGAACTAGGCGCAGGAGTAGGCCTCTCGAGTCGGCTTCACCATTTCTAATTAATGTGCATAAGACGCGAAAAGGGGTTGACAAAGTTAGATGTATAGCAGCTGTTTCCCTTTGCAGGATGATCTAGAACGAGAGGCTAAGGAGCAGTAGGTTTAAAACAGAGATGAAGAGGAGTTGCTTCTTTCGAAGAGTCTGGGGAATTAATTCCCTGAGACTGTGGTAGATGTTAGAACATTGAATAAACTTGAGCAGATGACAGATGTTTAATTAGTAACGGCTTAAAAGGTTAGGGGGAGCGAGCAGGAGAGTGTAGTTGAGGCCAAGATGAAATCAGCCGTGAACGTATCAAATGGTGAAGTCGACTCGAGAGGCCTACTCCTGCGCCTAGTTCTTATGAACCTGGTCAATCTCCTCATCCACTGTTCCCTGAGTATCCAAAGATATGTCAATCTCAGTCCTGGAAGATTGGACTTTAATTCCTGAAGACTTTACACCTGCATGAGTTGACAACCTGAGTCAGATGGGATTGTAACTTCCTTCATCTCACATTATTCCTATTTCAATGACCGCTTGCAACAAACTAGGATCTAATTCTAAAATTATGTTGCTCAGAATTATCTTTCTCAATCTAACTTGTGTCAAGATAAAAATCTATAATTGTATAGGACATGTCAGGTGTTTTTCAGAATTCAACTGGATATATGTTGATAATTTTATGTGCCACCACTATCGTAAAATTACAGTGACAATACTAATTTAGATTAGATTAGATTAGATTAGATTCCCTACAGTGTGGAAACAGGCCCTTCGGCCCAACAAGTCCACACTGCCCTTTGGAACATCCCATCCAAACCCATCCCCCTATAACCCACACACCCCTGAACACTACGGGCAATTTAACATGGCCAATCCACCTAGCCTGCACATCTTTGGACTGTGGGAGGAGACCAGTGCAAGCCAACTCATGAAATTTGAGTTTAAACACATTTTGTACCGTGGGTGACCATCAAATCCTTTGAATAATTGGCTTTGTGATTTAGGAGTTTTCATCATTTTTGCCTCAATATAATTTTTAGAAAATTGATCTTTCATTTGATGCATGGCATTCCCATGCCAGTCACTGTTCCCCATAGTAAGGAGGTCAAGGCAAGGCAAGTAATATGCATGGACTGATGCTGTACCTGCTATTAACAGGGCACACTGCAGCCACAGTATACCGTGATACAGGAGTCAGATACTTGATGTAGTTTGGTTTGTTACTGTCATGTGTACCAAGCTACAGTGAAAACTGTTGTCTTATGTACTTTACAGGCAGATCGTACTGTACAAGTGCATCAGGAGTGCAGGCTTTAGAGGGTTATAGCCGCCAAGAAAGTGCAGAGAATGAGATCGACCTTAACATTAAAGAGGTCCATTCAAAAGTCTGATAACAGCAGGGAAGAAGATGTTCTTGAATCTGTTCTACAAATTTTTATATCTTCTGCCCAACCGAGAGGGTGGAAGAGAGTATAACCGGGGTGGGAGGGGTCTTTGATTATGTTGGTTGCTTTCCCAAGGCAGTAGGAAGAGTAGATGGAGTTGGTGGATGGGAGCCTGATTGGCGTGATGGACTGGGCTGTGATTAAGCTCAGTGAGTGGCATACATTGGCTTGTTTGATTGGTCCCTTACTAATCAATTTGATATCCACTCTTTCCATCAGTGAACACTCATCCAGCTCCTTTTTGAAAAGGTTCATTATCTCAGCTTCATTTTCCAATTATTATGACTTGGCAGATTTGTTGGAAACATTCTTTGCAAATTTACATACTATTAAAATTTTATCCACCGTAACAACGGTTGAATTTTTTTTCTTTATAAAATTCTGACAGATTTATCAAACTTCCATTTGTGAACCTTCACTTTATCACTTTCCTACTCGGAATTTCCTGGAGAATTTTATTGCACTCCACGTGCCACTGAAATATCAGAATTTTCCAAAATCTCCTGTCTTCAGTTTTATCCCAGATTGAAGTTGGCCACGCTGATCGCAAATAATGTGTCCTTCTATTTTTATAACAGATACCTGGGAGTGTATTACAGACTGGAATCTAATTGAGGAGTTCTGTTGGTTTACATATAGAATAATGGATACCCAGGAGTGAGTTCCAGACTGGAATCTAATCGGGGGGTTCATACGATTTATATATAGAATAATGGATACCTGGGAGTGAGTTACAGACTGGAATCTGTTCGAGGGGTTCAGATAGTTTATACATAGAATAATGGATAATCTGGGAGTGAGTTACAGACTGGAATCTAATGGGCGGTTTCAGATAGTTTATATATAGAATAATGGATATCCAGGAATGAGTTACAGACTGGAATCTAATCGAGGGGTTCAGATAGTTTATATATAGAATAATGGATACCCAGGAGTGAGTTACAGACTGGAATCGGTTGTGAGGTTCAGATTGTTGACATATTTATTGATTTATGGAATAAATGGTCAGTGGCACTGAAGTACGGGCTGGTATCTAGTAAAAGAATTCACTTTGCGTGTGTGTATAGTAATTAATGAAGAGGCTGTTGTGATAGCATACCTACCTGTGGACTGCGGATAAAGTCACATCTGCACCAGAGATATTTTGAACTTTTCTAAGTGGGTTGAATATATCAATGAAGTAATTGATGTGAGAGAGTTGATAAAAGCTGATTCGATTACGTCCTCAGATAAAAGTTGGGGTGTACCTAAGAATAGCCATGATGTCTGTGAAGATAGCACTGATTAAGTCAGTTATCTGCATCATTGAATACAGAGGGTGTTGTACTGTGTGGACAGCTGGTATTTGCTGTGCCGAGGACAGCTGCCCAGGGTTGAATCACAGAGGTGTGGGATGGAAAATTACTCTTCAGCTTTGCTTGATTAGCTTTTGTGACGAGTGAACTTTAAAGCAGAAATTTCCCATGGTTTAGTGAGGGGGGACACATCTGCTGCCATCCATGGAAAAAGTGAGCACTCTCCATAGCTCCGAATGGTTGTTTATCAGTCAACCATTAAATGACCTGATTCCCAAAACTAGCAACAAATGATAAATGGTAGGAAATGCTGCTCTGTATGGCACATTCCACCACTCACCGATCCCATGTTCCATCAGGACTGTGAAGAAGGAATGGCCACCTGCAATGCTTACGTCCCAAATCCTGCTGTTTGGGCTGTTAAAATCAACAAGGAAATGGAGAGCCAAGCGCCAAAGATGTCTATCAGCTCTCCTTTTGCAGGGTTCAGGAATTCTTGATAGGCTTCCTTGTCAGTCAACAGTCAGCCTGAACCAAGTCAGTCCATTGTCATCACTGATCAGTCAACTGTGGCAGTTTTGGCACAAGGCCTGTGTCGTAGTGTCAGCTTTCAATAATGCAGCGTCTGGCACGGTGCGCAAGATAGGATTCAAATATTCCTGCCCCTTTCAACCGACAAAGCAGTGAAAGGAAAATAAAATGGACAGATAACATATGATTCAAGCAACGAATGCCAAGCAGAAAGATGTACCAGTGTTGTGCTGGCATTAACGGGCTATTTATATAGTCTGTCAGGGGAGGTAATGGCTTAGTGGTATTGTCGCTGGACTATTAGCCCAGAAATGCAGCTACTGTTCTGGAGATAACATGGTGTAGAACTGGATGAATGCAGCAGGCCAAGCAGCTTCAGAGGAGCCGGAAAGTTGACTTTTCGGTCCTAATGTTCTGGGGACCTGGAATGAAATCCCATCGTGGCAGATGGTGGATTTTGAATTCAATTAAGCAATCTTGGAATTTAGGGTTTAATTATAGGTTCCCTACAGTATGGAAACAGGCCATTCGGCACAACAAGTCCAAACCGACCCCCCCGGAGAGCACTGTAGTGAGACCTATCCCCCTACCCTTTACCTGTAACCCTGCAAATGGTGACACAGAAGCCACTAAACCAGCTTCGTGTTCCAGATTTTATTGAATTCCAGTTTCACTCTCTGGCTGTGCCGGGATTTGAACTGAGAAGTTTGTCCTGTGCTCCGGATTGCTAGTGCGGTGACATTACCACTCTGCCACCAACTCCCTGTTAGTGTTAACCATGAAACCATTGTTGATTGTCAGGAAAAACCCATCTGGTTCATTAATGTCCTTTAGGGAAGCAAACTGCCATCCTTACATGGTCTGGCCTACATGTGACTCCAGACCCACAGCAATGTGGTTGACTCTAACTGCCCTCTGGGTAATAAGTACTGGCCTAACCAGCGATGCCCACTTTCCATGGGTAAATACTAAAAAAAAATTACGACCATCAAACTCTGTGCGCTTCCTTAACATGTACTTAATGTCTGCAGTGGAAAACACAAGTGCCCAGATTGCAGAACTCTTCTCAGACTGAAAAGAGTTTTAAAAATTAAAACGTGATAAGGTTGACTGAGACAATGGTTTAGTTTTGGCAGGAGTGAAATGTCAGCAGTGATTTTGGCCATGCATTGTCAGTATGCACCCAGCCTATCAATGTCATCAGTTAAATGTTGGCCATTCTCTGTTTAGAACCTATTGTACCCACCACACACTCAAAACTGATCCTGTCACATCTCATTAACTGATAGGGATAGCAAGTTGTCACGTGTGCTTTATTATGCATCTGAATTGATCTAGGGTTCCACATCCAGCCAGCATCCTCTGGGTTTTAAAATAACTGATTTTGCACTCTGATGTTTAATTGTACTCATATTGGTGTGAGCTTTACGGTAAATATATTGGGTAATTGATTTATTAAGAGGAGACAGCAGCAGAGTAACTGTAACAATGCACCAATTCAACAGTAAAGGGGAAAACTGCTCTTTTATTGAATTTCTCATTAGATGATTAGGCTCTTAATGGAGCTTGCAGCAGTTGGGTTGCAGTCTCCTGCTAATTAAACTCTTAATCTAGTGCTGATGAGGCAAATTAACTGTTTCCATTCAGAGCTGAAATATTATACCTGCAGGCTTGTTCCAGCAATCTCTTTGTTAGATAGCTTTAGCAGTAAGCAACTGAATTAGGGAATGACAGGGTGAGATAGCAAAGGAGGTAAAGATTGGAGCTTTGTGGAGCCTGCATGATGTGGCAAAGGATCGCAGATAGAAGAAAGTTGTCACCATTTGTGCCTCCTTTCTCTGACAATTCAATAGCAATGAAAAGCTCTTGTACAGAAGTGGTAATGTCCCTACCCCTGGAATGAGAGATCTGGCTTCAAGCTCCACCCACGCCAGAGGTGGGTAATAACATCTCCCTCATCAGTTCGTTAGGGACATAAAACAAAACTGAATGGGGGCTTTTGTGGCACAGTGGTAGTGTCCCTTTTACTGGACCAGGAGCCCTGGGGCCAAATGTGTAATGCCATCGCTGAGGCAGTTGGATTAGGGAAAACAATAGGTTAAATTAGAAAAAGCAATGAAAATTTTCGAGGTCTATATGGGAACGTGGCTATTTCACCTTGAGCATTTGAACTCTGATCCAGTACAGATTGATAGATGATGATTTTCACTGGTGTTCACACGGATTCTCCATAAAATGCACTTAGAGCAGTTTAATTCAGTTCCAGTTAATTAGCAAGCTTATTAAATCCTAATAAGACCATCAGTGAGGGAAATGTGGGGGATAAAATGGTCAATTATTTCATCTGTGGGAAGTTGCGCTTTTTGTGTCAAGAAATGGCTGAAATGCTATTTTATGTGATTATTTAACGTGCTCGATAAAGAGCCTCACAATAGATTTGTGAAATAAAGTTAAATCCCATTAAATAAGAAGTAAACATTCGCCTGCTTTAGCTCAACACAATAGATGACAGGTATTCAGAGATAATGGGAACTGCAAATGCTGGAGAATCCAAGATAACAAAGTGTAGAGCTGGATGAACACAGCAGGCCAAGCAGCATTTCAGGAGCACAAAAGCTGGCATTTTGGGCCTAGACCCTTCATCAGGAAAAGTTAGTTCATTCCATTCATAAACGTCTAAGAGAATCTAAGTGAATCTGCCAGATTAAAATTTCAATAAAAGCCTGGCAGTTAATTGTCAATCATCATTACCTGCTGCATTTCCAGGACATAGCTGTCGACCTTTCAGAGTTCATTTGCCAGTCTGCTGTCATGAAGTTTAAATGTTGTTTTCTTCTTAAAATCGCACATTTGCAAATTGTCCTGTGGATTGGAAAACAGTTTTGACAATTATTTTTTTTTCCCAGCAACGTGGATTTGCAATTGGCTGAGTGACAGGAAATGAAAGGTAGACATCCATTATTTTTCAGAGTGGAGGAAGGTTTACAGTTTAGTTCTGAGGAAGGGCCACTTGACCCAAAATGTTGACGCTGATTTCTCCCCACTGATTCTGCCAGATCTGCTGAGCTTTTCCAGCTATTTCTGTTAGGGTTTATGGTTTCTTTGGAGCAGAGAACATTATCGGGGGTTGGGGGGGAGGGAACTAACAGAGGTGTATAAGATTATGAGGGACATGGTCAGGATGAATAGAAAGCAACTGTCCCCCTTAGTTGAAGGGTCCATAACAAGGAGGCATAATTTTGAAGGGATTTAGAGGGGATTTGAGAAAAGGTTTTTCTCACCTAGAGGGTGGAATGCATTGCTTGGGAGGGCCCTTGAGATTGGAAATCTGACAACCTTTAAAAAGTACCTAGATGAGCACTTGAAGTTACATAATATTCAAGGCTACAGGAATAGTGTGAGAAAGCAAGACTAGTGTAGTTCTGACAGTACTGACTTGATGGGCCAAAGGACTTGTTTTGTACTATCTGATTCCAAGAAGGTCCTCAGGTATTGGTGCTTGGAGGCCTGATTTTACAGATGTCAATATTGATGATGTAGACCTTCATGTACAGGCTGGTTGCCCAGTGGTTAGTACTGCAGCCTCACAGCGCCAGGGACCTGGGTTAGATTCCAGCCTCGGGAAACTGCCTGTGTGGAGTTTGCACATTCTTCCCATGTCTGTGTGGGTTTCCTCCCAGAGTCCATAGATGTGCAGGCGAGGTGACTTGGCTGTGATAAATTGCCCGTAGTGTTCAGGGGTGTGTAGATTAGATGGGTTATAGGGGAATGGGTCTAGGTGAGATGCTCTGAGGGTCAGTGTGGACTTATTGGGCAAAAGGGCCTGTTTCCACACTGTAGGGGTTCTAAATAAAAAAAAGACATGTTGCTGATGCAAAACATGAAAGCATTGTGAGGCAGGAACAGAACTGTGTAAAACTTGAAAAGATCAGCGACAGGTTGGCAGATGAACTTTGATGCAGAAAAGTGCAAAGTGATTCATTTTAGTCAGACTGACACAGAGAGACAACTCTAAAGGAAGTGCAGGAGTAAATGGACCTGTTGATGAATGATCGCGCATCATTGAAGGTAGCAGGACAGGTTGAGACAGCATTTGGCATCCTGGGCTCTATCAGTATGGTTATTGGGCAAAAAAACGGCAAAACTTGTGTTAAGGGATAGTAGGAACTGCAGATGCTGGAGAATCTGAGATAACAAGGTATCGAGCTGGATGAACACAGCAGGCCAAGCTACATCATCGGAGCAGGAAAGCTGGCATTTCGGGCCTAGCCCCTTCTTCAGAAATTTCAGAAAGAGCCAGTGCAGAAATGCTGGACAAAAATGTCTCTTCCTGCATTGTGACCACTTTAGCACTCAATGGTTTGTATGGATTTTGTTGCTGGAAACCCTTGAAAAAAAGCAGCTATTTGATAGCTGTGTTAACAAGTCTTTAATGTTCCAAGCAGACAGAGCACACCCTGCCAACATAAGTAATGAAATATTTAATAATTCAGCATGGACTGTGCAGTATATTTGTGGCACGGCTGGGAAGCCCCATTTGTTTTGTTTACAGCCTTGTGCATTCTTGTCATATCTTTGCTGAACCTGAAAGAGCACTTCCCCAACACATTGCATTGGTAGCCACACTGATCTAAACTCTGTACCCGCCATTGAGAGATCCCAGTCAGAAAGCTGCGTGAGGTGAAAATTAGTGCAAAGGTATGAATGGAAACTTTACTCATGTCAAGCAGCAAAATACAAAGGAATGTAAAGCCGTAATTGTAAATAATACATAGTTAATCATTGAGGAGAATTTGAATGAAGCAGGTAAACTGGATACTGTAGTCATCTGTACATGTTATGTTCACCAGGCACTACTTAGTCAATGGATATCAATGCCACTGCATTTATTTGTGCATCCTTATCTTCCTTTGAGATTGTGACGATTCTCGGACTGCCGCAATTGTGCTTTTTTAGGGACAATCCCATTACACTCCATGTTGGGTCTGGAATCAAAGAAGCCAGACTGGGAAAGGATGGCAGATCTGTCTTCTACAGGAACATGAATGAAGGTGAGGGGTTTCAAAAACAAATGAGTAGTGTCAACATCACTGTTTCTCTGACAAGCTTCCCATTCAAGACTTATTTTGTTAAATGAATTTAAACCTTCCGGTATTGAAACAAAAAGCAAAGATGCTGCAAATCAGAAACAAAAACAGAAATTGCTGGAGAAACTCAGCAGGTCCGGCAGCATCTGTGGAAAGAAAGCAGGGTTCATCGTTCAGCAGCTGAATAGCAAGTGAAGGATTGACCTATGAACTGATTATTAAAGCGGAGATAATTATAAATAATCATAAGGTGGTGCTAGACACAAACCAAATGGCTGGAATAACATGAGTAGGTATCAGAGTCACATGACACCGAGGGTCTAACCAAAATAACAAGTAATCCAGAGCTGTGCAGACAAACTAAGGTAGAGTGATAATCACAAGTAATCAAGGTGATTATGCCAATGCAGGACAGTAAAGAAGATTTTACACGGGACGGTGTGGTGGGGTTACATGTACTGCGAGATGAACTCAAGTTCCCAGTTGAGGCCGCCCTCATGAGTACAGAACTTACCATCAGCTTCTGCTCAGCAATTCTGCATCATTGTGTATCCTGAAGTCCATTTACTTGAAGATCCAAGGCTGAGTGTCCTTCAGCACTGAACTGTTCCCTGACTGGGCGGGAACATTCCTGTCTGGTGATTGTTGTGTATTGTCCATTCTTCCATTGTTATAGAGTCTGTGTGGTCTCGCCAGTATACCATGCCTCGGGGCATCCCTGCCTGCAGTGTAGGAGATAAACAACGTGGGCCAAGTTACATGAGTATCTGCCATGTCCGTGGTGGGTGGTGTTCCCATGTGTGATGGTAGTGTCCATGTCAATGATCTGACATGTTTTGCAGAAGTTGCCATGGCAGGGTTGCGTGGTGTTGTGGTCGATGTTGTCCTGAAGGCTGGGTAGTTTGCTATAAACAGTGGTCTGTATGAGGTTAGGTGGCTGTTTGAAGGCAAGTAGTGGAGGCATAAGGATGGCCTTGGTGAGATGTTTGTCATCATTCTTTATTGCAAGAGGATTGGAGTACATCAATAAAGAAGGCTTGCTGTAGTTATATAGAATCGCTACAGTGTGGAAACAAGCCATTCAGACCATCAAGTCCTTACTAACAGTCTGAAGAGCACCCCATCCAGACCCAGCCCTCATCTGCCCCAACCCTGTCTCTGTGACCCTGCATTTCCAATGGCTAACACTCCTAGCCTGCACATCCCTGAACACTACGGGCAATTTAGCACGGCCAATACACCCAGCCTGCACATCTTTGGACTGTGGGAGGAAACCGGAGCATCCGAGGCTGGGTTGAACTGAGTTGCTAATGCTGTGAGACAGCAGTGCTAACCATTGGGCCACTCTGCTGCCCTTAGCTTTAAAGCTGGGATAAACTGTTTATTTATTTCTCTCCCAGTTATTAAGTGTTAAGTGTAACCATGGATTAAGAGCATGGTATCGCCTCCTTCAGGTAGCTGTCGTCTTGACTCTGTCTTCAACCTGCTGGTCTAAGCCCTTCATTAATCTAATTCCTTCCTTAGGTTGATGAATTATTCTGAGATATTCCAATTGCTACTTCTGCCATTCCCTTATAGAGTCAGCACTGAAATGGATTTATTTGATGGTGAGGGAAATATAAGAGACATTCTGGCTTTCGGCTACTTTGGTACAGCCAGTACTTGTGAAAGGACTCGATGCTTGAGTCAATTCACAAGTCGATTAGTGCACAAGTCAGGCACAATGCAGGGTAATATAAAATAGCCGTTCACCAGTGAGAGGAAATAGGCCAGATCTTTAAAATTAATATCAATATACCCATGAACTGAACTGTACACAATACTTCAAAAGAGGCCTCACTAACATCCTGTACAGCTATGACATGACATCCCAGCTCCTAAACTCAGTGGTCTGAGCAACTTGGGCAAGCATGCCAAACACCTTCTTTACCACCCTGTCCAGCTCTGGCACAACTTCCAAAGAACAATGTAGCTGTGGTATTGGAATAGGTGGGAATGTGGAACAATCAGATCAACCATGATCTTACTGAAAGTGAGAGCAGACATGATGGGCCAACTGGCCCCCTCTTGCTCCTAATTCATGTATTTGTATTTCATAACTTTTCTGGAGTATTCAGAATATCTGGAGCTGCTCACAGTGTGCTGTAACCTAAGGTCGTATAAATTCAACATTATTGCCTACTTTTGTAATCTATTTGAACCATTTATGACCTTGTGTGCATCTGTTGTTGCTTTGAGTGATTTCTAATTCCATATTCTTGGATATACTCAGTCTATTATTCAATTTGGTCCCTTCATATTTGTTGTGCACTTGTCTGTCATCATTATCTTGGTTTGAATTAATTTGTCTGGGCTTGGCTGTTCAAAATGATTGGGAGCGTTTTCATAGTCTTGGTGCAGGGAGTCTTAGGCCTTGCTCCATTAGTTAGGTTCTATTGTGCTTGATTCAACTAAGACATAAGATTTCCTCTTACTGGCTGGGAGTGTGAGCTAAGAACAATATGGTGTGGGAAACAGGTCTTGGTGGAACTTGTTGGGACCGTCCAGTTCATGTCCATCGAGCCTCCCTCCAGAACCATTAACATTTAAGGGTCAAGAAAGAAAGGAGAGCAACAGAGGAGATGGTACAAACCCAAAATACTGCAGATGCCGAAAATCTGAACTGAAAACTCTGGAAATACCCAACAGATCTGACAGAATGAGAGAAACAGAGTTTTAGATCAATTATCATTCATCAGAACCCAAGAGCTCAGAGGACATAGGGAGAATCAAATCCGGTGCAGAAAGAGACGTAATAAGAAGGCAAGGAAAACTGGATATTGATTCCGGGAAAAATATATAAGAATTTTAACTTCTAAAACTTGTGGCAATTCATCACTTGAAAGGTATCACTTCCTTGCCACGTGTTGCTGGATGATTTACGCATTCATAACCACCATTGTTAAATTCTCAATTAATTTGTTGGCAAAATCTGGCTCACAACATCTTTCCCTGATATCGTTGTTTCCCCTGTTGCTGTGCCCTGTTAAACACTCAGCAGGTCAAACAACAAATATAGAGAGAGAAGCGAAAGTTAATGTTTTAGGTTGATGACATTTCTTTGGAATTGAAATGTTTTTAGCAGGTATGAAGACAGTGAAGTAGGTGAGGAAAGGGATGATATGCAATTAAGTGGAAGGCAGGAGCAATTTAATAAGTAAAGGAAAGATGATAGAGTGCAAACACGCCAGTTGGATATTGACCATAGGTGAGCATTGATCATTATAGGCAGACACAGGTTAAAACAAGTACCAATTAGCTTAGGGGATACATGCTTGATTTGGCTTGATTTATTATTGTCATATGTACCCAGGTACAGTGAAAAGTTTTGTGTTGCATGCAGTACAGGCAGATCATACCATACAAAGTGCTTAAGGGTAGTAGAACAGTGAAAGGTATACAATGTTATGGTTGTAGAGAAGGTGAACAAGGAGCAATAGCAATATTAGATTTGAAAAATCTGTTCCGCAGTCTAATAACAACAGGGAAGAAGCTGTTCTTGAATCTGTTGGTGTGGGTGTTTAAGCTTTTGTATCTTCTGCTGCATCTTCGAAAATCTCAACGTGGTTTGTTAAGTACAACTACAGAGGCCGCCAATCTGGTCTTTGTACTAACAGCAGCAGAGGAGCAGGAAAGCTAACGTTTCGGGCCTAGGCCCTTCTTCAGCCTTCCTGCTCCTCTGATGCTGCTTGGCCTGCTGTGTTCCTCCAGCTCTACACCTTGTTATCTCAGATTCTCCAGCATCTGCAGTTCCTACTATCTCTGGCCTTTGTACCCCTATGTTGGGTTTATCATTCATCAGGAAGCTTTGAATCATAGAATCCCTACAGTGTTGAAACAGGGCATTCAGCCCATTGAGTCCACACTGAATTTCCAAAGAGCATCCCACCCAGACTCACACTTCTCCATCCTATCCCCATGGCTAACCCACCTAGCCTGTACATCCCTGGCGCTGTGAGGCAGCAGTGCTAACCAATGAGCTAACCCAAGTAGAAGGTTGAAGTGAATTGATTGGGACCAGCTTTATTGTCACATGTACCCAAATGAGTACAGTGAAAAGCTTACAGTCACTGCATTACAGCACATCTTAGGTGTGAAGGTACTTGGATTGGATGCTTAAGATCACATTCTTAAGAAACAAAAAAAATTAGAAAAGTAATAAAGCGTCCAACATTGTAGGTCATAGGAAGTCTTTTTACAAAAAAGTTTTGAGTTCTGTGTACCTGCAGTTGCTAAATCAGTTACTGTGCTAACAAGTTACAATGATAATGAATCCAAGAGGACAATGTGTTTTCGTCATCTGAATACTCTCCTACTATTGAGGACATGGACAACCAGAGAATGAAGGAACAAGCATGTCTTGCCTGTAGCTGGGCTGGAATCCAGTGAGTGGACTGCAGTATTGATCCTCTGTCTCACCTTAAGGCAAGTGTATCAAACAGTGTTCGAGCACCTGAGATCTTTAAGCCTCTGTAGTTGTACTTAACAAACCTCGTTGAGATTTTTGAAGATGTGGCAGGCACACGACTGGCCACGAATATTATTCTTATTGTCCCTGGCAAAGTACATAAGGGGTCATTAACAAAAATGAGAACGCGTGCTAACCTCTTGGCTTGAATAGGTTATGGCTTGTATTGGTTCATGAGTAGAAGACAAGAAGCGAGGATAGTGGGTCTGTACTGAAATTGGCAGGATGTGATCAGTGCTGTATGGGGCACAAAGACAAGTGATTCAGCCCAACTGATCCACTGCAATATTTGTGCTACACTTGATATTTGTACTGTCTTTCTCTATCTAGCTATCAGCACAATATTCTAATTCATTCTCCTCACAATGTTAACTAGAGTCCCCTAAAGGGTGTTTGTACTATTTGCTTCAAAACACAAGACCCTATTCTACATCCCCACAACCCTCCAAACGAAGGAGTTTCTTCAAAATTCCTGATTAAGTTAGGGAGGGGCTTAATGCCAGAGCAACGGATAATACATGGACAGAAGCCACACAAACCTGGCTGCATCTACTGCCAGAACTGACAAGGTTAATCTGAGGTATTCAGGCCTTGGAAGAGCTATCAGAAACAGCAGTCGGTCCAGAACGGAAGAGTAGACACCTGATGCAGGGGAAAGTTCGTATGATGTTAAACAAAGTGCATTGAAGCGGCCAGCAATCTTCGAATGCAGAACTATAATTTTGATGCCGCTTTTGGAAAGGCTGCATGCAGTGAGGGAAGAGAAGGGACTGCAGCACAGGATAACATGGCTAATGTGCCATCGAAGATAATTAATATGTTCCAAACTGCCCTGTCAGTTTTTGTAATTGGGCTTCCTCTGACATGCTCAGCCTGATGCCCATAAAAGCGCTAACAAATTACAGCAGAGTTAAGCTGGCTTGCTGAATTGTAAGCAGTGAATCACATCTCAATCTGGGTGGCTAGCAGACACTTTGTTCATTAACAATGAGAGGCTGATAAAGGGGCACAGTTGTTTTGTTTTTACATTATTCCACAGATAAGCATGTCACTTGCACTTGGAGCCTGGTTAACTGAGGCACTTTTTCACATCCGCTCACCAATGGTGCCACTACTCAATTGCTTCGGGCAGTAATTCCATGGTGACTTTGACTGTGAAATGCAGACGGGAGAATTTGTGACCTTCCCAATGCCTCAACATACCAAAGGGCTTCACAGCCATTGGAATTTGTTTCTTTCAAAAGCATTTGGCCCTTATCCCTCTAAACCCTTCCTATTTAATGTACCCATCCAGATGCTATTTAAATGATGTAATTGCACCCACCTCTAGCACTTTGTTTTGGCAGCTCATTCCATACCACCCTCTGTGTGAGAAAATTGCCCTTAAGGTGCCTTTTAAATCTTGCCCTTCCTTAAACTTGTGCCCTCTGGCTTTGGACTCCCCTACCTTTGGCGTTCCCTTATCTTGTCTCTTATGATTTTATAAACCTCTGTAAGGCCACTGTCAGCCTCCGATGCTCCAAGGAAAAGAAAACATCCCAGCCTATCCAGCATCTCATTATAACTCAAACCCTCCAGTTTCAGTAATATCCTTGTAAATCTTTTTTGCACCCTTTCCCAGCCTAATAACACCCTTTCTATAGCAGGACATCCTAAATTGTGCGCAGTACTTCAAATATGGCTTGTAATTGAAGAGGAGAGGCTGTTGTTACATTTCAATGCTGGTGCATTTGTTCACAATTATCTCAGTGTTCTTTTGATCACAGTTTTGTAGCCACTGGGAAGTCACTGAGTATAAACCAAGCCAAACCCTTCAAGGATTGGCAAGGAAGGCCAGGTCATTGAGGTTGCCCAGAGTACTTGAAGAGAACCATCTTTGTTATCAATAACACAGTATAGAGCTGGAGAAACATAGCTGACCAGGCAGCATCAGAGCAGCAGGAAATCTAACGTTTTGGGCCAGCGTTCTTTTTGAGAAATATCTTCCTGACCCGAAATGTCAACCTCCCTGCTCCTCTGATGCTGTGTTCCTCCAGCTCCACACTGTGTTATTCCCTGACTCCAGTATCGGCAGTTCTTACTATCTCTGATCTTGGTTGTGAGGTCTGTTATCAATATCGGTTGACGATTTCATCTTCAGCAAATTGCAAACGTCAGTTCTGCATTCTGCATCTGTGCCTGAGACCCAAGTCCCTGGTTGAAAGTTTACTCAACGAATATTGCAAAAACCAGACAGAGAAACAGTAGGAGATTGGAAGATCAATGTACAGCCACAATAAACAGAAAAGATAAGACTCAAAATCAACCTTGTCGTACTAAATAACATGCACAGAATAAACAAAAACAGAAGTTGTTGGAAAAGCTCAGCAAGTCTGGCAGCAGCTGTGAATAAAAAATAAGAGTTAACATTTCGGGCCCGGCGATCTTCTCTCAGAATAAATTCGATTGTGCTCATCTAGTTGTCGGAAGATGTTCCTTTAGAATGAGTCAGGAGGTATCGAGCGCAGAAACTAGTGAAGTGGATGATGGTGGTTACAATTTGACAGAACCAAGTAGGAGCTAGTTCACTTTGGAACAGCTACCAGAAATATGCTAAATGCAGAAAATGGGCCAGTAAGTGAAAATGCAGGAAACCATCAGCAGATTGGACAGTATCTATTGAGACAGATAAACAGAGTGAGCATTTCAGGTTGACAATTGACCCAAAACATTAACTCACTTTCTGCTGTCTGACCGACTGAGTATTTCCAGTATTCCCAGTCTTTGCTGGTAACTTGAAACATTAATAGTACTTGGCTTGTGTACTAATGGGACTGCCCAAACTCTGATGAGGTGAGATATTCACGGATGTCCTAAACTGCTTTGTTTTAACCTGTTCATTTCAGAATACATTAGCGTGGTGCTTACTTAACAGCATAAAGACTTTGTTTTACTGTTGTCAGACTGCTGAGACTGAACCACACTGTTCTCAGTCCAGATTCACCATACCGACCATCTACAGCCCTACCTTAGGCCATCTGCTACTAGAAACCTTCAACCACGTTTTTGTAACCTGAGGCCTCAAAGATTGTAATTCTCTCCTGGACTGCCTTCCACCTTCTCTCTTAGAATTCAGCTCATCCAAAATACTGCTGCCCTGACTCACACCAGCTTCGATTCACTCATCACCCGACTAAGCTCACTGAATTGCTTTGACTCCTGATCTGCCAATGGCTCAATTCTTAAATTGTCCATCTTTGTGCTTGAAATCTATTTTATGGGTCTTGCTGCTGCCAGTCTCTGCAATCCCCTCAACCTGTTTTCCTGTTAATGAATCTGTGAATTCTGGCTTTCTCTTCTCTCCAGCCTCTTCCCTTTGATATTATCAACCAGTGCCCATTTTCTGCCAATGTGGCTTTCTCTTATGGTACCCAAGACCATTTTTCTTTCATTCATTTGCAGGCCGAGGGTGTCTCCGGCTCGGCCAGCATTTATTGCCCATCACAGCAGGCAATTGAGAGCCAACCACATTGCTGTGGCTCTGGGGTCATGTGTAGCCCAGACCAGGTAAGGGTGGCAGTTTCCTTCCCTAAAGGACATGAGTGAACCAACTGGGTTTTTCCAATAATCGGCAATGGTTTCACAGTCGTCATTACTCTTAGTTCCAGATTTTTTTAATGAATAACAAATCAATAGGTCTTGGTTTGGATTTTTTGATTTGACTTGTTATTGTCACCTGTACCTAGGTGTATTGAAAGGTTTTGTTTTGTGAGCAGCGCAGACAGATCCTATCATACAATGTGCATTCGGGGGATAGAGCAGAGTGAGGGATACGCTGTTACAGCTGCAGAAAAGGTGCACAAAAAGCGAGATCAACATTCAGTTTGAAATTTGAGAGGCCCATTCGGCAGTCTAATAACAGCGGCGAAGAAGCTGTTCTTGAATCTGTTGGTGCGTGTGTTTCAGCTTTTGTACCTTCTGCCTGATGGAAGAGGTTGGAAGGGATTACAACCGGGGTGGGAGGAGTCTTGTTGTAAGGATTGTCCATCCCCTTTCAACAAGTGAAAACAAATTCTAGTGCTCTGATTGGATGCATGGCACAGATTTGGTGGGCCATGACATGGCTCTGCAGCTTATTACTGGAAGAGTACACCCTGGAAGAGAACATCTTGGCTGCTATTGAAAATGGCAAGGAGAGCAGTCCAATAGTTCAGTTTCCAAAGGCCAATGGTAGCCAGATAATACAATCTTCTAGTCTGTCCTTCTGTATGGAGTCAGTGCTTCTCAGTTGGAACAGTGGAGGGAGTAGACTTGACCGCTATCTCTGGGAGTAGATAACCAACCTCAGTCCCCATTCCCAATTCTATCCACTGGCCCTGAATTAGGTAAGATGCCAGTTACTTCTCTCCTATGTTGATGGCCATGCCTTTAGATGCCTGGAGTCTACAAGCTATGGACTTCCCTGTCTAAACTACAGCCTCCCTATTTCTCTCTGCACATTTTCAGGTGCTCCTCAAATTCAACCTCTTTGTACAAGCTTTTGTTTACACTGCAGTCCTAATGTTCCTTCATGTTGCTGCCGTCTCAACACTGCAGAAGAGCTTGTCGATGTGTTTCCACCATCAGGTTACAGAAATGGAAAGTGCTGTTGAAATACTGGGGAGGAAGAATAGATGGTTCCAGAATCAAAAGCCATCAAAAGCCACCTCTGGACCACAGCAAACACAATTAAAAGGTTCGCCGGGATTCTGTGCTTCATAACAAGTCCTGTAAAATATCAAAATATGGAAGAGGCTAGGAGAAGTGCTATCAAGAAGAACCTGCTCAGCAATAACCTGCCCAGTGATGCCCAGTTTGGGTTCCATCAGGGCCACTCAGCTCCTGATCTCATTACAGCCTTTGTTCCACATGCATAAAAGAGCTGAATTCCAGAGGTGAGGTGAGAGTGACAGCCCTTGATATCAAGGCTGCATTCAACTGAGTGGGGCATCAGGAAGCAAAGCTGTGGGCAGCAAGAATCAAAGGGAAAACCCTCCTCTGGTTGGGATCTGATTTGGCTCATCAGAAGATGGTTGTGATTGTTGGAGGTCAGCCAACTCAGCTCCAGGATGTCTCTGCAGGAGTTCCTCAGGGTAGTGTCCTCAGCCCAACCATCTTCAGCTGTTTCATCAATGACCTTCCCACACATAAGGTCAGAAGTGGAGATGTTCACCGATGATTGCACAATGTTCAGCTCCATTCTTGACTCCTCAGGTACTGAAGCAGTCTGTGTTCAAATGCAACAAAATCAGGACAATACAAAGAGTTGGGCTGACCAGTGGCAAGCAACATTCACGCCACACAAATGCCAGGCAGTGACCATCTCCAACAAGAGCAAGGCTAGCCAGACCCCCTTGGTATTTAATGATGCTTACCATTACTGAATCGTCCACTATTTAGGGGAGGCAATGGTGTAATAGTAATGTCACCAGGCTAGTAATCCAGACCCCAGGCTAATATTCTGGGGACATTGATTCACATCCCATCATAGCAGGTGGTGACGTTTGAATTCAATGCAAATCTCAACATGAAAAGCTGGTCTAATAATGACCATGTTGAATGTGTAAAAACCCATCTGATTCACTAATGGGAAGACAATAGAAGTTGCTTTCCTTTCCTCGGCTTGGCCTACACTTCACTGCAAGACCCATTGCGATTTGGTGGGCTCTTAAACTGATGAACAATAATACTGGTCTAGCCAGTAATGCACATAACTTCTATAAAATAAAGAAAAAATAGCAAAAAATGTCAATATCCTTAGAGTTTCTCATTGACCAGAAGCTGATGCTTTCTGTGTTTTGGACATTTTATGTATTATGTTTTACGTATTAAAAACACTTTACCCAAGTTGCTGATGCAGACAAAGAGATACAGAATGCAGTTTGCAGCTCAACTCCATTTTATTAACAGAATATTCCTTATTGAAAACACCATGTCAGCATTTGCCAAATTCCCACAATATGTATTTATTCCCACAATATTTACTCTCTGTCTAGCTCTCCCTAATTGAGAGAGGATGCCACCCGCAATAATCCATGTGTTTGAGGTGGGCCTTTGAAGTCTCCTTTGTCCCTGATGTGGGGAACAATAGATGAATAAAGATGTTGAGCTCAGGGATAGCAAGAACTGCTGATGCTGGAGTCAGAGTCAACACAGTGTGGAGCTGGAGGAAGACAGCAGGTCAGAGGAGCAGGAGAGTCAATGTTTCAGGTTTGAAGAAGGGTCCCGACGTGAAACATCAGTTTTCTATTCCTCTGATGCTGCCTGACCTGCCGTCTTCCTCCAGCTCCAAACTGTGTCGACTAAAGATATTGAAGCTGAAGTTGAAACAAAAGGAGACGTAAATTAGGTGCAGACAATTGGGATTAAGTGAATCTCTTTATTTAAGGAATGCTGTAAGGAGAAGCCTGGGAAGTATAGACTAGTTAGTCTGACATCCGGGTGGGTAAATTGTTGGAGGGGATTCTGAGGGACAGGATTTACCTGCATTTGTAAAGGTGAGGACTGATGAGGGATAGTCAGCATGGCTTTGTGCGTGGGAGGTCTGGTCTCACAAACTTGATTGAGTTTTTTTGAGGATGTAACCGAAAAGGTCGGCAGAATGGTGGACATTGTCTACATGGACTTTAGTAAATCCTTTGACAAGGTTGCACATGGCAGACTGATGAGTAAATTTAGATCATGTGGGATTCAGGGAATGTTAGCCAATTGGATACAAAATTGGCCTGACAGTAGAAGACAGAGGGCGGTGATGGAATATTGTTTTTCAGACTGGGGAGGTGTGACCAGCAGTGTCCCACAGAGATCCACTTTTGTTTGTCATTTATATTTGGATGAAAATTTGGGAGGCATAGTTAGTAAGTTTACAGACATCAAAATTGATGACGGTGGACAGCGAAGAAGGTCATCTAAGATTACGAAGGGATTTTGATCAATTGGGCCAATGGACTGAGAGGTGACAGATAGAGTTTAATTTAGAAAAATGTAAGGGGTTGCATTTTTGTAAAACAAGCAAGGATAGTACTTGTGCACTTAATGGTAGGGCCCTGGAGAGTGTTACAGAATAGAGAGACCTCGGGGGTTCAGGTACATAGTTCTTTGAAAGCCGCATTGTAGGTAGGCTGGGTGGTTAAGAAAGCATTTAGCACGCTTGCCTTCATTGCTCAGACCATTGAGTATAGGAGTTGGGACCTCATGTTGAGGTTATGCAGGACTTGATGAAGCCGCTGTTGGAGTGCTGCGTACAGTTCTGGTCATCCTGCTTTTGCCAAAAGAAAATCATTCTTGGGATGAGGGCATTGCTGGCTTGACAGCATTTATTGCCCATCCCATCTCTAATTGCCCAGAGGATAGTTGAGAGTCAACCAAATTTCTGTTGGTCAAGAGTCACAGATAGCCAGAGCAGGTAAGGATAGCAGTTTCCTTCCTTAAAGGACATTAGTGAACCTAAAGGTCGGGGGGCGGTGGCTACAGGAAGGATATTATTAAATTGGAGAGGGTTCAGAAAAGGTCCACCAGGATGTTGCCAGAACCAGGAGGATTTGGTTTATAAGAAGAGGCTGGACAAGCTGGGATTTTTTTCACTGAAGCTGAGGAGGTTGAGGGGTGACCTTATAGAGCTTTACAAAATCATGAGGGGCATAGATAGGGTGAATGGCAAAGATATTTTCCCGGGGTGGGGAAGTTCAAAACTGGGGGCATATTTTTAAGGTGAGAGGGGAAAGATTTAAAAGGGACCTGAGGTACAGCATTTTCGCACACAGGGTGGTTCGTGTGTGGAATAAACTGTCAGACAAAGTGCTGGATGCAGGTACAGTGACAGCATTTAAAAGACATTTGGACAGGTACAGGAATAGGGAAGATTTAGAGGGATAAGGGACCAACGCAGGCAAATCGAACTAGCTCAGTTTGGGAAACTTGGTCAACATGGATGAGTTGGGCCGAAGGGTCTGTTTCCGTGCTGTATGATTCCATGACTCAGTGACTTCCTGACTCCTTAAAGTCTGTCCACCATCAACCAGTCCCAAGTCACGAGTGTGATGGAATATTCCCCACTTGCCTGGATGGGTGCAGCTCTAAGAACACACAATAAGCTTGATGCCACCCAGGGCAGAGCAGCCTGTTTGATTGTTTCTGGATGTCTTACCAGTTACTCCTTCTGTGACCAGTGCTGGAGAAGCAGTGGGTTACTGCCTGCAACATGCACTGAATGACTCATCAACGCTCCTTAGATAGCACTATCAAAACCCATAATCCTTCCCACTTAGAAGGACGAGGGCAGCAGATACATGGGAACACCACCAGCAGCAAATTCCCTTCCAAACCACTCACCATCCTGACTCAGAAATACATTTCCATTCCTTAAGTGTTGCTAGGTAAAAGTCCTGTAACTGTGTCCCTAGTGCTACTAGGGGTCTACGCACAGCACGTTGACTGCAGCGGTTCAAGAAGGCAGCTCACCACCACCTTCTTAAGGACAACTATGGGTGGGCAATAAATGCTGACCCAGCCAGCGACGCACATCCACCCATGAGCAAATGAAAGATAAATAGATGGCAAAATCTTGTTGGGGTGTAATGTTCAGTTTTGAACTGCTCACCCTCAGAATACATTATGTGTGTCAGGAACGTATCTCCAAGATAGTAGCTGAAATGAAGACACTACATTGTGATGACTCGTTGGCAGATAAGGGGATATGGTAACGATTTATATAAAGACAGCCAAGTTATGAAGAGAACCGATAGGCTAGATAAGGACAGACTCCTTCTTTTGAAATATATTCTTGGAATTGAAGTTAAATAAATTTAAAGAAGGTCTCTGTAAAACAACTCCATGGAAAACCTGGTGTGAACTTGTGCATGGTGACCCATTGCTACAAAATTAAGTACTATGGTTTCAAAGAACAATAAAGGGGATATTAAAACCCAAAACATTTAGCCTGAAAACGCAGAGCTGTTCAGGAAGTAAGTTCAGAGAGCATGTTTGACTTGGTAAATGGTCTAATACTTTAGCTTATTGCACTGATGTTATGCACTGTCTTGCTGGAGGTAAAGAAAGATGAGAATTTAATGTGTCCTTTACTTCCAGAATCAAATTGTTTACCATTTGCTGCCTTTGTGTTATTAGAATAGAAGAGCGGCTGTTGGAAATTGTCCAACAACTTGCAGTCTGTTGGTTCATGGAAACAAACATGAATCAGTTTTTGTTTTCACTTTGGGTACCTGTGACATGAATGTGACCCTAACGGTTGGAATTAAAAGCAAAGTGTATTTCCTGGAGAACCGGCACACAGTCCTAATAAAGAGAGATAATCTTACACTTGGAATGATTTCTCGGATGCCCAGTTCTCCTATTTATGGCTTAGTACACAGTCGCAAGCTGAGCTGCTTACAAAGCAGCCCCTTTCTGGGACATCTACTCAACGGGCAAAATGAATAAGGTTGATAAATCACTATAGTTGTGCATAAAGTCACTCGGGCAAGACCTCATGGTGTCCCGAGTGAATTTGATCCCATTTGGAGTATGTAAATAGTCAATTAACCAGTTTCCATTGAAGATATACTGGGATGAGTTCATTCAGTACACCTGTGCTACTGACTGGCCCCCACCCTACCCCCCATCCCATCCATGATTTAATTTTTTTCCCCTGGGGACCAAACCCTCCATCGCTTCACCACTTCTTTCTCTTTTCAAGCCACACAGCCCCTGGAACCTCTGCATTCATCTAATTTTGGCCTCTCAATCGTACACAATTTTAATCATTCCAGCATGGAGATACCATGCTTTTAGTTGTTTTGGTACCGTTTTCTAAAATTTGCTCCTCACATCTTTCCACCTTTCTCTCCTCCTTTACTTCAAACCTATCTCTTGGCCCTCATTTATTTTTGTTACCTGTACTAATTTCCTGAAGTGGCTGAGTGCCAAGCCTCACCTGAAAGTGTCCATGTGAGGTACACGAGGATACCTCACCAGGTTAAAAGTTCTATAGAAATCCAAGTTGTTGCTGAAACTCGAATCTTTTCATTTAACATTGATTTAAAGAGGGTGCTGGCCTTAGCAGCATATGCTGAATGTATTTTAAAACACAAATGTAACATTATTTAATATCATTATATTTCTATCAACGTTTTTCAGGTCACATCAAGGATTTTAGTAATGAACTGCAAGCCATGCTGATTTTCCTCACACACCATTGATTAGTGCTATGCACAGCTAACTGGGATGATATTGGCACATATTATACTGTGGGAACATGTAGCTGGCATTGACTGAGAGTGACAATTGATTCCTGCTGAAGATGGGATTCAGGGCTGGGTTTACATTCTGTGCTTTATAACCCAGGATAGCTGTATGCCTGAAATCTCTAGAAGAATTCATAGGTGTTACCAGTACATGTGAAACAATGGCCATCGACTATTTTCGGGAAAGTTACAAATTTTCTTTGGAGGAAGTACTTTGAAACAAAAACACTCAATATGACGAAAGGTCTGGTGCGATTTTCTTTTTAACTTGCCATCTTTATCTTTCATTGAATTTAAATGAGCTTGTCTGTGTTAAGAGTTTTGTTGTTTCAAGGGTAGCTGGACAATTCCCCCAAGCATCTCCCCATTGCCCAGATATTGTTCAGCCTGGACCATCCGACTGACAATATACCTGCATTCCCCACCCGCGACCTGGAGTTACAATAACCTCCTGGATGCATTCCCCAACTCAGTACCAGCATGGATTGGAACATGCATAGTTGTGATGGCTTTTTCATATCTCCACTTACATAGGAAGCAGCGTCAGTGCTGCAGTAATCAGCACCATTGATTATGCCATTCCTTGGTTCGAATTCCTCATTTTCCATCATGCCACTAGTGACTGCATTAGCACATATGGAGGTAACCTAAGATAAATGAAACTTTACAACAAGCTGCATAGATCATTCTTTGCTCAAAGTTCATTTATGCTTTTGCAGGTCCCTCCTAGAGGAAAATGTCAAGTAAGTCAGTGACCAGTAATGTGACCAATAAAAATGACCCCAAGTCCATCAACTCCAGAGTCTTCATTGGTAACCTAAACACAGCCATTGTGAAGAAGGCAGATGTGGAGGCCATCTTTGGGAAGTACGGCAAGATAGTGGGGTGCTCTGTACACAAAGGATACGCGTTTGTGCAGTACGTGTTTGAACGGAATGCCCGAGCTGCAGTGGCTGGAGAGCACAACAGGATAGTGGCCGGGCAGCCTTTGGGTGAGTAATGACATCAAGTTTTACAGAAGGACAGATTTAAAGAAAACAAAAACATTTTCACATGAAAGGGTCTTGCCAGACTGGCAGCTATCCTGTGGATTAGAATGATCAGCGATTCATATTTGGGATTAGCATTTGATCCTGAACTACCAGTCGTTTGTCATTTTAATTCTTCGTTCTGCTTTCGCACTGGCATCTCTGTCCTCAGTCTGCTTCAGTGTTGCAGTGAAGGTCACAGAAAGCTGAAGGAGCAGCACCTCATCTTCCTATTAGCACTTTACAACCTTCTGGACTCGACATTGTTAAACTGTAAACTCAGCTTCTTTCTCATCATGTTTACCAGGGTTTTATTCTGTTTTTTTTATTTTTGACATTGTTGACCATGATTTTGCTGTTCACACCCACTGTGGATAAATCCTTGAATTGAACAAAGTTCTGTGGAGATGCTTAGCAGGTCCAGCGACATCAATGAAGAGAAAAACAGTGCAAACGTTTCGAGTTGAGTGTGAATTTTCTTGAGAGCAGTTTCTGATGAAGAGTCAGACTGGAATCTCAATGTTGACTCTGTTTCTCTCTCCACGGATATTTCCAGACCTGCTGACCGTCTCCAGAACTTTGTTTTTATTTCTTAACAAGCCCTTTGTTTCATCATAAAGACAATTACCACTCCCTTTGACACTTTTGCCACTTCTATATTTAATCTCTCGCAGCCCCCATCCTTTCACAAACCTTCCTGAGCCTACGCCCATCTGTCCCCTTTCACTCCCTAAAATCCTGTTGCATTTTCCATATTCCTCCAGTACAGACAAAGCATCATTGTTCTGAAATGTTCATTTTGTCTCTGTCTTCACAGATGTTGTCAGACCTGTTGAAAATTTGTAGCATTTGTCTCTAGTAAGACCTCAGCTGTAGTAGCTGGCGATTTCAGTAACAGTCTGTTAACACTGAACTGCCATGAGGACCCTAAATAAAACAAGCTTTTAGTACCTTCACAATATAAATGATTGTTACGAGTTGGCAACGTAATTGAAATCACTGTCTAACGGAAGAAATGGACAAAAATGTGCAGTTTCACAAATGGTCTCATTGATCACCAGAATTTCCAGTTCAAACCTTGTGATTACTGCAAAATTTTATTTGTCTGCAGAGAAAGCTTTCCAGCCGTTAATTTTTCACCTGTGCTGTGGATTGTGAGAGCAAAGCATTGCCAAAGTGCAGGGAGCAATTGCTTCAGGAGATAGTGAGAACTGCCGAAGCTGGAGTCAGAATCAACAGAATGTGGAGCTGGATGAACACAGCAGGCCAGCCACCATCAGAGGAGCAGGAAATTTGATGTTTTGGGGCATACACCCTTCATCAGAAATATTCAATTGCTTCACATTTGTGTTCAGAGCTCAGAAACTAGGCATTGGAGGCACCGGTCATCTATAGATGAAACTGTCCTGATGGATTTTAGGAGAGCTGGTGGGAGTAATATATGTCTGCGGAATACTGGATAATCCATTAGCCTTTCAACATGTAAACAGTGGAGTGGAGCAGCATTCGAGAAAGATTTGTAACTTTGGAACCCCACTCACTAAAGATTCCTTCCAGCTTTCTGACTCGTGAAATAGGATTGAGTCAGTCCCTCTCAGTGTTTCTATTGATTTGATGCACTGATGTATTATTTTGGAAGGGCCACATGCATTGTGCAATAAACACAAAGTGTTCCTGCATGTTCTGTTAGCGTACCATCCTAGTCAGGGAGCTTACTGATTGATTAGTTTGTGCATACACACTACACTGTGTCCCAGCTACTCTGAGGTAAACATTTACTTTCTCTCACTCACTCAACAATGCTCAGTGTTAGAGGAACCACTTCTGGCATGCCAAACGTTGAATTTAACCCATCACCCCTTCCCTCGGTCTCACCAGTAGTTGGCTCTCTAGGTCTGTGCCTTTCAGTGGAATGAAAGCCGAGACACACATCAACAGAACATGCAGGAACACTTTGTGTTTATTGCACAATGCGTGTGGCCATTCCAAAATAATACATCAGTGCATCAAATCAATAGAAACACTGAGAGGCTCTGATTCAATCCTATTTCACATGAGTCAGAAAGCTGGAAGGAATCTTCAGTGAGTGGGGTTCCAAAGTTACCAATCTTTTTTGATCCATGCAGTGTCACTGACAGTAACACACCCGATGTCTGTCTTACTTAGCCTCGAGGCATGCAAGTTCAAAATCAATTATTGGATTAACCGGTAACATAACTGACCTAAGTGACTCACTGGTTAGCTTGACTGCAAAAGAAATATGAGTGAAGATGTGCACGTGGTGGACCTTACTCTAAAGCAATAACATGTGCTGTGCAGGGCAGGGCTGGGCCCTGTAGTAAACGCCAACACAGTTTGGCTGAAGACAGCTCTCCAACTGCGGAGCTGATTTCTGAATGTTAAGCTGCTCGGCGTTGTCACCAACTCACCACTCCCCCCTCCAGTGGGTTTTTGGGGTTTCATTCAGGCCTGTCCCAGATCTTTGAGAGAGCTATTCTATTGCTTCCACTCCTTTTTGCTCTTTTCCTATCTCGGTTCAATTCCATCCTTTCCAAAACACTGGCTTTGCCTTTCATCCGTACCATGCCCTCCTCTTACTTAGAAAAATTGGTGATAAGGCAATGGCTTAGGGTGGGGAGGGTACATCCGTACCTTCACTGATTCGAACTGGCTGAGGTTATAAGAAAACAAACAGTCGCTGGAGATCTGAAACAAAACCAGAAATTGCTGGAGTTGCCAGACTTGCTGTGTTTCGCCAGAAATTTCTGTCCTTGTTTCCGCTTTTTGTCATAGTTTGGGCTCAGTGGTTAGCACTGCTGCCTCACAGTGCCAGCGACCTGGGTTCAATTCCACTCTCAGGCAACTGCGTGGAGTTTGCACATTCTCCCCGTGTCTGCGTGAGGTTTCCTCCGGGTGCTCCGGTTTCCTCCCACAGTCCGGAGATGTGCAGGTTAGGGTGGATTGGCCATGCTGTAGTGTCAAGGGAAGTACAGGCTAGGTGGATTAGCCTTGGGAAATGCAGGGCTTGTACATTGTTGGGGGTTAAGTCTGGGTGGGGTGCTTGATGGAGAGTGAGTGTGGACTTGTTGGGCTGAATGGCCTGTTTCCAAACTGTAGGGATTCCATGTTGCACAGAGAGACAACAAAGGTGACTATCTGTCCTACTTTGTAGCCTGATTCCAGCAATCCTGCGCAAGGAAGGCCAGTAAAACCTGGGAATGACCAGCACCAATCCAAAACGGTGTGCCAAAAACCCTAAACACAGCTGGTGCTAGATGTGCCAGCTTTCAACAACGTTGAACTGATCTTTCTTTATGCAAATTTAAAGAGCTCAGGTTAATCAACTCTTCCCAGTTTTCAGAAACACTCTTCAACCTAGTTTGTCATCACCGGGATCAGTGCTTAACTGATCGGCAAGAGCAAAGGAAAATCTGTAACCGAGCCTCAATCTATTTTTGGCCGTCACAACATGAACACTGGTTGTATATTTGTGTAGGTTGGGCCAATGGACAAATGGTATCTCGATATACTTGACATCTTTACCGCTTGCATTATAGGAAGCAACATGTGCTTTCATGAAAGAAAAAACACAGAAAATACTCCTGATCAATGGACGAACAACTGAGACACAGGCAGAAGTTGCTGGAAAATCTCAGCAGGTCTGGCAGCATCTTTGGAGAGAGATCAGAGTTAACATTTCACTTGCAGTCATCCTTCCTCAGAACTGATAGTAGCCAGGAGCAAGGTGATTTTTACACAGTTGATATGGTAGAGGGGTGGGTTAAGGAGTGAACAGTGGCCAAAGAGACAGAACAACAGTTGGACAGACAATGGAGTGGATAATGATCAGCAAATAATTGAATGTGCCTTCTGTTTTGAGATGTCTTCCGATGCCACCTCTGTTTTCAGTCTGGGACTGTGTTGATGTTTCTATGCTTGAACCAAGAATTACTTTGCATTTCCACTGCTTAGTTATTTGTGTTTCATCTTTCTTAATGCGACTGATCCCTCAGGTTTTAAAAAAGGAAGCTTGCAAAACCAGATGGAATCCTGGTTTAACTCCAGCTGTGAGTGCAGTCTGTTCAAACTAAATGTCGGCTTGTGTTTACTCAAGGGTTGTGGGCACCTTGAATCTGCATATCTCCACTTGTACTACAGGTTTACTAAACTGAATGGCTGCACAATTGCTGACCTGGTATTATTTTTGATTATTACATGATGCAAATATGCGCACAGGCCACTTACAAGTAGATGCAAAGTGGCTTGGGACTTTGTATCTGTACATGATTAATGTTATAGTCCAGAGGTCAGGTATTTGCAAGAGCTATGAGATCACCCTCAGGATGCAATCTCCATACTTTCACAACTTTACAACAGATACCAGCCAGTTATTTTTGAAGCTGAGATTATAAAGTTCCCCTGGGATCTACCCTTAGCAAGCCAAGGTTCCTTTTACCACTTTCTCAATATTAAAATTCAACAAACACAGTCAGGTCACTCAGCGAAGGCCTACAGATTCTTGTGGGTATGAACCTGCATGGTTCTGTTGAAGAGCACAAGAGTTAGTTCTGTAACACAAGTCTCCTGAGCCCAAAATGCCTGTCAGCCAAGGGCTGCGCCCTGAAATTTCACTTACAGATGCTCCCTAAGCTCTGAGATGTTTTAGGATCTGTACTTATTTCTGTCTTAACTTTATCTCAAGAGTTCAAATCATCACAATAGCCCACAGTTCAGGAACTTTCAAAGTCTGCATGTACGGGACTGAGAAATACATAATGACATACTGCTTTAACAATAAAATTGTCATGTTATACTAGTGGTTAGATTTTGTTAAAATATGAAACTCATGTCTGTGGAATGAGGTGCCAGAGGAAGTGGTGAAGGCAGGTACAACTTCAACATTAAAAAGGTTTTGAGATGGTGCAGAAAGAGGCCATTTATCCCATCAAGTCTGCACTGACACCCCCCCTCCCGCCCCAAATAGGAAGGGTTTAGAGGGATATGGGCAAAATGCTGGCAAATGGACTCTCATTTAGGATACCTGGTCAGCATAGACGAGTCGGACTGAAGGGTCTGTTTCTGTACTGTATGACTCTCTGTGTCAAAAGCCATGACTCATACACCAAGCTATATTTTGGAGAACCATGGCGTAAGATGATTTAGCCAAGTGTGAAAAATACAATGAGGAACCTAAGATGGAATTAATATTTTTAGATCAAGATGATAGAGAAGTTGAGAAAGTAGGAGTGTGTGTTATTGAGCACTGCAAAAGATGCAGCACAGACTTAATTAAATCATAACTAGGGATGAGTTCTGACAGGTTTGTCAAGATGGATGTTTATGACAAGTCGGTGATATCTTTTTCCACGCAAGCTGTGATGAATGGTTTTTGGTCTTCAGAATTATGAAGAGTTTTAATGTGATGATTTGCTGACATGGTGGTGATAGAGGAGAACTTTTCAGCAATTCCTCAGATGAATTAAAGTGAAGGTGAACACAGTGCGGTTGGAATGACAAATTCTCTGCTGCCAACCGTCATTAAAGCAGAGAATGTTAATTCATTTCGAAGGGCGTAAGGTAATTATTTGCAAAATGGATGGCTACCATGGGGAAATTTGTCGCTGATGGGGTGAATGATCTGTTTGTGAGCTGTGAATTTCTCCAATTCCATAAAATTGTCATGAAGTAGAAATTGAATCACTGTGTGAATAGAAGCAGATATTAAGGAATCTGACCTGATTTTCGGAATTCCGAGATGAACTGCAGACTACAGAAAGCCTCTGGTTTCATCAATTTGACGTCCTTTGAAGGCAGATTTGCAAGTTGCTGAGATCAAAATTCATAAAGGAATTTCAGTGAAATAGCCGATCAGCTGTAACTTGATGAGATCAAACCTGAAGCACAGTCAGCAGTGTTCAGTCGTATTACCCATCAGATAGCTAGTTCCAATATCAAATTAATGCATACTTCGACCTAAGAAGTCAAGATAGGAATTTGTAAGTGGGACTCAATTTAATATGATGTGTTATTGTATTCCTTTTCAGGAGATTTAGGCGCCTGTGACAAGACCAGCATTTTTTTGCCCGCCCATAATTGCCCTGAAACTCAGAAGTTGGCTGGGCCATTTCAGATTCAATTACGTTATTATGGGTCGGAGTCATTATGTAGTCCAGACCAGATAAGGACGACAGATTTCCTTTCCTAAAGGACAATAATGAATTATTGAATCCCTACAGTGTGGAAAGAGGCCATTTAGCCTTCACTGACCCCACCCCTCCAAAGACCACCCCACTCATCACTCCAACGTTTCCCATAATCCCACATTTACCTTTGGCTAGCCTACCTTGACTACACATCCTTTGAAAGTGTAGGGCAGTTTTGCATGGCCAATCCACCTAACCTGCACATCTTTGGACTGTGGGAGGAAACCGGAGCACCTGGACGAATCCCACGCAGACACGGGGAGAACTTCAAACTCCACACAGACAGTTGCCCGAGGCTGGGTTCGAGCCCAGGTCCCTGGCGCTGTGAGGCAGCAGTGCTAACCACTGAGCCACTGTGCCACCCATCTTCTCGGTTCCCGTGGCGAAGGGCCACACAAATAACTGTGGGGTTCATAACTTAGATGATCTCCTGACCCAACCAGGTCAGGAAATGGATAATGCATAACACTGGCCCTAAGCTCAGCTGTGTGACTTTAAGATTGTTTTGTTTAGAAACTGCCGAACGTCGATCAACATTTAGCTGCGGCTTGCTGCAGGAACTTTCTAGATTGGAAAACACATGAATGTTTTAGCCCCAACATCAATCGGTCAGTTCAGTTGACTGCTCTGAGTGATGGCAACATTGTCAGTTCAACTCGCGCGCAGGCTGAGGTTACCATGAAGGACTGTCCTTCTCAACCTCTCCCCTCGCCTGAGGCGTGGTGACCCTCAGGTTAAACCACCCCCACTCACCTCTCTCTTTCTCTCTCGCTCTCTCTGTCTGTTGGGAGAACAGCCCTGTAGGACTGTGGTATCATTAATTTTACCGTGCCATATCAATGGTAAGTTTGATGTGTTTTTTTTAAGGCCAACAGGCTAAGTGCTCTTATTCTGTTCCGTGAAGGCTGTCGAGTCTATCTGAGCTCAATAAATATGAGGCGAGTTAATTCAAAGCTTTGATATTTGCTGTTTTTTGAGAACTTTTTACACATGTTCCAAATGATTACTTTTGTTTATGCTTCAAGTGTGCGACAGAATGTGGACAACGTGTGATGTTTGAAACGTGACAGGCATTTGAGGATTCAGGGCTAACTTTTACAATGGGGTATGTAATTACAATGGGGATATGTAATTACATTTTTTGAGGAAGAGATAATTCTATGTGTAACTTTTATTATCACATACAGCTTACGGGGAGCTGGAATAGAGGTGTTCAAAGCCTTGAAGTGATCAAATGAATAAGAAGCCTGTTTCCAATTTCAGAAGGGTCAAAGATTAGTAATTGGCGAAAGATTCAGAGACACGATGAGAGTGTGAGTCTACAGCAAATTTTTCTGAGCTGGAAGGCACTGCTTAAAAGGGTGATGGAAGCAGACTCTGCCATAACTTTAAAGCGAGGCTTGGATAAATAATTAAAGGGCAATTTTTGTAATTAGGAAGAGAGATGGGGATTTAAGGCAGAAATCCAGGGAGCTAGGATGGAAGCTGAGAGCTAGGACGAACAGAGTTGTTGTCTCTGGTTTGCTGCCTTTGCCACATGCTAGTGAGGCGAGGAATAGGGAGAGAGAGGAGTTGAACACATGGCTACAGGGATGGTGCAGGAGGGAGGGTTTTGGATTCTTGGATAATTGGGGCTCTTTCTGGGGTAGGTGGGACCTCTACAAGCAAGATGGTCTTCACCTGAACCAGAGGGGTACCGATATCCTGGGGGGGAAATTTGCTAAGGCTATTCGCATGGGTTTAAACTAATTCAGCAGGGGGATGGGAACCAAAATTGTAGTTCGACCATAGAAAAGGTTGATAGTAGGATGGTCCGAAATAAAGTTTCAGGGAAGCAAGATGGCACCGGCAAGCAAGAAGTTGGTTTGAAGTGTGTCTACTTCAATGCCAGGAGCGTCTGGAATAAGGTGGGTGAACTTGCAGCATGGGCTGGTACCTGGGACTTCGATGTTGTGGCCATTTCGGAGACATGGATAGAGCAGGGACAGGAATGGTTGTTGCAGGTTCTGGGATTTAGATGTTTCAGTAAGAACAGAGAAGACGGTAAAAGGGGCGGAGGTGTGGCATTGTTGGTCAAGGACAGTATTACAGTTGCATAAAGGATGTTTGGGGACTCGTCAATTGAGGTAGTATGGGCTGAGCTTAGAAACAGGAAAGGAGAGGTCACCCTGTTGGGAGTTTTCTATAGGCCTCCGAATAGTTCCAGAGATGTAGAGGAAAGGATAGCAAAGATGATTCTCGATAGGAGTGAGAGAGACAGGGTAGTTGTCATGGGGGACTTCAACTTTCCAAATATTGACTGGGAGCACTATAGTTCGAGTACTATAGATGGGTCAGTTTTTGTCCAGTGTGTGCAGGAGGGCTTCCTGACACAGTATGTAGACAGGCCAACAAGGGGCAAAGCCACATTAGATTTGGTACTGGGTAATGAGTCTGGCCAGGTGTTAGATTTGGAAGTAGGTGAGCACTTTGGTGATAGCGATCACAATTCTGTTATGTTTACTTTAGTGATGGAAAGGGATAGGTGTATACCGCTGGGCAAGAGTTATAGCTGGGGGAAAGGCAATTACGATGAGATAGGCAAGATTTAGGGAGCATAGGATGGGGAAGGAAACTGCAGGGGATGGGCACCTTAGAAATGTAGAGATTATTCAAGGAAAAGCTCCTGTGTGTCCTAGATAAATATATACCTGTCAGGCAGGGAGGAAGCTGTAGCGTGCGGGAGCCGTGGTTTACAAAGGAGGTGGAATCTCTGGTCAAGAGGAAGAAGAAGGCTTATGTTAGGATGAGATGTGAAGGCTCAGTTAGGGCACTTGAGGGCTACGAGGTAGCCAGGAAAGACCTGAAGAGAGAGCTCAGAGGAGTCAGGAGGAGACATGAGAAGTTGTTGGCGGATAGGATCAGGGTAAACTCTAAGGCTTTCTATAGGTATTTAAGGAGTAAAAGAATGACGAAAGTAAGATTAGGCCCAATCAAGGATAGTAGTGGTAAGTTGTGTGTGGAGTCAGATGAGATAGTGGAAGCGCTAAATGAATATTTTTCAACAGTATTCACTCTAGATGTGAACGTTGTCGAGAAGAATACTGAGATACAGGCTACTAGGCTAGGTGGGATTGAGATTCACAAGGAAGAGGTATTAGAAATCCTTCAGAGGGTGAAGATAGATAAGTCCCCCGGGCCAGATGGGATTTATCCTCGGATCCTCCGGGAAGCCAGGGAGGAATTTGCCGAGCCTTTGGCATTGATCTTTAACTCGTCATTGTCTACAGGAATAGTGCCAGATGACTGGAGGATAGCAAACGTGGTTCTCCTGTTCAAGAAGGGGAGTAGAGACAACCCTGGTAATTATAGACCAGTGAGCCTTACCTCAGTTGTTGGTAAAGTGTTGGAAAAGGTTATAAGGGATAGGATTTATAATCATCTAGAAAAGAATAAATTGATTAGGGATAGTCAGCACGGTTTTGTGAAGGGAAGGTGGTGCCTCACAAACCTTATTGAGTTCTTTGAGAAGGTGACCAAACAGGTAGATGAGAGTAAACCGGTTGATGTGGTGTATATGGATTTCAGCAAAGCGCTCGATAAGGTTCCCCACAGTAGGCTATTGTACAAAATGCGGAGGAATGGAATTGTGGGAGATACAGCAGTTTGGATCGGAAATTGGCTTGCTGAAAGAAGACAGAGGGTGGTAGTTGATGGGAAATGTTCATCCTGTTGACCAGTTACTAGTGGTGTACCGCAAGGGTCGGTTTTGGGTCCACTGCTGTTTGTCATTTTTATAAATGACCTGGATGAGGGCGTAGAAGGATGGGTTAGTAAATTTGCAGACGACACTAAGGTCGGTGGAGTTGTGGATAGTGACGAAGGATGCTCTAGGTTGCACAGAGACATAGATAAGCTGCAGAGCTGGGCTGAGAGGTGGCAAATGGAGCTTAATGCAGACAAGTGTGAAGTGATACACTTTGGTAGGAGTAACCGGAAGGCAAGGAACAGGGCTAATGGTAAGATTCTTAGTAGTGTAGATGAGCAGAGAGATCTCGGTGTCCATGTACACAGATCCTTGAAAGTTGCCACCCAGGTTGACAGGCCTGTTAAGAAGGCATACAGTGTTTTAGCTTTTATTAATAGAGGGATTGCGTTCCGGAACCAAGAGGTTATGGTGAAGCTGTACAAAACTCTGGTGCGGCCACACTTGGAGTATTGCGTGCAGTTCTGGTCACCGCATTATAAGAAGGATGTGGAAGCTTTGGAAAGGGTGCAGAGGAGATTTACTAGGATGTTGACTGGTATGGAGGGAAGGTCTTACGAGGAAAGGCCGAGGGACTTGAGGCTGTTTTCATTAGAGAGAAGAAGGTTGAGAGGTGACTCAATTTGAAACATATAAAATAATCAGAGGGTTAGATAGGGTGGATAGGGAGAGCCTTTTTCCTAGGATGGTGATGGCGAGCACGAGGGGGCATAGCTTTAAATTGAGGGGCGAAAGATATAGGACAGATGTCAGAGGTAGTTTCTTTACTCAGAGCGTAGTAAGGGAATGGAACGCTTTGCCTGCAACGGTAGTAGATTCGCCAACTTTAGGTACATTTAAGTCGTCATTGGATAAGCATATGGACGTACATGGAATGGTGTAGGTTAGATGGGCTTGAGATCGGTATGACAGGTCGGCGAAACATCGAGGGCCGAAGTGTTGTAATGTTCTATGTTCTATGTTCTAAGTCCATTAGTGAAGAGCAGGGGAATAGAAGGAGCAGAATGGCTTTTTCAAAAAAAGAGCTAGTACACCCTTGATGGACTGAATGGCCTTTTTCAAAGCTGTGCTTTGAAGTAGGCCATTCGACCCCTTGAGCCTGGCCTGCCATTCAATATGATCGTGGCTGATCATTGAGCTCAATATTGTAATCCTGCCCTCTCTACTACATCCTTTTAGCCACAAGAACTAGATCTACCTTCTTCTTGAAAATACCATGTTTTGGCCTCAATCACTTTTTGCAGCAGTGAATTCCACTCTGGCAGGCTCACCACTCTCCTGATGAAGTAATATCTCCTCCCCATCCCAGTCCTAAAAGTTTTAACCCTTATCTTTGAATGATGACACCTGGTTTTGAACTCCCCCACCCTCAGGAACACCCTTCCTACATCTAACCTGGCTAATGCAGAAAGAATCGTGTAGATTTCTATGAGAGTACCCCCAGCACCAACCCTACCCACCCCTCTGACCCCCAGCCTTCAGTCTTCTAAACTCCAGTGAATACAGACCTTACTGATTCAATCTCTCTGCCTGTCATCTCAGGAATCAGTACAGTAAACCTTTGTTACAATTCCTCTATAGCCAGAACATCTTTCCTCAGGTACGGAGACCAAATGTGTCCCAGGTATGGTCTGACCAATGCTTTGTATCATTGCGGCAAGAACATCCTTGTTCCTGCACTCCAATCCTCTCATCATGCAGTTTACCTTCTTTAATCCCTGCTGCATCTATGCACTTGCGTTCAGTGACTGGTGCATGTGGATATCCAGGTCTCATCGAACATTCCCTCTCTCAATTTTACAGCCATTCAAATAATAATCTGCCTTCCTATTTTTGCTGCCGAAGTGGTTACCTTCACCTTTATCTCCAATATACTGCACCTACCAAGTAATTGCCTGCGGACTCAACATGGCCAAATTACACTGCAACATCTCCACATCCTCATCACAGGTAACCGTCCCACCCGGCTTGCATCAGATACAAATTTTGAGATATTCCATTTCGTTCCCTCATCTAAATCATTAACGTGTTTTGCGAATAGCTAGGGTCCCAGCACTGATCCCTGTGGTACCCGAATAGTCATTGCCTGCCAGTCAGAAAAAAGACTCATTTATTCCTACTGAGATAACACAGTGTGAAGCTGGATGAACACAGCAGGTCAAGCAGCATCAGAGGAGCAGAAAACCTGACTTGTGGGCCTAAACCCTTCTTCAGAAAAAATGATTTTTTTCTGAATTAAATTTTTTTCTGAAATGGAAAAGAAATTTTTCTGAAGAAGGGTCTGGGCCCGAAACGTCAGCCTTCCTGCTCCTCTGATGCTGCTTGACTTGACGTGTTCATCCAGCTCCACACCTTGTTATCTCAGATTCTCCAGCATCTGCAGTTCCTACTATCTCTGAAACACATTTATTCTGACTGTTTGTTTCCGGTCTGCTAATCAATTTACTATCCAGCTCAATACATTACGCCCGGTCCCATGTGCTTTCATTTTACACATTAACCGTCAGGTTGGTTGGCTTGTGAGCTGGTTTGTTATTCTGCAGATGTTTCACCAACGCTTCATCAGAGACTGCACTGATGATATTACCCAGCAGGGTAATGAAACAGAGATAATGGGAACTGCAGATGCTGGAGAATCCATAGATAACAAAGTGTGAAGTTGGATGAACACAGCAGGCCATGCAGCATCTCAGGAGCACAAAAGCTGACGTTTCGGGCCTAGACCCTTCTTCAGAAAAATCCGTAGTGTCGTAAAAGCAAAATGAGGGAACGTTTGCCCCTTTCTGAGAACCTGCTCGCTCAGTCCATCTGTAGGTGAACCCTCCAATTTTTCAACTACAGAAGCCATCACAGCTTCTGCGTTCTGACGTCAAGTTTTCAGCTCTTTCACTCTGGGAAAAGAATCTTCAAGGAATAGTCCTGCCATAGAAATGAACTGATCAGGCATTATTCTTTGTAAATGTTTCTTTTATCCATGCTGACTTTTAATCGTTGTGTTTGTATTTTAGCCAATAATTGCATTGCTGTTCCAGGCATTGTAGTGTATTGTATAAGACTAAAGCTTTGCTGCTATTGGAATGCACAAAAATTGAAAAGGGAGCCATATGAACTTTGCACAATCATAGATCCCAGGCTGTTCCTCAGACACATTGTATGTCGTCAGGACATTGGAATCATCTCAAATAGCTGCAAGGATGTAATTTCTTATATCTTTTTCTTTATTCATGCACGGGATGAGGGTGTCGCCAGCTTGGGCAGCATTAGTTGCCCATCCCTAATTGCCCAGAGGGCAGTTAAAAGTCAACCACATCGCTGCAGGTATGGAGTCACATGTAGGCCAGACCAGGTAAGGATGGCAGTTTCCTTCCCTAAAGGACATTAGTGAACCAGATGGGTTTTTCCTGACGATCGACAGTGGATTCATGGTCATCATTAGATTCTTAATTCCAGATGTTTTATTGAATTCAAATTCTACCATCTGCCGTGGTGGGATTCAAACCCAGGTTCCCAGAACATTACCTGGGTCTCTGGATTAACAGTCTTGCGATAATGCCACAAGGCCATTGCCTCGCCTATGTTAATTAGAACAAAATGCGACTTTTGGGGAGAGAGGTAAAACTTTAATCTGAATCGTGGGTCTCACAGCCACATGGAATTGAAGTAACTGGGTGAGGAACTTAAATCCTAGTAGCTGCAAAATGTCCATTACCTCCGACAGTAACCTGAGGGAGCCTGTTCCTTTTGGTCGTTCATTTGTTTCGGACAGAACGTTCTTTGCAAAATTTATCTTTCAAACAAATTGCACTGCTTCTGAAAACAACATCATTCCATGTCGAATGATTGAACAAATGTGTTCTCTTGTTCATAGACTGAAACCCATTGCTCCATTAGAGCTCCTTTTCCCAAATTACATTTCATCTGAGAATAAAATCAAGCTATAAAGCTGTCTGACAGCAGTAAAAATTGAAGCTTTGCGCTTTTGCAGTGAAGAGTCATTTTGTTTTGAACTTCAAAGGTGAATTTTGAGTTTGGAGAACTTGAAGCCTTTCTTTTCTCACAACCAAATGAGTTGGGACCTTGACTGCAACAAAACAGCTCATTGAGATCTCGAACCACCATCACAACGAGATAGTTTGTCATCCAGCTTCTCCGTTCTCAACTTTGGTCACGGACATGAAAGGGCAGTCCTGTCCGACAAGGGAAAAACGATGCTGTAGTGATTGGGACAAGGGCTGGGTGGATCTCACTGTGTCTGAGATTCCTGACTGGGGCTGTTAACCTGGTGCCAATCAGGGAGTCCTGGCTGACAGATATAAACAGGAGATTCAGAGTGTCTCCTCACTGCAGGGACTGGCTCTGAGCTGGCTAGCCAGAGCCTCTTTACTATGCACATGTAAATAAAAGGTGGTTTGGTAATGGGATACCTACCTCCTTGGAGTTATTTCAGGTTTTAAATGCAGGAGGCTAGGGCAATCACTGTAGATGGTGCTTTTTCTGATATATGTTTTTGTAAACTATTTTAACTGTTGAGCTATGGCTGGCTTCCCCACTGATTTGTGGGATACTGGCAAGTCCAGCACTCATTCCCACTTCGAAACAACGTTCTGGTAAGTTGATGGTTTTAACCTCAGAACATAGCGCAACCTGACATTCATGAGTGTGGGGATTTAAAAAGCCTGATGTGAGGTGGATTGTCTAAAAGCAAGTTCTGTGTCAGATATTAATCATCCAGGTCAGTGGTCATCCTAAGGCTAAATTTTGTCAGCTCTGTGCAGCCTCTATCTTGTATTTCTTTCTCTTCATATCTTCAGTGATTTCCCCCTTTTTCTCCTCTCTTCTCTGTCTTCTCAACACAGTTATGCTCTGGACTATGAACCCTAGCCTTGCCAATGACCCCCACGTTCCAAGATTGAATGAGAACAGTTTCTTCCATCTTCCCTTCCCGTCCCTCTCATAGCGGCCTTGGAATGAATCCAACTTAAGTCCACAGGAACAGTACCGGGATTTCAGGCATTGGATTATGAGGAGAGATCACACTAATTGGGCCTGTTTTCTCAAAAATTTAGAATGTGAAGGAGTAACATGACCAAAGTCTCCAGTAACAGGGAAAGACAGCATCGATAAAACTGACTGGAGATTCTAGAATTAGAGGGCACAGTTTGAGAATCAGGCCCAGGATCGTTCAGGAGGAATGTTAGGAAGCATTTCGACACACAAAGGGTGCTGGAGGTTTGGAACTGTGGTCCACAAAAGGCAGTTGATTCTACAGCAGTTGTCGGTATTTAATCTGATTTTTTTTCTTATTATTAAGCAAAACTGTGAAGAGATCTGGGCCAAGGGCCAATATATGGAGTTTGGCTGCATATCGGTCATGATCTCATCATATTGGCGGACCAGGCCCAAGGGGCTGAATGGCCTACTCCTGCTCCTATCTGATTCCATTTGCAAAGCCTTGGTGACTGCATCCCCACAACATGCTCAAGCATTTGGCTAACTTCATCACTGGTTGCAACTGACTGTGTGTTTTTAAAAAAGTGTCATTTTGCCGCATGCCATTTTTGTTTTCCTTTTGGCAATCATCTTAAATGGGTGCCTTTTGGTTCCCAACCCTTCCACCAATAGGAATGGTTCCTCCCTACCTACTGTCCCCTGCCCTGTTATGAGTTTGAATACCTTGATCAGATCTCTCAATTTCATCTCATCCAAAAATTATAGAATCCCCACTGGTGAAAACAGGCCATTCGGCCCATTGAGTCCACACCAACCCTCTGAAGAGCATCCAACTCAGACCCACCCCATCCCTGTAACCTTGCATTTACCATGGCTAATCCACTTAGCCTGCTCATCCCTGAACACTATGGGGCAATTTATCATGGCCAATCCACCTAACCTGCACACCTTTGGACTGTGGGAGGAAAGCGGAGCACCCAGAGGAAACCTACACAGTCACAGAGAGAATGTGCAAACTCCACACATGCAGTCACCTGGGGCTGGAACCGAACCCAGGTCCCTGGCACTGAGGCCCAGCAACGCTGACCACTGGGCCACTATGCTGTCTCCAAAATCCTCAACTTCTCCAGTCCACCCATGTAATTGAGTGCTGCCTCTGTGAAAGCACTCTCATCAATCTCTTCTGCACCATTTGTCACGATTTTCCATCCTTTCAAAACTAATGTGCCTAGAACTGGATATGCAAGTATGCAAGTTGGGCCAATGTTTTGTAAAAGCTTATCATAGCTTTTGTGTTATGGAGAGCGAAGGGAGATGGAATGAGATCCTTTATCCTCTTTGACTTCTGTCCTTACCTTTGAACAAGTTCTGCTTTCTTTCCCAAATTCCTATTTGAGACATCAATTTAAGATTACCAAACTCTCTCAGATTTAAACCAGGAGTGGTGCTTGTTCGCAGTGTCTTAGTAGCCTGACACGCCAAAGCACCTAAAGATACAGGAAAGAAAAAAAAATTACATATATGAAAACTAAATCACGGAGTAATCATCTTTACCAAGCAACATCAGAATCCATTGAGATGTTTCCACAGTTGAAATTCCAGTGAAGTCAAACAACAAAAGGCAGGAACAAAAACAAAGTTGCTGGAAAAGCTCAGTGGGTCTGGCAGCATCTGTGGAGGAGAAAACAGAGTTAACGTTTCGGGTGACCCTTCCTCAGAAGGCAAAAGGCAGGAGTTGTACAGTTGCCTTGAAGTTGAAAACAGCATGACAAAAAAGGTTTTTTTTAGATGAATGCTAGAATCTTTCTGGAAGTAGGTTTTGGGGAGGCTAAATCTTTCGGGCAGGCTTTGACGTTGACCTTGAATCTGTTGCCATTCTCTGGTCTTGTGTTAAACAAAAGCAGACTGGTTCAAAAGCTCAGAGATGAATAATTAAACCTCCCCAAAATACAAAGGAGTTTGGTCCATGTGCTGTTGCCTAGTGTTGAGACATTTGAATGAATAGTTTCTATCCCTCTGACCTAATACCTTGGAGACTTGAGGAAAGAGTTCTGAGCACCCACTCAGGAATTATTAGTTGAATCATCAGTACGGGTTGTCACTCAGTAATTAATGAGGTACCTTCAGGATTTGTGCTTGGACTCCAGCTGGTCATATCTGTATCCATGTGGAATTAATGGCTCTTATGGTGAGTGGTAAGGTCCCTGCTTCTGAGCTAGGAGGCCTGGGTTCAAGATCAACCTGCTCCTGAGGTGTGTCATGACCTCTCTGAGCAGGTTGATTAGCTAATCTCTAGCCTAGATATTATCCAAGGATATAAAGTCAGGCCTGACAGTAAATTTTGAGGAAGCCAAAGAGATTGCAAAAGGATATGGTTAAGGTGAAGTAATGGGGCAGAAACATGGAAATATCCACTTTGGAGATAAAAGCAGAGTCTTTCTAAAAATAATATAGGACTGGAAAGTGTGATACTTCAGAAGGGGTCGTGTGCAACTGTGCAGAACATTGATAAGTCCTACAGTGTTCAATTCTGGTCTCCCTGCTACAGGAAAGATGTTGTGAAACTTGAAAGGGTTCAGAAAAGACTTACAACAATGTTGACAGAGTTGGAGGGTTTGAACTATTGGGAGAGGCAGAATAGGCTAGGACTGGTTTTCCTGGAGTATTGGATGCTGAGGGGTGACTTCATAGAGGTTATAAAATCATGAGGGGCATGGATAGGGTGAATAGCCAAGGTCTTTTCCCCAGGTAGGAGAGTCCAAAACTAGAGGGCATATGTTTAAGGTGAGAAGAAAAAGATTTACAAGGGACCTGAGGGGAAACTTTTTCACGCAGAGGGTGGTGTGTGTATGGAATGAGCTGCCAGAGGAAGTGGTGGTGGCTGGTACAATGACAACATTTAAAAATCACCGGGATGGATATATGAAGAGGAAGGGCTTAGAAGGATATGGCCCAAATGCTGGCAAACGGGACTAGATTTAAAGTTTTAGCAAAGTTTGGTAGCTCGGGTTGTGTGTGAGGTTGTGAATAGATTTATTTAGGATGTCTGGTCAGCATGGACGAGTTGGACCAAAGGGTCTGCTTCCGTGCTGTATATCCCTATGACTTGTGCACATGTATCAAAGAAGCTTAGCAGGCAGGTACAAAACGAAATTTAAAGAAAAAATAAACATTAGCCTGAATTACAATTAAATTGAAGTTTCTAGGAAAGGACGTTGGTGAGACCACACCTGAAGCAGAGTGAATAGTTGTCCATTTACATAAATTGACACACTTGCCTTACGTCAGTAATCAGCAAAGTGCTGTAAGTATTTATCTGAATACTGGAATAGCCCATAGCAATGTTACTGTCATAATGGTCACCCTGTAGCTTAGTGGTGGTGCAAACAGGGATTATTCACATGTAAAATTTCCTTCTACTATTACTTTACAAAACAAGACTTTTATGCAAGATTCCATCATGAATCTGAGTTCCGCTTCTAAATGAGAATGTGTTCCAGTAGGTTGGAAATTAATACATAAAAAGCAAATAAATATGAATAGCCCAGGGGATGCAGCACTTCAATTAAATTTTATCCTTTGATAAGTTAATATTTGTTAAATAAACAAATTGCAAAAAGCAATAAAAATGCTGTTTAATCTGCTTTCTTTTGCAAGGCCATGGATATAATATGCAGCAAGGCACAAAATAAACGCGCTTTATCTGGCATTTTCCTTCTGGTAATAGTAAACTGCGTTCTTTCAATATTGCAAAGATGATGTCCTTAGGCAAATGCTGAATTGTCAAAGATGTGAAGTAAATATTACATTTCATGTGAAAACTGGAAGAAACACAAAGTCATAAGTGCAATGCTGCCACACTTGTTCATCAGTAGGGAAGCAGACTGCATGTGGGCCATACCCTGTACAGCACCCATCAATCCAGTTGCAGGGTGAGTCCTTATCACTGTTAAAATCTTTGCCTTCCATCTCAAAAAGGCCCTCTCTCAAATAAGTGGTGAACTATTGCTGACCAACTCTCCTGGAAGATGTTTGTTCAGAGATGTAGGTCAGAACGGTGACACAAAAGGATTTTGAGCAAGGGCAGGAGACTTTAACGTTGACAGGGGAGAGATGTCAACCCGCAAGGTGATAGAGTGAGGGAGGTGGAGAGATGGAGCGAGACAAGCACTGTGTAAGACAGGTCACAGATGCACAACAATGGAGAGAGGGGAGTAGAATGTGAAACATTCACTGACAGAGGGCAGGAAAAGATTTACAGAAATTCACAGTGAAGGGAAGAAGGGGTGAAAAAAAAATGAACAGACATCAGTCCACAAAACCAGAGAGAGAACAAGAGAAAAATGAACATATAAGAAGCAGAAACAAGAGAGACAAGCAGGAGGCAGAATGAGGGAGATGGAAATGCAAAGGCTTGTATGTAGATATCAGTCAGGCACTAAAATAAAACTTGGAGAAAAAGACTCAGATACCTGTTTTCCAATTGGCTGTGGGGTGGACCCACTGAGCAACAAATGACAGGAATAAGAGAGTTAGGATAGACAGAGATGTGATGCCATGTGATGGCTCATGTAGACATGACCAACTCGAACTGACAACCCAAAGCACAGGTTCTATAGTCACTTCAACTGAAAAACTGATTTTAATCGGCTACATTTAGTCCTCACATTCAGCTGCTTTAGCCATGAACTAACTGTAACCCTATTTAATCTACCATTTATGTAACGTGGCTTGACATTGCTAATTATAATTTGGCTCTCATCATTTTGCGATACCTATGTTGAACCTGCACTGGAGGACCGACTGTTCTGCGCTTGACAGTTTGGGAATAAAAAGTATTTCTCATCACTAATCCAGGCAGACAGGATCTTCCTTCTGACCCAGCTTTGAAACATGCATCCGGGCTATTGAATATGAAACATTTTCCACTGCCTCTGGAAGCATTCAAAGCAGGATAAGAGTTTCATATCAATAGAACGAGAGCATGCAATTCAACAGGATGCATTAAGTAGCTCAATCAGAAATATCAAATGAACCCCACTATTGGATCGCAAAACTAGCCAATAGATAGAACAATTATAGAGTCACACAGCACGGAAACAGACTCTTCAGTCCAACCAGTCCATGCTGACCATAATCCCAAACTAAACTAGTCCCACCTGCCTGCACTTGGCCCATATCCCTCCAAATACTTCTTACTCATGTATTTATCCAAATGTCTTTTAAATGTTGTAACTGTACCCACATCCTCCACTTCCTCTGGAAGTTCATTCCACACACAAAACACCTTCTGTGTAAAAAATAAAAATGCCCCCATGTCTTTTTTAAACCTTTCTCCTCTCACCTTAAAAATATGCCCCTGGTCTTGAGAGCGCCCCCCACCCCAGAGATAAGACACCTGCTATTCATCTTATCTATCCCCCTCAAGATTTTATAAAGCTCTACAAGATCACCTTCAAGCTCCTACATTCCAGTGAAAGAATTCTCAGCCTCTCTTTACGACTCAAATCCTCCATTCCTGACCACATCCTGGTAAATCTCTTCTGAACCCTCTGCATCTTAATAATACCCTTCCTATAACAGGGTGACCAGAACTGGACACAGTATTCTGGAAGAGGCCTCACCAGTGTCCTGTACAACTTCAACATAACCTCAGATTGTATCTCAGCTTAGCCCAATCAGTAACCAACTGAATTAAATCCACCAGAATGGTGGCCAGAACAGTCGAAGCTGAAATTCATCCAGCTATGTCACTCTGAGATCGCTCAGATCAAAGGAGCATCCTGACTAGAGTGGTGAATTTCTCCACATTGGAAGATAAGACAATGAACAAAGTTGCTTTGCTTTGATTGTTAACATTTCTGAGTTCCAAGCAGAAATTCCTGGCCACCATAAGCCCTGTGAAGTGTACATTCAGCTCTTCTCTCTGGTCTCCCTGCTATAGGAAGGATATTATTAAATTGGAGAGAGTGCAGAAAAGATTTACCAGGATGCTAGCAGGACTGGAGGGTTTGAGTTATATGGAGAGGCTAGATAGATTGGGTTTTTTTTTCCCACTGGTGTGTAGGAGGCTGAGGGGTGACCTTATAGAGGATTGTAAAATCATTGGGGGCATAGATAAGGTGAATAGCCAAGGTGATTACCCCTGGGTAGGGGAGTCCAAAATGAGAGCACATAGGTCCAAGTTGAGAGGGGAAAGATTTAAAAGGGACCCGAGGGGCAACCTTTTCACACAGAGGGTGGTTCGTGTGTGGAATGAACAGCATGAGGAAGTGGTAGACGCAGGTACAGTTACAGCTTTTAAAAGACATTTGGACAGGTACGTGAATAGGAAAGGTTTAGAGGGCCAAATGTAGGCAGGTGGGTCTAGGTTAGTTTGGGATTATGTTTGGCATGGACTGGTTGGACTGAAGGGCCCATTTCCGTGCTGTGTGACTCTATGACTATATAGTGCTCAGAGGTACAGGTCAGATCATCCGCTGTGTCACTGACTTCCATTGCAGAGGTTTCGAGCAGTTGCCAACCTTTCTAGACAGGGGGAGAGAATTGATTCTTAGATAGCGCCTGAGCCTTCACAAAATGCTGGTTCCTTCTCACCCGGAGTATTATAGCCAATTCTGTGCACAGTGAGGTCTTTATACAGATGCAGAAAAGACTCTCAGGAATGTTCCCAGAGATGAGCTATATGGACAAGCTGAGCTCGTTCGTCTTTGAGTATGAAAGTCAAGAGGAGATATTTTTAGAGCATTTCAAACCAATAAAGGGTCTAGACAGAGCAGGTGGGGAGAGAGAATGCTGAGAATCTACAAACAGTGTGAAAGAGATTGTTACAGGAGAAGCATTATTGGTGACAAAGGAAGTGGGAATAGACTGTCTGACAGTGCAATGGAGACAGCTTCAGTCATGGTCTGTCAAAGGACAGAAGGATAAACTGGTGAAGGTCGCAAAGGGAGGTTGCAGGACTGCAGGGAAAGGGTCAATAAATGGCGCCGGACTGATCCTTTCTTTGCAGAGAGCTGGCCCGTACCTGACCTCCTCTCTCCACCACACCCATTCCCGTCTTATCACATCAGCTGGGAGGTGTGTTTGAGCACCGAAATGAAAACAGGAGCGCCGGCACTCACAGCTGACCAGCAGCCTGACAACATGCATTGTCTGAGCTCACTGCTAAAGTGCATCCGCTCGACCAAGGCTTGTCAGAGCTTGTGCGACAGCACACCAGAACGTGAGAGGAGGAAGGAAATAGAAGGCAAGGAAGATTAAAAATAACCTAAATGTGTGCTTCTGTAAGCGGAAGAGAAAGTGGAATGAGCTGGAATGATTACATGTCATATTCAGTAATCAGGATCACGAAAGTCTGACTTACCTGGTCAGACAGCTCAATACTTGTACACTTTTTAACTCCCTGCTGGAGATACTGGATGGCCAGCTTAGAGCCCCAGGTTTTGACATTCCTAACCCTCTGAGGGGAATTAAAAAAGAAACAGGGTGTTGTGTTCCAACAGAAGCTTGACTCAAGAAATCAGATTTGGCATGTCGCATATGCTTTCATAGCTTGTATTTCGGTTCCTGATGAGGGATTCAGAAATATCAGCATTGTACCCTCAGGTTTCGAACGATAGAATGAGAGCCCTCTGAACATTTCTGTCTGAGCAACAATCCAGCAAATCCTTTGATAGCAGTTGCTAAACAAGATCAAACCCTGCAGTCCCCGGATCAAAGTCACTGTTCTCTCAGAAGCAAATGTCAAATGTTAACTTTATCTTCAAAGTAGATCGCAACTTCTGAATAAGGCAAATTCCCTTGGCTTTTTTCCCATTCCTCAAAGCGAGAGAGGGAGGGGGTTGTTTTGTGCTGAGAAATCAGAACTCTTGTCTACTTGTCATTAGAGTCTTAATAAAATAAAAGTTCCTTTTGAGGAGAAAAATTCCATAGTGATAACTACACAGGATTAAGTCATCTGGTGGTCCAGGCTAACTCACTGGAAAAGTAAGTGGAATTCCCACCTTGGCATCTGGTGGAATTCAAATTGAACGAATAAAATCTGACTTAGGCAGCTAATGTTGACTTACGCTATCATTGTTGCTCAAATCCTGACCTTATTTATGGCCTACAAGTGACTCCAGATGTTTGGCAATGGGATTGACTCTAACTACGCTCTGAAATGGCTGATCCAGCCTCTAAGTTCAAGGACAATTAGGGATGGACAACAAATGCAAGACCTGAGAATGATCCTTCATTTAGAAAAGTGCCTCGGCTGGACCCAAGTAGCATTATTCCATTTCCCAAATGTTAACCTTCTCATCCCCTTGAGTAACACTTGATTCATTCAAACAGTTCTGCATTGTGGGGAAGACCCATATGAAGTATGTTTGTTTGTGTTTGAACTTATTTTATGACAGATCCATTTGCATTGGGTATGTGATGCCCAACACTGTTCACTATTGAGCACTTGAACGTTAGGAAGGGAGAGAAAATCAGTGTGGATACTGGAAATACTGGCTGACACACTCAAGTACATGGATTCCAGTTTTTTGGTAGCTTTTAGTGGAACAATACTGGAAAGGAATGAAGCTCTTGAGCCACAGACATGTGTCATAAACAAAGAGTTTTTTAAAAAAGTACTGCTTTCTGGTTGTTCACATTTCTAGCTATAGTCTTTGCCTGCATCTTGTAAGACCAGTCAAGATTGGGACAGAGATTGGACTCAGAACCAGGGACTACAAACCCTTTTTTTTGAGGGGCCAAAGAGAGCAACAAAGTTGTGGCAAACAGATTCTAGTCTCCAACCATTCCCCTGACCCCCCTGCCTGCTCCTAGGCAGTTTTAGGTTGTCGCATTTTTACGAAATGTAGGGTTGACGTTTACACAAGATCCTTGTGCTTTGGTAAGGGAACCATTGGCTCCATTACAACAAAAGTACTTTCCCAGGGAGCACTAGATGGGTTGAAATGCCTCTTCTGTGCTGTAGACCTCTCTGACTGTATATTCTGATAGAGTTAATGCCAGCACTATTAGGTCACTGGGCACTTTTGAATATTATTGAGGACAAAGACAGTGGGAGATTTTTTTGTTAAATTACTGATGGAATATTGGGACGAGATTAATTTAGGATATCTGGTTGGCATGGACAAGTAGCACCAAAGGGCCTGTTTCTGTGCTGCAAATCCTGAATGGAGCTGGCTGGGTCAGCAGTTTATTACTGCTCCCAACTTGCATTTTATTGCTGTTCCCTCGTTGCACTTGGGTAGGTGGTGGGGAGCTGCCTTCTCGAGCCACTGCAGTCTTTTATGCTGTGGGTAGACCCACAAAGCACTCGGTGGGGGAAGTCCCAGATTTTGACCTTGCGATACTGGTGGAACGGCATTACGTTTCCAAGTCAGGATTGTGCGTGACTTGGAGGAGAACGTGCAGGTGGTGGGGGTTTCCATATATCTGCTGCCCTTGTTCGCAGGAGAAGATGTCCAAAGTTAGCTGATTAAAGTGCCTTAATACATTTGTCTTAAATTGAAAAGTTCTGCATTTTCTTGGGAAGCACATTCTAAAAGCACCACCAGTGGAATACCACTGATGTCTTACCTTATTTGCTTGCAAAGAAGGTAATGACTATCCTTAAAGAGTAATTGACTGACTAGAAGAGCACAAAGATGTGGAAAGCATGGCTTATTGACAGTCCTGTTCCTTCAGTGAGTATCATTCGTAAGCAAAGCAACTCATGTTGAAATGCGATCCAAAAATACATTCAGTGCATTGGAAAAGGTCACTGCAGGAGTGCTTCAAATGCATTATTTCAGGTACTGTTAAGGTGAATCTGTTCAAACACATGCACTTCATATGGTGTCAATTATAGTGAGGTCCGTTAGTGCTTGCATTTGGACTTCACTTCTTTGTAAACCATGAATGAGTGCGCTATTCACCTCAGGATTTTGGGGGTTGCAGTTTGAGTTATGTTGCCTTCCCAAGAGGTGGTGCAATGCCCTGGCCCTGGAGGAAGATTCACCCTCTTCTTGCCACCTCACTCAGGACCTGCTGAGTAAAGCAGGTCTATTTCCATGGGCAATCTTTTCGACCAGCACAGGTTTGGCTCTTTGGTGGCTCAACGCACCACTTGCTCTATCTTCTGCTTTCCAGGAAGGCAGGAAAGATATAGATAGTTCCCCAATCAGGACAATCTGACTGCCAGGTCAGGGGTGTGGCGGGGGGGGAGGTTGGTGGTGGCAGGGTGGCTTCAAGTTACCCCAATCTGGGCTCAAATGTGTGGTGGGCTAGACAAGGTGGCTAAGAGAGTGTTTACCTCGTTTGCCTTCATTGCTCAGACTTTTGAGTGTTGGAGTTAGAACGTCTCATTGAGGTTGTACAGCATGTTGGCGAGGCCTCATTGCGGGGTACTATGTGCGGTTCTGGCCTCCCCATTAGAGGAAGGATTCTATTAAGCTGCAGAGGGTTCAGAAGAGATTTACCAGCATGTTGCTTGGAATGGAGAGTTTGATTTATAAGGAGAGGCTGCATAGGCCTGGGCTTTATCACTGGAGCATAGAACGTTGAGAGGTGATCTTATAGAGCCTTATAAAATAATGAGGGGTATAGATGAAGTGAGTGGCAGGTGTCCTTTTCCAAAGGTGGGGATTTTCAAGACAAGGGGATAAATTTTGAAGTTGAGAGGAGAAAGACTTAACAAGAACAAGAGGGGCAACTTTTTTTTACACAGAGTGTGGTTTGTGTGTGGAATGGACTTCCAGAGGAAGTGGTGGATGTGGGTACAAAGTTTAAAAGACATTTAGATGAGTTCCTGAATGGGAAATGTTTGGAGATTTATGGCCCAAGCGCAGGCAGGTGGGACTGGTTTAGTTTGGGATTTTGGCCTGGTTGGACCGAAGGGTCTGTTTCCATGCTGTATGACACAATAAGAGCTTCTGAAAGACAGCCCTTTCTGTCTCCATCTCCCCATGGCTACCAACCCATGGCAAGAGTATAGAAAGTATTCAGCTTCACTCCACTTGCTCCCTCTGAGGAGTAGGCTTCAAATAACACACCGTAGCGTTCGGAAGGTGCCCAGGGAAACCAGTATCAAGGCCTGTGATTCACTGGGAAGCCTGCCCCTGTACTCACCCATCATTTCTTCATGAACTGATTGGTTGATAGTGGGTACGGTGGAATTGGCACATTGGTCCCACCAACACACTCCCGCTATCCTTTAACACGGTAACTGGAAAATCCCACCAGGAATTAGCTGTGATGCTAATGCAAATCAGATTATCCTGAAAGATTTAGAATGTGCTCCTTGTACATTGGAATACATAATTTGTTCATCGTATTGAAGTAGTTCCTTCTGTTGATACACAAAATTAAATAACGTTGCGTTCAATTAAGTTTGTTTTTGCTCTCCCTCAGACTTTCACATTCTTTAAAGTGAAGAACTTTCAGTAAAGAATGTTGGAGCAGCCTACACCATTTCAAGTAGACTTTAGGCAAAAACAGAAATCGCTGGAAAATCTCAGTCAGTCTGGCAGCATCTAAGGAGAGAAATCAGAGTTGACACTTTGGATCCAGTGACCCCTCATCAGAACTCTGAAATGAAGTCACTTTCCCTCACCCCAGAAGTGAGGAAGGATCTCTCGACCTGAAACGTTAACTCTGATTTCTCTGCACAGATGCTGCCAGACATGCTGAGCTTTTCCAGCAATTTCTGTTTTTGTTGTCTCTGATTGACAATGTCTGCACTTGTTTTTTTCAGTTTTTACAAAGGACACCTTAGTTGGTTTTTAATTTATTTAGCACCTTTCAGTTTCTCAGACACGGCAAAATGTTTTACCCCGATGCGGTGCTTTAAAGCTTCAAAGCCCTTGATGGTCACAGTTTTTAACAGGCACAGATTGACAATCAGGGCTGCCACAGAACTTTATTTTCCTGAAGAAGGGTCTAGGCCCAAAACGTCAGCTTTCCTGCTCCTCTGATGCTGCTTGGCCTGCTGTGTTCATCCAGCTCTGCACCTTGTTAAGTTCATAGGGGCTGTGTCAGCTTTAATTCTGCTTTTGGGTCATTTATGATTACTGCATCTTCTCTTCCCATTTCATCAGACCATAGTTTAATTTACTTTATTGGGATAATGAGAGAGCTTGTTCTTGTGTAAACAATTAAAATGAGTTGAACATTCGGAAAGTCTCAACTTTTAAAATCTGGGTTACGTTGGCTGCAGCCAGCTGCAACAGCTCAAAAACATATCATCATTGGCAGCTGGTTTGAACACTTCTGAAATGACCCTGAGCCAGTACTTTCTTTCTGACTGCCCAGAGACAAACCAGGGCTTCAAAAAATGTAATCTTCAAAGGCAAAAACATTATAACAGCACAGGTTCTACCCTAAGACACACCCCGTATGCAGAGAGGTAACAGGAACAGCAATAGATTGAAGCACGAATCCATATATTTGGCCCGGCATTGATAAGGAGATCGATCATCGAATCAGGTTGCATGAAACATGTTTATCCCATCAACCTCAGCAATGGAGGGAATGCCTCATTCCTCATGAGATTATTTCCGAGCTGTGGTGCAAGATTGCAGCTTGTTACTTCCCTTGTTCAGGGACATGGTTCCCTTATGGTGACTGACTTATGCCTCCAAGTTCCCTTATTGTGTGACAGATGAAAGATATCACAATTATTGACACATTGGCCACCGTGTTTGATGTACTTCATCGTCCTATCCCCAACAAAAGTCCACTGCACACCTTCCAACACATGCAGGGAGTTAGAACATAGAACACTACAGCGCAGTACAAACCCTTCGGCCCTCGATGTTGTGCTGACCCGCGAAAAGTTGGATGTCTGAAATATTAATCCTTCCCCTCACCACCTTCAGTTTAGCAGATTCTCAGAATTGTCTGATGACGCTGTAAACTCTGTGCTTATTAAGTATAAAATTATCAAAATTTTGGATAGTTATGATAAATTTGTACCAGATCTCAGACCGATGTTTTACCCTCACCAGCATTTCTGATATTTCAGATACAGAGCTCACACCATTCCTTCATTCCCTCATTTTCTCCATTCAATGTGCAAACAAAGGGCACAAATAGTTAATGAGCATACTTTCAACTCTCCTGACTTGAACCAGGACTCATGGAATCATGCAGAGATACAACATTGTTGTGTCCAGCTAAGGCTATATGATACTGTGTAGAGTCAATTCCTGTGATGAAATGGACAACAGATTCAAATTACATGCGAGAAACCTTGGCCACTCAGATACTGAAGATATCATGCCAGGCTACAGGCCTATATCTCTAACAAATGATACACATCATCCATAAGGACAGATAATACACCACAGTGTCCAGCAACACCACCAAGTTACATCAAATGTATAAGGACTAGATACAGTCATGTTGTATGCCCACCAGGGCATTATGTGAATGTATGAAGACTATGTATGTATGTATGCTTGTACATATTTATTGGAAGAAGGCTCCCCATTCTTTAAAGAGAAAAGGGGAAATGTTGTATTGCGGTACAGATTTCAGAACGGACAGTTTAAAACAGTCAACAAAGTGTAGAGCTGGATGAACACAGCAGGCCAAGCAGCATCAGAGGAGCAGGAAAGCTGACGTTTCAGGCCCAGACCCTTCTTCAGAAAACTAAAAGTACTTTATTTTTATTTGCTTGTGGGATGTGGACATTTCTGGCCAAACAAGTGTCCACTGCCTGTTCCTAGTTGCCCCCTTGATAAGGTGGGGGTGAGCTGCCTTCTTGAACCGCTGCAGTCCACCTGCTGTGGGTTGACCCACAATGCCATTAGGGAGGAAATTCCGGGATTTGGACCCAGCGACAGTGAAGGAGCGGTGATATATTTTCAAGTCAGGATGGTGAGTAGTTTGGAGAGGGACTTTCAGGGAGTGGTGTTCCCGTGTATCTGCTGCCCTTGTCCCAACAGATAGAAGTGGTTGTGAGTTTCGAGATTGCTGTTTAAGGAGGCTGGGTGAATTCCTGCAGTGTGCTTTGTAGATGGCGCACACTGCTGTGACCGAGTGTTGGTGGTGGAGGGAGCGGATGCCTGTGGATAAGGTATCGATCAAGTGGACTGCTTTGTTCTGGACACCTGAATCGGAATCAACTGACACCCATTCTCTAGCACCCTGCTACCACTCAGATATTTACTTGTTTTCAGAGGGAGATGACTTCAAGGGGTGGAGAAAATACTTCCTTAATTTTCTTCGGGAGAAGAAATTTGAAGTTCATGTTGACTGATTTTCATCGTAGCCAGCTCCAGGGCTAATGTCCTTCAATTGTCTGACACAAGACCACTTGCAGGTTACATGTCAGGAACTATATTCATCTATCGTTCTGAACTGGTCCAGAGGATACACATTGTATTCACCATAGAGCCTGTGTTTCTCTCCTTCTCCACCCTCCCCACCCCCGCTGGTATTTGAAAACGATCGTTATCTGATGCATACATCGTATAAATTATTTAATTGTGTATTGGCAGTTTGTCTTATCTCTTGGAGGACCAGCAAAATGTACCTTTAAAAGAGAAAGCTTGTGTTGGTGGAGCAGTGAATCCATTGGAACGGTTTGAGACTTTTGCACGCGGGAAGATTTTCATTCCAACCCGCGGCTGTTATTTTTAAAGTAGCAAGCTGCTTTCTTACATGTTTTTTTTAACCTATTTATCTAACCGACCTGTTCAGAGATGTTATCACACACCTCTGGAGCGGGTGGGACTTGAAACTGGGCCTCCTGGTCCAGGGATGGGTGTACTACCACTGGCCCACAAGAGTACCTCCCCTGCGCTGTTATGCAGAACTATCAAGTAGGTACAGGTGAGAAAGAGAAAAACACAACTTGGTCTCAAAGGGGGATATTACTCAGTCCCATGTTGCCAGCGGTCATGCTGCATTTTAACTAACACCTGTATTGGCTTCATAATGTAGGTGGCACAGTCGAATCGTAAGGAGTTAAAAATAAAAAGGACATTTGCTTTGAGTTGATGGAAGTGAGGGAGATCTATTGTGTCTGTGAAGCACAAGAGCCTATTCTTAAATCAATTCTTAATCTTTCGGTCTCACTTTCCTCTATCTTACCTGCTGTCAATGATGATGTGAATAATCATGCAGACCCGACAGTGTGATCTCTTACAAGACTAGCTATAAACTTGATTTTACAATAGAATGCGATCAATGAGAATTCGGGCAGATCGTCATCATCAGTACAATTCACTCTCAACATTTCCAAGCCAGGAACCTGACCTGGCACAGTCTGATCTCAACATTCACTGGGATGATCCCTGGTATGGAGGGATTGACTCATAAGAAAAAGCTAAACAGGCTGGGACTCTACTCACTGGAGTTTAGAAGAATGAGAGGTGACCTTATTGAAGTTGATAGCAAGCCGTGACACATTCAGATAGAATGGTTTCTATGGTGCATCTATAAAAATCAGTAAGTGTCTTTATGGACATGCCAAATTTCCTTAGCCTTCCAGGGAAGTGGAGATGTTGAATTTATTACTTTCATAAATTCCTGTTCCTTTTGGGCAATTTCCTTTAATTAGCCAGGATAATAAATACTACACAGAAACTCTGGAATCTCCAATGGATTATTTTGGTAGGGATTCTCATGGATTTTGCCTGATAGAAAGAGGGAAGATTTCCCTTCCTGCCCAAAGGTCAAGATGCAGTGTTGATTGCACGACCTCAACAGACAATTCCAAAATTTTGGAATGCTACCCCTTCGGCATATGTTCAAACACATCATTGCAACACCAAGGCAGTCAGGATCCAGATTTGGTTATTTTTGACTGATTTTTAAATCACCCAAATTCTCAACATTGCAATGAAATACTTCTGCAAAGCCAATTAAATATTCAGATGGGTGGAAATTCAGTTATCTGCCACTAATGGGTGGGAGGTCGGGAAGACTGTCAAGGCAGCTATTGAGAAATGAGTTGTGATGAGTTTGCACTGATGTGCTGCAATAATTTTATGTTTTGAGTCTGGTTTGCAGCCGTGTTGCTTAAGTAGCACTGATCTTAGTTCAGTATTACAGCATGTATCACAGAGACAACAGCACAGCCCAGTGTGGTTCAAAGAATCTCTGCAGATGGATTTATTTGAAGCTTGAGAAATAATTATTGCTTTACTCCCAAGTAGCATGAATTTGTCATTGTTTCGCTCAAGAGAGAAATGTCTGGAGGTTCCACTTTGCTGTGCTGTGATTTAATGAGACGTACCTAACACACTGGTCTGGTTGCTGATCTACACTGAAGCCTAGTGGCTAAGGGACACATGAATTTGTATAGAAAGCCCCATACATTTACACCTGACGCCATAATCGTAGCCCACCAATCCACTGTATCTCTCGTCGCATCTATGTATGTTTATGACTCAGCCCATTTACTTCATCAATCAGTATTTATAGAATCCCGGAAGCAGGCCATTCAGCCCATCGAGTCCACACTGACCCTCCAAAGAGCATCCCACCCCCATACCCTATCCCTCGCATTTTCCATGGCTAATGCCCCGAACCTGCATGCTTGTGGGACAATTGAGCACGGCCAAGCCACTAAACCTGCACACCTTTGTGATTGCAGGAGCACACAGAGGAAACCCATGCAGACACGGGGAGAACGTGCAAACACCACACAGACAGTCGCCCGAGGGTGGAATCAAACCTGGGTCACTGGCGCTGTGAGGCAGCAGCGCTAATCACTGAGCCACTGTGCCACCATCCCTAGCACTTCACAGGATGATTGTCAGACAAAATTTGACACAGAGCCAAATGTAGAAACACTAAAATAAATGACCCAAAGCAAATTGAAGAGTAAGTGATTTAACATCGGTGAGAGAATAAATTTAGGGAGGGAATGCCTGTGGTTTTGGAACATAAGAACATTGAACATAAGAACTCGGAGCAGGAATAGGAAATCCAGCCCCTTGACCCTGCTCTGTCATTTATAACGATCATGTCTGATCTCAACCCAAGCTCAACTCCATGTCTCTGTCCACTTCCTATAACCCTTCAACCCATTGCTAATCATAAATCTGTCCATCTCCTTAAATTTACTCAGTGTCCCAGCATCCACTGCACACTGGGGAAGTGAATTCCACAGATTGATAACCCTTTGAGAGAAGTAATTTCTCCTCACCACTGTTTCAAATTGGCCACCCCTTATCCCGAACCTGTGACCTCTCGTCCTAGGTTGCCCCACGAGGAAACATCCTCTCTACGTTTACTTTATCAATCCCCTTTAGCGTCTTATATCCCTCAATTAGGTCCCCTCTCAGCCTTCCAAACTTGAGACACTATCCGGCTAAACCATTCAATCTCTTCTCATACGACAAACCCCTCGTCTCTGAAACCAATCTTGCAGACCTCCTCTGAACTGCCTCTGGTACATCCCATCTCAAGAAGATTAAAATTGTATGCAGTGCGGTCTCACTAATGTCTTGCACAGTTGCAGCAACACTTTCCTGCATTATACTCTATTCTTTTAACATTAAGTGCCCAAATCCCATCTTGCTTTCCTCATTATCTGCTGTACCTGCAAACAAGTTTTCTGTGATCCATGCATGAAGTCAGCCTGGTCCCTCTGCATTGAGGCTCTCTGAAGTTTCTCGCCATTTAGACAGTTAACTATATCTCCGTGGGTTTTACAGGCGCATATAAGCCAGTGGGTTGAGGACAGCTTTTATCGTTCCAACAATCCAAAACCCCGATACTCCTCCAGATTCATTAAATGTTAATTTTTAAATGAATTCGGCTACGGAAATCGCTGAAGTGAAAGTTGAATTAGTGTCTCTTGATTCTTTATTCAGGCACCTGAATTTCTAGACCAGCATCAGAAATGCTTAACTGTGGTCATCCCCAGTACCTGGTCTCGCTGTTGTGTGAGCTGACCAGGTGTGCGGAGGGAGCGTCCATTCTGTTACCCTAACAATGGTGTGTCATTTTTACATCCATCTGAAGGAGCATGCAAGACCTTCACTTTTCCAACATGTCACCTTGCTACCAGTGCAGCCGAACCTGTCTACCTCTGCCTTAAAAATAGTCAGGACCTCAGCTTCCACTATCTTCTGAGGAACTGAGCTCCAAATACCTCAGCACTGCACTGTCGTGTTGGTTTAGTTGTAAAGTCCACGTTCTGCCCTGAAGAGATGTTGACTGTGAGTGGACTGCATTGGTAAAGCAGTTTCAGAACATAGAACATTACAGCACAGTACAGGCCATTCGGCCCACGATGTTGTGCCGACCTACTCTAAGATCAAAACTACCCTGCATACCCTCTATTTTGCTATCAACCGTGTGCCGGTCCGAGAGTCGCTTAAAGGTTCCTAATGTATCTGACTCCACTACCACCCCTGGCAGCACATTCCATGTACCCACCACTCTCTTGTGAAGAACCCACATCTGACATCCTCCAATCACCTTAAAATTACGCCCCTCGTAATAGTCATTTCCGCCCTGGGAAGAAGCCTCTAGTTATGCACTCTATGTATGCCTCTCATCATCTTGTACACCTCTATCAAGTCAACTCTCATCCAACTTCACTCCAATGAGAAAAGCCCTAACTCCCTCAACCTTTCCTCATAAGACCTGCCCTCCATTCCAGTTTTCCATGCCTTATCTGGGCATTATCACTCAAATTCACAAATTTGCATTTCTCATTAAATGTCCTTGGCATTGGATTAGATCTGCATAATATATATCCTCTGTCCTAAGTCTAATAACTGCTGCTGGCTCCTCAGCTGAAATTGGCTACTTCTGTGTCAAACAGATAGGAATGAATATTGTAAAACTGGAGAGTTTTCCGAAGAGGTTTACCAGGATGTTGCCAGGAATGGAGGTTTGAGTTACAAGGAGAGGATGGGTAGACTGGGACTTTTTTCACTGGAGCATAGGAGGCTGAGGGGTGACCTTATACAGGTTTATAAAATCATGAGGGGACTTAGATGAGGTGCATGATAAGTGTCTTTTCCCTAGAGTGGAGGTGTTCGAAACTAGAGGGTATATTTTTAAGGTGAGAAGAGAAAGATTTTAAAAAATGTAATGCAGGGCAATTTTTTACACAGGTTCATGTGTGGAATGAACTTCCAGAGGAAGTGATGGATGTGGGCACAGTTACAATGTTTAAAAGACATTTGGATAAGTGCATGAATAGGAGATGTTTGGAGGGATATGGGCCGGACACAGGCGGGGGGATTAGTTTAATTTGGGATTATGGGTCAGCATGGACTGGTTGGACCGAAGGGTCTGTTTCCGTGATTCTATGACTCTATAATGGAGCTAAGACTTTGGGTCTAGATGTGTTGAATCCATGCCAATTAAAATAATGTTATGAAAGAGATAATGTATCAATATACAAAGATTATAAGTAGTCAGCTCCTCAAATTTGCTTTGCCATTTTTTAAGATCACAGCTGATCTGATTGTAACCTCGAATCCACGTTCCTGCCTACCCCTGATAACCTTTCACCCCCTCGCTGAATCTGTCTACCTCTGCCACAGAAATATTCAGCGCCTCAGGTTCCACTATCTTTTCAGGAACTGAGCTCCAAATCCTCATGATTGGCCCTTTGAGAGAGGGAGAAAAGAGACGCCTTAGCTCTGTTTGAAATGAAGTTTAAATTCAAACAAGGACCTTTCGTTTTAAATTCCCCTGTAACAGAATGCAACCTCCCCACATCCACCCTGTCAGAAACCCTCTGTAATCTTATAAAAATCTTTCATGTTTCAATCATGTGAATAACAAGGGCCTTTTTCCCTAGGGGATGGGGGAGTTCAAGACGAAGAGGTGTATTTTTTAGGTGAGGGCACAAAGATTTAAAAGGGACCTGAGGGGCACTGTTTTTACACAGAGAGTGGTTCACGTGTGGAATGAACTTGTAGAGGGCCCGGAACGTTGATTTCCCTGCTCCTCAGAAGCTGCTTGACCTGCTGTGCTTTTCCGGCCTCACACCTAGAGACCCTCCCTACTAAGGGTATGCAACACTTTTCCTGCAACGGGAGTAGACTCGCCAACTTTAGGTACATTTAAGTCGTCATCGGACAAGCATATGGACGTACTTGGAATAGTGTAGGTTAGATGAGCTTCAGATTGGTATGGCAGGTCGGCACAACATCGAGGGCCGAAGGGCCTGTACTGTGCTGTAATGTTCTATGTTCTATGTTCTACTTATGTGTTCAGTAGCCCTCAAAATAAATGATAACATTCCATTAGCTTTGCTAATTACTCACTAATGCACAAGTTGCATAATCAGAGAAGGGCACAGTGGCAGAGAACCAACACATGGTGAACACATTATTTGGTTTTACAAAGGCAAAAAGCCCAGTCAGTTAGCGAGGGATTAGCGAGCATCGGTGGTGGGAAATCAATTGAAATCCTTGCTCAGAACTAAATAAGGCTTTGATAAAATTCACACAAAGCGAAAAGGTAACTAGATTCCCTGAAAGCATTACTGGTAGAACTTTGAGTTCAGACAATGGGAGTTGGTCTCTCTGCCTTTCTGTTCCTAGTCTCATCTGCAGCTGATCCTAGCAGGTTTCCTGACCTTCTAAGCACCTCCCATCCTGCCCAATTGCGCAGCTAATGCCTCCATTACCATTTCAGTCACTGTGGATACTCTCTCTGCCCTGCTGATCAGCCACTAAGAGTTTCCATTTGCAACGACTTTTGATCCATGTTCCTTTAGCAGAAAGCCTGCCTTTAAGATCCAGCAGGCTGTCCATACCCAGGCAGATGGTGAGGAATGCTGCTGGACCTACAGCTGGCACCACAATCACCAGGATGAGGCCAGGAGCTGTGGGGAAGGGAGGTGGTTTGAAATGTTGAGTTTTGCCTACCTCAATCTGTATCGGTGTGGGCAGTGGCACAAACAGTGATCCAGCAAACCCACCCCCTCCCACCTCAAAAAGATCAGGGGCCGCAAATTGGAGGTATCCGGAACAAGGGTCAGTAAGTTTCAGGAAATCACTCTGAAATCTGATAGGGAGTCATCCGTGGATTGGTTAGAGCCCCCTCTTACCTGGAATGCTGGGTGAACAGGGTAGTTGCACTTAAAGGACAATTTTGATAAACTCCAGAGAGGCGGAGAAGAGAAGAGGAACATGATTATGTTAAGGATGGGGGTGAGGGCAGGTAGACAGAGGCTTGAGTGAAGCAACAACACCAGCGCAGACGACCCATGACTAGTGATTGGGCAAGGCCAAGGTGGATCTCACTGAGGATGAGTTCCCGGATTGGGGGTTGTTTAACCTGGGCCAGTCAGGGAGCCCTGGCTGACAGACATAAACAGGAGCGTCAGAGGTTCTCCTTATGCTAGGGACTGGCCCAGAGCTGGCTGCTCGGAGTTCACATACTGTGCTTGTGTAAATAAAAGATCACCCGGCCTCTGTGCAGTTAGTTCACAGAGCAAATTCAACAGCTGAGCGTTCTGGTTCCCAATCCATTATGGTCTAATGGTAAACTCAAAAGGAGCCCTCGAGTTAATCTCGGCACTATTGTGAACGGCCTCCTACTGTGATGTAACTATGCGGTGATTCAGTGGGCGAAGGTGAAATTTCTGCCTCCCCAAACAACTGATTAAAACAGCAGTAGTTTCGTAGTGTCCATTAGAATATCCAACCCATGCCTGTGCAGTCTATGGGCCTTTAAGCTGACCTACTGACAGCAGCACCATCACATCCTGGGGCTTCCCCATCCGCTGTCCCATCTTTTTCATCCCACTTATGTCCTGCTTTGTTCCATTCTACTTTGGAACTCTTTCACTCACCGTCTGCCTGAGTAAGGCAACCTTTAAATATGCATTGAACTCTTTCAGCTTTTTAGTTGACATCAGCAAAAGGCAAGCACCCATAAGCTGCAAAATCAATCCTGTAAAAACAGGCTGATACGAGTGGAGCTCCCATCTGAGTCACACCCAGCAGGAAAATACTATCAGAGATAATGGGAACTGCAGATGCTGGAGATTCCAAGATAATAAAATGTGAGGCTGGATGAACACAGCAGGCCAAGCAGCATTGTGTTAGCTCCTTGCATTCAATCTCTGGAACAGCTTCCAGACGTTGATAATAGACAAGGTAATTCACTGTTTTTGGGAACCCCATCAATTTACAATCAATGAACGGTTAGCAGTTTACTGAATCAGTGCATTCCAAGATTCACGAGCCACTATTTGAATTCATATTGAATCCTTTTTAAATACACATGTATGTAACGTCTTTGCATGAAAGAACTGCAAACTTTCACTCACAAGCTGCACTAAAGCTGAGTTATTTTCTCTCGTGTTTATTAATCTCTGTTTTAAAGTTATCTCCTTTGTTTCTGAAATTAGTGGTCATCTGGAGGAGTGACTTGCATCTAGCGCACAGCCATCCTTTGACAGAGCGTGCTGTTCTGTTCTGTTTTAAATGCATCTCTGACCTTTTCGCTTCTTTCATATGTGGCCCTGATGTTCTCCGTATCAAGAGGCACCTGCAAAGTTCGAGCTCAGCAGTTTGGTAGATATTCTTTGGGAGGAGGGACTAGGACCCGAGCGCACGCCTTAGAGTAAAGTGAAGACCATTTAGAATGGAGATAAGGAGAAACTTCTTCAGCCAGAGAATGGTGAATCTATGGAATTCACTGCCACAGAAGACTGTGGAAACCAGTTCGTTGAATATATTTAAGACTGAGATAGATAGGTTCTTGATTATCAAGGAGATCAAGAGTTATGGGGAGAAAGCAGAAAAATGGGATTGAGGAACTCAGCAGCCATGATTGAATGGTGGAGCAGACTTGGTGTGCCAAATGGCTTAATTTCTGCTCTTATTTCTTATGATCTATATTACGCTGAACACTTCTGAATGTAGTCTGAGTTTCCTCACTCTGATCCCACTTGCCATGGCTTCAGTGACAGGCTGTATCACAGAGATGCTAGCCTCCAATCGGTCAGTGTTTCCCCATTCTTGATTCACATGAGAGGGCAGTGTTGTTGATGGTGTCTCAAATTTGATTCTAACTATTTCTTTGTGTAGGAACGCGTCAATTCAATCAAGCCGACAAATAAGTTTTTGTATGGCTCAACAGTTGATCCATGGATTTCAGTCACTAGAGAAACTTTACAGGGTGCAGTGTACCCTGTGACATACCAGGGGAGTGCTGTGTACCACAGTTAATGCTGTGTTGAGAATGGAGAGTTGTGTTCACAGAGTGGTGAGACTTGTGATCATGGATGACTGCAGTGCATGGTTACCTCTGAAGGAATATGATAGTCACAGGGGTTTGCGGAAACAGCAAAGCTCAGTATCGTCTCCATTCTTCATTTATCTTTCTCGTTGAGCAACAACAGTGGTATCATCGACCTGTGAAAGCTGCTCAACCCGAAACCAGCACTACGTCACTGAATGTGAAAGTAAGAATATGTCGGTCCAATTTTATCTCGCATCTATAGCATCCGTCGTGATTACTGATATAATTGCAATAAACCAAGGCTGACTGCTCCTCGTTTTCCTCCTAATACCGCTGTGGGATCTCTCACCAGTAGGCAGGTTGCACTTCTGTCCAATGCTACATTCAAAGCTAAGGTGCCATGACGTGAGCTAAGTGCTACTTAAAGTCACATCGAATTAAACGTCATGTGTTCTCAAGTGCAAAGTCCAGGAGTACAGCGAAAAGTTTACAATGTTGCCACAAACAGCGCCATCTTGGGTATTAAATACCTTGGTACAAATCTTAGAAACTGAAATGGATTAGTTACAAAAACAGAAGAAAAAAGAAAAAAACCAGAAGTTCTGCATTACAGTTCTTCAGGGTGTAAATTAGGAAAGTAAAGAAATTACTCATTTTTTCAGGAATATCAGACGCATGCCCAACTAATAGCCATCTCCAACAAGAAAGGACTCCTTGATGTTCAATAGTATCACCAGCACTGAATCCCCCCCAACTGTCAACATCATGGGTGGGGGCTGGGGGTTACCAGAAATTGAACAGGACTGGCCTCATGAATGCTGCAGGTCACAGGCTGGGAATTAGTCTGCGGTCGATGGGGCCTGGAGCAGAGCTGAGCGGTCAGGGGGCTGGGCCCTAGTGCAGTCAGCCTGTCCCAGATGGCAGCCAGTGACCTGCAAGCCTGGTTAGAATTGACCCAGTGTCGGGGAGAGTGAGACCATGGTGTGAAGCGACTGCAGGACTGTAACGTTTATCTCTTAACCTCATGTCTTTACTTCCCTGATTTACACCCTGAAGAACAGTAGTGTAGAACTTGCAGCAGAGATAATGGGAACTGCAGATGCTGGAGAATCCGAGATGACAGGGTGTAGGGCTGGATGAACACGGTGGGTCAAGCTGCTTGGCTTGCTGTGTTCATCCAGCTCTACACTTTGTTATGTGTAATGCAGAACTTCTGGCTTTTTTCTTTCTTCCTCTGTTTTTGTAACTAATCCATTTCGGTTTCTAAGATTTGTACCAAGGTATTTAGTACCCAAGATGGCGCTGTTTGTGGCAACATTGTAAACTTTTCGTTGTACTTTGCACTTGAGAACACATGACATTTAATTCGATGTGACTTTAAGTAGCACTTAGCTCACGTCCTGGCACCTTAGCATTGAATGTAGCATTGGACAGAGGTGCAACCTGCCTACTGGTGAGAGATCCCACGGCGGTATTAGGAAGAACATGAGGAGCAGCTGGCCTCGGTCTCCCGCATAATTTAAACACCATCATGCAAGCTGATTACCTATTCGTTATCACATTGCTGCTTACGGGATCTTGCTGTGCTCAGTTTGGCTGCTGTACGTCCTGCAGTCGCGACACTTTGAGTAGTACTCCGTCGACCGTAAAACACTCTGCGACGTCCCCAGGGTCAGGAAGGTGCTTTATAAATTCAAGTCTTGCCTGCAAACCGCGCCCACAGCAAGGCTGTGATTCAGAGCGTGGGAAACAGGAAGGCCCACAGCTGCTGGAAGTCAGAAACAGAAATTGCTGGAGAAACTCAGCAGGCCTGGCAGCATCTGTGGGGAGAGAAAGCAGAATCGACGATTCGGATCCAGTGACCCTCCTTAACAACGTTCTTCAATTCTGAAGAAGGGCTGCTGGACCCGAAACGTTAACTCTGCTTTCTCTCTTCACAGATGCTGCCAGAGCCTGCTGAGTTTCTCCAGCGATTTCTGTTTGCGTTTCTGATCCAGTGTAGCCTGGAACACGTAAAACCTCAATGTGCCTCACACCGGAGGTCTTCCTGAATGTATTGGAGATGCCAGTCAGTTCCCTTAAGCGACTAGCTCTTTCTAATCTGTTGTGACCAGTATATGCAGCGCAGCCTGTACTGACAATGCGAGCCAGGACAGATTGCCCCTTTTACGCAGCGAAAATTCAATTACCCATCAGTCAAATTTACCACTTGGATTTAAGGGCTGCTTCAATTCAAGAAGCTACCTCGCACCCTTGCATCGAAAGGGCGCATTAATTCAAATATTGACTTTTTAACAAATCAGGAAAGAACAGTTCTCTCTCTGAACAGTCAGATTGCATTGTAAGCTGTCTGTGTACCGTGCAACAATAAACAGAAAGCTGGATGAGGTTGGCTTGCTTGCGGGAGCATGTGTGTTCACCAGAACATCATGGAAGCTGTGCACCATTTGTATATAAGTGAAAAGGAAATGTGAGATGGGGGCGAGTTGCAAGAAAAGCCAATAAATTGTTGGCTTTGTTTGGCTTTACATCGAGGCACAGACCATCCTTGATCACCTGCGATGGGCTGGGCACGTCATCCCCATGACCCAACACGAGACTCCTGAAGCAGGTGCTCTACTCCCAGATTCATAACTACAGGCCAGCCCCAGGTGGACACAGGAGGTGCTTCAGGGATACCCACAAGGCCTCACTGGCAAAGTGCGACATTCCCACACACACCGAGGAATCACTGGCCCCAAGACTATCCAAAGTGGCGGAGGAGCATCCAGGAAGGTATGAGGTTTGTCATCCAGAAAAAAGCGGAAGCGGGGAGAAAATGGCGAAAGGAGCGCACTGCCAAACCAACGCCCCAGCCACCCCTTCCCATGACCACCTTCGGCCTCGTGTAACAGAGCCTGTGGGAGCCCCATCGCTCTGTTCTGCCACCCACAGACTCACCCGGAGGGTGGGAGACAGACATCCACATCTGCGAGGGACCACCAATGGGTGATGATGATGGTGATGATGCAAAATGGTCATTTTAAGCACTTATGATCGAGGTTCCAGAAACCTGTCATTGAAATCCACCGCAGCAACTGGGAGATCGAGTTTCAGATTTGTGAAGTAAATCTGAAACACAAAGCTGGCCTCACTGACGGTGTCTATGGCAACCAGCATCGATCATTGTAAAAACCCCATCGGGTTCAGCAACGTTCTTTACAGCCATCTTTACCTGGCCTACATGTGACTCCAGGCCAGCAGCAATGTGGCTAGCTATTAAATCCTTCTGAAATAGCCTAGTAAACCAGTAACTTGTTAAAATAAAAATAGTCTTCACCAACTCCCCAAGGTAATTAGGTACAGGTAATAAATCCTGCTCCAGGCAACATTAAAGAATGAGGGAAAGCTCTTCCTTGCCTTTGGGAAGTCCTTAACACTAAAGGTACCACATAAATGAACATTCCCTCAAAGAATTGTAAAATAATTACAGTGTAAAAACAGGCCTTGTGAGTTAATACCAACTCTGTAACGACAACTCTGCTGGTCCCGCTTTCCCACCCTTTCACCCTGGCCCTGGACTTCTGCTTCCGTCTGTATCATTATCCAATTTTCTTTCAACACAGTGTGGAGCTGGAGGAACACAGCAGGCCAGGCAGCATCAGAGGAGCAGGAGAGCTGACGTTTCGGGTCGGGGCTCTTCTCCAGAAACGTTGGTTCAGAAACCAATGTTGTTTTGCTACATTTGCAGGCACTGATGACCAGATCCCATCCCACTCCACGCTTAAAGAAAGCTTTTCCTCAAGTCACCTTTGGTGTGATAGTCAACTAGCTTGAATCTTTGCCCTCGGGTCACCAGCCTTTCTGCAAATTGGTACAGTTCCTCAGCTCATTTTTTTGGAATACAAACCAGAGGCCAGACTCGTTCAGCCACTGGTGGAGCCCTGAGGAGTACTGTAGAATAGAAAGACTTTGGGGTGCAGGCACATGATTCTTTGAAGTTTGCGTCACATATAGACAGGGGGGTTAAAAAGACATTTAATACGTTTGCCTTCATTGCTCACATCTTTGAGTGTCGGAGTTGGGCTGTCATGTTGAGGTTGTACAGAACGTTGGTACTCCTGGGGAGTACTGTATGCGGTTCTGTGTGCACCCTGTTATAGGAAAGATGTTGTTAAATTGAAGAGGGTTCAGTAAAGACTTACCAAGATGTTGCTGGGAACGCAGGGTTTGAGATATAAAAATAGACGGGAAAGACTGGGACTTTTCGCATTGAAGTGTTGGAGGTTGAAAGGTGATCCCATAGAGGTTTATAAAATCGCGAGGGGCACGGATAGGATTAATGTCAAAGGTCTTTTCCCTGGGGTGGGGGTGTTCAAAACCAGGGGACATATTTGTTAGGTGAGAGAAAAAAGACTTAAAAATGATGTGAGGAGCAAATCTTTTCATACAGAGATCAGTACGTGTGTGGAATGAACTTCCTGAGGAAGTGGTGGATGTGGGTACAATTATAATGTTTAAAAGGTCATGTGGATAGGTAGATGAATAGGAAAGGTTGAGAGGGATATGGGCCAAGCACAGGCAAGTGGGACTAGTTTAGTTTGGGAACATGGTCAGCATGGACCAGTTGGACCAAAGGGTCTGTTTCTGGGCTATATGTCTCTATGACTACAACTTTACTTTGTCCAGACGCAATTTTGAACACTTGATCCAAATTCCCTTTAATATTTTCCATCAGCAACCTCATCTTGGACAGCAAATGTATCAGTGTAAGCAGTCTCTCAGCCCAGAGGCTATTCTTATCAATCTCTTTCATGCCGTATCTAATACCTAGGTGCAGTTTAGTTTTCAGCAAAATAGCTTTACTGACATGCTAAGATTTTGGCAAGTCACAGCACTATACGAAGAATCACCCTTCTGTGTTTGTGATTAGGATCGTAACGTCTCATCGGCTTTTTTTTTGTTTTGAGAGCTAAGTGTAGGAAAAATAGTTTTGGTTTGGGCTCTTTGAAGGTCTGATCAGATTTTTATAAAGAGGTCAGAATGCCTTTTTTTTTGCACAGAGAACAAAGCACAGTATCTCCAAACATTTGTAAGATTTTAGCTAAATGGGTGCAGGCCTCCCCTGGAGATAATTACTAGGGTGTTTGCTGGCTTGACATTTGCAACCAAGAAAGGGAAGGGGGATGGTCTCAAAGCAGGTTCGTTCAGACAGAACAAAAACAATGAACCGTGGATGCCGGAAATCTAAAACTAGAACAGAATCTGCTGGAGAAATTCAGCAGGTCTGGCAGCATCAGTGGGCCGAGAAACAGAGTTAATGTTATGGGTCTGGTGATGTTTTATTGTTTCATTCGGGTAGAAGCTAGTTCAGTTGAAGAGAAAATGTATGTAACGATTAGGGATGTTGTTATTCGCAGCTCAAGTGAAAAAAAAAATCCCTGAGTTGCTTTGGAGAAAAGAAGTGAAAGGCTGTTGAGGTATCAGAGTGCAAGGCAGCCTACAAAGCTGCAGAAGAAATCAGTTTCAAGGACACATGTTAAGGACTAAGTGAGCTAATTTAGCCCTTTTTTTTAAAGGGCTCAGGTAAAGACAGTGCTAATTTCTTTAGTCAATCAGGTGAATGCAGAAATTTGCCAAAAAAAAAGTTTCAGTCATGCCAGCTGATCAAGTAACTTCAACATGGAAACGGGGCAACTCTTTGCTGATGTTTGAGTGTCTGTGAGGTTGTTGTTGGGCAAGACAATTGAATCTTCCTTTCCGATATTTGTCGTAAGGCTAGCTCACGTAGTTTGTATTTTTCTTTGGTGTGTAATAAAAGGAACTTTGGTAGCCTCTTGTGATTACACCCCATGACTGATCACTACAATAAGGAATAATAAAAATAACCTCGTAAACTATCAAGCCAGATCTCTCCGTGAGAACCGACTTATCCAGCCTGGGTTCATGAACACATTGCAATGCTGGGTCTGTAAGGTATTGAGATTTCATCTTCCCATGTTGAGTTTCATATTGTTTCAAGTTGAGGGCAGTCTTTGTGCCTTGCACTTGAAGATTATTGGGGAAGAAATTGACTATCTGCAAAGACTGAAGAAAGATATCCCGTTAAAATAACGGAGCAAAGATTTATTCCCCACACACTCCCCACCACTTCCCACCAATACCTCATGGCCCAGAAAAGAATACACAAGTACAAACACAATCAGAATAGAAAAAGTCTCAGTCAATTTGACAGCCCTTCTGTGATGAAGCTCTCTGTCTTTGGATGTAATGAGTAAATAATTTGATGACTGTTTTCCTGGCAGCCAGGGTTGCTGAGAAGGTAGGTAACTGTTACAAATAGGTTGTGTTTTAAAGGACATAGCGTAAAAACATTTTATGTTCCTTCTGTTGAGGTTGACATAAATAATTCAGCTATTTGGTTCTGTAGCGCAATGCCCGAGAGAGCTGGAACAATGTACGAGGAAAACAGAAATACATCTTCTGGGGTTTTGTTGTTTCTGTTGGGTTCATTGAGCAGAGTTTCATGTTATCACTCATTTTAGATCAAGCCATTTGTTCCTGGTGAGGCTGAACTCCCAAAGAACAGCTCAGCTGTTAAAGAGGGTTTCGCGACAAAACAAAGACGGGCTCTCTCCAGTCTGCGCCACGCAATCTGATCACAGTCATTTCTTCAGGGAAGGAAATGTGCCATCCTTACCTGGTCTGGCCTACAAGTGACTCTGGACCCACAGCAACGTGGTTGACTTTTTACTGCCATCTGGGCGATTAGAGATGGACAATAAATGCTGACCCAGCCAGCAATGCCCACATACTGGGGAATGAATAAAACAAAAAGCTCTGTTGGCAATACAGCTGTCCCCTGGGGAGACAGAGGAGGAGTTGATCAAAGTCACTTCTTGTGTTGTGTATGCAAGCAGGATTTGACCATTCAGCCCATCAGCTCTACCCAACTCAACTATATCATCCTTGTCTTAACCAGCCTTTCCTCTAGTTAAGATCAAAACCATGAAATAACAACAGATAATACTGGAGAAACTCAAACAATCACAGAATTGTGATGGTGCAGGAGGTCATTCTGCCCATTGTGCCTGCAATGGTATCCCCTAGCACCAATCTCCTGCCTTTTCCCCACATCTTTCCACACTGTTTCTATCAAAATAATTATCCATTACCCTCATAAAGGCCTCAATTGAACCTCTGCCATTTTTCCAGGCAGTGCACTGCAGATCCAAACAGCTCACTGTGTGTGTAAGTTTTTTCTCACAATGTCCTTGCTTCGGTTGCATGTCATTTCAAATCTGTACCCTTCCACTCTCTTCTTCTTTTACATGCAGGAACAACTTCTCCCTATCTTCTCTATCCAGCTCCACTGTGATTTCAGAAAATCTCTCTCAGGCTTTCTTCTCTCCCAGGAGATCAGAGCCAGTTTCTTTAATCTGTCTCATCATTGAAATTTCTCATTATGGAGTCACGCAGCTCAGAAACAGAACCTTCGGTCCAACCAGTCCTTGCTGAACATAATCCCAAACTAAACTAGTCTCCCCTGCCTGCTCCTGGCCCGTATCCCTCCTTTAAACCTTTAAGAGGTCTTTTAAACATTGTAATTGTACCCACATCCGCTACTTCCTCAGGAAGTTTATTCCACACGCAAGCTACTCTCCATGTAAAAAATTCACTCCTCGTGTCTTTTTTAAAAATCTTTCTCCTCTTATCTTAAAAAGTGCCTCCACGTCTTGAAATCTCCCATCCTTTCAGAAAGAAAAATGCCATCCATACCCCGCTTTATTTTATAAACTTCTGTAAGGTCACCTCTCAACCTCCTACATTCCACCCTATCCAGCCCTTCTTTATAATTCAAATCTTCCATACCCGGCAACATCTTTGTAAATCTCTTCTGATCCCTTCCTATAACTGGGTGACCAGAACTGGACACTGTATTCCAGAAGAGGTCTAACCAATGTCCTATACAACCTCAACATGACTCCCCAACTCTTGTATTCAAGGGACTGAGCAATGAAGTCAAGAAAGCCAAATGCCTTTTTCACCACCCTGTCTGTATGTGATGCAAACTTAAAAGAATTATGTACCTGAACCCGTAGGCCCCTCTGTTCTACAACACTACCCAGGGCCCTCCCGTTAATTGGGTAAGTCCTACCTTTGTCTGTTATACCACAGTGCAATATCTCACATTTATCCAGATTGAAACCGATCCACCATTTTCCAGCCGATTGACCCATTTGATCAAGATCCTGAAACCGTTCATGTACATCGCTTTTGCACTCTCCCCAGGACATTGCAGCTTGCTATCATGTGGTGCCCACGTGTCTGGCAGCACCAGTTGGGGGAGAAATGGTTAAAGCTTCAGGTTTGTTACCCTAAATGTAAAGTTTATAGTTTGGTGGATATATCCAGAACGTGAATGTCCATTGAATACTGTGGCAGGACTTGGAAGTGGTCAACTTGTTGTTATGCCTGTGCTGTGTTGTGCATAGTTAGTTTCGAGATCATAAAATCCCCACATTGTTGAAATAGGCCATTCAGCCCATCATTTCCACACCAACTCTCCAAAGAGCATCCTATCCAGATTCACCCTTCTACCCTATCCCCATAACCCTGCATTTCCCATGGCTAATCCACCTAACCTACACATCCCTGGACACTATTGACATTTAGCATGACCAATCCACCATAACCTGCACATCTTTGGACTGTGGGAGGAAACTGGAGCACCCGGAGGAAACCCACGCAGGCACATGGAGAATGGGCAAACTCAACACAGGCAGTTGCCCGAGGCTGGAATCGAACCCAGGTCCCTGGCACTGTGAAGCAGCAGTGCTAACCACTGAGCCACTGTGCCATTCAAATCCTTCACTGTAATAATGGGGCCTGCACTAATGTTAGTGCAACAGTGCTCTTCAATTTTCTAAAATGGACCAACGATCCCGTGATGGGTCAAAGGCTAGCACTGGGGCAGAATCTTCAATGCAAAAAGTCTCAGCGTCATTACTGTGGAAGCTCAAGACTGTGACACACATCACCATTCAATTTGTGGTCCCCACTTCACACATACTCCTGACCAGCACTGTACAGGAAAGGTCGGAGATGCTGAAATGAAGGAGTTGTTAAGCATGCTTGCCTTTATTGTTCAGCAAAGGAGCTGGAATGTCATTGTTGACGTTAAATGGAAAATTAGTGAGGCCACTTTTGGAGTTCTGTGTACAATTCTGGTCACTCTGCCAAAGGAAGGATTTTAGTAAATAGAAGAGACTTCAGAAATGATTTACCAAGATCTTACAGGCACTGAAGGATTGGAGAGGCTGGATAGGCTGGGACTTTTTTCATTGGAGCTTAGGAGGTTGAGAGGTGACCTTATAGATCTTTATAAAATCACGAGGAGCATAGATAAGGTGAATAGGAATGGTCTTTTCCCTAGGGTGGGGACTTCAATACTGAGAGACATAGGTTTAAGGTGTGAGGGGAAAGATTTAAAAGGGACCTTTTCACACAGAGGATGGCTTGTGTGTGGAATGAACTGTGAGGACGTGGTAGATGCAGGTACAGTCACAACACATAAAAGATATTTGGATAGGTACGTGAAAAGGGAAGGTTTAGGGGGTTATGGGTCAAATGCTGGTAACTAGGACTAGTTTAGTTTGGTAACTTGGTCAGCCTGGATGAGTTGGAATGAAGGGTCTGTTTCCATGCTGTGTGAGTCTATGATTTGGTTCACATCCCCTGACCTTGCCTCAATGAGAAAAACAGAAATAGAGCAGCACCTTACACCAATGCAGTGGGGTGCTAAGGCAGCTGTGAGTGCAGTCTTTGTCATGGTCATACAGTGTCCTCTGTTCCATTCATTATTCCCCGTCAAATGCTGTGTTTCATTGGGAGCCCTTGCCTCAGGAGTCATGTATCTTAAGTTGCCAGTCACAGTAAAATAGGGCAAAGTCAGCATGGTTTCATCAAAGGGGAGGTCACGTCTGACAAATCTGTTGGAATTCTTTGATGAAGTAACGAACAGGGTAGACCAAGGAGAGCCAATAGATGTTATCACCCAGACATCAAGAAGGCCTTTGACAAGGTGCCACACAGGAGGCTGCTGAGTAAGGTAAGGGCCCATGGTGTTAGAGGCAAGGTGTTAGCATGGGTAGAAGATTAGCTGTCTGGCAGAAAGCAGGGAGTGGGGATAAAGAGGTCTTTCTCGGGATGGCAGCTAGTGACAAGTGGTGTTCCACAAGGGTCAGCGTTAGGATCACAACTTTTCACTTTATCCATTAACCATCTAGATGAAGGAACTGTGGGCTTTCTGGCTAAGTTTGCAGATGGTACAAAGATATGTGGAGGGACAGGTAGTATTGAGGATTCAGGGAGGCTGCAGAAGGATTTGGACAGGTTAGAAGAGTGAGCAAAGAAGTGGCAGATGGAGTACAACGTGGGAAAGTGTGAGGTCATGCACTTTGGTAAGAAGAATAAAAGCATGGACTATTTTCTAAATGGGGAGAACATTCAGAAACCTGAAGTGCAAAGAGACTTGGGAGTTCTGGTCCAGGATTCTCTCAAGGTAAACTTGCAGGTTGAGTCAGTAGTCAGGAAGGCAAATGTAATGTTGACATTTATTTTGAAAGGACATGAATATAAAATCAGGGATGTACCACTGAGGCGCTCCAAGGCTCTGGCCAGGGGACATTGGAATAATATGTGCAGTTTTGGGCCCATATCTCAGGAAGAATGTACCGGCCCTGGAGCGGGTTCAGAGGTGGTTCACAAGAATGGTCCCAGGAGTGAAAAGCTTAACATATGAGGAACGTTTGAGAACTCTGGGACTATACTCAATGGAGTTTAGAAAGATGAGGAGGGATCTAATTGAAACTTACACAATACTGAATGGCCTGGACAGAGTGAATGTTGGGAGGATCGTTCCATTTGTAGGAGAGCCTCGGACCCAAGGACACAGACTTAGAATAAAGGGAAGACCTTTTAGAACAGAGATAAGGAGAAATTTCTTCAGCCAGAGAGTGGTGAATCTATGGAATTCACTGCCACAGAAGGCTGTGGAGGCCAGGTCATTGAGTACATTTAGGACTGAGATAGATAGATAGGTTTTTGATGGTCAAGGGATCAAGGGTTATGGAGAGAAAACAGGAGAATGGGGTTGAGGAACATATCAGCCATGATTGAATAGTGGAACAGACTCAATGGGCTGAATGGCCTAATTTCTGCTCGTATATCTCATGGTCTTCCTGAGCGCTCAAACACTACACTCGCTATTGACAACTTTCCCGACGTTTTAGAGTAGGGACACCAGACAGAGGTGGAAACCAACTGTGCGGATTTGGAAAGTTTGCAGAATATGATGTGTTGCGGCTCCTATTGTGAACATCGCCAGTACGCACCCACATATTGCCCCGGGAACTCTGCAAAAGGACAAAACGACAGCCGACAGGATCCTCGTCGATGTTTTTTGTTCAAAAAGTTATTTTCCAGGGTTTGCAGTCAATGCGATGAAAGGGGGAGAAAGGACAGTCCAGAGTCTCCATTAATCACAAGTTGTTCTTATCCCAGAAATATACTTCATTCATAAAAATACCTTTGGATACATAGTGACTAAGCAGATCAGTTCTGCACAGTAGCTTATGAAGAAACAAACAAACACTGGAGTTTGACTCTATTCAACAAACAAATCAAGGCATTTTTTACTTGTGTTGGGTTATATTTACATACATTTGAGTGAGGGAGAGTCTAATAACTGAATGGACCCCCATTTACCTTCAGCAGGACGACCTCAGATAGTGGCCTTTACCCCCTTGGTCTTGACAGTAGCTGCCCCAAGCTTAAGTGTGTCCCTCAGCACATAGTCCTGGACCTTGGAATGTGCCAGTCTGCAACACTCAGTCAGGGTCAACTCCTCAATCTGGGAGACCAATAATTTTTGAGCAGACCAGAGAGCGTCTATCACCCAGTCGATGGTCCTTCAGGGGCAGTTGATGTGTATCTCGGTGTGCATCCCAGGGAACACATTATCGAGCACAGAGTCCCGCTTCACGGTGCTGCTCGGGACAAACCTCGACACAAACCCCTGCATCTTCCACCAGGCTTCCATCGCAAAGGTTCCAGCAGGGAATGTATGACAGTCTCAATCCCCTGCAGCCACTCTGGGGCAGCGTGCGGTGGGCCAGAGAGTCTGGACGTACACGAAGGACCTCACAGGTAGTGCTCTTCTCACCATCAGTTAAGCAAAGTCTTGGTGTTCGTTCGGAAGTTCTGGTGATGGGGCGTTCTCCCAAATGACATTGACAGTCTGCTCGGGGAACAATGCGACAGGATCCACCCTCTGTCAATCATGAGTACATGCTTACAGTTAGAAGATATGAACCTGTGGCAGAGTTGGATTAATAATTGCATGTACGATTTTGTTTAGGATTGGATAATTGAGTCGTGTGTAATGTGGACCATGTAAACACTGTTGGATAGAGACATGGATAAGTAAGCTTGTAGCCGTTTGATTGGAAACTTGTTATTTCTAAGATAAAACCCTTGATGTTTTTCTTTGTGATAAAGTTTGAGTTGTGTGCCATCTTTGATAAGTATGCCTCCCAAGGATGAAAGAAAACATTTAGAGAAAGAAACCTGGGTTTGGACGGAGCGAAAAGAATGATGAAACGGTTAAAATCACCTTTTCAGGAATAACTACTTCCTTGCTCCCTCCCTCCATCTGCCAAGCGTGAATCTGATAAACAAGCCTCTGCCTGTCCCCTGCACCCGCTATATAGTAGTGCACCCTTCACCAACATAGTAAGAGACGCTCGGGCAGAGAGCTCCTCCCCTGGGAGGTTCCACTTTGCTGCCAGTCTCTCTGGCCTTGATTGCAGTGTCAGTGAGCTATGCAGCTATACCGCAGTTGCCTCAATCTGTTACAGCAGCCTGTCAGACATTCCACGCGAACCCATTTTGCCCCACTCCGACGTGAATATTCTCCAAACTCAGTTACCCACAGGGTTGTCCCTCATTTGTTTTAATTCTTCCTTTCTGAGATGTGGGCGTCCATATATTGCCTATCCCTAATCACCGTGGGTCTGGAGTCACATGTAGGCCAGACCAGATAAGGGTGGGCGATTTCCTTCCCTGAACGGCATTAGTGAACCTGATCGGTTTTTTTTCCAACAATCGACAATAGATGGTCGTCATTAGGTCCTTAATTCCAGATATTTATTGAATTCAAACTCACAGCCTTGGCTAGGTTCGAACCTAGGTTCCCACAACATTACATGGAAACATAGAAATTAGATGCAGGAGTAGGCCATTCGGCCCTGGAGCCTGTACCACCACCTAATATGACCATGGCTCATTGATGCAATCTCAGTATCCCACTCCCGCTCTCTTCCCATACCCCTTGATCCCTTTAGCCACAAGGACCACGTCCAACTCCCTCTTGAATATATCTGACAAACTGGCCCCAACTGCTTCCAGTGGGAGAGAATCTCACAGGTTCATAACTCTCTGGGTGAAGAAATTCTTCCTCACCTCAGTCCTGAATGGCTCACCCTTTATCCTTAGTCTGTGACCCTGCGTTCTGGACTTGCCCAACATGGGGAACATTCTTCCCACATCTAACCTGTCCGCTCCCATCAGGATTTTTATATGTTTCTATGAGATCCTCCCTCCCCCTTAACCCTGCAATTTTTCTAAATTCCAATGAGTACAAGCCCCGTCATTCTGCTCTTTTTTCATGTGTCATCACCTGGGTCTCTGGATCAATAGTCAAGCAATAATACCACCAGGCCATTGACTACCCTATTGCAAATACATTTTCAGGAACATTGCATGAGGCTAGTTTCCTTGTTTTATTGTTCTTTTACCAAAGGATGTCCCAGTCTCTTCACAGGCAGAAAAGCGCAGTTTCAAAGTGTCGTAACCTTACAAACAATGTCAGCCAATAGCAAGCTTCCAAAGGCAGCAAATGTAACGATGACCCGAGTATCTGTTTAGTGAGTGCCGTTGAGGGATACGTTTTGACAAGGGAGTGCGCAAGACTTCCGCTATTCCTCTTCCCAGTTGCCTCCGGGAATTGCTTAAGGCTATCGGAGGTGGAGATTTAGCCCCTTGCTCCCGTAGTAGCTCCTTGCAGGAGCCTTCCAGTTCGTCATATTGCCCTGTTTCACCATTGAAATTGCTGACCATTTCTGAGACACTGCTAGAGTTGTCCAGCAGTAATTTAAAGACTAGTTTCCAGCATATTGCTGCCAGGTTAACTGAGGAGAGAAATCACGGGCATTTGAAAGGGATGTGTTATCGTACCTATGTTCAGTGGCTGTGAAAATACCAACAATGTATGTGGGAAAGCTGTTTGACTGACTGTCAATGTGGGAACAACTGAGCAATACTGGGAAACGCTGTAAAATAATACAACTGTCTGCCAGAGAAGGCTGCGATTGTTGCAGTTCCCTGCAGTGTTTCAGAAGGAGCCAGAGATCAAATTTAGGTACAAGCCAAGAAATCCATTCCATTTTCATAAAGAGCTGAGTGCTCCTTTCAGATCGTGGTTGAAATGCACAGCAACTCTGCTAGTATAGACTCCCTGCAGTTCAGAAAGAGGCCATTCAGCCCATTGAGTCAACGCATACCCTCTGCAGACATCCCATCCAGACCCACTCCCCTCCTCTATCCCTGTAACCCTGCATTTCCACGTGTCTAACCCACTCAGCCTGCGCACCTCTGGCCACTGTGGGCCACGGAGCATGGCCAATCCACCCTGACCCGCACATCTTTGGACTGTGGGAGGAAACACACTCAGACATGGGTATAGTGTGCAAACTCAATGCAGACAGTCGCCTGAGAATGGAATCAAACCCGGGTCCCTGGCCCAGTGAGGCAGCTGTGCTAACCACTGAGCCACTGTGCTGCAGATAGAAAAACAGAGTGAATGTTACTGCTTCATAATTCAGCCTACATAGGTACAATTACTTGGCTCGCTGTTGCAAAGAGGTCACAGTGGACTCGTTACATTAATTCTGCCTCTTTCTCTGCAGAGTTTCTCCAGCATTCCCCATGTTCGTTTCAGATTTCCAGCATCTGCAGGATTTTGCTTTTCCCTCTACCCTGCTGGCTGTGCGCTCGTGTTGATTGCACAGCCTCAGGCTCTCGGAGGTTGACAGCTCTGATTTTCCCACTGGCCTGGCAGACTGCCCAACAGTCATACACAGACCGCTTGCCCCTTGGCAATGCGCAAACAGACACCTTTGTTCAGTACAGCTCTCCAGGACGTTCATGCAGCCGCACCGTACGTCACTATACACCTGGTACCCCAGGGCCAAGAGCTATTGATGATGGGCAATGAATGCGATTGCCCACGTCCCAGGAATGAACAGAAACGGGGCTGCTGAGGGTCACAGATGGACTAGACTAGATGGTGGTCTGCTGGAGATTTAGATGAGAATATGGGGGGCAAGGTTAGTGAGTTTGCAGACAACACCAAAATTGGTGATATAGTGGATAGTGAAGAAGATTATTCAAGATTACAAAGAGATCTTGACCTATTGGATCTCTGGGCTGAAGAGTGGCAAGAGGTTAGATTCCCTACAGTATGGAAACAGGCCCTTTGGCCCAACAAGTCCACACTACCCCTTGAAGCATCCCACCCAGACCCATCCCCCTATAACCCACGCATCCCTGAACAATATCGGCAATTTAGCATGGCCGATCCACCGAGCCTGCACATCTTTGGACTGTGGAAGGAAACCGGAGGACCCGGAGGAAACCCACGCAGACACGGGGAGAATGTGCAAACCCCACACAGACAGTCACCTGAGGCTGGAATCGAACCCGGGTTCCTGGCGCTGTGAGGCTGCAGTGCTAACCACTGAGCTACTGAGCCACCGTGCCGCCGAGATGTTTAATTTGGATAAGTGCCATAGTTTTGGTCAAACAAACAAGGACAGGACTTATGCAATTAATGGTAGGGCCCTTGACTAGTGTTGTAGAACAGAGTGACCTCGGGCTTCAGGTACATAATTCTTTGAAGTTTGTGTCACATGTAGACAGGGTGGTTAAAAAGGCGTTTAGACATCATTGCTCAGTCCTTTGAGCATAGGAGTTGGGTCATCATGTGGAGGTTGCACAGGACGTTGGTGAGGCCTCTTCCGGAATACTATGTGCAGTTCAGGTCACCCTATTATATGAAGGATATTACTAAATTAGAGAGGGTTCGGAAGAGATTTACCAGGATGTTGCCAGGAATGGAGGGTTTGAGTTATAAGGAGAGGCTGGGACTTTTTCTGCTGGAACTTAGGAGGTTGAGGGCTCACTTTATAGAGGTTTATAAAATAATGAGGGGTATCGATAAGATATGTGGCAGGTGTCTTTTCCCTAGAATGGGGAATTTGTAGACTAGGTGGCATATTTGTAAGGTGACAGGAGAGAGATTTAGAAAGGAAATGAGGGGACAACTTTTCTTTAATGTGCGGAATGAACTGTGGTGTTTGCAGGTACAGTTATAATGTTTAAGAGAGATTTGGATAAGTAAACAAATTAGAAATTTCGGAGGGACATGTGTCAAGCGCAGGCAGGTGGGACTATTCTAGCTTGGGATTGTGTTCAGCATGGACTGGTTGGACTGAAAGCTCTGTTTCTGTGCTGTATGAGTCCGTGTGTGTCTCCAGCACTCTGGAAATAAATAGAGGGCTTTACAAGCTGGACCTTGCCTGTTAGTTTCTGAAGTACCGTTCATAGCCTTTTTGTAGATTTGTCACTCCAGATCACACTGGTTTATATTTTCCAGTTTGGGTGTATCTACTGCTCACTGAGGTGAGGAATATTCATGTTGAGGACCGGAACCAATCTTTGCATTGGAGTATCAGTGAGCAAGGTCTCCTGGGTCGAGCATCAGTAGCAATGCAATTGGAAATGAATCTAAGTGTATCCGTGCAGAAAGAAATATGGATGGGATTAGGGCTGTCAAGGAGAAAATTCTATCCAAACATTCAGGTCTAAGGTTTTGTACTCTATAGTCAAATATTACCCAGGACACTTTTATAATCCAGGGAAATAATTGCAAATGTTGTCAGTCACAAACTCCAATGATTCATTTAATACAGTAATCCCCCCCCCCCCCCCCCACCTTAGCCAACTTCAAACACACTTTCTTTCAACGCTCCAGCATTAATCCAGCAGGACTCCGTCCAGTTGCCTGAAGAGCACTTTGGAGGAGGGATCCATGGATTGGAATCAAGTCTTCGAGCAGAAGATTTATCATGCATCGAAGTCTGAAGAGAGTACACGCTGGAGAAATGGCAAATTATCTCAGATTTGCGCAAAAGAGACTTGGGGTTGGGTTTAGTGGCAAATTTTCTGTTCAAAAATTATAAATATGTACGTTTGTATAATGAAGTAGCCATGGGAAAAAAGGGTTTGTATAAGCTGATGGCTCTGAAAGGTTTAATGTTCAAGTTACATTAGCTCAATCCAATATGATGATATTGTTGCACAGAGCAAATGTGTTGTGCATAGATACTGAGGGCGCTTAGTTATGTGACTATATTTATTGCTACTGTCCGATAACCATCTCTGCAGGTGCACAGGTATTATATGGGCCCAGATCATTGAAGGCGGCAGGACTAGAAGTGACAGCAGTACCTTTGGCTTTCTTGTTGGGGCACAGTGCAGGAGCAAGGTGTTGTTGTTGAACTTGTATCAGATGCTTGTCAGGCCCCCAGCTGGAGAACTGAGGATGGCCGTGGACGCCACATCACGCAAAGGACTGGAGCGGATGCCAGTGTGGTTTACTGGAACGGTTCCAGCGATGAAGAAAGTTGGCTATGAGGACCAGTTGGGGACTGTGCTTCCCGGAGATTTGCAAAATTATGAAGGCAGGCGCCGGAAACAGCAGATAGGCTGAAACTGTTCCTGCTTGTAAAATGAACAAGAATGAGAGGGCATAAATTGAAAATGATTTGTAAAAGAAGCAAGGGTCATACTCGAGAAAAAAAAAGGCCTTTCTCACACAGCACTGCCTGGAAATGTGGTGGAGGTGGGTTCAATAGAGGCATTCGCGGAGGCCGGGGAAGGCATTGTTTGATTATTTGGATAAACGTAACGTGCCAGAGCGTGGGGAGAAAACAGGGGTCTGACTCTGGGGTAATGACGCTCGTTTGTAGAGCCGGAACAGACAAGATGGGCTGAATGGTGTCTTTCTGCCCCTTGAGAATTCTGTGATTCTGGAGTGTCGTACATCCTCAGTTTTGCACCAAGAAATCAGACTAGACTTTGCTCAGGAAACATCTGGAGCGGGGCTTGAAGCCGTGAAATCCCCGGCACAAAGGAGAGAGCGCAGCCAACCAGAATAATGCAAGGATAGCGAGAAGTGCAGCAGGTCGGAATGCATATTTAGCAGGAAATGCTGGTACGAGACTCAGCTTGGGAACAAACAAATTAAAAGCACGATTCAGCACCGTGGCATTCATCTCCCTCAGCTCGACGCAGCGAGGCGACCCAAGCAGAAACCATCTTTGCCTGCTGATATTCAAGTGCTGCTCGGGTTCACTGGGTTTTCATAATGTATTTTTTGTTTCATCTCGAAGTGAAAAATGATCCTAAATATCTGGTGCTCTGCGGTCACAATTGGAGCTGAAATCCTAGCTCCCTGTGTTCCTCACTAAACTCCTATTGCAGGTATATTGCACACAGTTGTGACCCGCTGTTCTGAGAGAGCCCAGGCTGGAGGAGCGTACAGGTAAAATGCAGTCTCTTCCTTCCTTTGTGCATGTAAATAAACCACCCAACAGCAACAGGGGCAGGCGAGGGGCTCACTGGAGTGGAAGCTTTCTTTTGAAACGAGTTTGATCGCTGCCCAAATTGACAGGGCTATATCTTCCCTGTCACATGAAAGGAGGGCTTAGACACCAGCTCAAAATGAACTCCAATCCCTTCCCTAGAAGGGGAATCTCCCGCAGGACAGACTATTCTGCATTCTGACCTATAAAGAAAGCAATTTTTAAGAGAGAAGCTGGAAGGGTGGCCCTACAGTAGAACAAATAGCATTAATCACTCATTTGCTCAGGTAGAGGAATGGGGATGGATGTGTTAGCTCCTGTTGAACTTCATGATACCCCTTGTTCTTTGGGCCAAAAGGACATCCCAGTTCTACTTGCAAACCCCATGAAGCCATCGTTCTGTCATAGGCACACCAGAGACGTTGGCTGTGCCTCATTCTGCAGAACAGGAGGGCCCGAGCTCAAACTCTCACTCTGTAAAGATTCAAAACAACAGAAAGATCGGTGATAACAAAGAGTGAAGCTGGATGAACACAGCAGGCCCAGCAGATTCTCCAGCGTCTGCAGTTCCCATTATCTCTGATCAGAAAGATCGGTGACCCGTGTGAGCTATCTGCGTCGTGAGGATGCAGGCCAGCTCTGGGAATGGGGGATGTAGGAGTGAGGAGTAGATTACAATCCCGTTGCAGCTCCCTGTAGCTTTGGGAAGAGGCTCTGTGTACAGTACTGGGCAACACCCTGACGTGGTAATTGAGTGTGAGAATGACTTGTACTTGTTTTATACTTTTCTTGCGCAAGTGAGCGTTTGAGGAATCTGTCACCCATAGCACAGGGATCATGGATTATAGACTCGGAAGCCAGTTCTTAACCCTGTTTACTGATAAGAGGCATCTTGACACAGGAATTTGTTCTCATCTCCTGGACATAGTCGGTTCAGGTTCGCCAATGATCCCAGTCAATGTTCCGCAGTGTAAGTGGTCTAAAGGACTTTATAATTAATCACAAACAAACTAACTCCATTTAAACAGAAGGGAGAGAGCAGCGAGCAGGTTGTGTCTGGGGCATGTTACCAGTAACGTTCAGGAGGGAGATTGATAATGTCCTGTAGCTCTCTTCGGGGGCACAGTGTTTCCAAAAGCAAGTGACCCGAGTCTCAGCGTCGAAACAATCGCTGGGGCTGAATGAGTCTGTTATTCGAAGAGCAATAAAGCACAGGTTTGCTGAGCCTGAGGAGCGAACACTTAACTTGGGCAAATATTGCAGGTGGAGTTAGCTCAGTAGTGAGTTTGTGCATCAGAATATCAGCAAATGGGAAGAGAAGGGAGTGTGAGGCAAGTGGTTACAAAACCCCCTGACAGAAAAGCAGCTCTGAAAGAAATCACATTGACACTGTGTTCAGGGAAAAGTGTGACCACAGCTTTGGGGAAATAGAGGGAACAAACCGTAGAGGGGACCAGCCCCCTCGGCTTGAGGAAGGAGGAATGGGATTTCCGCATTTGGCACCGGCTGACTGTCTCTGATTAAAAGGGGGGGAGGGTGCTGTTCATCTTTGTTCAGATAAACTGTGAGTTTATTTAAAGTTGGGCCGCAATTTACTCCCGGGAAGGGCCATCCCTGCTGTGGGGGTGGAGGGGGTAGTGATGTGAGGTGGAATTCCTGACTCAGAGCCAACATTCGTTCCTGGTTTCATGCAGGGACACGGCCAAGCTTCAGGAGGAACGTCCCAAACGTCAGGGGTGTTGCCCACCCCTCCCCCCGGGAGACTGCCTGTTCAAATCAGGACCAAAATGGTGCAGTTCCAGGAGGGGGTGGGGGCCAGTTTAGACACCATCTCCAAAGTTTGACTGAGTGACACACGAGCAAGGAGCCAGAATAAGCCTCTCGGCCCTTCAGCCCTGCTTCTCCCCACCCCCGCCCCCAACCAACCAACCAGTTCAATATGACGGCGGCTGCTCTAACTTTAACCTCAACTCTATATTCATGTGCCCCCACCCCCCGATCAGTTTGTCTCCATCCGCTTGGTAACCTCAGAGCACGCTGGCATCAAGTCTGGAAATGGCATTAGCCCTGAGACGGTAACAATCCTGGGAGATGCTTTGGCAGTCGTGTTCCTCAAGGGAGGAGCGTTCGGGATTCAGTGATCTTCTGGGATTTTGGACACTGTGGTTTGGAGGCGTTAGGAATATCGGTGACCTGAACGGCTGGAGTGAAACTGAAGACCCACAGTCGCACGCGTTGTGTGTGCTCAGCGTCCCCTTCTCCCAGAGCGAGAAATCGCGTGACTGATCCTCAGCTCGATCGGCTGGTGATTCGTGTCACTAAATGCTACCCTCAGTGGAAGATTCTTGACTTTCCTTACCATCTGGGAACTGTGTTTTCCCGTAGCGTTTCAGTCCAAGGGATTCTTCCTCTCCTCATTTTCACCCTTTCTTTGCAACCTCAGGGAAAACCTTAATTTGCAAACCCTCGGGCTGTATTACAGCCTCAAAGTGGAAATGAAGTTCGAACTGCAATAGCTGATTGGGAAACCTCAGTGCAAAATGGAGTCAAACAACTGAATCCCATTGCCAGCGATTCACTTTTCATTAGCTTTGCTTGAGAGACTAGCAGGCAGAATAATTGTTTGCTTCAGACCCAGGACGGGGGCACTCCATTTCTTGCCCGTCTCTAAGTGTCCAGGCATCAGTTAAAGGTCACCCCCATTGCTGTGCCAGTGTGTGTCAGTCTGTCTGTGAATGTGTGCATCTCTCTGCGCGTGGATGTGCATGTGCATGCCTAAGTATGCGTGTGTTGGTGTTAGCACATGGACATAGACATGTGTCTGCACGTGAATGTTTAACTGTGTCTGTGTACGCATGTGTGTACTTGTCTGTGTGTGTCTCTCTGTGAGAGCAAGAACATGTACGTGTGTGTGTGTCTGTGGGGGAGAGAGAGTGTGTCTGCATGTGTGTGTGTGTCTGGGAGTGTCTCCGTGTGTGTCACTGTGTGTCTACACCTGTGCACACATGTCTGTGTGTGTGTGTGTGTGTGTGTGTGTCTGTGAGAGAGTGTGTGTCTGTGAGAGTGTCTATGTGTGTTTGTGTTTGTGTGTGTCTGTGAGAGTGTGCGTCTGTGTGTGTTTGTAACTGTGTGTCTGTGTGTGTGTGTGCGTGTCTGTAAGCATATATCAGTGTATGTGTGCAAGTGTGTGTAAGTACGTTTATGTGTGTGTGTATATCTGTGTATGTGTATGTGTGTGTGTGTGCGTGTGTAGCATGCTAAAATATTATATTCTCTGCAGGATTAGAGGGTATTCTAAGCAAACTGTGACCTTTCTGCAGAGACGGTTTGATAGGTTTTAGACATGGATCACCAAACAGCTGCTTACACAGCGATGAACTGGAAAGGCAAATCGTACTTTCTGCAAAATGGGTGGGGAACAAAAATGAGGATAGTTTGCTGGGTATTGTCGAGAGCTTGACGGGAGCAGACTGTGCGCTCGCTATTAGCATGGAGGCATCCGTCTTGCCCCCGGGATAAATTCATGCTGAGGCAGCTCAGAGAAGGGAACCCAAGTTGAATCCTGGGTTGAGAGGACTGTTTCCAGAGTCACTGGTGTTTGGAATAATGGGAGGTGTCCTTTCTGAAGACTCTGAGATAGACAGAGACTGAGGGGTTATATCCCCCCATGGGAGGGGAATCGATATGTGTGGGGGTGCGGGCAGGGGCGAGGTTTGATGGTGACAGTGACAGGTTAAGGGACCGCCCATGGAAGAGTGACCATGAAATGAGTGGAGTTTGGCTCATTGACTGTATTGAAGGGAGAATTAGACTTAACTTTGCTCTACAAGGAAAGTAAAGAGAGTGACATCGAGACTATCACCATCAGGTTGTCATGGTGAAGCACTCATGATGGGCTGAATGGCCTGCTTCTTATGTTCTTGCCCTAACCTACCCCTTCAGAAACGTTACTGCCCATCTCTGGAGCAGGTGGAACTCGAACCCCAGCACAGACACAGAACCATTAATCAACAGATTTGTTCAAAGGCAAAAGCAGTTGAGCATTTCCTGCTGTTTTGATGTGGTTCGTTTACAGGATTTGTTTTACTGATGATGGAATACATGGAGAGGAGGGGTTTAGGGGGATGTGGGCCAAATGCAGGCAAGTGGGACTAGGTCGGTTTGAGAAGCCTGGCTGGCACGGACGAGATGGGCTGAAGGGCCGGTTTCCCTGCTGTATGACTCTATGACCTCCCATCTCAATGAGGTCCAGGGGTGGGACTTGAACCCCTGTCTAAGCGGTAGGGGTAGAGCTCCTCCTAACCTGGCAAATGCCTTGGCTATGCACACGCTAACGGAGCGATAACTTTGACATCAAAATTTAAATTTGGAGACTTAAATTCTCAAGAGAATTCCCCACCATGTTTCCCCAACTCAGACTAGCTGTAACCAAATGGGCGACCTTGAGTCCAGAGGCTGTATGGTTGTCTAAAAAACAGTTTCGGTGAGTCATGTGTCACCAACTCGGCCAGTATTTACCATCCACCCCTTTTCAAACAGCTGCAGTCCATGTGCTGTGGGGTAGACCTACAATGGCACCCCCCCACTTCCTGGGGGTGAGGGGTAGGGGGTGTTGGAGTGCCAGGATTTTGACTCATTACTAACCTGCAGAGATTGAGACTCTGTGAAGCCAATGGTGAAAAAGCACAGAATTGGTGGAATGGATTAAGGCTTTTATAAATGTATTTGTACCAGATCACCTCCATTGAACATTATTATCAATGAGCGACCAATATTTCAAACAAAAATACATTTCAGTTAAATTCCACTATGGGACAGGTGGTGTACCAGATTTTTATTTAAGAAATGAAAGGGCAGCAGATGCTGGAAATCAGAAACAAAAAAAAACAGGATTTTCTTAAGAACTTACTTCTGACCTCCCCTCGGAACTCAGCTATCTGGTGATACTTAGTGAACCCGATATCTGGTTATCTGCTTACACAGTTCCGTCTGAATGCTTGGCTGAGCTTCAAGTTCTCTCAGGCGCATTGGCTCAGCAGGTGGGGGGGAGCGCGTGTGTGTGTTTTTGGACAGACTAAGGTGGGGTTTTGTTGTTTTCCTCTGTCGGATGACCATCTTTGACATGGAACCATGAGCTGTTGATTCTGTCATCGCTTTCACTGCTGGCCTGTATGAGATTAAGAGGGATGAGGTAGGTAAGGTTTCGGCTCCTGGGCTGGCGCTGCCTGACTGACACTCGTGTTCCAAAGCCAAATGTCCAAGCAGTTGTTCATTTCCTCAGCTTTTCAATGTCTCCCTTTGAGACTGGTTGATAGGATAATGGCCAGCATTAAAGCAGGGGAGCGGTCGGAGGCTGATTTTTATCCAACTAACAGCATCGTGGCAGGGAAGGATTAGTACCTGCAGGAGAACTGAGAGCTGGCCGGTCTACGAGCCGTTCGATAACAATCATGTCTGACCTCAACTCCACTTTCCTGCCTTCTCTCCGTAGCTAATTAAAATCCTGCCACCTCCTCTAATTTACTCAACCCAACCCACTCCGAGGGACTGAATTCTGCAGATTTGTGGCCCTTCGTGAAGTAATTTCTCATCACCTCTGTTTGAACCTGCCGCCCATTATCCTATAACTATGCTCTCTCGTTCTAGGTTGCTACTCATGGAGAAACAGCCTCTCCATATGTATTTTGTCAGTCCCCTTAAGCATCTCGAAGGCCTCATTTGGATCACTCGCACTTCTTAACTCCAGAGAATATTGGCCGAAACTGCTCAATTTCTCCTCATAAGACAGACCCCTCATTTCTGGGATTAATCTAATGAATCTGGGCAGTTCAAGATATGACTATATCCCTACTCAATTCAAGGAGTTATAGCTGTACTCAGTGCTCCACTATGCATTACACCCTACCCTTTCTATTGTGTTTAGTTTAAACAATTCCTTATAATCTGATCCACACTGATGGGCTTCATCTCAAGGTTCAATGGAAAAAGATACATCTTGCTGAAAACTTTTCAGGGAGTGCTGTCTTTGAAATGTGATGGCCGCAGTCAATGGAGAAATCACTCATTTGTGGTGTTGTGTCGCCACCGCCTGTTCACAGCGTGGAACTGCAATGCAGTGAACGCTGCTGGACATAACCCAGTCTCAGAGACCAGATGCAGGCAGTCCGCGTTTCACTTTGGGGACTGCGGGTCCTGACAATCTCAAGAGGGCCAGAGACTCAAATCCACCGCAGACAGGAACAGGAGAAGGCCATTCAGCCCTTCGAGCCTGTTCTGCTGTTTATGGCTGATCCTACGTGACTGAATCAGACGGAACTTGTTCCCATCAGCAGAAGTATTGAGAAAGAGGGGGAACAGATTTAAATAATTAGTGAGGGAAGCAAAAGCAACAGTTCGGCCAAATTTCTCACTAGGTTAGGGCCTGGAATGTACTATCTGAGAGTGTTCGGGCCTGGAATTTGCTGTGTTTGTGGAATTTTACTGTGTTCACAGTTAGTTTTCTCAAACTTGACTGTTTCTCCTCGCTGATTTGCAAATGACACATTTCTGGATAAACGGAGGATAGAGAAGGTGCTATATCAATGCATGCAATCACTTCCGAACTCGCGCCAGCATGGGCCTGTGCTGATTATAATATCCTGGCAGGCAGGCACCCTCCTGGGAGGACTCCATCGCCGACAATCAGAATGGGATTCCTGCTGGGCACGCCTCTTAGCCTGTCCTAACACGGGAATGTTGCTCCCTGCTCCAACATCCTAACGAAGATCAGCAGTGACACATCAGAGTGCCCACCAGTTGCGGGGTATGCTCTCCCTTAGCTCGGGCCAACTCCAAGCAGAGCGTTAAATCCCTGTCCGAGTCCAGGTTCATAGGGGAGGGCACAGATAATGGGAGGGTGTGGTGGTGTATGAGAGAGAAAAAGAGTGTATGAGTGAGTGAGTGAGAGTGAGGGTGTGTGTGTGAGTGAGAGTGAGGGTGTGTGTGTGTGAGTGTGAATGTGAATGAGAGTGAGGGTGTGTGTGTATGAGTGAGTGAGTGAGTGAGGGTGTGTGTGTATGAGTGAGTGAGTGAGAGTGAGGGTGTGTGTATGAGTGTGAGTGAGAGTGAGGGTGTGTGTGTGTGAGTGTGAGTGAGAGTGAGGGTGTGTGTGTGTGAGTGTGAATGAGAGTGAGGGTGTGTGTGTATGAGTGAGTGAGTGAGGGTGTGTGTGTATGAGTGAGTGAGTGAGAGTGAGGGTGTGTGTATGAGTGAGTGAGTGAGTGAGAGTGAGGGTGTGTGTATGAGTGTGAGTGAGAGTGAGGGGGTGTGTGTGTGAATGAGAGTGAGGGTGTGTGTGTATGAGTGAGTGAGTGAGGGTGTGTGTATGAGTGAGTGAGTGAGGGTGTGTGTATGAGTGAGTGAGTGAGAGTGAGGGTGTGTGTATGAGTGTGAGTGAGAGTGAGGGTGTGTGTGTGTGAGTGTGAATGAGAGTGAGGGTGTGTGTGTATGAGTGAGTGAGTGAGGGTGTGTGTATGAGTGTGAGTGAGTGAGGGTGTGTGTGTGTGTGAGTGAGTGAGGGTGTGTGTGTGTGAGTGAGTGAGGGTGTGTGTGAGTGAGTGAGGGTGTGTGTGTGTGAGTGAGTGAGGGTGTGTGTGTGTGAGTGAGTGAGGGTGTGTGTGTGTGTGAGTGAGTGAGGGTGTGTGTGTGTGAGTGAGTGAGGGTGTGTGTGTGTGAGTGTGAGTGAGGGTGTGTGTGTGTGAGTGAGAGTGAGGGTGTGTGTATGAGTGAGTGAGAATGAGGGTGTGTGTGAGTGAGAATGAGGGTGTGTGTGAGTGAGAATGAGGGTGTGTGTGAGTGAGTGTGAATGAGAGTGAGGGTGTGTGTATGAGTGTGAGTGAGAGTGAGGGTGTGTGTGTGTGAGTGAGAGTGAGGGTGTGTGTGTGTGAGTGAGAGTGAGGGTGTGTGTGTGTATGAGTGTGAGTGAGAGTGAGGGTGTGTGTGTGTATGAGTGTGAGTGAGGGTGTGTGTGTATGAGTGAGAGTGAGGGTGTGTGTGTATGAGTGTGAGTGAGGGTGTGTGTGTATGAGTGTGAGTGAGGGTGTGTGTGTGAGTGAGAGTGAGGGTGTGTGTGTATATGAGTGTGAGTGAGGGTGTGTGTGTATGAGTGTGAGTGAGGGTGTGTGTGTGTATGAGTGAGAGTGAGGGTGTGTGTGTGTATGAGTGTGAGTGAGGGTGTGTGTGTATGAGTGAGAGTGAGGGTGTGTGTGTATGAGTGAGAGTGAGGGTGTGTGTGTGTGCGTGATGAAGGGTCTAGGTCCGAAACGTCAGCTTTTGTGCTCCTGAGGTGCTGCTTGGCCTGCTGTGTTCATCCAGCTCCACACTTTATTATCTTGTGTGAGAGAGAGTTTGTCTTTATATTGAGAGTGAGTGGGCGTGAGAGCGCGAGTGTAGGGTGGCTGGATGTGTTTGAGTGAGTATGAGTGAGTCAGTGAGTGCACA